>NC_133757.1:109865142-110549726 GCF_036562045.2 Rhinolophus sinicus
ACTTATGGTTTAAGAAAGAGAAAGAAACGTATGTCATTGGACACAGAAAGACACACAGTTTTCAAGGCATAATTATTCACGTTTAGCTGAAATGATCATGTAATTAAAAGAATAAAAATAATTACATTTTACTTAATATAAGAGGGAAAAAAAACTTGCTTTAAAACATTTTTAACTTTGAAACTCACAACCTGCCAGAGGGAGGGGTGGCCTGACTTTCCTGAATAGGCATGGGATGCAGAGACCCAGAACGACCTGGCGTCAAGTGTTGGGGGGCAATGCAGGATTGTCTCCCCCTGGCTCCTGCCTGGTCAGGAGGATGCTCCTCAAAGACTTTCCCAAGCAGAGGAGTCAGGGAGCAGCATCAATTGTCAAATTCCATTTTGTTTCAGTCTTGGGGTGGGGGGCGCTTAAGTGGGAGGGGGAGGGGAGGGGGGGCTCAAGAGATGGGGGAGGGGTAGTTCTCATTCAAGACAACCCATAAATGGGAAATGCCAAGCAAGAACTTATTTGAGAATCTGATTTGGTTTGGTCCCACTGTCCCTTTCTAAATATGTGTGTACTCCTATATGGGAAAAAAAAAAAAAAAGACCACGTATTTCTGTGGTGGGACTAGTAGTGCTCACAACCATTAACTCTGTCACAACCCAGTCACAACCATTAACTCTGCGGCCCAGCCATTTGTGGCTCTGCCAGTTAGCCTTTCCTCCGGGACCAAGGGCGTCCCAAGCCTCCGAGCCACTGGGGAGAATGCACAGTGATCGCTGATACTTTGCCGGTACAGACACTTCCCATGCGGTGCTAACGGTCCCCTGTGTAATAGTTTATGTTCTAGGATGACCAAGTAGAAGAATACTTTGAAAAAATTGATAATGCCTTCTGGCTATACAGTGAGTCTTTTTTGTTTTGTTTTGTTTTGTTTTTGTTTTGTTTTCCCTTTGCCATACCAGAGAATTAATTTGCCTGAGAGAGTGTCGTTACGATAAATAATGGGAACATGCAACACCCTTAGCACTTTCCCTGAGCAGCGCAACAAAGATTGAGCTGTGGGTCACAGAAATGTCCTTAAAATGAAACAGACTGCCGATGTCTAAATTGCTTTTCTGTGATGGAACTGCTTGTACTCTATATCCTGTTCATAATGCAGATCAAATAAGATTATACTATTATTTTTCTTTTGCCGTAGCTCAGGACAGTGGTGAGTTTCAGACTCCTCTAGGTAAGGCCCAGCTTGGCGTAGGGGTTGTGTGTGCACCTGACCTGGGAATGGGCTTTTATTTCTCTCGTGTGCACTCTTCTGTGAGCTGAGGTTCAAAGGCTAACGGCGAGCTTGGCGCTGAGGAGCAGTGCACGGTTCACTTGGTTGTGTTGGGCTCTGCTGAACACCTCTCCAAACCCTCAGGGGACAATTCACTATGGGCCCTGCCCTGCTGGTGCCTAGCAAGAGCTGAGGCAGCCACTTTTGCATTTGCATTCTGTTTGTAAAGAGAGCAAACACGCTACAGCTATCATATCAGCCACTGACTCGAGCCTGGCAGCATCTCAAAGAGCAGCTCAGCAGAACTTGTAAACATGCCCTCCCTGCTCCTCCTAGCCCCTCTGGACAGCCAGGAGGCTTGGGGAGAGCGTAGCCTCATTGCACAGGATGGAGAAACCAAGCCACGGAGGGGCCCAGGCTTTGGCCCAGGGCATATCCAGCTAGAGCCCGGGAAGGTGACGGAGCTGGGACCGGACTCTGTCCAGTAATGACACAGTACCTACCATGTGCTGTACTTACCAGCACTGCCGAATGCAGAAGAAGTGTAAGATACGGTCCTGCCCGCTGAGAATTTATGCTCCAGTTGGATTATTATTATCTCCATGATGTAATAATGTATGAACAATGTCTTCAAGCTCCAGATAGTAGCTGTCACCCTCCCTCTTTACCCCTCACTGGTAGACAGGCTGGTGGGTGGGCGTCCTTCTCCCATGCCCCTGTCCTGGTCCTCACCTTCCTTCCCTGTGTTGGGGACCAGTGTTGTGAGAGTAGGTGCTATGAGTCCAGATCTATGTATACACACACACTCTCACACACACAGACACACGCAGGCCTTCTCATCCTAACAGCCTTTCATAAGCACGATTCTGACCCTACGACTTTCTGTTTGCTGGAGGTAGCTCTCCCCCTGTAAGCTGTTCTTTAAAACTCTTAGCCTTTTCTGCGTGTGCTTGGTGTGGTGCATGAAACGTCGATTCTTTGTGTTGCTCCCATCTAGAGGGGAGGTTGTGAGGTTTAGACCTCTGCTATGTCCGGTTGGGAGTGGGGAGGGCTGGGAAGGGCTGGGCGGGGAGGATGGAGGGAAGTAACAGCTAATTCCTCACATTTTTCTCTGCTCCCCTTCCTGAGGGTTGGCGTTCGCTCTTCTGGCCAGAAGACCCAGAGTAGGCTGAGCGCATCTCGTCAGAGCGCCTCCTTAGTGGGGATGGCTCTGTCAGCAGAGAGAGCCAAAGGGGGTCATGTTAACCTCTGAGAGGCAGCAGGGCTGGGCTGGGCAGGGGCAGGCCAGGCCTCCGAGTTTGCAGGGTGGCATAAGGGAAGGCCGGTGAGGAGGGGAGAAGCAGGGCCACAGCAGAAGCTGTCTGGCTGACCCTCCCTTTCATTGCTTCCCCCGGCAGGTGCCCATTCTGCATTTATTCCACCAACCGCCCCGCTGCCATGGAGTGCCACCTCAAGACCCACTACAAGATGGAGTACAAGTGCCGGATCTGCCAGACGGTGAAGGCCAACCAGCTGGAGCTGGAGACGCACACCCGGGAGCATCGCCTCGGCAACCACTACAAGTGCGACCAGTGCGGCTACCTGTCCAAGACCGCCAACAAGCTCATCGAGCACGTGCGCGTCCACACCGGGGAGCGGCCCTTCCACTGTGACCAGTGCAGCTACAGCTGCAAGCGCAAGGACAATCTCAACCTGCACAAGAAGCTGAAGCACGCCCCACGCCAGACCTTCAGCTGCGGAGAGTGCCTGTTCAAGACCACACACCCTTTCGTCTTCAGCCGCCACGTCAAGAAGCACCAGAGTGGGGACTTCCCCGAGGAGGATAAGAAGGGCCTGTGCGCAGCCTCCAAGGACCCAGCCGGCGCCGGGGCCCCGCTCCTTGTTGTGGGGAGCTCCCGGAATCTCCTGTCTCCCCTGTCGGTCATGTCCGCCTCCCAGGCTCTGCAGACTGTGGCCCTGTCAGCTGCCCACGGCAGCAGCTCAGAGCCCAACCTGGCACTCAAGTCTCTGGCCTTCAACGGCTCCCCTTTGCGTTTTGACAAGTACCGGAACTCGGATTTTGCCCATCTCATTCCCTTGACAATGTTATACCCCAAGAACCACTTGGATCTCACATTCCACCCTCCCAGACCTCAGACTGCGCCTCCCAGCATCCCCTCACCCAAACACTCCTTCCTCGCCTATCTCGGACTACGAGAAAGAGCAGAGACTGTCTGAGGGCAGCCATGTTCTGTACCAAAAACAAAGACAGAGACAAAAAAACACACACAAAAAACAAACCCACAAAACTTAAACACAACCCCAGCAGGTGTATGTTGCTGCAAAACCTACAGACCCCCATGGGTCTGAACCACGTGTACTGTATATCTTTAGTAAGGAATAGAGAATTGGCTCTGTGTGTATACCTATTGCATTGACCTGAAAGCTGCTTTATCCAATCTTCAGAGAGGTGACCGACTGCATACATCTACCTTCAGAGGCATGCCTCCCCAGCCACCCACTCCCACTCTCAGCCCTTCTCCGTACTTTGACCTGAAAACGAATTTTGTCTTGTTAAACCCTAAAGAGAGTGCCCTTAATAGCAATCAGCGCTTGTAAGCTTACATACTGGTGCATTTTGTTTTCTGTTGGGTGAATGGGGTGTGTGGGCGTTTGTGGGTTCTGAAAGAGAAAGCCGTGTGTCGTGTGCCATTGACGTTTCTATTGCACATTCTTCGTACTGGCTTCTTTCACAGCGATGATCGTTTCCCTCCTGGGTTGTTCATCCACTGCAATCTCCCCCCGAGCTCCTTCGTCACCATCCCCTCTCTATTTTATGGCTACAGAGTGGTAGGGTCTGGTGCTTGCTTCATCGATGAAGGAATGGTAGACAGCCGCAGTACTGCTTGACATTTCCGACAGAGGGTTGGACAACTTGTGCTCAGATCTTCTCTGGTTATGAAGACGTGCGGCAGCAAGAGTCCGATTTGGAAATTTCTCGCAGCACTGTAACCAACATCACAAAACTTAAGTGTGTTTTGTGTGTGTGTCCATACGTACACAACGTGTGGTATACACACACAGTGCAAAAATTTTTTTAAGGGCAGATGGTTATTTATATATATATATATATATATATATATATATATATATATATATATATGATGTATTAATTCAGTGGTTACCATTTGTTTGCAGGAAAAAAGATAGTATGAGTGAAAAATTTTATGGTTGATAAATCCAGCCAAGGAGATTAAAAGGGGTTTGGATAAATTCTGGGTATAAATGCTCAGACTAAAAAAAAAGAAACGGCAGTTTTGCACAGTGCTTTGGTCTTGCACTAGTTTTTCTCATCTGCAAAAAATAAAAGGAAGAAAATGTACCTTTTATATGGAACGAGTAGACTGTATGTTTGAAAATTTTGTCACACCCTCGTTGACACATAACCACCCAACAACAAGGTGCTGTTTAGTCCTACGGTTCAGTTTATGCCCCTGAGAAGTTTCCATTGTGTTTGCAGGTCGTCTGATGCTAGCGGTATTCTCCATGTTAGTAATAATTCTGTATTCCATTTTGTTAACGCCTGGTAGATATAACCTGCTAGGAGGCTAACTTTATACTTATTTAAAGCTCTTATTTTGTGGTCATTAAAATGGCAACTTATGTGCAGCACTTTATTGCAGCAAGAAGCAGATGTGTTGGTTGCATAGCCCTTTGCTAATCTTTAGAAGTAATGGGTGATTTCAAAGGAAAAGATTCTTTGGCTGACTGTGTTAATTGCTTGTATTTTTAAGACAACAGAATTTCCACTATGAAACAGGCTGAAAGAGCAGGAAGAAATGTGCTTTGTATAATAATGGGAAGTTTGGGATATAAAAGTTTATATATTATTTATCTATTGAAGAACTGGTGTACAGGAGGAATGCTTTCTTACTGCGTTGCTGTTTTCCATCACATGTTATAATCCTAGAGTTGGGATTTTTTTTTTTCATCTGTTTCACCAGGGGAAAATAAAAGCATCCCTAATTTTTTTCCTCTAGTCAGTTTGCTTCTCTGAAGCCCCCCTCGAAATTGGTACAGTTCTGCAGGAAGCCAGGAGACTGTACCATTTGTCCACAGCACGGCTCCCCACACACACACACCCACCCTTCTTCCCCCAGACCTAGAGCAGGTGCGCTCCACCTCCCTTTGCCAGTGGCAAACCTGTTTACACTAAGGAGATGTCCGTGGGGGCAGGGAGGCTGAGCCAGCTAGGGCGGGCATCCCCCACACCCTCGGTCATTCTCCAGCAGACATTTGTTTTTGGCCATGTTTGAAACGTCACTCAACCTCGCCATGTCAATGTCTCAATAAAAGACACTATAAACAGTTATGGACAATACACTCCAAGAATACCGGGCAAATGGGTGGGTTGGTTTTTTTTTAAAGTCATGTCTTTATCCCCATATAATGGAGAATGTGCCACTTGGCTAATAATGTGCTTTCAAAATTACAAGTTCAGTGATGACAAGTAACAGGGCCACGGTGACCCCACCACAAAGGCTGGCAGAAAAGACCAGTCACGCATGAAGCATACCAGCAGGTTAAAAACCTGAAAGGGTGGCCCTGACAGGACTGCAGATTTCACAGCATGCCACTTGTGCAATATGAGGTCCTAGGCTGAAACTTTCAAGATCGAGAGGGATGTTGGAAGGAGACGTTTACTGCTCAAATGCCATGCATTCACTGCTTGCCACTGAACTTGTATTTGAATGACTTAGTTATGCTTAATGTAATTGGGCAACTTTTTTAGCACTTTGGAAAGCGTCATCAACCTTTCTGGTAAATTATAAAAGTTTTCTGAGTGAGAAAAGGTGTGTTTGGAGTTTGTTTGACTTTTTATATTATTATTGTTGTTATTAATAAAGAAAAAAAACTCTACAGCATTTTTCAGACTCCACTGAGATAATGTGTACCCCTGAATTTGGTTTGCAGTTTGATACTCAGGGAAGGATGTATTCCATAGATATCCTTTCCGTGTAAAACACTAACGTCTTTGAGAAATTCACCTGCCAACTAACTTTCAATTCTGTTTTCACTATGCATTCTTCAATGAAAGCTAGCTTATTTTTCCATATAGTAATGCAGTTAGTTTTCTCAGCACTTTCTTTCTGCTGTCCTTTTTTTAACCCCTCATATTATGTTCAGATGATCATACTGTCAGGTTTGTGTACATTACTGAAAATTTGTATTGTATAAAGCTTTTTGCATTACAAGGCTGTACAGGGTCATTTTGACAGTAACTGGTATATTCCTTTGCATCTTATGTTGCATTGCCAATTTCTAGTGTATCCAGTTTGGAAGTATAATATACTCTAATTAAAAAAAAAAAAAAGGTTGGCTATACTCTTGTTTCTTTTTCTTTCTTGGTTGCCATCCTTCACCGCTGGTTAGACTCAGGCTTTGGTTTGTCTTGCTTTGTTCTGATTTTTTTTTTTTTTCACTTTTCAGTGTATTTTACATAAGGTTAGGAAATGCCCAGTACTAGTTAGAACTGTTGTAAAATGCTAGTCTCGAACAGCCATGGTACAATGCAAACTGTTGAATGTAAGTCATCGATAGCCATTCAGGTTGCCAGCATAGCCATCATTCAGCACAATTGCAGGCCGGCTCCTTCCTGAAATTACTTCGTGACATTTGAAAGTGTTTACCAGCCTTATCCTCACCCACTTCACATCACTTTATTGACCCCATAGCCAAAAAAAGGAGGGGGGACCTGACTAATTCCATTTATTTTAATGAAGTTTGACAACTATGAGATTTTAATAAGGAGGAAAATGGTATGTTTTGTAAATGAAATAATCTATCCAAATGCAAGCAGTAGTTCACCATTCAAAAGAAGGTACCAAAGAAAGAAACAGACCAAAAGGATGGAGAGAGGAAAGACACACTAAGTTAAAACAATTTTTTTAAATCCATTTTAAAGTTCTATCTGTTAGAGACCTTCCCCATGAATCTGATGGTTGATAAAAAAAAAGATAAAGCAGCAAAAGAGAATGTTTTGCCTGGTTCACAACTGGCATGCTTATAAATGTTCTTTGCTCATTGCAAGAAATTATGAACTGCTTCATTCTAACATTTGGAAAAAAATTTACTTTTTATAAAGTTAGACAATGTCGGAGAAGCCACTTTGAGAATGACCAGTCAGTAATCAGATACTATTTTCCCCTTCATTTTTTTCATCCAATAGCTATTTTTCAGGTGATTGAATCAAGCTCTCTCACTTGATTCAAATACCAGCTTTGTTTTGGGGTGGCTAACATTTATTGAAAAATATTAAAACAAGTCAGACTTCTTTGCTTGTTGCTAGCACTAGAGGCAGGAGTGGCTTCTCATTTTCTATACATTTTTTTCCCCTGAAGATTCCACACCTACATCACATTTTCCCTGTGGTTGAAAAAAGCCAGAAATACAAAGAAAATAATCAGTTTGCTAATCCTCTCCTGTGAATGGGTTCCAGTGACCTTGAGGAATGGCCAGGATCGGAGCCACCCGTGACAGAACACACTCTTCCATCCTCACTGCCCTAGACAGCACTACATGTGGGCGGGGGCATCTCCAAGCCAGTGATGTGCCCCTGTTTGAACTTAATCCAAGATCATGCATAACCTTTCCCTCCTCTCATGTTAAATGTATTTTAAGCTGAGACTCAATGCCATGTTTTCTATAATGTGTCTGTGGCTGATCGGCTCCATTTGGGGCCACTGAAAACTGTCCCTGACCACTTAACAGAGCTGCAACACTGATCGCAGGGGAGCAAGGAGACATAGCAAGACGTGATGAGCCCATACATCTCCTTACCCACAGTCAGAAGAATCACATTAGAACGCTTGCCTGCCAGAGGGCACAGGGGTGCTCATGAACGATTGGAGGGGAAAGGCACATCTCACTAGTTGCCAAAACAGAAATAAAGTCACGGTGATGCTTTCACTCCATGCGGAAGAAGGAGCAAGAGGAGCCCAGTACATCTAAATAGGTCGGGAAGGAAGGAAGGGGATAGCAGCCGAGTGATTCCATCCGTGCTTCTAGAAGACAGAGCATGTGAAACAGAGCCTTCCCGAGAGTGCCTTGGAACCTGTGAGCAAAATCACAGGGCAGAAGAGGAGACTCCATTCTAAGAGTCATCAACCACAAGTATTTAAGAGATTCCAGCCAACATTCTTACTTGTATCACACTCACAAAATGACGTTTATTGTGCAAATAACTACGATTAATTAAGAAAGCAAATGTCCCTAAAGCAGGCTCTGGGGTAAATAAAGTGCGGTGACCCTGGGGGCAAGGGGGCCCATTCTACCCCGTCCAGAGTCTGAATGGTCTCAGGTTAGCAATCGAGACCTCTTCAGCAGACCTCCCAATTGTTTCCTGAGAGCTGGATCTGTAAAACAGGAAAATGTAAACCCCCACATTGGTAGGAGCCGCACCAGGAGAGGAAATCCATTGCTGTATTCCCTTGGAATTCCTTTTTAATAAAGTGAAGGTAAATATTAGTGAATTCGTTTTCAATAGATTTATAGATCTAGAGCAGCGAATGTACCTCAATTCATACTTCAAAATTATTTTCCCCTACACCAGTCCTCCAGGTGGCCTTCTACCCTGTTTAGTGAGAATATATGGATTACAGATGATGTTTTCCAACCATGACGGATATTACCATCGAGCCAGATCACCTGAGTTTGAAGCCTGGCGTGGCAGCAACTTTAAAAAAGAGGTTGAGCTAGATGACCTCTGAGACCCTTTTCCACCTAACAGATAAAATACAATAATATACAGTAAGCCCTCACTTCACCTCATCGATAGGTTCTGTGACTTTAAGTGAAAAGATGTATAGTGAAACCATTTTACCATAGACTAACCGAAATAAGAGTCAAGTTCCGATGCCTTCTCATCAACATTATAACACAGTGACATAGAAGGAAACAACATTATTCGAGGACCTGCTGTACTAAGACTGACTCTTTCTAAACTAGCAAAACTTGCCTTTTGAAGCAGAGTGGTCACAAAGCAGAACCCAGTTATAGCAAAAACGGCACCTCAATGTTTTCAAGCCACAGCAGATTGAAGGGAGAAAAAAAAAATGGCTAAAAATATTTGTCTGCCCACTTGAGAGTTTGGGAAGTCTAAAATTTTTCTCTTCTCATTAAACACTAACTCGTCATACTTGGATTGCCTACAGACATCTTGAGGGTGGCCTAAACATATTTTACCAAACGAGGGGCACTTGATCTGGTGCGATGAGTTGGGGGGCAGCCCAGTGGGCATGGGAAGGTTTCATCCTGCCCATCTTGATCTCTGATGCTGCCCCCTCCTTTTCCCACCACCCGACCGTTTCCCACTTCCTTCAGATGTCTGCAGTTGTGACCACTGAGAACTCTGCCATCCACATTTGAAATATTTTCCGTAGAAGAGCAAATGATTTCTTTTAACAGGCAATAAAAGACATGTTAGTGTTAATATAAGGAAAGAATATACTAAATATTTTTATTCAGCCACTTCTTTGAAAGAGACTCAGCCTGAGAACTCTAAGTGTATGAATGCTCCCAGTCACTTCCCTTGGATGGAAAGGCTCCATGTGTCAGCAGAGACACAGGGAAATAACTGAATGTCTCCATCATCAGACGAGTGAAGCCGGAAGAGTATACACTGGGCTGAGACCCGGGAAACTTACCTGGCCATCCTCTGCCCTGAACATAGAGTTCCACCCAAACCATCCCAGAATGGCCAGTGTCTTTCTAGTCTTACAGATTTCTAGATAGAAGATGCCGTCATCTCCTTGGCTTTAGTGTTCTCTTATTTTTATTTTAACTGCAAGGAACAGTCCACAGACTTTTCAGTGTGTGTTATAAAGAACCAATAAGCCCGTCCCCTTATGTCCCACTTCAAACAGAATGTCTGTTAGAACATTCTCCATACAATTGGTTTGATCCGCATTTATAATCTCAGTCTGTCTATCTGTCTATCTATCTAGCTATCTATCTATCATCTATATCATCTATTTTCTGGGTTTCCCTAAAAAGCAGAGCCCTGAGATTTATTTTAGAAAGCAATTCCAGAAACAAAAGTGGTGAACTAGAAAGAGTGAAGCAAGGAAAAAGGGAAAGCCAACCCCAGGGCACACTGGCAGCTATTCATTGCTGTGAACTGGGGTGCAGTCCCTCTGGCACCCCCACAAGGAGATGTGTAAATGTATCTCAGAATCCACAGCCCAAGAGACAGAGGGAAAAAGAGGCTTGAGTGGCCCCAGAGAGTGTTAACTCCCTGGCACTTCCAGGTTTGCCCATGATTCAGAGTGACTGAGTACCTTCCCACAGGCAGCCACAGAGATGGCAAAGAAGCCAGTGGTGCAGAAAGCACGAGATGCGTGGGGAAGCTGAGGTGAGGTGCTGTCAACTACACATGCCTGACCATAGCTGGCTGTTACAGTAAAGGCTGGAGGAAGAAGTTTATAAAACGGGGAACAACAGGGTTCCGATAAAATGATCATATTTGGCATGAATGTTGCCACCGCTTTGCCTCTAAACCAATGTTGGCGATGCGTCCAACCTATTGAGTTAGCTCGAAGCTCTTCTCCTTTGCCCCAGTGGCAGCTGGGCACAGCCAATAGCAGTTTGGGGTCATGATGCTAAGGAATGGAAGCGGCGACACATGAGAAGCAGGTAAAGGCTCTCTCCTCCATATGGCTGAGTCTCTGTAGAGCCCTCCCTTTCTTGGCTTGTGCTTTTTGATTTCCCAAATGGGATTGAGCTCTTCTAGGACTCTGTTACAGGGAAGTCGCAAGTCCGTTACATGGACTGCCTCGGAGCTCAGAGACGCCCCTTGACTCGGGAAAGCCACACGAGAGCCCAAATGAGGCCAGAGAGGAGCCTCCCCAGCCTCTGAGGTCAGCCTCGAGCCCAAATTAAAGGCATCCTGGTGGTTCTCAAATGTCCTAACTTACCATATTTGGGGGTCCAACGAGGGGTTAGCAGCCAGACCTCAGCCAGAGGCTACATTTGCCTGGCATTTTCTTTGTACATATATGTCCCTCAGGAACCGGGGGCTAGCCAGGGTAGTTAGTATCTGTCCTCGTGGAAAACAGCTGATTGAAAATTGAAATATTCCACATATAAGTTATCCCTGTTTTTTCCATCTCTAACCCACAACTAGTGGTCCTTTTACTAATGGAAGATTGGACTGATGGATGGTGACATAGATACATCAAATATATTATATACATATATTATATATGCATAGCATACATACATAGTATAGATATAAACAAGGTAGATATGTATTTATGGGAGCGCATCCAAAAGGAAGGCCATGAATTTTATTCTGGGAGTCACAATACTAAAATATAATATTTTTCATGTTTCCTTTGTGCTGCTGAAAATATAGGTTGATGAAAGAGTAACATATGAAAACAATAATTAAGGGTCAAAGAAATTTCATTAATGAGAATATCCCCTTGCCCATTGTCTCTACAATTAAATAAATGGGCATAACCATGGGTCATCACCACACCATCAGTCAGGGGCCCATCGCAATGGCATCAGACGACAGACATACCAGCAGCAATAGCTAAGTATTCAGGAGTTGTGGTTACACACAGAGGCCATGCATCTTTTTAAATGGGCAGAATAATTAAATTTCCTGCTGATGAAGAACTTCACAATTTGGCTTCTCTGCCTGTGAATGAGGTTAAACTGTGTACAAGCATGATTCTGTCTCCCAGGATCCTGTCTTTAAATATGAGCCCTTCACATTACCCATAGTCCAATGCTCCCCTCATTATTATTCTCCACACCTATTCTTCACAACCCAAAGTTCCCATCCCATTTGGCCATATTCTAAAGCAAGTTCAAGTCTATCCTATCAATCACTTCTCCCCCACAGACTCCCCTTCCGTTCTAACCTTAACCAATTTCTCTCTCTCCTTTTCATTTATTATTTAATGAGTGACAAATATGTGGAAAGTCATATGCTACTAGCTGGTAAGAAATGAAGACAAGATACATTCCCTAGCTTTAAGTAGTTTACCAACCAACAAAAGAAATGCATGTTTAAATAAATGCATTGTAATACCAGGAAAAACACACACAAATTGCTGTGGAGCTACTGAGTAAAGAGCTACTAATTCCAAGTAGGTAGGGGGAGGCTTTCTGGGGGTGTAGCAGGCAAACTGTCGTCTAAAGGGTGAGTAGGATTTTCATAGACAGAAAAAGTGGGGCGGGCATTCCAGATTGAGAGAACAGCTTGAGAAAAGGCAAGAAGGTGAGAAATTGCATGGTGGGTTCTGTTGTGCTAGAAGCTGATAATGAAACCAAACAAAGCCAGCTTGTGTGGGGCTTCGACTCCCTTGTGAAGGAGACTGGATGTTTAAACTACTCTGTAGTTAATCAGAGCTAAGAAAAATTTTGAGTAGGAGAATGGCATGATCTGACCCTGTGTTTTCGGAAGATGATTCTAGCAGCGCTACCAAAGGAAGACTCGAAAGACAGAAAAGACTGAGAGATGCGGTATGTTCAAAATGTCCTAAACTGAAGCTGTCATCTTCTTCCTCAAATCTGCCCCTTATCCATATATTTCTTAGCCCAGTAAAGGCAAACCCACCCTCCAACTTACCCAAACTATAAAACTAAGGCTCAACTTTGCCCCCTTCTATCTCTCCTCCTCCTTTCTCTTCACTTTCTTCGGGCAGCTAATCCATCCGAGTCCTGTTTATTTTGTCTGCCGTGTATTTGATGACTCTGCCTCGTCTTCCCACTCTGAACACCTGGTACAGGTCCTCCGCATCCTTGCCAGGCGTCTCACAATAGCTTCCTGTCTGACTTGGACATGCTTGTGTAGAAAGGATTGTGAAAAATGCATTCCAGAGCTCAGAAGAAAGTTCGTGATCAGACTTGTAGACACAAAGAGGATATGTGGAGCCAGCGGAGTGGGTGATCACACCACAGGGGCGAATAGCACCAGTGACAAGAACAAGGGCACCAAAGACAAGACCTTTGGAGATGCCCGCTTTAATGGAGAAGGTGGAGGAGGCAACACAGGGGACGGAGAAGAAACAATCTGAGAGGCCGTCGGCAAGCACCATCCTGTTAGGTGAAAGGATTTACGTGGAATTGTAAGAAGGATGAATAGGGTGGTCTTGGTGGTCGTTAAGGTCCAGTTTCAGTGACAGGTTGCAGGTGGGAACCAAATTCCAATAGGTTAAAGAATGAACTGTTAGCAAGGAGCTGGTGACAAAGAGAAAAGTCTACTCTTGTATTAAATTTGGCAGTGTGAGAAAAAGAAAAAATCATGCCTACCGAGCACTCGCCAAAGGATGCCAAATCTTCCATTTCCTCTCAGAGAAATCTAACCTTTTCTCATTCCTCCTTCACATTCCTTCAAAGAGGAGAAACATAAGCTACCGACATTACAATCCCCAACCACACTCCAAACCAATTCTCCATAGCCCTTTTGGTGTAACTCATCCTTGGAAGCACCTTAGTCTGTCTTCACACCATCCCTGCTACTGATGTCTGCCTGGACCCGTTTCTTTAGCCACAGACATCCGCAAGAAACACACTGCATGGATAAAATTCAGTAGCACCTGTCCCAAATACAGGAGTCTAGAGAATTGCAAAAAAAAAAAAAAAAAAAAAAAAAAAAAATGGTCAAGGGATGGAAAGTCACTCTCACGACAATTCTATAGGATTCCAGTGTGGAAAGGTGAAGACTTAGAAGGGAATATGACAGGCCTCTAGAAAAACATCATCGATATGGCCAGAGAGCACAGGCTCAGTGACCAAATTCCAGAATATTAGATCTGGGGGGTAAATCTTGACGCTTGAAAGAGGTTGCTCAGGGAGGAGTGCTGGTCTCCTGCTACTCTGATCGTCCCTTTCTGATGCAAAACCTCACCTTGGCTCTCAACCCCTTCTAGGGGGCACACCGCTTCAGCTGGGAAAAAGAGATACAATACAGCTCAGCTGTCCGGCCCACACTTGCTGCCGCCTCACTGACAGGAAAAAAATAACCCTCATCAGACATAATGGGAAAAAAAGGGACTGTGTTTTATGAGATAGAAATGAAATAATCTGCTTTTTATTAAATCACATGAGAAAGTTATTAATTCATGCCAGAAACACAAATGTAAACATCATATTGAAAGCATTTATTCTGAAGGAGACCATCTGGCAGAGCCTCACAGACCACACTTTGAGAAGCAAAGAGTATGTGTCACCATGCCAGGCTCTTCCATGAAAGCAGCAAATCCAGAGGAAGTGAAAATTTAAGGAGAGTACTTTGTAGTAATGACATCTGCTAGATACGTGTCACATGTCTCTCTAGAGGTGGGCCTGCTTTTACAAACACTGTTATATGAAAACGTAAAATTTCAAAACAAGGGGTGGTTATCATTTCAGAATCTCTCCCTTTAAGAATGGACCTTTTCCTTGGGCACCAAATTCCAGAAGGGTCTTTACAGACAAATGCATGGAGCATTAATTGTTTAGCATAAAGGCTGGAGGGAAGATGAAAGATAATGTAGGAAATCTAAAGAGTTAGGAGCCACAGTCAACGACAGATTAACCAAAATTGAAAATACATGATCTTGAAATTATAAACACGTGGGTCGTCGCTTTTTTTAAAAAAAATAAAATGCAGTTATAAAAACCTCACACTCACTTTTTTTTTTTTTTTTTTTTTTTGCAGAAAGCCATGGATATATACAATTTGGAAAGCACGTCGCCCTCTCTGGAGATGGATGGGATACTGGTTACACACACAAAGTAGAAGAAATCTTGCTTTCCAGAAAAGAAGACATGCTGACACAACTTGAAGAAATGCCCGATTCCCTTCAAAACCCACATAAACTCTTTGCACCTGGCTGCCGTACAGTTTCAGAGTTTGTATGCATCTTCTGTCTCCGTTTGCTCAGAGATGCTGGTGTGGGTTGAATATCAGTTCTGTGTTTGAGCCTTTCCCAAATCTCTCTCCTCTGTGTCACACATCAACTCCAGTGAGTGGATACAGAACATCCATGGAACAAATTCCTCAGTCTAGACAAGGGGAGGTCAGCAGAGCTTGACCTTGAGAGTTCATTCCCATCTTGGTCAAATTCAAAACGGTCAGACATCCACCTACCGAAGTAGAATCACTATGCATGCAGTCATCTGAAAAGGGCCACATTACGTGCACATCAAAATGGTATTAATATGACATCCAACTTGCTCAGGCACGTCTCAAATTCTGGTAAGCATAGCAGCAGCTATCACCTAGGAGCTCAGTGTTTGTCCGGGGCATTGGGGCCGCAGCTACTCCTGCCCTAATTACCGTTTAGTTAGGAGAGTAATTCAGATCATACAGACTGCACGTTTACTGTATCTTCGTATCAAACATTTTAACGTGTATATTAAAATAGGAAGAAACAGCCCTTTCTTATGCAATCCAAATCTCCTAGGAGAATTTGGGCCCTCAATGATTACTCCTATATTCCTCATACTTTTAAAAGCTGAATAACTATCTCTCGTACTTTTTAAAAGGTAACACATGCGCACGATAAAATCAAAACTGATTCAATGATTATGTGTCAAGACAAATAATTTCATTTTGTTTGCACCTTCTGCCTTCATTTGCTCAGAGATGCTATTGCGGGTTGAGTGTTCCCAAATATCTCTCCTCTGTGCCACATATCAACTCCGGTGGGTCCAAGAGAATCTACAGATGGAAATCCTCAGTCTAGAGTAGTAAGTGTCCGGGGAGGTTGGCACCGCTTCAAGCACCAGATCTTAAGTCAAGCGTCCTGACCTGCTACAAGCTTGGTCACTATGCCGTCTTCTCTGTCCAAAGCTATAATCTATTCATAACCGCTCATTTGGTAACAAATTAGAGAAATGAGTGAACAAACTATTTGTCAATGCTGCTTATAAGCTATTAATTAACAAAGAATAGGCAGTTAGGTAGATGAAAGATGCAGAAGAGAGAGCGACTGAGAGGTATGGAGAAATAGCAGGACTTTAGAGCATCTAATTATATTTCCTCATTACATAAAAGAAGAAACTGAGACCTTAACAGGGTGGAGGAATCTTAAGCGGGGGGCAAGATTGCTTATTAATTTAAAATAATAATTGTTTCTATAACTCATATTTACCCCAAGCAGTTTGTGTTTCAGTTTCAGTATCAAATCACAGAAAAAACAGTCCCACAGAAAAAATATAATTAACAGCAATTCAAGTCTTAACTTCTCCATAAAACCCCAAAGAGGGAATACATTCTTGATGTAAATCCAAAGATCTTAAACATCTTCGGGCATTTTCCTCACCTTCCTGGCAATGAAATCTCCAAACCTCCCTCCCCTTCCTTTCTCTAAAACCCCTTACCATTCTTCCCAACACTCAGGCCACACAGACCCTTTCTCTTCTCTTCAGCACTTCATTACATAGATGCATTTAACCTTTCTGGTTTTTTCCTTGCCACCCCACACCCTAGAACTAAAGAAAGTCCCCAGCCCTCAGACTGAAAGAGCCTATCAGTGCCAAGGAGGATAACTTTAAAAATAAGCTCACACATAGAGAGAGCGTAATAAAACTCCTGAACATCAACGTGAAAAAGACCATCCTAAAAGGTACAATAAGACACAAGTAAATTACCTATAAAGGAGGGAGATTCACATCAACCATAGCAGTTTCAAGAAACTAATGGGACAATAAATTAAAAATGCTCAGGAAAAATAAATTCCAACTTAGAGTTCTGTAACAAGCCAAACTAACACTCAAAACAGAGATGAAAATAAATTCTGACACATAAGCCCTCAAAAAATATTGTCCACAGACTCTCTGGCAGAGAAAGGAGGGAGGACAAAAGAAAACCTACCAGAGGATGTACTCCAGCAAGAAGGAAAATGAATCCAAAAGGTAATCAAGTAGCAAAGAAGAATGCATTCATGTTTTATTTTTATAATTAAAAAGTCATTTTTTAAAAGGTTGGGGAGAAAGGAAGGTAGGAAACAAGTGAATTCTTTATTTTTATTTCCATTTCATCTTACCTTTGCATATGTCATTACTATTTACAAAATGCCTGCGGATACATTGTCAGTACCCCACATCGCAGGACCTGCAAAAATGTTTGAAGGGGTACCATATTGAGGACAAATAATATTCCAATAAAATTTGGAAATGCAAGTTTCCCTGAGTGTAGTAATGTGCTTCCTGCCATGGAAGCTGGCTGCCTTAACCAGTCATCGTGGTGACAATGACAGTGGTCTAAGGAAGGGCGACGAACTTCTGATTTAGCAGTCTTTCTTCCTTTCTCTCTCTCTCTCTCTCTCTCTCTCTCTCTCTCTCTCCCTCTCTCTCTCTCTCTCCTCCTCTCCCTCTCCCTCTCCCTCTCCCTCTCCCTCTCCCTCTCTCACCCCTCCCTTCCTTCCTGCTTTTTTTCCTATCTTCCTTTATTTCTGTGCTTACCGAGTTGGACTAGATTATGAACCGGAAGAGGAGGAGATGAATGAACATAAGAACTATAAAACTTCAGACCAGCTGACCCCCAAAAGGGCCTCCTTGGATGTCCAGGCTGTGAGTCCGTGAACTAGAGGCCTTGCTGCCAGAGGACAGCAGGAGATGTGCTCTGTGCAAGAGGCTGCTAGTGAAAGCTCTTATGCTCCACAAAGGCTTCTGTTGAGACTTCATGGTACTATTGCCTATGTCATACACCATGAATTTAGGGCTTGGAATCTCTCACTTGAACTTTTTTATGACATCCCAGTGTGTGCCAAAAAAAAGAGCAGCTGCCAAAAAGCAAACATTTTCCTGTCTCTAAAAATAAGTACTGGCAACACTTCAGGCCCCTGTGCCAAGACCTGGCCCTTCCCAGGATAAACAATAGGTGGCTAAGCTGATCAGGGGCAATCACTGAGCCCTGAAGTAGGCCTAGGTCCAGCCTGGATGCCCAGGTCAGGGCATGTGCAGCTGGAAAGCCCAAAGCCAGAGGTGGCTTCCCCCCTCCACAGCAGATGGAGGGCAGCTGCGCCCCCCAGCCAGGGGCCACATATGGCTGAGAGTGGGTAGCCTTGGGTTACACCAGAAACCAGGACCAACCGAGGTCACAGAGCTCGCACCAGCCTCTGCCCCCAAAACCCCGGAGGTACACGGTGACAGATCTGAGATCCTGTCCAGAGAAAGCTCCCAGGGAAGGAAAGTCTCATACATATCCATCTGTATTTGTCACTCAGGCCCATGCCCGTCACCTGTCAAAACCCCTCACGCCCAGCTGAAAGCCCTCACCTGCGAGACACAGACCCAACAAAACCACCTTCGCGTATAAATGCTATAATAACAGTCATCATTCCCACTCTAATTGCCTCCCAACTCGTCAGCTGCTCCTACAGCACTTACTTTTTCAAGCCCCTGTGCCTTGTCATTAGGATTCAAATCTTCCCTTGACCATAAGCTTGGCTTTTTGTTGGTTTGAGGAGTTAAAAGGGCTAAGAGGGGGTTAGGGAAGGAGAGGGGCTAAATATAGCAACTATTTGCAGGCATAATCACTCCATAAACATGCTTCAGTGGAACAGAGTGGAGGGCCGACCCAGATGACGGATGTCACTCACCCGAGTGTCACATCATAAATAAAACTGAATGAGCCCATTCTCCTACAGAACCGGAGTGACGCCTGTTTCGCACTATAAATATTTATGAAGTCATGGTCCTTAAAAGACTTTATTTTTCCAGGTAAGTAGACTTTAATGAAAAAGTGAAGCAGAGCTCTTCCTGCAATTACGGAATAGTCACCACAGCTTTTCAATGGCTATTCCGTGGAAAGGAAAAGAAAAACAGAGAGAAGAAAAGGAGAAATACGGCCTGTTCTACGGGGCTACTGCAGGGAGACCTCCTTTATGCCAGTCAAGGTTCATTTTCATTCAGAAAGTGACAGTCTTGCCGGGCAGGGTGGCGGCAACCAGAAGCGCCATCAGTCATGCTCGGCCCGGGCCTGTGGGACGAAGCCCGCACAAACAGCTCCTTGTCACCTAGCAGAGACCCCTCCCGCCACTTCTAAGGACACAGTCTCCTTAGAGCTCCCAGCTCTCTCAGCCTGTCTCTTAGTAACAGAAAAAATGTACACCTCACCCCATTACTAGGCTCATTTGAAAAGAATCCTGAGAATGTGAGGATGTGTGCCTGGGTGTCTCTCGGGTGTTTATGTAAAGCCTACCACTCGCATTCCTAGTTACTCCTTCTGAGTGCATTAGCAATGGCACCCCAGAAACCCCACCAGAATTGGACCAGCTTTTCCTGCACTCGTCACCACACTGCTGCAAAGAACAAACACCTCTGGGGGCTCACAGGCCATTGTCTCCACAATACATGTCACTTTGCAGCTCCCATGTTATCCAACTCTTAAAGGCACCAAAAACCCTTGCCCAAGTCCATCAAGCCTGTTTCTTTCCCAGGGATGGCCTTCTTCCCAGGCTCCCTCCCCTCCAAACCTCAAGGTGGCCCTGCTATGTCAGGTTGAACTGGCCCCCGCGGGAAACGCTGATGATCCTTTGGCTCCAGCCTCCGGGAAACCTTGTTCCACAAGGAACAGACGCTCTGGTTTTGTGAAATGAGTCACAGGCTGCCTTTACTGACCTATCTGGGGAGGCCAGGCTGCCATGTATGGTCTGTGCTCTGTGCCACCCACCTCTCCATGTAAGTCGGAGTTCTTTGCCAGGACAGCCTGAGTCATAAAACTCAGCACATTCCTTAGGCGTTGGATAGTCTTTCCTTGTAATTACTCTGCTTTTGTTTTATACAGCACCTGGTTTCATTTTAAAAACCCAAATAAAATCTTATGTTCGGGGCTCGGGTAGGATGGGGGATAGAAAGGAAAGGAAAAGAGAAAGAAGGGAGTGAAGTTTAGGAGAGGGAAAACAGGAAAGGGCTGTAAAATAGGCAAGACCTTGAGTGGGACAAAGAGGGAACCGCAAAGTAAAGGGAGAGAGGGAGGGAGAGAGAGAGAGAGAGAGAGAGAGAGAGAGAGAGGATGTGCTAAAATTAAATTGAATTTGGTCAAAATCCCTTTTGCTGTATCTGATGTAACAACTTGATGTCTACGTCTCCTTGCCAAACTAGGCCACAGTACTTTAGTACTTTACTCATAAGCCACGTGACATTCCCTAAGCCCCAAACTTTCTGAGTCTTCTTAATAAACGGACACTAATTTTTGATAAGCTCTAAGGAACTTTCAAGTTATAGCACTCTGATTCTATGAACCAGCCTGTTCCCTTTCTTCTTGGACCACAAACCCTAACCCAAGTGTAAGGGAATATTTTTCCATAAGCTAACATTTGTTTTCTTGTCTTTGGGGGTGGGGGAGGTAAAGGAGTGGGGGACAGCAAGGTAGAAAAGTGGCGTAGACCCAACCATACAAATGTTGCTGGTCAAAATGAATTTCTGTGGCCAGGTTATTTAGTAAAATCATCTACAAAGCTATCAACGTAGGTTTTTAGAATTAAAACAGAATTCTAACAAGCTGCGCCTTGCGTAGTTAAAAAATACTGAATGAACGAATAATAATCATTAGCATGAAGAACTGACTTTCTTGGAATAGGAAAGCATATTCATTACAGCTAAGACCAGGACCATCAGGTAATGGACTCAGAACTTTAAAAGAGGCCTGAGATTCTCTAAATGAGACTGGACAGGACAGAAGTCCTGGAGGTTCCTGAGTGGTTGCAGGGCTGCACTGAAAATGCCCCGTTTGGCAAACTTAATGGAAACCATACGAAGGGGTCTGGGAATGAGACCAGATGGCTTGCTGGGAATGTATTTAGCCTAACCTGGGCTAAAGAACAAAAGTAACCACTTGCAGGTTTTTCTTTCTTTTTTTTGGTGGTGGTGGTGGTAGGGGTGGCTGATGGTGTGACTTTTAATTACCGTTTCAATTCAACAGAAATCATAAAGAGAAGGACGGTCTTGGTCAACAGGAGTAAGTGGAGCAGGGGGCAGAGGGCGGGGAGGGGTGAGGAGGAAGAGGGGGCAGGAGGCAGCTACTTTCCTGACCACACGTGGTTCTGCCTGTTTTCCCAGGACGAGAGCTGCGGGGCCCTTTGCCGCCCTGGATTGTGGCGGGTCCTTCCCGTGTGCAGGGTCCCCGCCTGGGCCTTCCCTCCTGCTCGGTGGATGGGGGTGTTCGTGGGAGGGCCAATGCGGAGGAAGAAGGGATGTAGAAGAGGAAGAGGGAGAATATCGTGGAGGGAGGAGGAGGAGAAGGGCCTGCCGGAAACGGGGACGTGAACCAACGGGGAGGAGAGAAGACCCGGGCAGGGGACCTGGCCGTGGGCGGGGCTTTGGGGACCCGGGGCCCCTCGGGAAAGAGCCAGGGTGTGAAAGGCCTTGACTCGGGTTGCCCCCGCCCGCGAGAAGGCCAGAGCCAATTTGCTTCCCTGCAACTTCGCGCGCAGGACAACCTGGCTGCTTCGGGGCCACTGCGCTGAATACAAAAAGTCTTTCTCACACCCCTGCACCCTGCCCCGCCGGGACTCCCAGACGGAAGGGGACTCGCTCCCTTGGATGCTGGAGCTCACAGCTGTAGGGGCCACACCAGCACTTCTGTGGTTCTTGCAAAAACGTGCAGTTCCAAGTGTTTAAAGGAAAATTTAATAATGAGGATAACGATAACTTCTGTTCCCTCTTCCAATTAAAGAGAACCCAAACTGAGGGGCGAAGGCGTTTGAAGTCCGGGAGAAGTGCCCAGGAAACCCGGCCTGCAAATTCCGCGTATTCCCCAGCACTCTCCTACCTCACAGTCGTGAGTTAAGCGAACTCCGGGCCTCCAGCTTTGTTTCCGACTCCTCTAAATGACTCTTAACGGTCCTCCCAGACTATAAACGTAGTATTGATCAGCGTCTGAGTCTTCAGACGAGGCAACCTTGCTTGCAGAATTACACTGTTCCGGAGGCTGGAGAGAAACGGCTCGGTTGTCAGCACTCACCCAACCAAAGGTTACCTTTTGCGCAGAACTGGGAATGAGATTGCCAGACACCCCTCCTTAGCGGGACGTGGGATTGGTCTACATTGTCTCCCATCGCCTTTGACCTTCCTAGTTCATCTATCCTGTCTCTGCCAGGAAGGCCAGATCAATAAGCAGGAGAGAGAAAAAGAGGCAAGTCCTGGAATCACTGACTGAACCACCCACTGCTTCTCTGCTGCCCCTCACACCGTCCTTTAGCGGCAAGGTCTTTGCCCTGACTGGCCCACCACCCTCCTTTAGTCTGCGTGTAATGAATTTCTCTGCTTTTCAGTTTTACATCATGAACTTCTTGAAGATAGGGCCCAGAAATATAAATATTTAGACGTTTGTTACCAAAGGGATTAGACACCAAGCAAATACTTTTTAAAGTGAGAATATTGTTAATGATGGTTGTAAATTGCACTCAAGCGCTGCTTGATGCTGAGCAGGAATTTCTGCATTTTACATCTCAATGCTTGTTCTTTTCCCAATATAACGTCTATACAAACAAATTAAGTTTTGCCTTATCTAATAAATAAAAAGTCATGATTTATGTTTTAGTCAGAACTCTAGGCCCAGTGTTTCCCAAACAAGTGCTCCATATGAATTATATGGGTGTATGGGTGTGTGTGTGTGCGCGTGTGTGAGTGTACTTTTGCTGTACCATTAACACAGGAGCAAGATGTAATGTCCCTAATTTGTCGGGAATTGTTGACTTAAATGAGGCTACTGTGATGTAGAGAATTCACTTTAGGGGAGGCGTTGGGGAAGCACCTCAAAGAGAAAGGCAACTGTTCCCCAGAACAGCTGTGGACACTGGCAGTAGAATTGCCTGGCACCAGTACAACTCCATGCAGCAAGAGGGATTTATTTATTTAACAATAGTTAATGATTCTCCCAAGAACTCCCGGGAGTCCAGCTAGCAGTAAATATACTTTCAGGAAATTGTCTGTCCTTCCTCGAAGCGTGCACCAACCCTGCAGGGAAGGGAGGTCCCCGGCTGCCCGCACACTATAATTTTCAGTGGATGGCCTAGCTCTACTTGCCCCCAAATAACTTCCTCCACAGCCTGCCACCACACTGCCTTCCCATGCTTGAAGTGTTCCATAGGAAAGCTACCAGGTCTTACAGCAGAAAAATCAAGAAAAAGGCACTATTTCTGGAAAACCACCATTGAATAGACCTGGGAACCGAGGTGGACTGTCCAACCCTGTTCCATCAGCTAAATTTACCAGATTAGCTAGTTGGTGCCCATAAACAAGCATTTTCCAGAATGACATCTATACATAAATGGTGGTTCTTGTGATAATGTGAGGTGATACCTGAAAAACATTTTTTATTTTAATGGTCAGGTTTGTTTTTTCCTAATACACATAACTAGCATACCAAACCCATGTTATTGCAAATATAACTACTTAGGGTAAGGCTGAGTTATTGGGTTGTTGTTGTTTTTTTAAGTCAATTTAGAGAAATCTTAATAAACCAAAGCCCTATAGGAAGCAAAAATAGTTGTAACAGTTGTATGAATGAGGGGAAGTCAGTGGGGTACTTGCAGAAACCAGTTTTTATTCTTGCAACTCATTCTCTAGGAGTCTCTGCCAGAACTCTAAGACATAGAAAGAATCCCATTTTAACATCCTGTTAAAAATTACAGGGTTTTACAATGAGATATCATCTCACAGTTGTTAGAATAGCTGTCATCAACAAGGCAAATAATAACAAGTGTTGGAAAAAAGGGAACTCTCACTCACTGCTGGAGGGAATGTAAATTAGTACAGCCACTACGGAAAACAGTATGGCAGTTCCTCAAAAAATTAAGACCAGAATTACCATATGACCCAGCAATCCCTCTTCTGGGTATCTGCCCCCAAAATCTGGAAACATTTATCCGTAAAGATATATGCACCCGATGTTCATTGCAGCATTATTCACAGTGGCCAGGACACAGAAACAACCAAAGTGTCCTTCGATAGATGATTGGATAAAGAAGATGTGGTACATATCCACAATGGAATACTACTCGGCCATAAGAAAAGATGAAATAGTGCCATTTGCAACAACATGGATAGATCTGGAGATTATCATGCTAAGCAAAATAAGTCAGACAGAAAAAGTCAAGAACCACATGACTTCACTCATATATGGGATATAAAACTCAAAGCAAATAAGGAACAAGAAAACAAACAAACAAAAATTCATAGACACACAACAATTTAGTGGTTACCAGAGGCTAAGGGGGGTGGGTGGTAGATGAGGGTAAAAGGGATCAGAAGGACAGACTTTGGTGGCGGAAGAACTGACTCTGGGTGGTGAACACACAATGCAATTTATAAATGATGCATTACAGAACTGTATACTTGACACATATAATTTTACTAACCAATGTCACCCCCAGTAAATTTAATTTAAAAAATTACAGGGGTTTGAGAAAGTCTGGTCAGGCAAGACAGAACCCCTGCTCTGCAGGGCCATGTCAGGGGGTGCATGGACAGCCACATGAGGAGAGTGGGCCCAGGACACCAGGCACCCAGAGTGGGTTCCCGGAAGGGAGGACGGTCTGAGCACATAATGCCTTCTTTGCAAGAGGCAGAATCCAGCAAGTCACTGATATCACTCATGAAAATTTGGACCGTACAAGAGGAATTCCAATCCCCTTCGAGGCTTGTTTCCAAAACAACTGGAGAGCTCTAGACAAGAAACGTTTACTGCTTCAAGGGAGACTGCTTATCAGAACAGTACTTTTCTGTTTGTCGCTTAATTATAAATTAAGGGATTACTTTCACACCAACTCTAAACACACACGCCACCAACTCTAAACACACACAGGCCACCGACTCTAAACATACATACATGACCAACTCTAAACACACACACGGCGCCATCGCCATCACTGCCACACTGTGCACTTACTGATGCTACCCCAGGGATCCACTTCCGGGAGACAAGTAAAAAGATGCTTACACGCCTCAGAAAGTCTGTCCTTCGTCGACTGTAGTTCATCAGATTCTCAAATGCTGGCTTTTTAATCTTTGCATCTAGCATGAACAGACAGCCAGCCAATGGGTAAGGGCTTGTGATAAACAGAGTCTACCATGGTATGAACAAATGAAATTTACTGATATTCCTAAACCATTTTTTAATCAATAGTTCCAAACCCTCACTTACACACTACCCCGCACCCCAAACCTCTGTAACCACCACAACTTTCTCACACATTTGCTCTTTTTTCAGAGCTGCTGCTGACAAATGTCTCTGTGGGATTTCGCCCTCCTTTTATTTCTTACTGTTACAATGAAGTAACAAGGAGGCAGAAATGCCAAAGGCCTTAAAAGCCTCAGACTCTGGACGAGATGAATATATCACGTGAAGATCTTAATTAAAATAAAGGCAGAACATGAATGTAAAGTAGTAGTATAGGATAGGACTTACCGGTTTTTTCATAATTTGGAGGTGCTGGAGAAAAATCATGGAACAGAATTTGGTGTGCCTGTGAAAAAGAGAGAGAAAGATACATACCAATCACTTTCACAGCAACAAACATTTAACAAAATTCCTTTTCCAATGTTGTCCACCCCATTCAAAAGGCATTTTGATACTGCTGCCAAAAGCCACTATAGTAACAGATACTAATAGTAAAATGGAAAGATAAAATTGGGGAAAATATTTATAAAACATGATAGGTAAAAGAATACTACCCTACTATGCAAATAGCTTATATAAATCAATAAACTAAAAACCCCAATAGAAAAATAGGCAAAGGAAATGAATACCATCGATCCTCATTAGTCATGGATTCTGTATGTGTGAATTTGCATAGTCACTAAAATTTATTTGTAACCCCAAAGTCAATACTTGCACTTTTGAGGTCATTCAAGGACATGCACAGAGTGGTGAACAGGCACATTCTCAGTCGAGGTCGAGCAAGAGGGTACTTTGCTTCGTTTCAGCTCTCACACTGTAAATAAGTGTCCTTTTTTGCGGCCTATGTGGTGTCCCATTTTCTGCATTTTTAAACTTTTTGTCAGTGACTTTACTGCTTAAAATGGCACCCACAAGAAGACTGTGATGAGCCTTATGTAGAACATATGTGTGTTGGATGATTTTCATTTAGGTATGAATTCCAGTGCTGTTGGCCGTGAGTTCAACGTTAATGAATCAACGACATAGAGTAAATAAGGTGTCTTTAAACAGAAACTCACATAAAACAAATTTACGTATTGATCAGTTGGTGAAAATGTGGTAACCAGAGGCTCACAAGAACCTGACGTGACATTTCGCCTAGGAGCAATGGTGTGCCATCATCTAAGCTCTCCGCGGGGAAATGATCATTGAGACATGCTGGCCTTACCACTTTGTGCTTGAGATCCAGGGACTTTCTGAAGGAACGGGTTATATGAGGGAGCAATCCTGCATGCAAACAAACAGGGAAAACCAATGTTACCTTAAAATTTCCTACACTCCCAGTTAGGTTATACCCATAAATTGTACACACATCACTTATTTTCTTTTAGAATCTCACCAACAGAAAAGTAAGCATCAGTGGTAAGATGAAACTGTGATGAAAAGTTAATTCTTAGTAAACCCTCTGGCGTTTTTGGTGGTGGGGGTGGGTAAAATTTTTTATGGTACACATTTCAATTTTGTTTTAAAAAGCAAACAGTACTGATAACAGCTAAGGAGACACTGAAATTATATGAGTCTATAATAAAAGTAATCAGAATAATTCATTTCACATGTCCTTTAGCTTTCGCTGTGAGGGTTTCCTGAAGTAAGTCTGTGATTGGGTCTCAGTCTTTCGTGAGCTTATGCCTCTAAACGGTGAACTTCACCAGTGTTTTCAGTTGTTGTTTTTTCTCTTCTGTCCCGCTTAGGTAGAACAGGATGGTTAGAGTGGGCTGGAAGTGGGTGTTTCCTTTTTCCAGGGTCAGTTAGGCTATAACACCCCAGCAGACTAATTTCTGGTTAACTAGTTTCTCCTTGTTAAGAACATAGTGCTCTGGAATATTTCAAAATCTTTCCTTTTTCCCTCCCTTTGCCAGAAGCATACAGGGTATTTTTCCAGTATTTCACTCTGGGACCCTGGTCGAGTTCCTGGAGGGAAAGCTTACAATGCTGTAGGGACGCCCTATGCTTGGGCCTCCCTGGAGTTAACTCCCAGACTTGTCCACATTGAGCCTCCAGCAGTTTGTCAGTCACAGTTCAGACACTGAGACCCTGGCACTGGTTCTGAGGGGGTTCCCGCTGGGGAGTCTCTGCTCAGGAAGTTGCGATTCCCTGTATTTGCATGTCTGTCTCTCGCTCGGTTTTGGGGGCAGTGGTTTGCCCTGTGTCCACCCCTCTCTTAAGGATCTAAGAAGAGTTAATTTTTTCAGCCTGTTCAGCTTTTTACCTGTTGTTTGGAATGGAGTTATGACTTCCAAGCTCTTTACATGCAGAACTGGAAACCAGAAATCGGGGTAAACATTTTTCTGCCTGGGACAATCTTCTATGATACACAGCGTATACTCTTAGCATCAGAGGCAACCAAATCATGCTGACATTCTGAGGCGATAAATTCTTCTCAAGGTCTGAAGAAGGTATATTTTTCAAACAAGTTTCTTGAGGTATAACTTAGATACCATAAAAGTGACCCACTTTAAAGTGTACAGTTGAATAATGTTGAGTAAATGTATCAAGTTATGCAACCATCACTATAACACTGAAGTCTAGTTGTAGAGCATTTGCATTTTCCTGATAAGATCCCTTATGCCTATTTATGGCTAATCTCCTTTCCTACATCCAGCCCCAGAAAACCACTAACCCACTTTCCTTCGCTATAGATTTGCCTTTATTGGACATTCCACATAAATGGAATCATGCATTATGTGGTCTTTTATGACTAGCTTCTTTTACTTATAATGTTTGTGAGGTTCATCCATCTGGTGGCTGTTTTAGTATTTTGTTGCTTTTTATTGATAAGTGGTATTCTGTGATATGAATAAACCATATTTTGTTATTCATTTACCAGGTGATGGACATAAGGGTTATTTCCAATTTGGGCTATAACGGATAATGCTGCAGTGAACAGTCACGTGTAAGTCTTTGTGCAGACATTGGCTTTATTTCTCTTGGATAACTACCTAGGTGTGGAATTGTTGGACCCTATGGTAAATGCATGTTTCACTTCTAAAGAAACTGTCAACGTGTTTCCCAAAGTGGCTTTACTATTTTACACTCCCACCACCAATGAATGAAGGTTCCAGTTTCTCCATATCCTTACCCAATATTTGTTATTGTCTGATTTTCTGATTACAGCCATTCTTACGGATGCGAAGTGGTATCTCATTGTGATTTTAATTTGCATTTCCCTAATGACTAATCATGTTGAGTTCTCTGGCATTTTTAATTTAAAAAAAAGAAAAAAGAAAAACAAATTAATTTGATTAAGAGTAAATAAAAATTGATCAGTAAAGAAAAATGGGGACTTGTTGGTATAATATGATGGGGTCTGGTCACTGGGGATGAGCCAAGGGAGAGGAATAGCCTTTGGTAAAAACTCATTGTTATTTGTGTTATTTTATGCTGATACTTTTAAAAACTAGATAGCTTAAGCAAAAGTCAAACAAAGAGTTCAACAGTTATCTAGCTAAATTCAAGAAAGAACCACTTTTTCACAGTGACAGTAAAAGCAGGTGGGTAAGAAGTTTATCGTGTATAATTAGCTCTGATTATTCCACTGGCTGGAATCCTAAAAGCTCTGTAAGGATTTTATAAATCCCATAGGCCTGCCTAAGGCTAGTTTTTTGTCACCCTTCCTTTCAAGAATTATATGAGATAATCGTTAATTAGTAAATGATATATTATATTAAAATTTTACAAAGTCATATTGAGGCATTCAGTAGATTATGGGAGAAAAACAGTCATTAGAATTTTTGCTAGACAACTGCATGAGGGATTTACACATTTATGCCCATTTTCTAACCAAATTTGGTCATTTTTCTAACTGAGCTAGAAATCTTTTCGTTAGTCCGCTTATAGAAACACCAGCAACCTCACATATGTGGAAGTATGGTTAGCTAAAGATTCTTTTCCTTATGAGTTCACAGTTGACAAAATCGCGCCCACCTGACCTTGGCAGTTTCAGCTGGCCTTTTGATAAAGGACATTTAATGTGAACCTAGTTTGCTTGTGTGTATCCACCTGCCTGCTTCTGCTTCCTAGTCCTAGAACTGGAACCAAATTAGGCGATTTTGTTGATGGAAAGAAATAACCATGTTAGTGAATGCCAACAAATTCTACCTTTATGTACTAGGCCCTTACATGTTGTGCCTACCCTGAAGGAATGCTACGGGGATTTGGTTTTTAACATCAATTATCAAGAAAGCCAATGTGGGTTGGTGAGCATAGGCTCTTTGAGAATCGGAGAATCTCAAGTTTAGGAGGGTTCATCTAGGTCTTCTAATCACTTAGTCCACCTGTTGGTGTCTGTCATAGCACAAGTCTTAGCTGTATTCGTGACTCAGTTTCCTTTCCATAGATGGGGGATAATATGATCTCCTACCTACTCATCTCTGAGTTCCTTGAAACTTTGAGTTTCTTGAAATGAACCCTCATGAACACAAAACATAATGTTGGAAAGCAAAGTCGAGCCATTCTTCACCTTTTTGAGTACTGTGGTCTTAAATTGTAGGTACACAGACGAGGAGAATTTAGATCGAAGGTTAACAACGCTTTAACCTAGAGTTTGTGGACACCTGGAGGAATCCACGATGTGTGCATGGATGGCTTGCGGAAGTGTCTTTGTAGCTATTTTCCTGAAGGTAGGGTCCAAAGCTTTCATCAGATTTTTCAAACTGCCTCAAAAATGTGAGGTGTCTTAAAGAGAGAGCTGTTAACCATTGGGATAGATGACAGAGAAAATCTTTTCCTGGCAGATTTTTAAGAATGAGGCATTTAATGAACTATATATTAGGTGTAATAAAAATTATTCTATCAACATTGAGTTTCTTAACTGTGATAATACTACTATGGTTCTGTAAGAGAACATTCTTAGGCTTAGGAGGCACATGCTGAAGCATTTAAGGACATACTGTAATGGTGTCTCTATTTCACTCTCAATAGTTCGGCAGGAAGTATATATAAGTATCAACAGAGAGAGAATGAGATAAAGCCACGTGTTAACAAATGTGGCAAAATGTTCAAACTGATGCATCTAGGTGAGGGTAGGTGAATACTGATTGGACTATTCCTTCAACTTTTCTATGGATGAAAAAACTTGTTAAATTGTAAATAAAAGCATAAGGCATTCATTTATCTGCCTTAATTTCACAATTATTGGTAAAGAAGGAATGCTATCATCATATTTTATAGTTGGCTAAAATGATTAGGCAGAAAAAGATTAGGAAAGCCAGCGGGCAGCAGGCCGAATCACATCTGAGCGATAACCAAGGGCAGACCCGAAACCAATGCTTCGTCTTCCTCTTATCTTCTCCCCACATGACTCCAGCCCATCCTGTCGGTAGACACACGGTTTGCTCACACAACCCACGAAAGTCACTGGTGTGCCCACTAAAGGGCTACCTCTCAAGTTCACAGGCAAAAGCAATGGCAGCCACCTCCTAGTTGACGTTATGCTTGACCAGTGAAGTGCACACGGTAACAGATGGCACTTGTGACCTTCTTAATAACAGGCTTGGTTGCCAGTGTTCCCTGGTGTCCAGTCTCTGCAGGGAATTTGGAAACTGTTGCCTGAGACTTGAATATTTTCTGGCAAACACATTTAACCATTTATTAGACTGTTTCCTAATTTAAAAGAGAGAGAGAGCAAAACAAAATTCTCAACACCTGAAAAGGACACTGGTATTCCTGAGTCTGGGGGCCATCCTGGAAATTGTCCGGGGTGTGGGGACACTCAGCCAGCATATTGTGTCATTGTCAGTGTGGTGATGACCTCAGTCCCAGGCAAATTGCTTATCAGGCTTTCTAGAGTTACTGGTGGCCAGTGACAACTTTTTCCTTTCTGTAGTTTACAGGAAATGTATGCACTTCCCACAGCAAGGCATACAAATTGGTCAGAAAACAAACTAGCGCCAGCATTCACAGGTCCCGATGCTGTGACAGCCCACACCAGGAGTGAATGTGGGAAGCCCATGGAGAACGAGCGAGGCTTGTTCTAAGTCACCTCGTTCCCTCTGCTGCACACCCTGGGCAGCAGTGCTGTCAAGGTACCCAGTGAGAGCAGGCGGAGCGGGGTGAGGGCGGGGATGAGGTGAGGGGCAGCCTGCCGGTCCGGCCCTCCCAGGCCCCAACCTTCCCACAGGGGCAGCTTTCCTTTGTGAACCGTGGAAGGCAAACCAGTGTGGCTCTAGGAGAGGACAGTGAAGACACGTGGGCCAAAGCCTGAGGAGTCCTCGGCTCCTCTCACCAGAATAGACTGAAAGGGCTATACCAGGTGCAAGTGGAAAAATCCGTCCCCCGTCAGGCAACGTGTGTGGGGAAGATGACAAAGAAAAGGCAAGAAGGACATTCCCAGGGCATGTGATGGGAGTGGGAAGTGAGGGACGGACTTCAGGGTAGAAACGATCCACAGGACAGGCACAGGACAGTGTGGAGCCACACACAGGACGAGCTGGATAAGAACCAGTTTCTAGGGGGGAGGGGAGTGCGCAAGGGCAGGGGTGCGGGAGGTTTTCATTCGCACTTTTCGTGTTTCTCCCAGTAGCTGCAGGGGAGGTAACAGTCTTTCCGGGTGGCCCCACTTCTGGACTTCAGAACAAAGGATGCCTTAGCGAGGGGACAGTCCCCTGATGGCTCTGCCTCGGCAAAGCTAGCCTGCCTGTGAAGGAGCCTTCACTAGGGAGCTGTGTGTCTTTCCCAGGGAAGCCAGGGGCAGGTGGCCTGGTTTGGCGCCATATAGCAGTTTAGGATTCCAGGCCAGGACCAGCCTGCTGTCCCCTTTTCTCAGGCAGACTGGAAATCTGTGTGGAAAGCCCCTTCTATTCAGACATGCCCTAACCCTTTGGCTTCCACCTTCATTCTGGGGTCCCAGCCTCCAGGAGCAGTAAGTTTTGGAAAAGGTCCCAAAACAGCACCAGGGGGCACAATCCCTGAGACATTATGAAAGCAAAGTTAACGAAGCTTGGAAGCCACTAGGCACCCCCACATTACTAAGAAATGGAAGGTACTTCCTTGCTTGGGCCCCAGAGGCACCAGGTGTTCTCGGGTTGTCTTTCCTCCTTGCCTCTCACCCCAAGTGAGTGGCCATCACTTGTTTCTACTACTGCACGTGTATGTTCCAGATTTGGAGGTCACCTGGCTGTATCTCCTTCAGCCCGTTCCAGAACATGGGTGGGGGATGGAGAGGATGTATAACTAAAATCATGTACCTATGCAACAATGTCACATGCTATTTATCCATTAATCTTTTTAAAGTATTACAATTCTATGTGCTGCTACATAGGATTCTAAAGACAGTTTTTGAAAGGTTGCTTCTATGGAAACTACATTCCAATTTTAAAAAGTACTTTATAAATTCCCTTTCAGAAGACACATTAATAAGAAGCTGCCTCCATAAGGAAGCATGTTGTGAAGAAGAAAAAGTCAACAATGGAAGGTCCATAATTGTTAAACACATAATTATAGGGCATCTGGTTTGTGTTGAGCTCTGTCCCAGATGCTGGAGATACAGAGACAAACAAGACAGACAAGCTCCTGCTCTCATGAAGCTTACACTCTAGAAAGAGAAATAATAAACAAGTAAACAAATACAATAATATATACAAAGCAAACTAGTCACCAAGATAGAAATTAAGATGGAAAGAGTGGGAAGAACTTACTTTAAATATGGTGGCCAGGGAAAACTCTCTTTAGAGGTGACACTTAAATTCAGACTGAAGTTTACAGATCAGCAGAGCCAGGATAATTGCATTTCAGCAGACAATGTACGTACAAATGTCCTGAGGTAGGAAATGGCTCACCGTTTTCAAACTATTAAAGGAAGCCACTGTAACTGGAACAGAGTGAACAAAAGGAAGGAAAGGCATGAAATGGGATTAGAAAGATAGACAGGGTCACATCCATGCAAGACCTAAAAAGCCTTGGAAAAAATTAGAATTTGATTGCTAGTGTGACAGGAAACAGAAGTGACATCCTCCTGTTTATGCTTTCAGACCTCACTGTGTGAAGACATGACTTATGGGGTGGTCTGGTGCGTTCTTATTGCTTTTAGAAATTTTCGAGGTTTGGGGAAGGCTTCACAGAGAACTAAAAGTGGGAGTAAAAGAAATAGAAGAAAAAAAAGGATTTTACAAATGGGCACAGACACTCTTGAAGTAACAGGACAAACCCTATTCATGTTGCTTAGAATATTACTTGGTTCATGTCAATATTCTCCTAAGACACTGTCATTCTTGTAAAAGGCTGTGTAACATCAGAACTGTTCCGGTCACTGCTTCAGACACTTAGAATTTGTTATCTGTCGTTAGGGACTATCCCAGGGAGATCTTACACATATGGTCACATCTGGGCTTTGATGTGGTCATACTATGTAACACCTCTTCCCTAGTACAGATTACGTCTCCTGAAACAGCAAGAGTAAAAGAGGCCAGTGTACCCTTTGCAAAGGGGAACTTGGGCTCATCTCAGGAGGACGCAGGTGTGGGACGCAGGCATAGTGCTAAGAACAAGCGAAGGGGTGGGGCTAGCCCGCGAGGGGTGCCCCAGCCCTGCCACAGTCTGCACTCCACCACCTCTTCATGAATTGTGTCTGCTGGAGAGAAGCTTTTGAAGCAAACAAAACTTGCTAGAATCTGTTTGAGCAGAGCGTCAATGGGGGAAAAGTTCAATTGTTTAGCAGCTCCTGCTGGTAGTACTGAAGTTTTATGACGCGTGATTTCTATTTTTATTAGCAATTGCTTCATTCTTCTTTGAATAGGAAAGGTGAGCATATGATGGGGCCATAACAGGAAAAAGCCACAACCAAATCAAAGACTTAGAAAGAGAATTAATAGCAATATAAAAGGAAAACCACCTTCGTACAGGCAGAACAAATAAGACCGAACTCTTTGAAAGGCAGATGTGAGAATTTGAGAACTTTGTTCCTATGATGACGGTGAAATCACACTTAAGCCCAGCTCATCTGATGTGCATATCTATATAAATGGATACATTTCTACGAAGAGACAATCAATAGACTGGTGTCTACCAGTGGTGAGTAAATTCATATAGCTGGCTTGTACTGATGATTTGACCGTTGGCTTCCAATTTTAACTCCCTTCATTAGGGGTTTCTAGAACAATTAAAGTTGATAATCCAAACATTAAACATGGAAATTGAAAGGAAACACAAGGAGAAGTTATCATTTGGCCAAATTACATGATTCTGCCTTGATATACTATCACCCCTTCACGAAGAGAGTAGCTATCAGTTAAATTAACATGACCATTTGAGGAGAATGAAAAAGAAACATGGACAAAATCTATTAAGAAGTCATCATTATGAATATATACACTTATGTCATTTCTACCTTTCCTGCTATCAATACTTCACCATAAAAACAGGAGAGGAGACAGGAAAACAAAGTTGTATCTATCATAGCGGTAAATGATTGCTTTTGCTGCTCATGTTACCTCCCTTCAAATACTCCCACCCATCAACTGGGGGGCTGCTCAGCTATCAGCTCTCACTAGGCCAGGTTCTCTCATAGGTGATTAGCAGGTTAATCAGATTCCTGACGGGCACAAATAGCACATCAATGGAATAGGATTGGACTTCGTGCAACTCACATCCGTAGCACTGTCACCTCAGCTTACTAAGAATGATGTGGTCAGGCTGTTTAATTTCCTGTACCCTAGCTCCGACTTGTTTCCCAGCCACGTACTGTGTTTCCATTTTATGTTCATTACTGCAAACGGGAGAAAGAAAGTCTTTCTTGATTTTAGCAGTTGCACCAATGGTTAGCTGTCCTGTCCTCTGGCCTCAACAAACCATAGGAGGACGCATAAAATTCATCTCAAATGGACTATTCCCATAAAGTCAAATTTTATTAGGAAAGCCAGCGGAATAGCAATCATCCAAGGCAGCTGTTAAAAACCTGTGTCTCCATTATTTCAGAAAACCCCATGGGGCTGCAGCATAGCTCTTTTCACCACCCACCCCTGTCCCAACACACGCATATGTATGAAACCTTTAAATGTACTACAGCAGAAAATATTACCAGAAAATTTCATAAAGTGCTAAAAAAAATCCTAATTTGTGATTACATTAGTCTTATTAAGCCTTCAAAGATTCAGTCCTGAGAAATGGAAATTATATGGGAAAAGCCTATTGTGTTTCTTCCTCAAAATCAGAGTGTGTGGCAGGATGGCCAGCTTTTCCTTTCCAGTGTGTGTAGCTATTACTAGGATGTGGCTGCCCAGCCGAGGAATCCATTTCTGAGCTGACATCTAGGTGGACGCTTGTGACTAATTCTCCCATTGGAATGTGAGCATAAGAGGTGCGTGTCATCTCCAGGTGGAAGTGGTCAAAAAGCAGGTGTGCCTTCTCCACCCTTTACCCCCACCTGCTGGATAGAGCCAAGGGATTCTGGGGCCCAAGATGAAGGAAGTCTGTGCCTTTAAATCACCATGTGGAAGGTCTACCTGAAATACACCCAACCTTGTCCTTTCTAGGAAGGGAAAAAAGTCTTTTACTGTGTTCAGCAACTGGAACTTGGAGGTTTATTATAGCAGCTAGTGTTATCCTACTTTAACTGAAACAGGGTGGAGTAGTTATAGATTCGCTACTATAGTTTACTAGTTGGTGGTTTATAGCTTTGCTTGCTCCTCCTAGTTCTTTGCTGTACCACGTAAAGCTCTAGATTACATTACCTAGAGCTCCAAGCTCTGGCAGAAGTTCCATTCTGGGACTAATTGGAGGAGGAAAATTTGTGCCCCGTAATAACTGTCATATTTTTCAGAGTGACAGATCCAGAATGGAAGATGCTCAGTTTCCTGCTAACGGCCCCAGGCCTCTGGTAGACACGTGGAAACCACAAGGGCCACCGTCAAGAACCTAAAAGTTATCAACACAGCAACCTTGGCTAAGGGCTCTGCCCAGCACTGAGCTCGCTGCTCTTACCTTTAACAGCCGCAGCGTCTTGGGGACCAGCCCTGCAGAGCGTAGGGCTGCCAGCGGTGCAGTTTGGTGATGACATCCTAAAGGAAGCAAGCAGAAGAAACAATGACACATTAACAGGTTTATAAGTCACAGCCTAAGGATTTAGAGGGATTTTCACCCATCTTCCCATTTGATTTCTTAAACGCTGGCTTCCTCTCTCCCCCCCTTTTTCCACACTCCTGACCATAACCCTGCACTCCCATTAAATCAACCCAAGCTGGACTTTCTCATTGTCTTTAGTGATTTATTTGTTCCCCGATGTCATAAAAGGGTAAATATGTTCAACTTTTATACATGAAAACCTCAACCGTTAAGTTGATAATTGTTATAATAGGATTTATGAGTCTTGCTCTAAGGAGCTGTTTTCAAAATAAATGCTGTGAATAGAATAGGAAATATTCCATTCCATAATTATGTTGGTTTCCCAGCGAAACTTAGAGCTTCACTGCAGTGGAGTAAGTTGGGGACCCATCGATGCTGTGTGTAGGCCTTGAAACACATCTCTACCTCAGTTTCCCTGACGCCAGATATGACACTCTCCTTAGACAAGCCGGGGCTTATTGGGAAGCATACACTATTTTGTATGGAATGGACAGTCATCCATTTCTAGAGCATCACATCGTGGCTATTGTTTTAAGGCCTCCGATTAAGGGAAAGAGGGTCTCCAGGCTCCAGAGACCTGGAGCTGTGTGCGTGAGGTGAGGTACAGTGGAGTTGATGTCAGCCTGGAGCATCCGATGTTTTCAGCCAAGAAACTAGTCCTAATCGTCCCTGAGACAGGGGTGGTGGCCCACCTTGCATCTTTGTTTTCCTAACGTACTAGAGCAGCAACTGAATCTCCTGAGGGTATTGATTTAAAAACGCAGATTTTTGCGTCCAAGCCCAGCAATTACTTTTCAATAGATTTGGGGCAGGTGGTCTCATACAGGTGGTCGGTAGAGCAGTTTCCTGACTTCTGTGGGGTTCCCTTCTTAGCTTCTCTTCAATTTGTATTACCTAAGCAGACAATCCAAACACTACAGTTTGGTTGGGGCTGGGTTGTTGTTTTTTTAATTTCATATATGGAAGTATATAATATGTATTTCATCTGGCTCAAAATGCTCAGCATTAGGTTTGTGTCATTCCTGGGTATTGCCATACTTTGTTCATATTTACTGACATTGTACAAACATCCCATGGCATCTCCATTCTGCTATGGATGGATTGCAGTTATTCTACATTTGGCTTGTTTTCAGTGTTTTGGCTATTATGAAAAAGGCTGCTATGAACATACTTGTACATGTCTCTTGGTGCACATGTGAAAACGCCTGTCAGCTGGATATATACTTAGAAGTAGAACAGCTAAGTCTTAGACTATCCACAGCATCAACTTTAGAAGATGAGACCAAACTGGTTTTCTAAAGACTTGTATCCATGTACATTCCCCACCAGCTGTATTGAGAGATCGCACGGTTCTACGTCCTCACCAACACTTCGTATCGATGGTCTTTTTCCTTTGACCCTTTCTGGAGGATTACATGAGGAAACTCACTGTGGTTTTGATTAGCATTTCCAGATCACTAGTGTGGTTAAGTGCCTTTTGATAAGTTTATTGGTCACTTGGATATCTTGGTTTATGAATTTCACTTTTTAAAGTCTCCCATATTTCTAGTGGGTTGTCTTTTTCATATTAATAAGAGTTTTTTTATACCTATCATAGTTATGAGCCCTTTGTCAGTCACTGAGTTGAAAATAATCTTCTTGCTCTCTGTGGCTCATTTTGATACATTTAGTGGTATATTTCATTAAACAGAACTACTTAATATTGAGGGAGTCCAATTTATCTTATTTTTATTTGTGGAGAGTACTTTTTGTGTTCTGTTTAAGAAGTCTTTGCCAAGCTCAGGTCATCAAGATATTCTCTATATTGTCATCTAATGATTTATTGTTTTGCCTTTCACACTTAGTTCTTTAATTCATCTAGAATTAATCTGCCTGCAATTGAAAACATTCAACTGAAGTTTGGTATCAGGGGGCCCTGTTGCCAGAACAGAGTTTTCACCACCACCCCTACAAAATGGCGTTTCCCGTTGTTTTCTCATCATAAAAGTCATGTGGAGAGTTTGTTAAACATATCGGTCCACTCGTGCCTCACAATCAGAATTTCTTAGGGGAATGGCTGGAGAATCATCATTTTTAACAAAACGGATCATTCTCGTGATCAAACAAGAGTAGGAACCACTGCTCTCAGGAATTATCAAGGGGATGAGAGTGATCAAGCTTCAAAGCCACAAACCCTTCGGTTATTACCAAAGTCCTGCCTTTTTCCCTGAAAACACACTCCTCAGGTTGTTGACACATTAACTAGCGGGCATACTTTATTCAGATTTCCTGTTTTTCCCTAAATGTCCTTTTTCTATTCCAGGATCCCATTGACATTCACTCACCATGTTTCCTTAGGCGCCTCACAGTTGTGAGTTTCTCAGACGTCCCTTGCTTTGATGACCTTGACAATGTTGAGGATTACTGATCAGGAATTTTGTAGAATGCCCCTGAACTGGATTGGGAGCTGATGTTTTTCTCATGGTTACATGAGGGTAATGTACTTTGGGGAGTAAGGCCCCAGAGATGAAGGACTATCCTCATACATCATACGAAGGGTAGAGACCATCAGAACGGCTTATCATTGTTGATATTATCCCTGATCAGCTTGTTTACAGTAGTGTTTGTCAGGTTTCCTCACTATAAAGTTACTCTCTTCTCCTTTCTGTATTCACTGGAAGAGTCATACACACACAGCTCACACTTAAGGAGTAGTGAGTTATGCTCCACCTCCTTCAGTACAAACTACAGAAAGTATTTGCAATTATTCCACATGGGAGATGGGTCCCTTCTACCTCAGTAAGGTATTTATTAATATTTATTCACTTTATTTTTTATAGTATGGACACATGGATATTTACTTTACACTTGGGTCTACAATCCAGTACTACTTTATTTTGTTGATCGAATTTTTCCAGATTTGGCAATTGGAAGCTCTTTCAGTTGGCTCCATCATTGTTTTGTTGATATTTTCATACTCTCTGGCACTACAAGATACCCCAAACTCATCTTGTGTATCTCCTGTCCCATTTAAGAATTGCCATTTCTCCAAGAAACCTCAGTTCCTTTATTGGAGAATGGTATTAGAAACCAAAATCTTGGTATTAGTTGTGGTTGTTGTTAGAAGATATTGTTTCTAGTCTCTCAGCTGATGGTCCATACTGGACCATAAGGACTGCATATAGAGACTGTCTTCCAGAGAACAAAGAAAAGCATGTGTATATGAACCTGTGCATTTATACAATCCTATAAATCTTTTTATATGTAACCACCTATATCAATATTAAGCTAAATATGAATTCATACCAATTTATCCAATTCTAATCCATTACCATGGATTATTCTAGTCTCTTCCCCTTGTTTATGTTTAACCTCCCACTCCAACAGCAAGAAATCTGACTCCCACCATCCACCATCCATTCACTTAATTGTTCATAGTGGTTTCAGAATTGTTACCTGCCCACACCCCAGGGGAAACAACTTTATCAACCAGAGCATAGCACTTACGTACAGTTCCTTTAACCTTTTAGCCTTACAAATTCCATTCATTTCCAAAGTTACTTAGACCAGCACCTTATTCCCACACCCCTTTCAGTGAGGTTATTTCATACATTTGTAATGCAACAGTCCTTTGTCATATTTTGTATTTCATCCTGGGATTCCCCTAGTGTCCTAAATAATTGCTTAAATTTATATATATTAAGGTTTACTCTTTGTTCTATAAAGTTCTATGGGTTTTCACAAAAATGGAATGTCTTATATTCACCATTATAATATCATACAGAATAAGTTCACTGACATAAAAAAAAAAATCCCTGTGCTTTACCTGTCAACCCTCACCCATACTCTGACAACCACAAATCTGTTTACTGTCTTACTTTGCTTTTCCGGAATATCATATAATTGAAATCTTACCGTGTTTCCCCGAAAATAAGACCTAGCCGGACCATTAGCTCTAATGCATCTTTTGGAGCAAAAATTAATATAAGACCCAGTCTTATTTTAATATAAGACTGGGTATAATATACTACAATATAATATAATATTATTAAATACCAGATCTTACATTAATTTTTGCTCCAAAAGAGGAATTAGAGCTGATGGTCTGGCTAGGTCTTATTTTTGGGGAAACGCCATATAGTATGTGATGTTTTCAGACTGGTTTCTTTCATTTAGGAATATGGAGCTAAGATTCATCCATGTCTTTTTTGGCTTGATACCTCATTTCTTTTTATCCCTGAATAATATCCCATTGCATACTCGTAGATGTATCACAGTTTAACTATTCACCTACTGAAGGACATCTTGGTTCCTTCCAGTTTGGGGCAATTATGAATAAAGCTGCTATAAACATTCACGTGCAGGTTTTTGTGTGGACATAAATTTACAGATCAGTTAGGTAAATACCTACAAGCGTAACTAGCAGCTCTTATAGTTGGACTGTGTTTAGTTTTATAAGAAACTGCTACCCCTCTTTGTTTTTAACAAAGTTCCCTGTTTGTTTCCTTCAAACTACACATGGTTTGTTTCCCTGAGGAAGCTCCAGGAAGACAAGGGCCATATATGCTTTAATGACTGCTGTAGCCACAGCATGTAGCCTAAAAGACCTTCCACAGAGTAGGACCTTAATAAATAGTTGATTCATAAATGAATAATTTAATGAATAAACAAACCATCTGGCCTTAAAAATCTATACTTGTGCCATACTTTTGTCTTAGGAATTCCAAAATGCAACTTTCCCCTTATTTTAACCTTGGCAGACAACTGGAATTGATACTGATATTCCATAATAACCTGGGTTCTGTACCACACTAACCTCCATCTCCCAATGGAGTATCATTCTTTTTGCATGTTTATGAATGTCACATATTTGCTGTTAAAACTGATTCAGCACCAAATGATCAAGCTTTCTACCAAGTTTCCTCTGTCTTGCACAATATGGGTTTTCAATGTATGTGGTGAATAAAGAAGGTGAATAAAAAGTACTGTTGTGTATTCGCTAATATTTTCCTGACTTGACCCATTTTTAAGTGATCGGTCATTTCATATTTTATTCAATAATCCCCCTCAGACCATTTTAATTTTGTAGCAGTGCAAAAATGTCTCTTTATAGCCTTACAAAATTTTAATCAAACAGCTTTTGCTCAGAACTTAAGACATTTGTCCTTGGGGCTAAAATTAACCAAGAAAAAGATTTTTTTTTTAAAGTGAATTTAGAATATAACCAGTACTTTCAAAATGAGCTTAATCTGCCCTTCATCTTCATTCATAACCTTTGCTGCTTCTTAGTCTGCAATAGAATAAGCAGTAGTTGTGCAAAGGATATATTTACATTTCTGAGGTTCCAAAAAAAACAGATAAACCTCACAAAGTTGTGCTCTTTTGTGGTTTGCAATGTCATGCCCTGGTTGGAATGATTCACATAATGATCATACTCTAAATAGGAAACAAGTTTAAAGTTCAGTACATTTTCACCAGATGTCATATTTCTGCATTTTTTTCAGTTATTAAATATATTTTTTTCTACTCTGATGAGTGGGTATGTTTGGATACCAGCTTTCAAACACTACTTTCAGACAGGACCCCAGCAGTCAGACAGGACCCCCAGAAGATTTCCCTATCTGGCCAAGAGGTGCCTTGACATTCACAGAATTAGCAAAGGAACTTGCAAAATTAATTGCAGTATCAACATACTTGACAGCTATTAAAAATGCAGACACTGTAGCTTGTTGGAATCAACCAGACAACTGGATTGTGTACATCCAGTTGGAAAGTACTTCTGAGACATTTTAACTTTAAGCATTGATTTGATCATTTGGAAAGCTCTGGAAAGCAATATAACTAATATTTATTAGGGTATTATTTGAGTTATTCCTTACATCTCAACTTGGAGCCAATAATCTGATTGATTTCCAAATAGATTTCCAGAGTTTAGACAAGATATTTGACAATGAATATACACAGGGACATATTTCATAATGAGTCCTCCTGTTTTTCCACATCCCCACTTACGCTGTCTGCAGTTCTCTGATCATGCTTGGGATTCAATGCTGTTTTTACTTTGTGCATCCTCGCTTCACTCAGCGCACCTTTCCTTTCCCCATCTTCTAAACAATCTCAAAGGAAACCTGCTTTATTGAGATCTTTCTCACAATCCCCCTTCCCCCACCACAGACACATAACATCTTCCCGCCTCGTGATGACTTAATTCTATGGTTTCAGTTACTATATTAAACTGAAATTCATTTTTTTTTCCTGTGGGCCTATCACAGGGCTTGGCTTACAGTAAACACTCGGAAAATGTCTTTCGGGCCCTCAACACTGCTCTCACCAATAGACAATACAAGGGTCGGGGAAGTAGAGGATTTAGACGACTTCCTGCTCTGAGGGAATTTTTCAGCTCAAACTGGAAAAGTAGAACTAGACAAGAAACAAAGTGAAATGCTCAGGGGCATCACTTTGCTGAGCAGAGAACCCCGAAATATCTACATTTTAAATCAAATACTCCTATTTTTATCTTTTCAAGAGTACGTACATTATTATATACTGTTTTACATAATTTTATGAGCACTAAATAGAGAAGACGTAATTTCAGCTGATAACTGACATTTACACAGGAAAATACGAAGTGTTCAAGTCTGGGAAGTCTCTCAGGTTTACAATACCCTTTTTTCTAATAGCATTCTTGTCTATTTATAGTGACATATCCAGGTGCAAACTACAAAGAAATCTTACTGGCGACATGCGGGCCACCGCTGTCCTGCATTAAATCGGCTGCATATGGATTCATCCAGTTGTTTTTTCCGGTAACTGCCCGCGTATGTTGTTACACAAGAATCTGACCATCTTGTTTCATTCTGCCAAGATGCTCCAGCCTTGCGTCTGATCAGATCAAACTCTTGAGAAGTAAGAGGGCTAAAGGGCAGAAGAATTTCTGGAGTCAAGTAGAAGAAGTGTGACATAGCTATAGGCAGCCTGCTCTGAATGACAACTTTTCAAGCCCTCCACATAATGAAGCTTAACTGTCTTAAAGTTGCCAAGCAACAGATCACAAAATTCCACAAATACCACCACCTACCCTTCCAAATTTTAACCAGCAAATTTGTAAGTGATATAACTTTCTGGCCTTTGTTCTCAGCAATATACTGATACACATTATGTCAGGAAAGCAGGTGACAACTGCTTTTATAAATAAAACAGCGAATGCTAATGATGGTAGCTTAAGAGGTGGGAAAAGACATAAGAGCATAGCGCCAAGAGTTCACGTCCACTAAAGTCTGGCCTCCAAGGATCTGGAGGCAAACCTGAAGGGCTTGTGATGTCAACAATAGCAGGTGACTCAAACAGCTTCTCATATGTCACAGAGCAATGGTTCTCAAGCTGGCTGCCCGCAATCATTGATGGTAGGCTCAGGAGCTTTAAAATGAGCAGTAGCTCAGGCCTCACTCTCTCACTCCTATAGATTCTGATTTAAGTGGTCTGGAATGGGGCCCCTGCATTGGTCTTTTTTAAAAGCTCACTCCTGGAGAATTCTAAAGGGCATCTGGGGTTAAGAATTAAGGTCACTGAAATGTCAATGTGATCTTTTTTAGGTTGACAGGTCCTAGTATTCGATCTATTCACATGTTTTCCTCCATCCTTCATTAATAATTACTCTAAATCTGGTTAATATGCTTGCCTGTCCTTCTCCCCATTAACAAACAATCCGTTGGCAAACAGAAATAGATCTTTCAACATTCCTCCTTTCTTTAATCAACTCTTGAAGCAGTAGTTCTCAAGTCTTGTACTCATTCACTTAACCTGTGGAATTCTTTATAAATACAGAGATCATGCCTCACCTTGATTGGCAACTGAGTGGATTCATCATCAGCATTAAAAAAAAAAATCCCCATAGGTGATCGGATTAGCGCCGATGGGGCACAGCAGACATTTGGAGGACTGAGTCCCACCTTCACAGACTATAGGTTTGAGGAAAAGCCCAGAAATCAGCATATATATTTATATTGTTCCATGATTCTGATGCAATTGATCTCTGAATACTGGGAATACTGCTCCAGGAACTGAATTTAAAGTCTTCTAAAATGAGATGGACATATTATGGGGATGTGTCTCTGAGAATAAAATTATTTGCAAGTAATTGTAAGTATTTAAATCTAGGAGTTTCTTTCCTTAAAACTTTGAAATTTGAAACCTCAGCACCTTGCTCTAGAAAGATTAGGCAGATCTTTGCAGACCTACCTGCTTTTTCTCATGAAGTTGAAGGCTGCCTGGAGAAATCTAGACGTAATAAGAAGACGGAGATAAAAGAGTGAAGGAGGGGAATAAAAACTGGACTGCCCCACTCTTTTTGACCCACCCAGTGTCAGGTAGCAACTGCTTACATGCTTAAACCTTTAGCCATTCTAGCAAAAATGGTAGTTTCAAAGAAATCTCTGTCAGCTCCATATATTGTTTTGAGACAGGAAAATAGACAGGACTGTGAAAGGTTATTTGTAGAAAACATTTAAAATTTTTCCTTTTAGGCTGTGTAGGAGTCTATAAACAAATACATCCTAAGACAAGCTCTTTGAAAAATAGATTATGGTGTAAGTTACTTTATGATATTCCTGTCCTTTACATTATTTTTATTTCTTCTCTCCAAATCAATTAGGATACCATTTTAACAATTATAACCTCAAGAACCAAGATAGTAAAACTTAACAATTTCAATGAAAACATCTGATCTTGCGTTTAGATGGAATCATAGCATAGTTCATCAATCTATTAGAGGTTGAAGAAGTCTGTTAAAAATAAGGTGGACTTCAAATTAGAGAGTAAGTAGAACAGACTAACTGAATTGTCATACATATTTAATCTCTAAAACCCTAGAATTCTAAAGGACCTCACACTCATTCTTTATTCTCATTTTATCAGATGCTTCACTTACTTCTCTTGGACACCGGTATTCCGTGCTGATGTGTCTGATCTTACTTCCATGTTGAGAGCCTGCACTTAAAATTTCCTTTTGCAATTGAATTATGGCAAGTTATGTTGTTCAGTTATGTCAAATGTGAAGCAAAAACCTAATTAAGAGCACGTTGACAATGAACTCTGCATTGTGAGCACGATTTAGTGAAACTAGAAACTTCCTGAGTGACCTCACACACAACAAAACCAGCAGGGGGCGCGCATCTCACCTGGGGAGGGGGCATGCCAGGTTTCTGTCTAAACCTAAGTTGATTATTCTAATGAGGTGTTAATAGATATTTATTAAGAGTTTCACGGTTAAGTAAGTTTCTGACAAGTTGGGATACACATGTTTCTTTGCTGTAGGACTTAGAGACTATAACATTTCAATGGACATTGTGAATCTTTCAAAGGCGCCTAGATCAGGTGGCATTTCCTAAACATACTGGACTACAAAACTCCTTTTGTGGGGTGGGGAGCATCTCTGGGTACTGCTGTTCTATGGAACAGTCCAGGAAATGAAGAGACTAGTGGTCCCTATAGCTAAGACAGTGAATGGTCTGTAGTCTCTGGAACTTACTAGATCTTGACTAGATATCCAGCCTAAACCACTGACAGACTGGCAAGAGGGTGGGGTCAAGAAGTATTTTTTTAATTGAAATGTAACATCAAACAGTAAAGTACACAAATATATTTTACATGTGTACATCCATGTAACCACTACGAAGATGCATCACTTTTGTTCCTTTCCACTCAAAACAGCACACACACACACACACACACAGGTAACCACTGTTTGGATTTCTATCACTATAGACTAGATACGTCAAGCTGTATTTAGTGAAGACAGAAACTTACCGATGTTACTCCAAGATGATACCCAGAAGAAACCAAGTAACATAGAAGCCTGGAAAAGCAGAGTTCCCTTGAGAAAAAAAGATCCCATATGAAGCTGAAGCTTCCATCTCAGCAAGAATCTGTCTCCTTCCAGAAGGTGCCAAATCCTGATATTTGGATAAGTGTGGCCAACAGCTGAAGGAGCATACGTAATATGTTCTAGTTAATAACTTTGAGTCTGTCAGTTATAACAATATTAACTCTCAGTCCTTCATCTTGCAATAATTTCTCCATGCTTACCAGCTGTGTAATTTGGAAATTTTTAGTAACTTACTTATCAAAAACTGTGGTACACAGTCTGAAGGACACAGGAAACACAGAACCAACAGCAACAGCACTAGACAGAAATAAAAGGGTAAAGTGCAAAGGAACAGGAAAAGGAAATTGATAAAATTGGTGAGGAGAAACCTACCTAAAAGAGTCTTTTTTCTTTTCTTTCTTGACATTTATTTTTCGTTATGTTTACTATTTGAAAACTGAAATTAACTTCAAACAGTGTACAAACTTTGATCCCAATTTTGTTTAATAAAAAGTACATGTGTGTTTATGTATTTATAAGAAAAGACCTAGTGGGTTATATATAAAGTGTTAATACTTATTATAGCTGAGTAGAAGGATTACATGTGATTTTTATATTTTACACTCTTTATTTTTTAATCTTTTAACAATGAATATAAGTAATATAATCAGAGATGTTATTTTACAAAAGGTGTTATTTTACAAAAACTAAAACCAATGGAACACATCCATATATAACCGATCTCCCCAGTCTTGCAAAGAATCTCTTTTAGGTTTACAATTACTCTTCTCTTCTACTTCTCTAGAGTCTAGGCCTTAAACAAACAAACAAACAAGCAAACAAACAAACAACTCTAGGGCAAAGAGATAGGAGTCAAATATGATTCTTTAAAAACTCCCTCTTGTTTTGGATCCAATAATTAGGTAGGGAAAAAAAAGACATACAGTTCTTTCAAGGTGTGTGTGTGTGTGTGTGTGTGTGTGTGTAAAAAAGACAGACAGCTCTTTCAAGGGTGTGTGTGTGTGTGTGTGTGTGTTGGATGGGAAATAAGGAACAGGGAAACAGATAGCGGTAAAGATCAGTTATATAGTAGACTCCAAAGTGAGGAAACTTGACTTCATGGCAGCTATTTTCCAAGGAAACCTGTCTACTCATAGGTCCCCACAAGGAGGTAACCCACAAATTGTGTCACAGAAACAAACAAAAAAACAAAGACTCATAACAACTGAAACTAAAAACTGAGCCACAATAATCGGCAAGGCTTTCTGGATTTCACAGCTGTACCAGCACACAAGTATAGTGACAGCTGATTTCTTCAGTTCACCTAAGGAGTGAGGGGGAAGCAGACTCACAAGCTGAGTGGCCCCATCTTCCCTGCACTATAAAATTAGCCATCACGGTATAATTCTGCTTGTACAACACGCTTAGTCTTACACAGAACCCAATATTAGGATAATCAAAAGTCATTGAGAAGAATATCCTAAAAGGTACTTCAAAGTCCTATTCTTGCTTACATAACCTGAGTCTCACAGGAGAGTTTCATGTAAATAATAACAACAACAATAGAAGCAAATACTTATACGTTCTAGATACTTTCTAAACCCTATACATAAATTTATTTAACTCAAACAACCCTAGGAGGAAGATACTATTATCCCTGTTTTACAGATAAGGAAACTGACCCACAAAAAGTTTCCCCAACGTTCCACTGCTAGGAAGTGGTAGAACTGGAGCTGAAACCCAGGCAGTGTGAATGCCCAGTCTGGACTTTGTAGACTAAAACCTCCATCTTTAGCTTGCTTTACTCTCCTCATCTGTTGTCTTCACCTATCTCTGCCAATGCACCCCACCCCTGCCCCCCACCCTTTGTCTGGTCCCATACCAGCTGACTCTCCCCCCTAACTACCTGTATATTACTGAATTTCATATTCAGAGAGGCTTCTAATCGATGACCTAATAAATGTGCCCGGCAGAGAAAGAATTAGTCTTTATTTTTTTAAATAAACTACCTTGTGTTCCCCAAGCTGAGGTCCACAGACTTGTACATAAGGAAAGAGGTGCACAGCTTTCTGTTATACACATCATTTAATACTCTGAAGATTCTGAAATCAAGTTTAAGAACCATGCGTCAAATGTTGTCAATTAAATATTAACGTGCAAAACCTCACAACCCCAGAAATTTTCCAAGCTGAGAGATTTGAAGCAATGATCACCTATGCATTCCTAACTGGGATTCTAAAAAATTCTGTTAAAAAGAAATTAATCTTAGATTATAGTTTCTGAATGCTTGACGACAAACAATAGGTATATGAACTCCTCAGGGCTTTGAATCCCACCTGGAAGGCGGTGGCAGGGGTAGGGGGCAGGCCCAAAATAAAGGTGCTAAAACGATCAGTTACTACATGTATGTTGGTAAGTCCTCTTACTGTTTAATTGACAGACCCTTCAGTGGCTCCCAATTCAACAGAAAGTTTATTTCCTATGTTGTTGGCTTAGTCAAATATGAACCCCAGTTCTACTCCCTTTTCTGTTACTAAATCTTGTCCACAAGTTTAGACACGCACAGGAGGAAAGTGCACAAGACCTGGGAAGAGACTTCCCTAGAACGACCACAGTTAATGCTCTACCCTCCTCCTTTGGATGCTAAATCTGCTTGGTGGCACATTAAAATGTACAGAGGTATTCACATGCTTGTTTCTGCATTTCCAGGTTATACCGAGGAATGCTACATGAGAGACACAACAGCCTTTTGTCCTACAGAAATGTGGGTATCCTGACAAATGCAGTTTTAGGGTACTCTAGAGAACTGGATTAATTCAATATATTCCTGCCCTTTGATTTGCCATTCTTTGTTACGGATTGTTCGATATGTGGCTTTGTCTCTGTGGCTATGTATAAGCTTTGCTCAGAATTTATTCATTCATCCATTCATTCCATAAATATTTATTGTGCATCTATTCTGGGTCACTGAACAAAACATCATTTATTATTTTGTGCTGTACTGGTCTGCTCCCTACAAATACATGCTACTCCTGTGGCATTTTTCCTGACACCCTAGTTAAGATTCGTGCACTAATCAAGAGCTATTTCAGTAGGGGACTGTGTTAAAAGATAGCATAAACAGAATACAAACTTAATTGGGCACACTTTCTAAATACTGCAAAGTAGGTACACCATGTATGATGAAGTACCTTTTGTTGTTATCTCGATCTCAAACCTCTGCTATAGTTTCTCAAAAAATGATTAAGGCTAAATTATTTTGAGCTAAAAATTCATATTGCAAATACTATATGATAGAGCTCGATGCTAGCGAAGCTTAATACACACTATAAAAAGCTGAATAAACCAGAGTGGGTTTTGTAAGGGTAGCACACTTTTTATGTGCTCCATCCATTCCCCACTCTCTGGTGGGTAGACGTTACCTTCTCCAGGCATAAAAGTCTGGAGTGGCCAGACATTTCATGATGACTTTTCTGCTGCTCATGGCCAATTGCTTTAGAATGTCTCTGTAATTTCCTGAATCACTCTTACTGGAACTCAGCCTCCCAGACTTGTAAAATGTAGGTCCTTTGGGATAGTCAATGCGCAATACTGAATTGTGGCGTATCAACAGAAGCAGGGTACCTTGTCAAGAGAAACACAAGGAATCTCTTGTGTTCCTTTTGTTTTATGCGTTTTCAAGGGACTGAGGGAAGCTGAAATTGGGAGGTCGAAATATATAGTCTTATTTGGGGTGGGGAAGAGAGTAAAAAAAAATCTTTGTAGAATTTCCCTCGTTTAGTTAGGCTCAGGGGGTTGACAACTGTATGTTTCCCAGGGCTGCTATAACAATGTACCACAAACTGGGTGACTTCCAACAACAGGAATGTATTGTCTCCCAGTTCTGGAGGCCAGAAGTCTGAACTCAGGTGTTGGCCGGGACACGCTCCCTGTGAATCGTGTGGGAGAACCCTTCCTCACATTTTCCTAGACTCCGGTGGCTTCCTGGCAATCCTGGCCATGCTTTGGCTTGCAGCTGCGCCCCTCCAGTCACCCCTTCATCATCACACAGCGCTCTCCCTGTGCCTTTGTCTTAAGGACATCAGTCATACTGGACTGGGGCCCTCCAACTCCAACATGACTTCATCTTAGCTCACCACATTGCAAATCGCAACAACCTTATTTCCAAATAAGATCACAGTCTGAGATACTGGCGATTAGAAATGTCAACGTACCTTCTCAGGTGAACCTAATCCAAACCATAGCAATGACGATGATGCAGGATGAATACTATCTGGGCAATGAAATGTTCTGTGATTCACTGAGTGAAATGGTCTCTGTATCCTCTATTATTCCAAGAGCCCCAGTGACTGGAACTAGTGGGAAGGAAGTTTCTGGACCTGGCAACATCACTGGTTTTATCAAGAGGTGGTATGATTTCTCAAATTCTTATCCTAAATAAAGATAGCAGATCTCTGGTCAACAATGACATTTCTAGAATTAAATAGACTGATATCCTTCAAAGGAAGAGCAGGAATAAGTAAAATATGGCCAACAAGAAATACATTTTTCTTAAGAGCTCATTTCTAATCCATGTAACAGAGAGATCCCTGAGTAAACAGATAGGAATGGTAGGTTTCAGTGACAGTAATACTGGCAGCTTAAGCAAATCATTTCATCCCTCTGAAGCTCATTTATCGACCTAATAATTTGTTCAGTGGTGGAAGTATACATCGCTGTTTGCACCACGCACAAATCTGAAGAAACAGTGCCTTACAAACTTGCTGAATAAAAAGAAATCATATTATAATTTATTCACCCCTTGAAACATAGATTGACGTGGGCAACTGATTCTGGGCAATCCACCCATAGATTTCTGTCAGTGACCTCTATTGCCTCCAAAAGATAAAACAGGCCAATCAGGAACTTCAAACTGGGAACCAAGAAACTATGAAGTGTTTAAGTGGGAACTACAGCTGTAAAAATGAGACAAGAATTAGAGCTTAGAAGGCCCCTCGTGTCTATAAATATCTCACTTCTGTGTTTTGGTGGTATATTCCAATAATTAGTTAATAATTAATCTTTTTCATGAAGCTCACATCTTTTAATGTATCAATAACATTTATTTATTTATCTCTCTCCTTATTCCATAACAAATTAAAGCATCTGCAGCAGACATCTGTTTTGTCTGTCTGGCATCCTACTTTATTCTGTGACTAACGACCCACTTATTTTAGAGAACTGGTCTTCCCCCAACTCCACGTGTTTTCAGTCAATCATATTACTCCACACGACCGGCCATGGACCTATGACCTTTCCAGCAGGCCAATCTGTGCTTCTCCGAGATTTTCAAAATTGGATCTATGAGGAAAGGGGAAGTCCTTCCCCTGGACCGACACGCTGGTGGTTGCCACATCTCCAGCGATGTGGAGGAAGCTGGAAAATGAAGTCAGTACACAGGAAGAGATGACATATGGTGAATCTTAGCCATCATTTATTTGTGTCCCCAAAGCTAGTTGCACTCCTACGCTTCACCCTCTATGACAAAATGAGCCAATCAATTCCTCTTTTTTTGCCCAAGCTAGAGGGTTTCTGTTATTTCTAGCCAAGAGTCCTGGCTAATATAGACGCTAATATTAAGTTCTGTTTGGGTTTGGTTTTTAATGTCTAAAATATTATCTTCAAACATAAGCAGAAAAGTCTCCTGGAAAAAAATAACTTGAGGCATCATTCTCCAAAAGAGCAAAATCCAAGATAGTATTTTACAGAAGAAAGGCCCTAAAGAAAAAACACTAAGCAGGCACCTACCGACTGGACTATGTACAAATCCTTTATCCATTCAATACCAGAGCATCTATAAATGAAGATACTGTCACTGAACTATCTTATGGAAAGTATGAAATGAAGATCATAAAGTGCTTTGAGCAACTTGGAAAATAGTGTTTTTTAAATCTAATGTATAAATGCATCATATTTAGGAATTTGGATACATTTCTTAATATTCCTATTGTTCAATTTCTTTCTGTACAATGGGCATTCTACTACCTCTCTTGAGGGGTTGTTGACAGAATTAGCAATCATGTATGTGTGAAGCTGAGAGTTCATGACTCAACCTAAGGTTGATCTGACAGAAAAAGAGGTAACCCTGCATCTTTTGCAGGAGTCAACATTTGAAAAGGGGGCTTTCGTGGGGTGGGGGGTTTTCTGCAGAGGCTGTATGCTTACGTCCTGGAGGAAGAGGCAGGAGGGCTAAGCATGATGAGAGATGGTATCGTATCGGGTCCTACCCCAGCCCAGTGGACTAGCCCCTACGAGGAGAGAAGTGCTGTACACTGGGAACAGCACTATTTCAAAAGGAGTGCAGAACTTCTCCTATAGGAACAGCAGCAGCTAAAACAGTGCGGGCCCAACAGAAGTCGGGCAGCACAGGAGGGTGAGTCTGTTTGTGAATCAGTGGGGAACCCTTGGGACTTCCAAAAATACTTGGGGAGAGGATTTTTCAGGAGACTGAGATCCTGCACGATGTGATGGAACCCTAAGTCAGAAAAATTTGGGTGTAAAAGCTAGTGTGATTTTATTCATTGGAAGAGAGTGTTGATCCTTGAAATAGTTGGGTTCTACATGTAATAAGATTTGGCACATACATATTTGTGTGCTAAATTGCTTTACTGTCAACCTAAGGTGGCTCTCCACAGAATTCTCATCTTAAGATTGGCCAGGTGGATATTACAGAACTTTGCAGATGAAGTCATAATTCTTCTGTGTTAGTTAAAAGCAACATTAGCTGAAATTAAGCATTTAGAGTGCTGAGAGTAGAATAGTTTACTGACTCACATGTGCCCTCACCTCATTCCCTCAAACTGAGGTCTCTAAGCAAAATAAATTACTCCAAGACTACCTTTATGCATCCAATTTTCAGGTAAAGATGAACACAATTTAACTCTTGTTAGTGGCATCTACATTTTACAGAACAAAGTTATTTTTTTTTCTGAAAAAAAGGCATTCAATATTTTATAACTGCTTTTGTGCCATTCTAAAATTTTGTTATGAAACATACCACTAATGACAAAAAAGTGAACTTATATAAACTTCATGGGGCAGGACTTATCACCAAGATTTACGTCACATGGGTTAAGGCGGTTCATAAATTTACTAACCAACTAACCAAAATTCTATAGTGGAAGCAAAGAAAAACAAACAAGCTAAAATCTCTTTCTGATTCTTCTTTCTAAAGGAAAATTTCAACTTGTTCATCATTTCTGAGTCTTACCTGAATAACAATGCTAACAGTGAGTACTGGTGACAGAACCAGTCTAGCACTCGACAGGAATTAACAGTGGTGCCCCCAGATACGCCCCTTAGGTGATGAGAATTCGACTTAATGAGGAATTTATACATAAAGTCTGACTTAGGAAGCATTTGTGTATATGACGCCCCACATGGATTATTCCACCATCTGCACTAATCTATAGAGTTGCTTTTCTTCTCGAAGTCCTGGTAGTTGACTAGTTTTCAGCAGTAGCGTCGTGATTTCTATGATGGCCATCGACTGGGTGAGTGCAATATTAGAATCGTTTTCATTGATTTTATTTTCCTGTTTGTTTTTCCTGCATTAAAGTTGAATTACATGAAGACTGAGTAACATATGTATGCTGTTCATTATCTTTTGTCTTCAGTGCATGCTGGGTAATAGCTACAAGAGCTTCAGGAAAGAGTTAAATAGCCACATGATTGAGTGATTATGATGGCAAAATTCCTTGCTAGGTTGTATTGTGATTGCTAATGTTAACTGTAGCTGTAACTGTACAATTGTAGTCACTTAAATGAAATCTGATATTGTTCTAGCAAAGCGTCTGTCAATTTTGGAGTTCAGTTTGAAACATAACACGTTTTTACCTTCCTACAGAAATTAATGGTATAATTATCCTTTTGACAATTATTGAGTGCTAAGCATTTTACATACAATGTCTCATTGAATTATCCCAATAACTTTATAAAGTAGCTATTCTTACCCTCATTTTACAGACAAGCAAACTGGTGCACAGAGGAGAAATAACTTGCCCCAAATCATATGCTTGTTAGTGACAGCTGAGATTTGACTCTATGTGTAAGTCAAAACCAATGCTTTTGACCAAGTCAGGCGTCTAGCCTGATAAGATCACAGATGGGGGGGGGGGGTTGGCATTTTTGAGCTTCACAAAAGGGAGTATGGATTTAAAAAAAAAAAAAGGCCATGAATATTTTACTAACATTACGCAACTTCCAGTATAGCGAATAACAGAAATAAAGGTGAACAGTATCTTAGAAATTGGTCTCTATATCATAGCCAATGATGCAACAACATAAGGACAAGGCACAGTTTCTAATGCTTTTTACAACTATAACATTTAAAAGTAGTTCGAGCTGAGAAGAAATGCATAGTTGAATTTAGGGCAAACAAAAAACACCCTTTCTGTACCTTCTTTTATAATGCAGTGTACGTCTGTTCCACCGCCACTGACATCGGCATTGTACCACAGATCACAGGTTCGTTAGTCCCTTATCAAGGGAAATTATAAAATTCCTTCTCTGGAAGTTTTTTAAAAGTTTTTCATCGAATAGGCGGATTTGATGGTGGACTCTTCTGAAATTAGGGAACTGACTGGATAACTTCTCAATGTTTCTCCTAACCCTCATATACCGTGTTTCCCCGAAAATAAGACCTAACCAGACAATCAGCTCTAATGCGTCTTTTGGAGCAAAAATTAATAAAAACCCCGTCTTATTTTATATTAATAAAGACCCAGTATTTTATTTTATTTTATATTATATTATTATATTATATTATATTATATTATATTATATTATATTATATTATATTATACCCGGTCTTATATTATAGTAAAATAAGGCCAGGTCTTACTTTCGGGGAAACATGGTATGATGTAGATATGCCAATAATACAAATCTTTTAAAAAAAATGTAAAGGAATGTTTGCTAAAATAGAAATTGGATTCCAAATAGGAGGTTAAGTAACAATGAAAGCTGACATACTGTGTAAAATACTATAAAGGATTCAGAATAGAGTATTTTGAAATTTCTGGGAAGGCATTTTGTGCAATGGAGAGATTTTACGGTTAGAAATAATTCAATTCAAATGTACATAGTTATAACTACCATCAAATAGTATAAAATATATTCAAAGACTTAACTAGAGCAGGAGCTTTAAAGACAATTCTAAAATATCGTAAGAGCATGATGGTAGTAATAAGACCATGAGACAAAACTGAACTCTTATCTAAGGTTTGTGCAGTTTCAGGTATCCCTAACTTTCATATAATAATAGCAAGCAGCCTCTGAGTATTTTCTATGTACCATTCATTACAATGGCCAAATAATTTTCCTGTGTTCTCATTTAATCCTCACTAACACTATAAAGTTAGTACGTCAATTCCATTTTACCAGGGAGAAAACTAAAACTTACATAGGTAGGTTACTTATCAAACTTACACACAGCTAGTAAGCGACTGATCTAGGTTTAAAGTTAAAACCCACACAAACTCCAGAACCCATGCTCTCAATCACTGTGTCATGCTTCCTCCAGAGGACAAAACTTGTTCCTCACCACCAACAATAAAGGAGATTTTTAAGATGCTAGTATGAAGGCAAATGGCCAAGGAGGAAGAGAAGCAAAAATCTTTGATGACATTCACACTGAATTATACTTGAATCACTCTGACCTCACTTGGGTCCTTTGGGGGTGTACTCCAACTCTTGGGGATTAACGGGCGCACATTACTTGAAGATATATTTCCCCAGTTCCCTCTGGGCAGGGGGATAGGGGGTGGGAGGGGAGTGGGGGTCCCAGAGACTAGACAAATAGACTCTAAAGTTTTGTTCACCTCACTACACACTCTGACTGTTTGGTTACTCGTGTACATGGCCATTTCAGAAATTCCTGGAATAGTCGGGTACACTAAATGTCAGTCATGATTGTCAGCTCTTAGAAACCCACTGTGTATTATTCTGGCCTCAAGTAAGACTTCAAAAATGTGGTGATTCTTGCTTACGTTTTCTCTTGAAACTCCCAGAGAATATAGAATCAAAAAAAGCATTTTAAGGTATCTGATCTTCCACTGTCCTCCTCAGTTTTCTCTGTTCCTGACTGATGAGAAGAAACAATCCCACAGTGCCTGGGTTTAAGAATAGGAAGAAAAGGAAATCATAACAGACAGCAGGTACCTTATGAACACTGCCCGACTGCCTGACCTTGGCCATCCATACCTAACATTCTTCGAGTTTTCAAGCACGGTTCACAAATAAGAAGGCCGAGAGCGACAAAAGCATTACTGAAAATATAACCACACAAGTGACTTTTAATATTAAAATACTTCACGAAACGATATACAAAATTATTGTATAGGATGAATTTCATTAGTCTCTGTTTTAAAAGCTTTCAACAACAAGTCTGCTGCTAGGCCTGGGGACAGGGCTCCACTCAGAACCTTTCTTTCCAGAAGAGGAATCTGTTCCCGGACTGTTGGGTGGGTCCTGAAATGTTCTAACACACTTTCCTGAATGAGATTCCACATCCAAACTTTCTGCTGCTTCTGTCGTCTGGCAATCAGCTCCCCACTGGCAAGCATTAAGTCCCGGAATTCTTTCATTTTATCCCACATTTCAGTGATCCCCTCTCCACTTCTGGAAGAAATACGAACTACCTATTGAAAAGGGAAAAACCGGAACCATTTTATTTAAAATGATAGAACACATTCTCATGGGGACTCTGATATTTGCCAATTAATTCTTACAGTCTATGGAAATAGGCAAGTTGCAAAAATGAGACATTTTATTGCGTGTCAAAGTTAATATACTGAAGTAACACACTAGGATTTCTAAGTGCATAGCAGAAATAAATTACTGATTCAAGGTCAAGTTTTTAGCCCAGAGATTTATTTGGATTGAGGATTGCTCAGATGGTCTCGAGAGGCATCATGGAGGAACTGTAAGAGGGTCACAAGGATGAGAAGGGCAATCCTAGGTAGGTTTCTCTGAGGCCTGAGAGCCAGGAGATGAAACTAAGTTGAGCAAACAGCCCCACTGCCTCTGTCAAAGTTGCCTGACTAAGTGCTAAGAGCCGAGCGCCCAGCACCTACATGTACAAGACGGCCCAGACCCAACATACAGTGTGTCTGAGGAGACTGGGAGCTGGCGGTCAGCTACGTCATCACTGTTCTCACTACAGTGATTTGCCCTTACTCTTTAATAAGTGTCCTCCTGCAGACAAAGCTGTCCACATCACTGTTACTGCACCACTTACTACAGGAGTTCCCTTTTTCTCCCTTGTCCCTATTGAAAACAGCATCCAACAAGTATAATGGGAAGGGAAGTTATCACATTAAGACCCTTTTCTCTCTTACTCAAACTCTAATACAGATAATCAAATCATTAACTGCTCCATAATCTTAAGGACTGTTCCCCTTTCAGAATGGATTTGCTTTCACTTCCAAATGGCTCGAGTCAAGCATTAAGCAATCTAATCTATCACCTCACATCTAGTTTTTGACATCTAGTGGTTGAGGGATTATATTTAAAATCATGACTGCCTGCTCTGGCTTTGTCGTAATTTTTTAAATTGCAATCTCACATACAAAGATTGATTATATGTCTAGCTTGGGACTTTCCTCCTTTCTTCTACTGCGCACAGTCCACTCAAGGTAGAAAATGCAGAACAGAATGCAAGCTCACCTTGGGTCTCCAGACTTCCGAACGCTTGCGGAGTAACTTCAGCGCGCTCACATACTCCGCCTGTATCCTCCGCGCTGGTACAACCAAGTCCCCGTCAGATTTAGTTATAGCTACCAGATCTGCCATCTCAATTATACCTCTTTTGATACCCTAAAGAAAGCAGTTTATCAGAATCATTCAATTTAATTACAGCAAAAAATGAGACACCAGACAACGCTAAGATTTTGAAAGTCATACCCTTCTTTAACTCATGTGTTCTCTGCATCCTCCCAAGCCCTGGATACCAGGAATCACAGTGACTAGACAGAAATTACTCAAAAGCACCTGCTCTTGGGATTATGGAAGTCATCTGTCACATCTCTTCTAAACTTAGAGAACAACATGCTGAAATACACTCAGAATTAGAGTAAGTATGTCATCAACATACATGACTGAGTGGCAGGAGGCAGTTCAGATTGTCTCATGATGGATTCTGCTTCTCATGAGCTAACAATGCAAAACCATCCACCACTAAGGTGCTTAAACAGAAAACACACTGATTACTAACATCTGCATTTCCAGAAACAAAGTCTTTGAAGTTTTCCTTAAATGTATAGCTTTCTTTGTGCAATTTGCATTTAAGGAAAAATAACCTGATGGCTAAAAATCCCTCACTCCCTTGATTTAAATTACGTTGCATAAAAACACTAGACGTTCTAAGGTCAAGCTTCATTTAGAAAAATGTAGATTTTTTTCCATCTAAGATTGAAATTTCTTTTCACATACTTTTAAACATAACTTTCAATGATTAAATTCTAATAGTTAATGTTTCTAAATTGCAGCATCCCTATTGTTTTAGAATCCTACAATTGAAAGGGAAGTATTGTGTAATAAAGAATTTTTCTGGTCTTTGTCCAAGGTTCCTGGGAAGTAACCTCTAAATCCTTGGAATTTCCCCAGTGACAGCAGTGTCTTTGTTATTCACCAGGAGTGCCTGGGACAGGACCTGAGTTTATGCAAGAACCCTCCAATGGGGGCTGACCACACCAGAAAGACCAACCATGTGATTAGAGGGTTGGGCCCTTAAGTCATGTGAGATCAGCCTGACCTCCGCGGACGTGTGGCCTGGGACTGAGTTCTATCACATGGTCAATGATTCAGCCAATCGGGCTTATATAAAGAAATCCCTGCAAGAACTCTGACCACTGAAGCTCAGTGAACTCTCTGGTAAGTGACACACATCAACGTGCCAGGAGGGAAATGTGTCCTGAGGACAGAGAAGCTTCAAGTTCGGGACTCTTCCAGACCTTTCCCTGTGAATCTTCATTTGGCTGCTCCTGATATGTATTGTTTATAATACAACTGTAACTAGAATACAGTGCTTTCCCTAAGTTGACTAGAATGTGAGTTCACTAGAATTCACTAGAATGTGAGTCATTCTAGTGAATTATCAGACCTGAGGGGTAGTGGGAACCACATTTGCAGCCGGTTGGTCTGAGCCGTGGGTGGCTCAGAGTGAGGGCAGTCTTGTGGAGAGCGGTGCCCTCAACCTGTGGAGGCTGTTACCACCAGGCAGTCAGTGCCAGAATTGCATTGCAGGAGGAAAGTAAGAATTCTATTTTACAATATGTAAACTATGATAGTGGGATCCCAGTGAAAATGATGTCTTATGACCAACTTTTGAACCAACTACACTACAAACACCCATGCAGCAGTGGTGTCTTTTGACTAGAGCTGCCCATGTATTCCAACTCTCACAGGTGGAAAAATGTACGTTGCATGATTAACTCAAGGTCATAAATTCTATATTGTAAGTTGGGAAGAAATATATAGAATCTGCCTTTGACTCAAGTATTTTAGTCAAATGTGAATGATGTTTTTTTCCTGACTCTAATATAAACTTGATTTACAAAAACACGATCTTGGAAACTTGTACTTTTAGAGATGCATACTTCGTGTTTTGGGGGGAGCGAGGGGGGAGCCAAAACAATTACCTGCAATTCATCTCCTCCTGCTGGCGGCAGTAGTAAAACAAACATGTCAACCATATCAGCAACAGCAAACTCCGACTGACCCACACCTGAAATTTTAAATCACAACTATATACTAAAACATCCACAGTAATTGGAATCTCAACTACACTGATCATCCTTTCCATTCCACTTCATTCACTCGTACAATCACACACTCAACCTCATCCCACTTTAAACACCCCACTTCTGAAGAATCTATTAAATGCCACTGTCTTACCCTATGAGCAAACCGTTAGCCTTCCCGTCTCTCTCCCTCCCTTGTTCCCATTGGTCTTGGTCTTTGTTTGAGGGGAGAACCTCCAGGCCTCCGTTCTCGCCTCCCTCTTGCAGCTTTCTTGGCTTCCCTTTTATCAGTGAGCAGTTTGAACACTGTGATTCTAATCTTAGACTATGCCTGTCAATACTTTCAGCTTCCTTGCCTTCTCATCCTTCTATGTCAGCCCTGAAAACCTCCACCCATGGAGCAATCCAACTGTGTTCCATCCTTTATATTCTGCGGGAGAAATCGCTCCACTGTATGGACCTAAGCGACCCTACAGGGTCATGGGCTCCAACGTCTGCTGCACTTTCCACACGGCCCAGCAAAAGCAATGCCCTAAAATGCCCTCTGTCAGCTTCCTGCCCACTTCTCACAGTGGCTATTACAACACTCACTGTCCCATAATCTCCCCGCATGAGGATGACTTCCCAGTGAAATAAAGGCAAGAACTGCCTCAGCTCCCCGGCCCTCCACAAACAAGCAGATAGAGTACAGGCTCGGCCTTGCTGCCTCCTCTCCACCCGGGTGGTAGAAGTACTGGCTGACAACTACCCTCTTTCCTTCGCACTTCCGCTGGGCCCTCGCTCTGCTTTCTCTCTAACCTCGCCTTTGTCTACAGGCTCTTGTCCGTCAGCACGTCACACAAATTGTACTCAAGTCTTTCTCATCTGAAACCGAACAAGAATAAGACAAAAACTCACAGCCTCCTCCAATCATCACCAGATTTCTCTCTCTCTCTTTATTGCTAAGTTTCTAGATAAAAGCAACATATGCTCACTGTCTTTTGACTACTTCCTATTAATCTCAATCCACTTAAACCTGATTTCCACATTCCCCACTTCACTAAAACTCCTCTCAAAACTCCCTCCTTCCTTCGTGTGGCGGGCTTCTAGTTGTCCAGTCAGTATTTACTCTTCCCTATTTCCTTACCCCAGTGTTACTAAGAGCATCAAGGTACCAGTGAAAGACCACATTCACCAGACCCCTTTCAGCTAGAGGTGATTAGCGAGTGAAAGCAAATCATTAGATGAGGGTTCCAGGAAAGGGTTTTTTCTTTCAAGGAGGCGTACCCCAGCCAGGAGGTATACCTCCTCTGCCTGCCTGCCCCTTCTCCCTGGAACACAGCCGTGACAGAGCTTTGTCAGCCATTTTTTAGCCACGAGCAACCTTCAGGATGGTAGGACCACCACGCCTGCTCGGGGCTGCCTGTCTCCAGGCTTCTTTTACTCACAAAAAAACAAACCTCTTTCTCATCTGAGTCAGTCATTTTGAGTCTCTGAGACAAGCAGCCAAATGCAACTTCTGGGTGATACACTTGGGTTTTCATGGTCCTCTTCTCCCCTGATTCTGTTACTACGCAGGCACCTTTTCCTCCACCCACCCTTAGATGGCGGAGTTCCCAGCCGGGTCTCTTTACTGAACCGCCTTCACACTTTCTGCTCTGAGAATCCTGAGCAAACTGCAGTTCTCTGAGTGGGTCACGTTCTCTCACTCAGCTGTGTCTGCAAATGCCCCTTAGCCCATACTTCATGTAACTCCAACTCTTCCTTCAACACCGAGTTCAACTGTCACCTCCTCCCAGAAGTCTTCCCTGATCCCCAAACATAAGTCAGATTTGTCACAAACATTTATCATACAGTAATATAATAGACTGTCTCTCCACAAAAATGTGAATTTCTTGGGGTTTCCATGTCAGTATTTTCATCACATATAATTATGTGCTAGGGATATAAAAATGAAATAAAACTTGGCCGTGTATTCAAGAAGCACCCAATTCCATCAACATTCTTAGCAAATATTGTAGACATACGAAATGTGCTGAAAGAAAACAGGCGTTATGTTAAAGTGCTGTTTCCATAAGTCATCCTGATGCTTACAGTTCTCCTCTGGCACTTATACCCCCTTGTATAACAGTTACCTAGATACGTGGCTTATTTTTCTTTTAAGGGTAGGATTATAGCCCATATACTCATATCTCCTATAGAATCTGAGATACCTTGTATTTAATTACCTCTTTAGTGAATATCCGCTGAATGAACAAAACGAAATTAGTTGTCACTCATCTTTAGATAGAGTTCATTAGAATAGTATTTTACTGCTATGAAGTAGAAAATCACACTCACCTACGGTTTCAATTAGAATGATGTCATATCCCCCTCCTTCACACAACAGAATAGCTTCATTTGTGGTTCTTGTCACACCTCCTAAAGTACCTCTAGTAGGAGATGGTCTGATGTATGCATTCATATCTCTTGATAACTCAGTCATTCGGGTTTTATCACCCAACAATGATCCTAAAACACAGTTACATTTTTCATCATGAAAACACCTATAAGGGCCAATTATCGATCAGCCAGTTCCTAGGGGAAGTGCTTTATGACACTTTCTCCAAAAATCTCAAATTGTGTTTCATATTATCGAACTTTCCTCTCACACACTATATACAATGATGTGAAATTAATCTTGTTAACATTTCAAGCCCCTCAAAATCTGTAATGGCTTTCCACTGCGTGGAGGGTCACGTCTAGATTCTCCAGCCCAGCTACTAAACATTGAGAAGTTCCTTCAAGATATGATATTTTCCCTTATGATTCCAGTTTAGAGCTCTCATAGGTTCTAATCCTAGAGCTCAGACCTACCAGATATCTCAACTACGTTACTTACTGCACATAAAACTTTTTTTCTAAAGTAATTTTTCGCATGAAATCATGTCTGTGTAAGTCAACAATCTGCCAAAGCTATATTTTATTCTCCTATATATCCAAACACACTGAACTAAACATTATGAAATTACTCTCCCATATAATTGTCTTTGCCAATGAATCCAAAACTGTTGTGTGCAGACTCTCAGGGAGGTCTCAAAGCTACTGCAGAGGGTCTGTGAATACAAAGCACAAGGAGGATTGATTATGGGCCAAAAACTAATGCTTCTCAAATCTTAATGTAAGGTTATTTTTCAAATGGATGTACTGTTGTGATGTGGTAGAAATCTACACTTACAGTGTACTATTTATACTTGTGTATTTTTTTCAAAGTCTATATACAGAGGGTGCCAAAAAAATGTATACACATTTTAAGAAAAAACTATTAAAATTGTGATACTCAATATATACCAATAATAAAAGATGAATACAAGTCACGTTTGACTTCTGCAATTACAAGAGGTGCTCAAAGTGGTTACCATCAGCGTCCAGACACTTCTAATTACGGAGAACTACTACTGTTTGAGCAACATCGACCAAAGTGTCCACTTGTATATATATTTTTGGCACCCCTGGTATATTTTTACATGGGAAAGGGAACCTCATTTTTGGTTTCAGAAAGGTCAGGAACCACATAGCTATGCAACTTTAATCAGACTACCTTATGCCAATCTTTCCGCTAGTATTAGAATGAAACCCACGGCATACAAACCAAACACTTCCACAAAGCACCCTGTATTTCCCTTCACAACACACATTACATTGTAATAGCCTGTGTTTCCCTCATATGATATAAAGTTCCATAAGGCCAAAAGGTCTTATTCACCATTAGACAATGCAGTCCCTTCCTTGGAGAATGCCTCACCTACAATAGGCACTGAAATACTTCTTAAATGAATAACTGTAATGTGAGAAGCTTAAATCATAAAGAAGGATACGAGAAGAAACCTCTCCTGAGTATTTATACGGTATGCTTTATGTTTTCCTTAAATGATCCTTTGTGGAACTACATTTATTCATTATATCTCTGATGAGCTGCAAATTAAACTTTGAGTGACGGCAGGACCTCAAATCAGTAAGTAATGGCAGAGCACTGAGAGCAACGTACTGCACTAAGTGCTGGAGGGAAGCAGTAGTATATTACACGGGACATCTAAGAGCTTCCTGTTGAGCTGAACATGTAATATACACAGGTGACAAGTCATAAAGAGCAATAAGGGTTTTTTTTAAGCTTAAGAGATGTTACAACATTAAGAGGCTAATAATGAATAAGGGCCCATTTTCTGAATTGTGTAGGGGCTGATGTAGCCAGGAAAAACAACAAGAGGGAAGAGGGGCCTAACCTCAGGCCCTGATAGACAAAGGGCTGAAATTCGCTTTTGATTATCTTCAATTTCTGGCAGCGTTCTCCCAGCTCTCTAAGTACCCAGTCTACTCCTGGGCTAACCTTGTCTGTAGAGCCCAAAGCCCAACACTGCCTTCCTCAGCCTCCACTTGCCCACCAGGACTCCCTTCCTTCAGTGTGACCAAACTCAGCTAGAGGTTAGAAGTCACTGGACGACGCCAATTCCCCGTAAGTTGCAACAGAGAAGCCCAAGAGAGCCCTAACTCTGCAATTTAAGAAGATCAGCAATACTCACCACCACTAGTACAGGAAGAAGGGTCCACAGCTAGCACAGATAATTTGTGCCCTCTCTCAGTAAGCATTTTTCCAAAATATTCTATAAAGGTTGATTTTCCAGCACCCGGGGGCCCAGACAATCCTATAGTGAAAAGAGATCTTCTAATTTAATGAAATAAATGAAACGAAATCAGCACTATGATGAGTTCTATTAAAATATCAGACCACCTTGTTTCTCCTAATTTATTAAAACCATCATTAATGTATTTTAACGTTTCCTAAAGGAGTAAATGAAAACCCATTTATTTATCCAGTTCCTGAGTAACAGGGATATAAAAAGGAAATAATTCCAAGTTCCATATGTTCATCAGATTCACTTATAAAAACTTGTCTTTTTACTACAATGTGGACCTTTCGGGACAGACTTCATTGCCTGTTATCAATGTGCTGAATTTCTACATCTGCCCACCTCTCATCATGCTCAGTAATTATTCCACCTACCCCAATTTTGTACACTTTATCTTTCCACTGGGAAAACAACTCATGACTCTAGAAATTGCCAGTGATTAAGTTTTCTATTTATGAGAGAAGTTTTTCATCTTACCCATAACTCAAAGAATACATAATTTGTCTTCAGCAGGAAATTCCCCTACTTGGAGAGTTAGTAGAGAATGGCAGGTAAGAGCACAAAATCAGAGCCAGCAGGTCAGATCTATTTCTAGTTCTGCCTCTTAGGAGCTGTGTAATCTTGGGTAAGTCACTTAACCATTCTGTACCTCAGTATACTCTGCAAATGGATATAATGGCACCTATTTCTTCAGGCTGTTGTAAGGATTAAATGAGGTAATATTGGCAATAAGTCTAGAACAGCTCATGGGATAAAGTAAGAGATATATAAGTGTATGTTCAATAAAGTATATAAAACAAGCATTTAACTGTAACTATATTCAAAAGTACGTATGGCATATAGTATGCTTGGTTCCTTCCCACAATTTTCAGGGCATGTCTTTGTCTTAAACATCTTTATGGGTCAGTAAACATTTTTTGCTTTTATTGATAATACTGATAAAATAACTTCAATAAAGACATATGTTTATAAGGCCTTATAACATGGAAGAACCAGAATAACATCGCAAAACTATGAGTAGCTAGTTGTGTGCGTTGCTGGTTAACTCCAGATATTTCTGGGACATTTTCTCTTCAAAGAACCTCTAAAGCCTAACAAGTAAACACTCTGTCATAACTGAAATTTCTCTTTGGGACTTTGCTATTTTGTCTGCCTACAATACATAAAGATTATTAACAACCAATGTATACTCTCAAAATGAGGGTTCCCTCAATGAGGGCAGAATAAATGTGTGAAAAACCAGGTGGTGAGCTCTTTTTGAAATTATCTTTAAAGCATTGATGCCTGTTATTCTAAAAACTAAGAGGTTTTAGTCCCCATGTTACCAATAAACTGAGATACAAAAATCTAATGTAATGCCAGTCCATTTTTAAGTGTATTTATCCATTCCTCACAAAGTTTCTGTGCTTAGCTCACGATTACAAGTTGTTTTTAGTGAGAGGATTGGTTGGGAACACCTAATTAGCCATTATGAAAAGCTCTTATGCCACCCAAAACTGACTTAATTCTGATGGTCAAACATATCTAAATTATTTTAAAATGCACAATTTCAAAAATATAGCAAGCTTATTTGCAATTACAGAAACAAGTCAATTGTTCAAGAAATTAAATGAACACCTAATATTTTTAGACTGAAAATAAATATGGTCTTGCCTTTAAAATACATTTTGGTATTGAGATGGCTGTAGTCAGAGCCAAATCACTCCCAGAAACTCTTAACAAAAAGTGTCTGAAAGAAGCGATACTTGCCTATAGGAAGACTAATGAAAACACCCAAGAAATAGAACTTTGAAATGTGAGAATAATAATAACTGATAAAACCACCAAAACGGAATTCGCTTTAGACTAGTACGCAGAAGGACTACTGAGTGGAAGGAGTGAGCTGGTTAACAGTTATTCCCCATTCATATTTCTACCGTGTTTCCTGAAAATAAAAGACCTAGCCATTCAGCTCTAATGTGTCTTTTGGAGCAAAAATTAATATAAGACCCAGTCTTATTTTAATATAAGACTGGGTCTAATATAATAATATAATATAATATAATATAATATAATATAATATAATATAATATAATATAATATAATATAATATAATACAATACCGGGTCTTATATAAGACCAAGTCTTATATTAATTTCTGCTCCAAAAGACACATTAGAGCTGATTGTCCGGCTAGGTCTTTTATTTTCGGGGAAACAGGGTATTCTGGGAGCCACATCAAGATTCTTCCCAATAGAAATCTTACATTATTCTCTTAAAATACAGAGCCTTAGTTCAAATGGTCATGGCGTTTTTTTTCCAACATAGCAAGACTAATATTTGCAAACAAAAGGCATTTAAAATTCATCTCAAAGTTCTGAAAAGCAAAAAAAAAAAAAACAATAGAATGCAAACTATTTAGACTTTTTAAAGAGAATTTAGAAAAATATTTACAGAACAGGCCAAAAAAAAAAAAAGGACTGACCCACTCGAAAGGCTCGTGGCTTTCCTTTATTTAACTGTTCTTGTTCTCTGTGATAGACCAAGACTTTCTGAAGAAGGACCTGGGCTAACTCTTTTTTTCTGCTGTGAGTTGATTCTATAAGTGTTATGGCCTCTGCTAAGTGGGCCCTTTGTCCTTGGATTAAACCAGTATAAAGTTTATCCACAAATCTTTGTTCTTTATCAGAAAGTCCTTCTGTGTGTTTCTTTAAGGTTGTTTGTACACATAATTTTCTCTTTAAACCATCTGACAGCAGCATCCACTTTGTACAATGGAGTCTAAGAGACTCAAACGGCCGAGCCCATGGGCTTCCTGATCTGAGATGAGTACTTGAGTGAAAGATTAAGTGGTAACATCGGAAAGGTGTTCTCAAAAGGCGTTTTAGGAAATGCCGGTGAGGATGTCGTAGCAGCACGGGAACATTCATTTTATTTGTAGCTGAAGAAAACAATGGACGCTTTTTTGGCTCAGTGTGATTTGTGATTCTCTAAAAGAAAGAAAAACATATTTTTGCCAGTTCAATATACAACTAAGATACTGAAGTAGTGAAACTACAAGTGTTAGCGTTTTCCCTATATTCTAAAACACACATAACCAGGGTTCGCGGTAGGACAAATGCGTGAAAGTTTCTTACCAAGACACCTTGTTGCTTACGGTTACTATTAAGAGTAACCCAAATCATGGAACTATTGCTCTACTGTGAAGTGCAATGTACATTCAAATTTTCTTCTAAATAGAAAACAAACACACACACACACACACACACACACACACACACACAAAATCCATTAGGGTAGAAATTTTATGTCATGCTCATTTTCTAAGGACTTTACATTCACCTAAACAATTTCTCAGATCAAACATACCCTATTCTGAAGTTCATTCAAAAGGTTAAAAAAGAAATCGCTCTGGTGCTGGCCTTTTATTCATTCTCTACACAAGAAGTGTGATTAGCAGTGCAGGCACTTGAGGCCTAAGTTTAGATACAGTATGTGTTCATGAGACTCACCCTGGGGCACAGATATATGCAAAGGATGACCTAACATAAGCACAAAACAAGCCTTCATGTGGAATGAACTTCGAGGACCGTATACTAACCAGCTCAGTGTGGTCAGAACTGCGTGGGTGCTTATTAACAATGCATGTACCCAGCCCCACGAGTGAGAATCTCTGCAGGTAGGCACACACTACAGTTTGAACCACTAGGGAATTAGATGAGGATCCTTTACTTAGATTTACTGATATTCTCCATTTCAAATTGTATTAGATAATGAAAGCTGATTCAATACACCGAGAGTCAGGAAAGCACAGAGGTTATGAGCCACGGTCACTGAATCTTTGCCACTTAAGCTATAATGACCTTGAGCAAGTTACTGAACCACTTTATACCTCAGCTTCCTCTGTTGAGAGAATAGTTAAGAGAATAGGGTGGCTGTGAGAACGAAATGAGTTCATTCATGAAAAAAGCTTGGAACAGTGCCTAGCACAGAGTAAGAGCTCAATAAACATTAGCTTTTATTATGATTAAAACAATTTATAAAACTTTAGTAAAAATTAGGTCATAGACCTAGCTTCCAGTGGCAAACTAAAATTTAAAGACAAATGATACACACAGACTACCAAGTTTGGGTTTATGATTATTTGAAAATTTTGGTACCTCACAGCACAATGCAATAAATTATTGCTCCAAAGTACCTCTCTAAATTGTATTTCAATGGCCAAGCAGCATAACATTAATTTTAGCTAAATAGCATTAGGGAAAAGAAATAACATTTTTGTATTAGAACTAAAACTGCTCATTTTTCTGTTTTGAGTGGGAGGGGAAAGTTATGACTTCTATTTGTACAATTAGTCTTATTCCAAAAGGATAGTGCATAAAAAATGTGTAAAAATGTTTCTAAAAAAATTTATTAAACACATCCACTACCATCCTTCACACAACACTCAAAAAGACATTTAAAACAAACAAAATATAGTTGCTATGGTAAAAAACAAAAAACAAAAATCTCTCTTTAAAATTTAGAATTTTTATAATTTCAATGAGAAATATCTAATAACGATTCATGATTTAATTTTTATCTTGCCATCACCTGTAACTTGCTTCCCTATCTGCATTTAAATTTCTCATAATATGAGAATCAAACTTGATGAATCCTAATTTAGCCAGTTATTGTGACCATCATTATTATATTTCTATGTCGTTTTCTAAAGCAGACATAAAATTAGCATATATATCCAAAACCCTAGTAAAGAGAATTATGTGCAAGGTGAAAACAGTGATAATCGTGTTTTAGCTATGTTTCTATGCACAGAAATTCTATCAGAATCATTGTATTAAGATTTAAAGTTCGACAGTACTCTGAAATAATGTGATGTCCATGGACTAGTGACCATTTTTAAGCATGGTAGATTTCTTTTTTAAACCCATCTACATGCTATAATAAAAATTAGGTACCCGCAATGCATATCTTCCACTTTTCTGCCTGACAAACTCCTACTCAGTTCAAACACCCCCTCTTCTAAGACACATCTTCCCCCCACCTTTCCCAGGCAGTCAAATGTTCAATCTTCAATGCTCCACAGCCTTTTGTTCACATCTCAGGTAGAGTATTTGTCCTCTTATGTTCTAATTTATCTTTTTATAGACCTCTCCCCACTAATTCTCACTCCTCATCACAGGTGACGATCCTCCCAGAGAAAAGACAGTATCTTACTCTTGATTTCCTCAGAATCTAACATAACACTTGGCGCATGGTAACCTGTTAATTGTTGCTTTAAGGTTCCTGGGTGGATACTCTATCTACTTTATGTTGATCTAATATACTATAAAGAAAAGTTTGAGTAATAATCTTAACCTGGGTGACCTGAGAACCTTTACTAAAAACATTCCACCTTCTAAATTGCTTGTTGAATCAAGGTACCTTAGACATCCAACTAATCGTCCAGAACAGAAAGATTAGCTTGCAAGGAATCAAAACCCTGTAACAAGAACTCAACTAGATGAAAATACGTCCACTTGTAATCATGCAAGCAAGTAACAGTCCCTAAATAAATGAGATGAATAAAACGATCTAGTAAATAGTATATAGATTGCTCTAACATTTAAAATAGTGATTTCTTACAATTGCAGTCTTTCTCAGAAAATCCATGTCAACTATCTGACAAGTTTATGATTTATACTGCAGGGTCATCAGTCTAGGACTGTGTTCTCCGCCCTTTGATGCCAATACAAATCTTAAAAGGTTCCTAAGAAAAAAGAGCCAGGAAAAGGTTACCATTTTACTCCATTCTTTTGCCAAAACCAAGAAGTTATCCAGATGTACATAATTCTAGGTTTTTACATCTTCAACTCTCTCCCTGGGGGCTGATTTTCTTGGTGCCCCCAAACCCTGGGGACCATCTGAATGGCAGAGCAGCAGTTGCTAGTCTTTACTGGATGTTTATATGTGAGATATTGTGCATGCATTTCCTCAGCTAAGCCTCACTACATAGGTCAGATTCTATTTTACGGGTGAGGCTCAGGAAGGTTACACTAGTTGTGAGGCCTGACCAAGGCCTCACAACGAGCAGCAGAGCTTGGGAAAAACTGTGGATTTCATAAACCCAGATGTGTATGGTACCAACTGTAGATTATCACATAAAAAGAGGAATGGTGTCATGTCACATCAAGAGACCATCAAATAACCCTTTACATTTGAGTATGAAAGATGATGGCAAGCTGTTTATCTTCATTTTGTTTATCTTTTTCTTTCTTTCTTTTTTTGCTTAGGCCAAAGTGAGAAATTAGTTTACATTTTCTGTGCAAACCTTATCAGTAGAAGATCCCAATAATGTATTAGGTGACAAAACAGACCAAATTCTTAAAAATTTTTAATGTTTTTTGCTCCACAGGGAATAATTCATACCTGGTAACAAAAAGCATAATATATTTAAAGCAATTAATTTAACCAATCAACCAGACTTTAAATGAGTCTATAAATATTTTAAAGCCAGTGTAACTCAGCCTTGTGTGAGCAATTTTCTACCCTTATATATATGTCACAGGCACAACAGACTAAGTCTACTGGAGTGGCAAAATCATGGAGATAGGGAGAAGGATTTCTCACTTGCTCGTGTAATTAAGCCTCCTTTTCTGCTTTCTTATGGGAAGAAATCAAAGAACCTGGCAAATAATCAAATCAAACTGTTTCAATGAATTTTCATGATTCCCGGGAGGGAGTACACTTTCATCCTATGATTTTAAGCTGAACATTACTGAAATATAAGAGAAATGTTGCAGCATTTACAATATTCAGTAAGATACCTCAAAGCAGTGCCATTCCTAATAAGCCAGAATGTCACTGTATTAATTTACAATGGAAAACATCCAGTGGACAAAAATAGTGAAATAGGCTGGTAGGTGCACCTCCTCCCCTGCAAGGTTCATGTGGACAGCAGCACTTTAGGATTTGTATTTGTTTTCCTCCAAAGTATCTTTTATATTCATTCCCTCCTCTCCAACCTCATTCCTACATTTCTCTCTGATAATGGCTTTCAAGCTTTGATCACAGCCCATAGGAAAAAATATACTTACATCAGTCGACACACAGGCATAAAACTGAAACAAGTTTCACAACACCTTACTTACTTCTATTACACGTGATACATTCTAATAGTCTTTTTCCCTATTCTTTTAATGTAGATCGTAACCTACCAATTGGGCACAACCTTAATAAAAAGCCCCGACCTACTATAGCCACTTCCACCTCTATGACAGTAATTCATTTCCCACACTAGTACGTATGCTGATAAAATCTAAATCTGACTATATTATTCCTCTGCTTAAAATATTTTTTTAACTTCTCTCTGCTGTATCTGTAAAAAATGTTTTTCTGTGATTCAGCCATTCACTCACTCAGCAACTATTTAGTGAGAACCTACTATATGCTAGGCACTGTGCCAGGCCTTGGAATACATTAGTATGTGGGTCTAACATGGCTCCTAACATCATGAAGTTTACAATCCAGCCAAGACAGTCATTACATAAATATCTCATACTCCATTTGAGTGCTCTTACCCATCTCTCCAACTTAATTCATTCACCTCCTCCACTTTTATCACATTGCTGTAACTATTCTGATCTGCACACAGGTCCTGGGGAAAGCCACGCTTTTTCATACATCTCGGCCATTGTCCTGTGATGTTCCTTCTAATTGGAATGCCCTCCTCTCCTTTAATCACCTCACAAATTCCTCCTCAACCTTCAAGAATCAACTCAAGTTCCCTGGCCTCCTCTCCATGTCCTTTCAGGTGTCCTCCTATCTCTTGCCATCATATCACAACCCTCCATTATAGTAACGATCACACTGTTTTGTGATCATTTTTTAAGATGTCACTCTTGCCTAGACTATGAGTTTTCCTTGTATCCACAACATAGTTTATTGCTCACACAATAAATGAATATATACTATAATTTTGTATGAGTCAATAACTCCATTAAGCTGATTACTCAACCAATGTTTGAAAACATACGTTTTTTTCTAATTTTACAGTAAACATACATTTATTTTAAGGACTTCCTTTTTAAAGTCTGATTTCAATATATGGATTTTTTCCTTCATTAAAAATTTGCTCAGCAACAGCCAGTCTGACTTGAAATATTTGTCTTGAAATTGATCCAATGAATCTTTTCAATTTCAATAACTATTATGGCAAGAAAAAGCATACAAGATTTCCAAAATTAATCCATTAGGTCAGTGTCCATAGCACAGCACAGTTCAATGCAGTGTTACACCATGAGTTTCCACTTCTCAATGCTAATCAATTTTGATCTGAAGATAAACTGTCAGATGCCATTAATCTGTTTACCATCTCCCACCACCTCCATAGAAGGCTTTACTTTCTCCTTTTCAATTAATTTCAGGAATTTTGGTAGAGCAGAATGACTTTTTAAATAAGCAACTTTAAAACAGGTCACTGTTATGTAAGAGTCGTACAGAACACATACTGAATTCATGCAGGAAATATTCTAGAGTTCTCTGTCCACTTTATCTTTGATCACCTTTCTAGTTAAGACTCAGATGTCCCAATTTCTACTTTTAGGTTTCCATCTACTTGAAAAGTCTCTATTTCTCTAAATTCCATCACCATTAAATGTTTTGATTCATTTCCACAGCTACCACCCTAGCTCAAATCTGAATTAGCAGAGGGCTCTGAGAGTAGCTATGGGAACTTGGCAATCTCTACTTCTCTCCCTATAAAAATACTAAAACCAAACATTAGGGTTTAGTGAATATGAAAAGAAATAGTGTGCATGAGAGAGCCTGGCAGAGGGCCTAGTATTAAGCAGATGCTAATTAACTGTAAGGAACATTCTTTTCTCCCTCTCCCCAGTCTTCTGTCTTGGACTTCACAGCAGAATTCGTACTGAACGGTGAATGTAATTGATCTCCTTACTATCCACCTCAAATTCCTCCAACAGTTCCCCACATCCTAGTACAGGGTTCTCAAAATGCTGTCCCCAGACCAGCAGCAGCAGCATCACCTGCAAACTGCTGGGAAAAGGAAACCCTCAGGCCCCACTCCAGACCTTCTGAATCAGAGACTCTGGAGGTGGGAGCCAGCAATCTCGTTTCAGAGGCCTTCCAGGTGATTCTGATTTGTCAAGTTTGAGAACCACTAGAATAAAGTCTAGTCTGGAGTTGGGCATTGTAGGGTTTCCCAAACCAGTTCTCTTCCAGTTACTGCACTTTGCGTTCTCAGACCTCTTCTCTTCTAGGAGAGTTTACTCATTATCTCCACTTACTTTCCCAACAGAGACTTTAATCACCTCTCTGAGACACCTCTCCTATCTGACCCAGCTTAAATCCATTTTCTTAAACTCTTACCTGACCATCAGTTTCCAGGTATTTTTTCCTTTCAATTCCAATTATTTCTGAATACTCAGGTGACAATCTGCAGCAGTCACAAACTGCCTGTTCCTGGGCCACGGAGGGTGTGTAAGTGAAGTGGTTGTCAATTAACATTAAAAAACTTTTTTAATCACATAGAGATTTTCAGCCTTTGCTGGAGAAAAATCAGATCTGTGTTTGAGGTACCCACATTCCCACGTGGCAACAATCAGCTGAGAGGCAAATGTTTCAAACACTCACCAGCGCTTTCCATGCCAAACATAGGTTTTTCTTTAGACATCGTCAAATACCTCAAACCGTGATTTCCATTTCTTATGGTTATGGAACTTTTCACATGTTTATTTTGTCTCTCCTGATAGAATACAGCCCTCAAAATAATAATTAAATTTTTATTACATGGAACACAAAGTGATGTGACATGTTCACTACATAAAAGAATATTCTGGACATCCAAGACGACCCCAAGATGATTTAGAATCTGCACAGGACTTCTGGAAACAATTGGGTTTCAACAACTTGGAAAAGTTATAGTAATTTGTTCTTCATTTTGTTTTCCAAAGTATATGTATTAGCACATAACTCTTAAGAAAGGTAATAAAATAAGAAATACCATTTGCTTTATCTTTCATTTTCTAGTGAGAAATACAAATTATTTTAAACAGTATGTTTGCTGGAAGAGACCTAGCCCGTGCCCGGGCACAACATAGTTTCACCCTCTGGCAGTAGCCATCCTGGACTATCCCTGCTATAGTTAACCATTTGCCGGGTTTGGCGGCGGCAAGGGGCGAGTCGCCTTACTGCAGCACAACGGAAAACTCACACACCTGCACAAAATGATGATGATGAAAGTTTTAAAACACTGTTTACAGAGCATTTCCTTTTTTAAGGAGAAAACAAGGAACCTTCCCTCTGAGCCCATTTTGCCGATGTCTGCCTGCCCATACAACCAGCACCCCCAACATCACCCAGTTCAATATTCTTCTTTTTTCCCCAACCCCCAAATCCTCCAGGGGGCGCCCCCGACGACGGGTGGGTCGCTCCCGCAGCCCTAGACCGGAGCCCCAGAACAGGTTCCGGACGCCGCACAAACCCCACCCGTACTCACCCGTTCAGGCCGCGGAAGTGCGGCTTCGCCCCGCCCCTTCCGCCGGAAATGTTCTCACTGCCGCGCGCAGGCGCAGAGCCCACTGCAGGGCGTGGGAGTGGGCGTGGCCAGGGTCCCGGCGGACGTGGCCGCAGGATTCTGGCTTGTGGCAAAGGGTGCGTGAGCATGACTGTCTGCGGTTTTGCGGCCCTGCGGCGGGGCGCTGGGTACTGAAGAAGGAAGGGTGGTTTATGGCCTTCCGGGTATCTTTGGCTTTTCTTCAGGTCCAGATTGGATCTTTCGCCTGCTAAACTCCAGGGTATCGTGCATCACCCGGTTTTGGCGCTTCGCGATGTCCGGGAGACGGAGCCGGCGTTCAGCCCGCGGCCCCGCAGCCCGCGGCGGCCAGCATACGCAGACCTCCTGCCGTTCCCGGGAACCTTAAAGTGTCGGCTGGAGGGCGAGATATGGGGCGTCTGACGAGCTGGTGAAAGAAGAAAACTCAGACTCCGCGAAGCAATTTGCAGCCTGTTGGAATAAATGCTCAACGTTCCGCAGAAATAATAGCTCAAGTTTTTAAACCCTGGAGTGGTTTTTAATGGCTGACGGTCTCGCAGTTTTTTCTTTTAAAAGTTTCCCATTCATATAGGTTAATGTTTCGTAACTTGCACCAAAAGCGAGGACCTGTGCTGATCTCCTTCGGCAAGTCACCCGGGGGAGAGGCTCTCGCCTGAAACGGAGATGAGAAGGAACATGCTTAATATTTGCTCCCTCACTGCGGGGGAGAATGGTAACTAATTTTTTGAAAACCTGTTAGGTTATGTAATAAGCAGTAAAACCTGAGTTTTAGAATTTTTAGGAAAAACTTAATTCTCCAAAATGTTTGCTGTAATGTAATAATGACGGCATCAATGGACGATAACAAGGATCAAGTGATGGCGACTAGGAAAGAAAGGTCATAAATGGGGGTTATGTTACAGATAGTTATCTGGGGGTTATGTTACAGATAGTCCCCACATAGGATTTGCATAGTTGCAAACACGTATGATGGATGGGGGCTTCCTTAACTTGATATGGTTTGATTCTAACTGAACATAGAACAATAAAAAAATTCCTTCTTTAGCGTCTTCATTTTTATTATTTAGACTAAAAGACCACTGCTTTTACCTTAGAGGAATTGTAGACCCAAGAATAGTCAATTACAAACAAATTAAATTGAACATAAGTACAGATGAACCACAGGGTCTAGTAGAAAGAACATGGAAACAGACCTGGTTTCAAATCTCAGCTCCTGAACACAGTGAATACAATAAGGATAGAACGTGGGTGAAGTCAGTTAATTTCTTTAAGCTGAGGGTTGCTCATCTATACAATGTTTTGGAGTTGTTCTGGGTTTTTTTGCTTTTCATTTTTGGTCAGTGTTAACATTTTATGAAAGCTCAGCTTGCATTACCTAAGGCAATGAAGTTTCTTAATTTAAAAATGATTTTTAATCCTTTCCTGTTTTTTATTCTACAAACTCTTAAACACTTCAGTGCGTTTCACTTTTTTTCCCCTTGTACAGGTAGGTGTTCCCTAACCTGTGTTCCATGGAACATTAGTCCTTTGCAAAATGTTATTAGGTGCTTCATGGAAGAAATTTCTAGTACCAATATTGGGGAAAACACAAATCTGTTGCTGTGAGGTTTTTAGAAGTACATCTGTGTAGTATTCTTGCCAAAAACGTTTAGCCTGAATCTGTGAAGAAACACTCAGATAAATTCAGAACATGACTTATAGAATGTCAATATCAAAAAGACAAAATAAAAAGACAGAAGGACTGATCTGCATTAAAAACTATTGAACTGGATAGGATGATGGATGTTTCAAAAGTTATACAGAACATTTGTGGACAGTTGGGGAAATTTGAACATGGAAGCATCATAGATATATTGGTGACTTAAATTTCTCAGGCACCATAATGATATTGTCATTATTAGAAGAATGCTTTTGTTCTTAAGATATGTATGCTTAAGTATTCAGGAGTGAGGTCATGATACCCACACACTTCTTTCAGACAGTCCAGGCCAAAAAAAAAAAAGAATGTAAGAGGAAATATGGCACTATTTTAATTGTGGTTCTATGTGAATAGTAGTACAGTTGACCTAGAACAACGCAAGATTTAGGAGTGCCAACCTCCCCTTCTCCCACACAGTCGAAAATCTTTTGACTCCCCAAAAATCTGCTAATAGCCTCCTGTTGACCAGAAGCCTTACTGATAATCAGTCGATTAACATGTCTTTAATATTGATTTCTTTCAGGTCCAATGGTACCTACATTATGTTTTGTTTTATGGGATAGGCAAAGGTTTACAACTTCTTGCCCTTTAAGGAAGCTAGAATTCCATTTCTGCCTCCCAGCAGGTGGCAGCAAATCAGTACTCTATAAAGTGCAGTAAAATTGTAATTTTTCTTGTCCTGGTAAATGTTCTGGAGGTTATAGATTATGGCTTTTCTTAGCTAGAAGAGCAAAAAGAATATGCTGCCAGATTGTAGGAATTTATATCAACTGATCAGCTAGTTGGGAGAGTATATTTAATTATGTGACTAAATTGTATTACATATTTATATTAATATTGTTCTTCATTGCTTGTATATCACAGAACAAAAAGTCCATTTGTAAGCAGTTCTGTTGGGATAACATTCAGTAATGGTTGTATGTTATCTCCATAGATAAACAATACTCTTCACAGCCGTTAATTGGCAAATACCATCAACACAACATAGCATTTCAAAATTTATGGGACATAGATAAATATTCTTAGAGGAGAAAGTATAGCTTTTTCATTCTTTTATTAGAAAAGATGAGTTAATGATCTAAGTCAAGGCCTGCAAAATCATCCATAGGCCACATCTGGGGCATATCCTGCTTTCGTATACCTTATAAAACTTAACAAAACTAATTTAAAAATAGAGACAAATTACCAGTATCTGGAACAGAAGATCCTACAAACATTAAAACTGGTTCTCAACCAGAGATATTTTGTTCCCAAGGAACATTTGGCAATGTCTAGAGACATTTTTGGTTGTCACAATTGGGGTGGCTATTAACAATATCTAGTGAGTAGAGAACAGAATGCTGCTAAAATTATTCCACGGTACCCCACAGCAATTTTCTGGCCCCAAATATCACTAGTACTAAGATTGAAAAATTCTAATTAAAACCATAAAATGAGAACATTACAAATTTAGGTCAATAAAATTTGATAACTTAGAAAAAACTAACAAACTCCTTGAAAAACAAAAGTTACCAAAACTGACTGAAGAAGAAACCGAAAATCTGAGTAGTTATACATTTATAATAGAATTTGAATTTATAATTAAAAACCACTTGACAAAGAAAAATCCTGGCCCCGATGACTTCACTGGTGAATTCTATCAACATTTAAAGAACACAAAATAAAAAAAAATTAAAAAAAAAAAGAACACAAAATGTCAATCTTATATAAACTCTGAGAAAATAGAGGAGGAGAGAATACTATCCAACTAATTTTATAACGCCAACATAGCCTTGATGGAAATATCTGACAAAGACATTAGAAAAAAAAAATCAGACCAATATCACTCATGAACATAGATGCAAAAATCCTATATAAAATACGAGCAAATTGAACACAGCAATACAGAAAAAGGATAAAATAACAATGGCCAATTGGGGTTTTCCCCAGAATGTAAGATTTGCCCAACATTTAATAAACTAATCACATTAATAAAGGAGAAAAAAATCATGTCTCAATAAATCCAGAAAAAGCATTTGACTCATTTATTGCCAATTCATGATGAAAATAATCACAAAACTAGAAATAAAAGAGAACTAACTTCGTTTTATAAAGGACATCTACAAAAGACCAATATCTACTTAGTGGTGAAATACTCAGTTCCTAGGGTTGGGAAGAAGATGAGAATTTCTGCTCTCATCACTTCTATTCAACTTTGTATCAGTGCACTAGACAAAAATTAAGTAAAGTGAAAGGTGTATAAGATTGGAAAGGAGGAGTAAAACACTATTTACAGTGGTCCATGTAGAAAGCCTATCTTTAAAAAGTTTTAGATTAGATCAAATATATGGTGATGGAAGAACTGACTCTGGGTGGTGAACACACAATGGGATTTATATATGATGTAATACTGAATTGTACACCTGAAATCTATGTAATTTTACTAACAAGTGTCACACCAATAAATTTGAAAAATAAATTTTAAAAAAAGCAAAAAAAAAAAGTTTTAGATTAATAATACATGGTCCATGTAGAAAATCTTTTAAATCTAGAATTTATCATTGAAATCGGTGTGCTCAGAGGAAAGAAGATCAGTATATAAAAATATTTTAAGTATTAGCAAGCAGCAATTAGAAAATGAAATTTTAAAATATACCATATATAATAGTACAAATACTTAGGAATGAGTTTAATGAAAGACATGCAAAAGCTGTACTTGGAAACTGCAAAACATTTTTGAAATGAAAGAAGATCTAAATAGATATGAGTATACAATATTCATGTACACAGAACATGTACCAAGAAAAACCATATTCTGGGCTATAAAATAAGTCTCTATGAGGATTCAGATTGTACAAAATATATTCTCTGAAATTACAATAGAAGTCAATAACAGATTTATGGAAAATTCCCAAATCTCAGTAATCGAAGGCATAGATTGCTCAGGCTGCGGACCTGAGATGTTCAGGTTCACACTGAAGACGTTTTCCTTCTCTGCAGGGCCAGTTGAATCACAGAGGAGTTGATTATGGACATGTCAATGCCACATTCTAACCAACGGGCACTAACCTGGCACTGCCCTGAGATTGGGGTATGCTGGAAGTGGCAGATGTCTGTTACATATTTGAATATTACACTTCAACAGTTACAGCATATTTGAAATTCATGAAATCATCCCCGTTTCTTTCTTTTTCCATCACAGTCTGAAAATACTGAACGGAAAGTCGGAAGCAAGGCTGTGGGCGTAGTTGACAAAACAGAAAATCTGCTCCTGGACAGCTTTTGATGAATTTAATAAGGAGAAAGATAATGAGCATAGACGACATTTGCATAATGGCATAACAAGGATTCATTGAACAATGCTGTCTGGGGAATCTACCGTTTGGAAACCAAATGTAAGATTCTGGTTCTGGTTCTGGCAAAATTACCCATTGTATTTAATGATGATGTGTGGGTTTGGGGGTGTGGGATACCCCATATGCTTTATTCTCTGATCTTAAATATCTTTTCATCCAATTTTTCTAACAAAATAATTGAAATTCATTTTCTAATAAAAAAAAGTTCTAACATCCAGATTTGTCCTAGTGTAGCTCTTTCAACAAGTTATAAAAGTGTACTTTGTTCTTGAATAGACCTTTGAAGGGATTTGGGACCATAAATCATTTTTATATTAAAAAGTTTTTTCACCCTTGAATAGGATTTTAAGTTACGTTCCCCCATAATAATTTATTTTGACTGTCAATTATGGCTAATTTAACCAGATAATTTTCAAATTTCACTTTGTAAGTGGAATTTAGGAGACCTTTCATTCTAGATGTTTCCTTGTAGAAAAAGCACTTTAAGTGTTTTTTCAATATCTACATTGTGCAGGTTTTAACTTCATGCTACTTCAGATCATTCTGGAAATAATTTACCATTTTGGTATAATTTTCTGAAATCACAGGGAAGTGTTCTTTTCTGATACTCTTTCTACTCTGCATTTGAACATAAAGGGAAAATCAAATATAGTTTGTTAATAGCTCATCGTAATTGATATTATTGAACAATGATGGCCATTGTGCTATTATTCTAACATTAATTGTTTCTCTCAACATCCCTATGAGATAGATGGGCCTGATATCCCCGTACTTATGAGGAAACTGGGCTCAAGGAGATTAACATGCCCAAGGTCACATCATAAGTGGGAGAGCCAAGATTTGAGTGCATGTGGTTGAACTCCGGTGTCCACATCTTTAATCACTGGTGTTACTAACTCCCATTTTCCTGTGCATTTACTAAAGTTACAGGATTATTTCAGATCCCCCAACTTATTATGACCTCTCCAGTTTCAGTGTTATCTCTATAGTATAAAATGTGATATAATGGCACCCTATTTTTCTATGTGCAGCAGATTTTCCAATGTGATTCACAATTTCACCACATGATGGTAGCAATGAGGTGAAAACCCATGTGCTTCTAGTATTTGACATTAGGCTCAGACCTAAGTATAAATGTCAACAGAAAGTAATTCAAGGTGTTAAAAAGAGTATTTGTTTTAAGGCAGCCATAAAGAATTAGTTTAGAGGATCTTTTTAAAACATAAGGAATGAAAAGATCACGATTTTGAATGAAAAGGGAGAAGAGTAATTGACTCATAAATGTTAAAAAGATAAAAGATGAGCCTTTGTGTTCATAAAAACGTATGTGGGACAGATGTCAGAACTTCCCACAGGAAGGAGAAAGCCAAAGGAAGAATTAAATGAGAACATGACTTACAGAGAGAGAGAGAGAGAGAGAGAGAGAGAGAGAGAGAGAGACCAGCTGTACAGTGATGTAGTCCCAAGGTCAAATGGATGTGTTCCAAGTGAGATTCCACAGTAAGTACAAATAGGTTAGCAAGAGCCAGTGACTAAAAGATAACCTTTAGTAGGCATCACTACTTCCTTTTCTAACCAGGATAAGCATGACTATTTCTTTTCTCTGCAATACCAAAGGTATAACCTATTATGGAAGGAAGAAGCATTGGTTTTTAGAAATTTATGGAAGCAAATTCTTACACATTCTGTTAATTACCGTGATTCCAGTGACTCTCAGAATGTGGTCCCTGGACCATCAACATGTTTATGCAAATTTTTGCCCCCTCCAGATGAACTGAATCAGAAACTCTAAGCATGGGGCCCTCCAGCTACTTCAGATGTACCTGAAAGTTCAAGGTCCACTGTATTACTTAAGGGGAAAAAAAATTATCAAAGAATTATTAATAATGTAAAGATACTGGAAATTATATTCTAATATTAAAGGAATATTAAGTAAATGGAATGTTATGAAATTTAAACATGACTGATGGTTTTTAATAACTGAAAATGCCTATAATATATAATAGTGGAAATTATAAAATTGATCTCAATAATGTAAAAATTCTTTAAAATAAGAAATAAAAAAAGCTAGTTAACAGTGATTGTCTTGAAGTGATGGGATTGTATGCACATTTTTTTTTTTTTGCTTTATATTGCAAATGTTGTTTTCAAATGTTCAATGAGGAGCCATTTTACACCTATAAAAAAAACCCCAGTTTTATCAATATAATGATTAATGATGAAAGAGAGAAAGACTTTCCAAAGTCAAAATACTGTTTAGAGATTACATCCTTGCCTATTTTTTCCTAAATACATAGTTAATAGGAAAAAATTGACAGTGACAGTCCAAAGCATAAAGAAAAAGCAGTTGTCATGTTGCTTACTAGAGAGACAAGGCACAAATAGACCATAGTTGATATGTTCAGTGTTGAAAGAGGTACAGAGTAAAAATTTGACAGTGAGAGAAAATAATCTTGTTTCAGATACTAACGATGGGCTTTGCTCTTTCAAGTATCATTAGTAAGTAAAAAAAAAAATTAAGTATTCTGAAGTAACGTAAACGAAAATGTCTTCAAATTTAGAAAAGAATAGGCTTAGACATGTTACCCTTCAGGAAAGATTCTTATTTTATTCTATGTTATTTGAATTAATGACCTAGCAAGTCAAGCAAGGTCAACAACAAGAACCAGCAGAAAAAACCCTCATAAGATTAGAATTTTAAAAATTAATGTCTATCTATATTTATGTATCTCTTGAATGTTACATTTTATGTACGATTACTTCTTTATGACAAGTACCTATATAATATATTAAAATTGATACTATATTAGGCCACACAACATGCAGTAAGTTTTTTTAAAATCTGAAACTAAACAGACCACATTCTCTAAAAATAAGAAAATAACAATAAAAATTAATAAGTGATCAAACAAGAGGAAGAAAAGTAATCATTTGGAAATTTAAGAGGGAAATTATTCCAAATAAGTCTTAGAACAGAAAGGAAATCAAAACAATTATATATCCTTTAGAAAAGAAGAATATGAAATAATAAAACTAATGGAATACATCCAAAGATGTACTCAAAAACAAATTCAATATTTAATTATTTTCATAATTTAAAAAGAAAACCTAAAAGTAAATGAACTAAGCCTTCAATTCAACAAATTAGAGAATTTTAAAATCAGGAGAAAGGAAATAATGATAAAAGCAGAAATTAAAGAATTATAAAATAAAAACTATTAGAGTTATGGTGGTGTGTTTGAAGGAAAAATAATACAGAAATACCCTGGGAATTTCTATTAAGAAACACACACATGCACACACACACTAATACATTAGAAATGAGAAAGGGGATAGAAATACAGGTTGGATATAATTTTATAAAAGAAGATCTCCATTTCCAATAAAGGGCAGGCTTCATTATTGAAACCAATGCTCCCAACAGAATGGAACAACTGAAAATGATAGACAGCACATAAAAATAGGTTCTTAAAAGCAACAAAGATCTAATGAGATAGTAAGGAATTTCCAGGCCAAAATGTAAATAGAGAAGAACCCCCAGAGATAGTATTATAGCAGAGCACTTAAACTGCTTTTGCCCTAAGAGCACTTGCTAAACAAACAAACTTTGGCTTTGGTGGCCTTGTAGAGCATGGACAGAAGAAATGAAAGCCCAGGGTTTACCCAAGGTGAAGATCTAAAAGGAGACCCTTCCCCCAGAAAGCCAAGATACTAAAGGGATATTCCTTCCAAATAAAGATGAACCAGAAGTTCCTGCCCCAAGTTGCCTTGGCTCTATGCAGAGCGGGGATGCGAAATAAAAACCATCTCCCAGAAGTTGTAATCATATGAATGCTTCAGGATGCCATATTTCCGTCACCAAGGTAGTCCCAAAAACCGTAAGCCATGTTTTTAAGTTATTTCTGAACTGATAATGCTTCTGTGCACCAAGCAGGGCCAAAGACATCTTCAATTTTGGCCTCTAGGAATCCTCAAAAATAATTTTCCAAGGGAAAGCAATAAGCAGGTCACAGTCAAAAGTAACCAAATGCCACAGGGAAATAAGCCACCATCAACAAGAACCAGCAGAAACAAATTACAGAAACAAATCTACATTGAATTTAGATATTGGAATTTTTCAGTGACAGATAATAAAATTACTATGTTTTTAAAAATGAAGAACAAGCTTAAAATATCTTCAGAGAATGGGAGACTGAAAAATAAACTAGCGTATTTATAAGAGAACTAAACAGCAGAGGGATATTTGAACGTGCTTAATGGTATTTGATGAGGAATCAAAGTAGACCCAAATCCCTGGATTGGTCTCCATCTCCTGATGTCATAAAACTTCCACTTACTGTGAGCGGATTTTAGAGCCTAAATAAGGCCTAGTCAAAGAAGAGGTAGCAGATCATTAAGTCTGACAAGCTTCTTCAATAGAAAGCTCACTACGGAGGCCAACATGAAACAAATGGAGAAACATTAATAACTTTCCTTCACAACAGCAAAACCAGTTAGAAGTCACAATAAAAAAAATGCCTGGTTCACAATACCAACAAAAACTTTGTATATGATACAAAGGTGACATTACTAAAGGGAAAAGAAGGTATTATTTAACAAATGGAAAATTTGGTTAATTAGGTGGGGGAAGCAACGGTAAAGGCATTATGTGAAGCTGGGATTGCCACCACTATTCCTCTTTGAGGTGCCCTGGTAGAAACAGGAAAGACATCAGATCTGAGAGTTTTCTGCCTCAGCTAGCAAATCTCCTAGTAATGTGTGATTCCTAGATCTACATCCAGCTTTATTTATTTAGAGTTTGGAAGGAGATACACCATGTGAGCAGTGGTTGTCTCCCAGTTTCACAGTGTTTTAGTTTAACATGCAAAGTGCACTTTTTCACTTTTATGAATAAAAATCTTAACATTTAAAAATGATAGCAGAGACATATTCTGCTTTTGGTCCCAACAAGATGATGTAACCTTGTTTCTCCCTGCCCTGCTCAACTAAGGACAACTATAAACCCTGGCCATCACGCAGACCCCAGGACAGCAGGACACCTTCACCCAGCTTTTGTTTTTGTTTTATTTTGTATTAATCAGAGAAGTCTGTCTCTAAGGAGCTTCCAAGAATAGGTAAACAATTTTGTTCCACAGAATTTTTAAGCAAAAAAAAAAGAACCTAAATTAGGGTTGCACATTTAGCAAATAAAAATACCGGGTACCTATGCAATATTTGGGACATACTGATCTCCTAAATACTAAGAAATGTATTCGTTGTTTATCCGAAATTCAAATTTAACTAAGCATCCTCTGTTTTGTCTGCCAACCTAACCTAAAACTAAATGCATTTTGAATTTATAGAATTTTGATACATTTGATATATTTTGATATTTGAAATATTGCGTAGGTACTTGGAATTTTGATAGTTACATTACCACAATTATTTTTTTAGGACAGTGGTAGATTATAATCAACTACAGAGCTAGACTCTCAGGGATGGGAACTGGAAATCAATATTTTTTAAATGGACCCTGCCCCACTCTCTCCATGGTCCACCCCTGTCCCAACCATGATCCTAATGTTAGGTCAAAGTTGAGAAAAAATGATCAATATTTTCAGGTGTTTAAATATTCTTCAGTTTACATAGAGCGCCATAAAATGAAAAATCTAGTTTCCAAAATAATTACCATAATCTAATTTGATGTCTCTAAACACGTTGTCTTAACTTGACAGTAATATGTGCAGTATATCTGACATGACCACATAACTTTAAAGGTACGCTGTTTTTTACCATATTTCTTTGGAAATGTTAAGCTTGCTTTCTTCTCCTCAGGAGAAAAATTGCTAAAGATGATGATATAAAAGCAAGCAAAAGCTCTTCCCTATGCCGAGACAAAAAGCAATGCAATGTATTTTTTAAATTGTATTTAGTCATAGCTTTTTATTTCAAAGTAGAAGGAAAGAAATTTTAGGGAAAAAAAACAGATATTAAAAGTATGAGCAGTTGCCTTGAAGCATAATTCAATATTTATCAAATTCTTTGTGTATTTCTACTGAACTTGGAAAGAGCAGCTTTGGGCTCAGACAACTAATATTCAACTGTCTATGATAAATATTCTTAGTTCCACTTACATCAAATTCAAATGTGTTTATTTTGCTTTTTGATTTGACAAGGAGACAAGACTGAACTGCTGGATGTTGCTGTTTTGATCTTATGCACTATTTCAGCTTGTTCGAATAAATGCGAAGTGTCTGTTCATTTGACTAAAAGAACTCCACTGTCCATGTCGGCCCATCTTCTTAGTCACAGTGCAGGCAGCTACACAGCTACACTTACAAAAGGATCAAAAGTTGTGGGTTCAATTGCTCCTACATTTTCTAGACGATTTTGACAGTTCTTGGGACTATCAGCCAATCTTTTGAAAATGGCTTATTTTAAACCTTGAACCCTGTTGAAATCATTAATTCCTCCCTAGGGATAGTTGATGAGGTGCCTCGCAAAATCTCGTGATTTTTGCCTAATGTAAACTGTTGTTTGGAAAGAGAACTTGCCCTGAAGCCAGTAGTTTCGAATGGAAAGCCTGCTGGTCCCCAAAACAGGGGATGGGGGGCACTACCTGGGGCTGATGTCTCTCTCCATGGCCAGCCTTTGGCCTCGCAGGTTTGACTTGTAATCTCAGGTAGAGACTCATGTGAAGCACACTCCTGGAGTGAGTGTGCAACCAGAATGCCAATTTACTGATTGGTTATAAAAATAAAACATATACTTGTCAATAATTCTCTCTACAGGAAAATTTTGATATACAGCCAAATGTCAATCAGAAGAGAGGAAGATAATGGCTAGTGTCATCAGCCTGTAATACCTGCTACTGCAGCTCCGGTTCAGGCTTTTATCTTCTACGTTGCTGATCAGCTGTTGTAATTAATATGTGCCTTTTGTTTTCCAGCATATGATTAAACATTCAATCAGATTACAGTCAAGTATTGGGCAAAGGTGTATGTCTTATTCCCATGGTGATCTTGCGTTATTGGTGAAACGATGCTTCGTAAGCTTTTTAAATAGTTTACTCCCGAGTTTAGCTATGTTTTTCTCTTTTCCTACTTACGTGGAGCATCTCGACTCTGAAGAACAGCTGCATAGAACAGAAATCTTGTCTGTCTCATTCACAACTGTACCCCCAGAGCCGAGAACAGTACCTGTAACATAGTAAGCACTAATAATAATAATTGAATGAAAGAACAAGTTGATGTTGTCACTAGATCTTCCTACACTACACAAATATTATTAGAAAAAAGAACATATGCTAAATTCTCATGGATTCTCATTTTGGAGGATATCAAAAGGAACTAGCTTACACAGCACTTGCCCCTGACCCACCAATTTAAATTAGACTCCCTGTCCCCACCTGCCACTTTATTATTCTCTCTCAGCTTTCTTTTCCTTCAGCATTTACCACAACTGATAGTTTGCCATGTATTTGTGTTTACTTCTTTAAGGTCTGAATCATAAGTTCTGGAAGGCAGGGACTGTGTCTGTTTTATTTATACCAGAATCTACCTACCACCTATCTTTAGGCCACAGACTTCATGTATTTAATAGAAGTCACCTTGAATTTTATGAACTTGATCTACCTTGACGTCGTAGGAGGAATAACTAATGACTTGGGGACTTTGGATATCAGACTAGTTGGATGGTGAGCTATTTGGAGGGCAGGCCACTGTCCTAACACCCCAAAATCCCATCCCATCAGGCAGTACAGCTCACAGCCAACCATGGATCATTGGTGTTCCCCAGGCTGGCTATAGAAGAGCAAGGAAACAGTTTAGTTCATGTTCATTTTGTAAATTTGACAGTCGAGATTAATTTACTATATTTTATTATACTTATATTAATTTATATATTTAATAAATTTACAATTTATTATAAATTGGCATTCTAGTTGCATATTTAATAATCACTAAGTTCCTAAAAGTTATTCATGTCAGCTCACATTCCGTTAATGGTGTACTTTGCCTCGTCTACTGAATTTTATATAAATGCCATTTACATCTGTTAATGCTACCCTTTTTTTTTATTGTGTGTTATGATAGCCAATTCACAGAAATAAATCAAGTGCTTAAAGGTAGTGGGGTGGAAAAGTAGTACTGAGCATACGTAGGCATGTAACTAGAACAGCACAGCCCTATAAATGTGCACCATGGACCGGAGTCCAGTGCAGAGACCGAATGTGAAGCTGCATGTGCCGGCACAAGAGAATCTTGATGCACACGTGAAAATTGGGTTTTATCAGACCAGCAATCAATTGGCCTCTAGTTTCTATTGCATTGTCTGTTACAAAACTTTGTTAAAGAATGGCAAGAAGCCACGGGAGCTTTTGCATTGCTTTCCAAGTACTGTGACCTTTCTGATAAACTGATTGAGTTTTTCCTGAACAAGCACAAAATAATGCTTCCTAATATGAAATTGATAAATTGTGTCATTTAAAGGTGGAGGAGACCAAAACTAAACCATTATTCAAAGTTGTGCGCGCATGCATGCACACACACACACACACACACACACACACACACTATTGCTAAAAAGTTTATAAATCCAGCCGAAAGGCTAATGAATAATCATCAAGCTCAGGAAGAAACTTCAGCTGTAGGAATTTCACAGTCAAAATGGACTGTTGTACATCTTACAATAGGAATGGCAAACAGCACAGAAGGGCAGTGTCTCTCATGAGGGCATGCTAGCAGATATCTGGCTTACATTTGGAAAGAATCACAGATGTGCAGAGTATCAATCAATGCTTGGCAGAAATGCACCAAAATATATGAAAGGGAAGTGTTCAGTGACGATGGGTTAGTCATTGCTCCGGCCCCACGCTAGAGGAGATTTTGCACACAGTTGGCAGTTCCTTTGTGAGCCACGATATAGGCTGGAAAGACACTGACAGCATCAGTAATGCATTCAATGAGGAAGTGGTTACTTCTTTGGATAAAATGGTTGTCCCTTTACCCATTGTTTCACCCCAGAACAGAGCTGGTGGAAGTAGTTAATAATGTGGTCAACGAGTGTTTATCCTTTAAGCGACTTCGTGAAGAAATTGGCAGTAAGTACAAGCCTCCAACTCCACACAAAAGTAAATTATCGAGGTGCAAGTTTTAAACCAGCTTTTGAAATCAGAGATGAGATAAAAGAATTTCTTTATGAACTAGTAATGCCAATATTTTTCAAAAAGTAGTTTTGTCCAGCAGCATATTTCAATGACATATTCTATTTTTAGAAGCCTCAATTTATTATGTCAGAGTGTAAATTTTAACATTTTAAATATTGTGGCTATCAGGATTTCTTAAGAAGGCCAAACTACAGTATAAATATCTTAATCAATAAGCTTGAGTTTAACACTTGATTTTTTCATTCTTTAGAGAAATCCAAGAAATTATGGGACATACTTATATGTCATATCCCCCAAAATAAGATAAATAAAAGAAGTAAATCCAAATCCAAACCTGGAGAAAAACTTTCCAAAGCTAAATGAAATCAAAGTAGAGTAGGACCCCATTTATCATCATCTCTGAGGTTGAAACAGAAAACGTTCCAGATATAGTGATTTAAAAAAAAATCCTACTGTCTGACTTACCACTGAGAGAGAAATCAGAACACATAGGGAGCTCCAACTTTTCTCAGTATATTTCTGAGCTATCTATTTAGACTTATCAGACAGACATTCTGAACACCTTTGCCAATCCTGATGCTCAATAATGATGATTAGGACTTTCTGTTTTAGTACAAATCAGGTAAGAAAAGAAACTGAGGCACAGGCTCTAACCTATGCCTCAAGCTCTTCACCTTTTAGAGGGTTACAGAAACCGTGGTGAGAGATTACAAACAGTATCTCTTTCACTAATATGAAATATTAATAATGACTATTAATTGCAAACTAGTTTGTTTTGGAAGAACCTGGAAAACATGGTAAATAAAATAAGCCTGACAGAAAAGGACAAATATTGCATGATTCCACTTATATGAATTTCCCAAAATAATCAAATTTCTAAAGACAGAAAGTAAAATAGAATTTACCAGGGAGGTGAAGGTGGAAGAGAAGGGGCAGTGAAGAGCGGGTGTTTAATGGGCACAGTGTTTCTATCTAGGGTGATCAAAAAGTTCTAGAAATGGATAGTGATGATGGTTGCATAACAATGTGAATATACTGAATGCCACTGAATTGTACACTTGAAAATGGTTAACATGGTAAATAGAACATTGTGTATATTTTACCACAGTAAAAAATGAATATTTAATTCCTATTTTAAAATTGTAATAAAAGCGTATTTAAATGTACCCTGAATTGTTAGTTTTGTGTGTGCCAAGCATCCAACAAGTGGTCTGCGCATGCATGCTGGAAGCCAGCTCTGGAAATTCTCCTTAGGGATTTTTGAAGTAGCATTTCTACAGAACGGAGGAAGTGCGAACCCACTGGGAGAGGCTGAGAGGACGGCTTGAAGAACTAAGGCCCGGAGGTGAAAGCTGGAGCTCCTCGTAGTTTGCTGTGGGAGAATTCGCTCTCTTCTTATCTGTGGAGATACAGTCTAACGAGAATTTTAATGTTTGGTTTCCTTCTCACTGATGTGAATTCAGTCTGGTGTCAGGCGACAGAAGCACACTTGTTGCTGTTTGATAGCTCTGTATTTATGTTGCCCTTTAACTCATTAGGCATATTAAACTGAAAGTCTTTGGTTGTGGAATTCCTTCTTTTGGTAAAGTATTCAAAATAGGAGGCCTTTGGGAATTAAAACAAAGAAGAGTGTCCTCTCAGACTTTACTGGAAGACAGTTTTCCCTAAAATGGGCCATGGAATGATATGTGTTCCACGAAAAAAAGGTTATTTGTGGTGAAGTAATCATCACCACAGGTTTCTCCATGGCAGAACTTTCCAGAAAGCATTTTGAATTGACAGAAAGATTAGTCCCTTTTTAAAATGTTGTTGATATTGTGATAGGTCTTAAAAACGACCTCCTTTTTATTTTTCACAGAGCATTCTGTGTGACGTGTGTTCTGGGAGCACACTTTAGAGAAGCTTGGCCCTAAGGAATTGTGATATTGTGGTTTATAAGAAGAAATAGATATTTGGTCTTCCTCCCCCGTTTCTGGCACAGAACTCCCAAAACTCCAGGAATTTCCTAAGTGATAAGAGGGATAAAGGTGTCTTGATGTGCATAATAAACTCCTTTCAACCACACCACAGTTTATGTGAATGAGGTAAATTTTGGAAAGTACCTAAGGCTGCGGACTGGTTGTCAGGGGAACCAATTGTGTGATTGGAGGATTGGAACTTTCATTCCCACCCCCTTGATCTAACCTGTGACTCCATGCCAATATTGATCCACAGTGCAATTTTAATAGCTAAAAAATTTCATATTTGTAAATATATATGTATAATATTACAATGCAGTTCTAAACTATTGACATAGTCTGTAGGTTCAAGGACTATATCAATGCCTTCATTCATTTTCTCTCTTCTGTGTTGCACTTTAATGCAATTTTAAAGAAAGGATTTGCTCAGCCTTTCCTAAGCCCTCCACAGCTGCATTTTGACTCTAGCTATAGCCACAGCTGATCAAGGTTATGTGTTTCGCTAACATATTTGCTTGTAATAGAGTTCTTAGATGAATCCTGAAAAATGGCTGTAAATTTCTAGAGACATCTGTTAGCCGCTCACGTGTGTTTATTTATACACTGATTGCTGTCTCACTGTGTACTATAAACTATAAATGATGGTAAGCAACTGAAGCACCACATTTCATATAGAAAATGAGAAAAGCATGAAACTTCTTCCAGGAAAGGAATTTGGAATTGATTTCCATTTTGAATTGAAATCTGTAGAGACCACCACTGCTTTTCCACAGATGATGCTACCTAAATGTTTCCATGTGCCTCCCAAAGCCCTATTTGTAATTATGTTCCTATTTCAAAGGCCCTTGGAGATCAAAAGGGATTGAGGACTGCATTCTGCTGGAGGAACCCCTGTTTCTCAAGAAGGAAAGAATGTGTTGGTGAAAGGAAGACATTTCCCCTGTAGCCTTTTTCAGTGAGCCCCAGTGAGGCTCTCCCCAGCCTGTCAGTCACGGATCCTCTCGCTGCCTCAGCGTCACCCAAACAAATCACAGTAGAGACACATTTTCCTGTGAGTTCAGCCAACCCACACCTGAGTTCCTACTCTGTCTATGGCCAGAGGGACTGCTCCTCTGGTGCGATCACAAACCCCCTTAAATCTGAGGGCCAAGTGGGTCACCAACTCAAAGCTCCTGAAGGCTAGAGGGTTTCTGTCAAAGTAGGAATTAAAATTATGAAAATCAAGCATACTCTGAAATTAAATTAAAAGATGGAAGTGCATATGTTTATTTTTAAAGATATATAGGCAATTGATTCACTTAAGGTATTGCTGTTTCTAAACCATAAACATTGCTAATCAAGCACAAGAAAAACCACAAACTGATAAAGGATTAAAAATCACACACTTTAAGAAACAGAGCTGGCCTGATTCTAAAGTCTATTTTGGTTCATTGATCACATATAAGTTTCTCCTTTCCTTTTGTCAATTCACTCAGGCCATTTCTAAGTATACTTCTATGGACTTAGAAAATAGAGTTTGTGTTTCTCCCAAAGAGAGCTTTCATTACCAATAAATAAACTACACACTTTAAGATATACTATCTGAAAAACTACAGCATATCCATAAAATAAGAATAGGATCATATAAAAAAAAATCATGGAACAATAGTTTTTGGAAACTGAAACATGATATCTGAAATAAAGCATTTAGTTGAAGGGTTGGATAATAAACATGATAAACATGTTAATAAACACCAAAAAACAATCTGTATTGGTTTCCTATTGCTGCTGTAACAAATTACCACAAATTTAGTGGCTTAAAACCACACAAATTTATTATCTTACAGTTCTGGAGGTCAGAAGTCCAAAATGGGTCGTCCTGACACAGAAAAGATCCCTAAAGCTTTCAGTGGAAAAAAAACCCAATAGGTCATCTTAAAAAGATTGATAATCAAACTGGCATTGGTTTCTCACCAGGAATCCTAGATAGCAAAGAGCAACTCTTTCAGTGCCTTCAAAGTTCTTGGGGGAAATCATATTCAACCTGCAGAGCAAAATGTAAAACATTTTCTCGAAGCTATCTTCCATTTTCTTTTTAAAGAAGTAACTTAGCTACACTCCAACAAAATGAGAAAGTAAACCAACAAAGTGCATGAAACGGTATCCAAGAAACATAAGTTCAACCTGGGAGAACAGTGAAAGTAAGTCCTGGGAAGGTGGCTAGCTGTGCAGACCTGGAGAGTGAATTATGTAAATTGGAGGGGTAGGTAACCAGCTTCAGGAGGGAGGGCTCCAGAAAAAAGGAGGATTTGGTAGACTAAATAGTATAATAAAGACATTGGTAAACTTGAAGATGTGATAAATGAACAGAAGGATTCAAGGAGAAAAGCAAAACCAGTTAGAGATGATAGAAGACAGGGATAGATAGATAGAGATACATACATATATACATACATACATATAGGTAAATTTATTACAAAGAACTGGCTCACATGATTATGGGGCAAGTCTGAAATCCATAGGTGAGGTTATCAGGAAGGGAAGAAGACCACACAGGCTTGACTCCGCAGGCACAGAATGAAGCTGTAGCTTCAGGTGGAATTTCTTCTCTGTCTTGGAGGGAAACCAGCCCACCCACGTTAATCTGCCTTCCTTGGAATCAGCTGATTGGGAACTTTAATTACATCTTGAAAATCCCTTTACAGCAACACCTAGATTAGAGTTTAGTAACAGGACTCTAGCCTAGTCAAGATGACATATCAGAAACCCATCACATGCAAGCAAAAGAAAAGGAATCAGCAACTGCAAGAAAAAACAGAAAATTCCTTTATTAGGAAGTTATGGTCCAAATAAAAAGCAAACTAGAAAATGTTATTTTGATTACATGGTAGAACACAGAAAAGGAGAACTTTGAACTTGACTCTAGACTCATCTTCCACTTACAGGCCCAGTTGTTGTGATATTGGATCCATAGAGGAGGATGGATGATCTGAGCTCACCACTTGGTTCTAGATGGATACATTTACCTAGTTATGAACATGTAAATGCTGTGCGTTGGCTTGGAACCTTTAGAAACAACCTGTGGGCAAGTCACAGGAAACTTGACTCTGTTTAAGGAACACTATAAATGCCATCAACCTTGACATTCTACAAATAGAGGTTCAGGTTGTAAGGTTGGGAGGAGAAGTTGAGGGCAAAGTGACGGAAATAAGAATCTTTGAGAGGAGGTGGGAAGGGGATGTGGGAGCCACATAAGTTAGCTAAATCCTCCATCACAGGAGGGAATAAACGAGGTCTAGAATCGATATATTAAGAAACAGAAGTAGAGGCTTGTTAGTTAGAACTGCAGAGATGGCAACCAAAAAAACAAAACCAGAAAACAACAGCAGCAATAACCGATGTACCAATGGTTGCCTCAGAGCAGCAAAATTAGGAAAGGGGAGAGCGGAGTCTAGGATTGCTGCTTTTCAATTAGTATAAGTCCTTCTATACTCTTTGATTGTTAATCAATCCTGTGCATGTCACCTTTATAATAAAATTTTAAACAATTGTATTTTTAACCAAAGTCTCGATCAGAAACAAAGGGACCTGGGAGATACGTAAAAGAGGAAAGTTAGACAAAAGCGAGCACTGGAGGAATCATACTATTCACAGTGGGAATCCAGGATTACCATCTCTATTGCCCATGCCCTCAGTGAAGTCCCGCCCAGGTTGGTGTTTTGGGGTCAGCGTTCAGCATGGTAGAGCACACAGCCAGCCTGGACCAGGGAAGCATCCCAGAGAACAAGTATAGCGTCCTAACAAGACATCCCACCCCTAATCGATAGCAGAGGGCATTTCTCCCATTGCCTGGCGTCTCGGGACATCGGCACTGTGTCCACTCACCTGTACAGTCGGCTCAGATGAAACAGGGCTTGACTACCCTGGGAAGGAACCTGGGGACAGGGAACCATTTAGCCAGTGACCCCAATTCTATTAGATTGTAACCACACACTGCTGGTGATTATGGCTCTTGTTGGAACTGTCCCAGTGTTCATTTCCTCATCGCGTTTCCTGGCAGCCCTGCTCCAAGGCTAGATGAAATCTTGATTCTTGCCAGAAACCATTCTCAACAAACGTTTGCTGAATAAATGCTTGCATACATGAATGGATGATTAGAAGCGGGAGGAATAAGCTTCCAAGAGGAGCTTGGAGACAGCAGGGCAGCAAGCAGGTAGCTTGGGTATCTCTGCAAGTGGGGGTGCAGGGTGGGGACACGAGAAAGGTGCAGGAAGGGGGATGGAGGGCAGACAGCAGCGCTGGCTTCTCTTCTCAGTCTCTTCCTGTTCCTTTACGTTGTCAGTTCTCAACTCTTGTTTCTCTCCTGCCCGTGTGTTTCTTTGCACCTGGCCCGGGTTTTGGTGCCTCTTTCAGGGACCCCTGCTCCTGTTCCTCCGGGTTCTGTTCTGCATTTGCCATGTGCGGGCATGTGACCCTCCCACACACAATGAAAATGCTTTATTTCTCCATATTCACATAACATTCCTATCATTTTCCTTCTGGTCTTTCTTTCTCTGTCCCATCTAGTCTTTTTAGGAATTCCTAGAAAGGACAGAGCTCCACCCCGACATCTCCCCACCAAGCTAGCAGTCTTTTAATGATCGTGACATATCTCATTGAGCTCTTCTGCAATTGGAGCTTCTTCTCCCTGCCTCCCGCTCTTGGAGCTCTCCTTGTGAGACTTTCCCAGCAATCATTCCAAGCTTTAAGTAGAATCACCATAGGCAGCTGTGCGACTGGGAAAGAACCTCCTGTTCTCCTTCAGTGTTATTTAAAAGCCAAGACAACGGCTCCTCGATGACAGATCATTCTTGTCACATTTGTCAGCAATCTCATCGAGGCCGTAGTAACTAAAGAGGGGCGCCTTCAATGAGAAACAGAAATACAGAACCTCTTTTCTTACGACTCCAAAACAGAGAGCCTGGATGCCTCTCTTGCTAAAATCATAAAAAATGGAGTTGAAACAAGAACTTTCCAGGGAACTTCTGACTGTCATTTCCTACAGAGAAAACAAAGTAACAAAACACATAGTAGTCCCTTTAAAAGAGTTCAGTAACTTGGCTCATGAATAAATAAAGCCAGTTGTCATAACTTTAGAAATTAAGAACCTACGAAAATGCAACTTTCAAAGCTCCAACACAGTTCAGTAATTTTATTGTAAAATTTGCATTCTGACCTGTAGTACAAATGCAAAAGATTCTCCAAAGTGTGTGGGGGAGAAAAAAATGAAAGTATCGAATAGCACTTAATCATAGCACAGTTAGATAATCTGGTGTAACACGGAAATCAAATGCAATAAGCGTATTCCTTACCTCTAGTTTTAAAGGGGTGCCCTTTGATATTGTATCTGACTTAGCACATATGGGATACTGCCATCAGTTTAAGAAGCCTTTCTCAGGAAACTGCCGGAAGCATCAGACTTCTCTGACGGGACGGCACCACGGACAAACAGTACAAAGATCCCTGGAGACTGGGTGCTAGACACAGCTGTGACACTGACGTGCTGTGATGCCCGGGACAAAGCATCCAACTGCCCAGGCCTCAGTCTTCTTTGTAAAAGGAGAGGAGTTGATACTGGACTACATCTTCACCTTTTATTGGTCTCGGATGGTTTTGAGAATTTGATGAAAGCTATGGGCCCGTCCACCCTCAGGGAAAACACACCTCAGGACATACACAGAACATTTTATGCACAACTTCAGGGGCTCAGCCCCCCACCCCTAATGCCCACACATGGGCCATCTGAGGGCGTGGGGGGCTACGTGAGCTCCCTGGTCCTTCAAGCTCTCGCCTCCACGATTGTCTGCTGGGCCATTTCAACATAGTTATGAACCAGGCTGGGCCACGTCCTCCACTCTTGGAAACCCCACTGTAGTGTTATGGTCACAAATGCCCTCGAAAAAATATTGTTGAATTTCATGTACGTAAATATTCACCTGCCTGCACGCCTCTCCTGGGTTTTTACGGAAAAATATTCTGGAGAGGTGGAACCTACAAATTCCAAAGAAAGAAAGTGCAGATCTCACCTTCTGACTCAGAGTGAGCTTTCCCTGTGGAAAAAGTGAATCGTGTTCAACTCTAAAAGGATAAAAATCATACTTAAAATAGCAGTTTCTGGGATACCCATTTATTCCAGCAAGAAGAGTTATGAAGCTTTAGGTGAATTCATTCTTTCATTGAGCCAAGCGTTTACTGAGTGCCTATTATATTCCAAGCCAGTGGGTAGCACTGGGGCTCCTAAGGTGAACGAGATACAATCCTGTAATCAAACAGCAGCGAGGGGAATGGAGGAATGTGACGAGAAATATTGACTAGAAATGTTTATGGTTTGAAGGGGTATGTAGAGAGTGCTATGGGAACATAATGGAGGGGACACCCAACGCTACCAGGGACAGACTACACAGAAAAGGTTATGCCTCAAATATTTTTGATGATGAGTTAGAATTTTCTGGGCAGCAGGGGGACCTCTCAGACAGGGGCTATGGGGAAGGATGACAAATTTTCCAGTGTGACTGGAGCTCGGGGCCTGTGTAGGCACACGCTCGGAGACGGGTGAAGCCAGACTATCTTCACATGGTCCGCAAAGAGGTGACACTGTTTGATCTCATTATTACACGTCATATATGGTGATAAGGACTTACTGAGGGATTTTCATCAGGTTAGAGAGGTAACATCGGTATTTTAGAGAGGGGGTGTAGGGAGGATGGATTGGAGGTGAGGGAGGCAGGTTAAGTAACACTCTTTACACACATCTCTTTTTGTATACTCTCTTCGATAAAAGTTTTATTCGCTTAAGCCCTGTGTCCATATGCCAATTTTTGATGCAGATAATTTGCTTTTTAGTGATCAATACTTGTTGGGAATCATCTGACGTCATGTTCATCCATTAGGATTTTATTTTTAACCCCAGTTTGAGCAACATGTCACTTATATTAGACCCCTGCCCAACACATGCCCACAAATATATTTTAATTACGAACTACCACACCTCATTGGAAAAGAAGAGCTTGCCAAATACTGTGAATGTCACTTTCAGTTAGCACTAATTTGCAGTCTCTGAAATGATGCATATGGGTGGGTACCATAGGTGCTACCATATTGCTTCAAATGCTGAAACATTTTATTTCATAATGCAAAACTTTATAGTTTTGTATGTTGTAGAAGTATGAATCCTATTTACATATTACCACCAAGATGCTTTACCTGGCCTAACCTTTATCATTCTTTCATGCCATGGGCGGGAGAATGGAGGAGGTCACCTTGGGACAGTGTGTGCATGGAGCAGAGAAGGCAGCAGGAAAGCCGTGAGGGCCTCCAACACCATGAAATGAGGCCCTCTAGTAATCATTCCATTAAGAGAAAACACCGAAGTTTTTACATTCATTTTAATGGGGATATTTAATGATGGATAACACCGGTTTTGTCTTATGAACAAAAATTTTGGAACTAATTATACTCATTTATCAAAGCATGAGAATGTACTTTTTCATGAATTTCAAATTATTTCCCAACGCATAAAGCGTGATTATCAAAACACTCTTACGATACAAAAGTCGTAGTTAATGTTTGGGTTAAGGGCAAGCTACCTAGTGTTCTCATGGAAAAGTAGATGAAGTCCACTCATCAATATTGGTTGGTCATCTGCAGAATAGGCACGGAGGTGTTTCAGCTTAAAAATCTCTTATATTTTCTAAGGGAACTTCATAGGTTCCATTTTCTGAATTTTAAAAATCTTTCTTTTTTACATATTTATTGAGATATAACTTGGATACCATACAACTTTAATGTTTTCGAATCTGAAGGCAGTTACAGTGAATTTTCAAATAGACACATAAATTAAAAACATCCCACCAGCTTAACCAAACATAATAATGGCACCTACTGTATATTAGGCACCAACTCAGGTGACAGGTATGAAAAGCAGCACTTTACATAACAGTTCCTAATCTTCACACCATACCTGAAGAATACATCTCCCATTTAAAGCTGAGAACATCCAGCTTTAAAGGCTCAGAGAACTTCACAGAGGTCACTAGGGAGGGAGTTCAAGGGTAGGACCTGGATGTAGGTCTGACTCAAGGCCTTTCTCTTCTGTACTTAATCCTGCTACCAGTCTCATGAAAGACAGAAGCTAGAGTCTGGAATCTATACAGAAATCCTCCACCCATTTTAAAGATAGAGCCATGTCACAACCCATTGCTTTGGTGTTGTCAAGGTTTAAATTTTAAAGTGTTTTACTATCATATGGGGATTAGCTTCAGAGACATTTCTTAGTGGTATTACATTTAATGCCTTATGCTTAAGTAGAATTACATATCCTACAAAGGTTAAATTGGCTTTTCTTGTCTCCTTCCTCTCGAAAGGACCTGTGCTAATTGAAGTTTCTAAATATATTTAGGCAAGTGCCGGGGTGGAGAAGGAAAATTGGTAAGGACGTGAGTTAATGGATTTTACTAGATACAAATGAGTTATTAATATATGACGACTGGTAACGGTAGAATCTGCTGTGTATTTAGGCAGACACCCAGGGCAGAGTGGCTGCCAGGTCACCCAGTTGGGAACCATAAACTTCCAGAAGTAGCATAGGAGCTTTTGATGTCCTGACCAGAGGAGAGAAAATTACACTACCAAAATAAATCCTTCCCTACAAAGGGATAAACAAGAATTTAGAATGGAATTACACAGAAAGACAATAGCTAACGTTGTGGTGAAGGAATCCACTGGATGTGAATTGCCAGTGGGGCGTCCTTTCAGCAGATGAAGTAGAACGTGTGTGAAAGTAAGAAGCTAAGAAGAGCTTGAATCCTGGGGGGTTAGCGGCGCTCTAAGACTGGTGCTGGGAATTCCAATTGGAGATCAGGTGTGGCCAACATCCAAGGTAGAATAACCCGGGATGGAACCAGGAATAAAGAAATTATGTTATTATTGGAAATCACAAGGGTAAGAGGTGTCCTAACAGGCAGCTAGTCTATAAATTAAGGGTGGCTTAGGGAGTGATGTAAATGAAAGTCAATTATTAGTTTCAGGAATAGCATAATGGGTAGACATTTATACAACTTACAAAGTGGTCCCTCCGACAAGTCTAGTATGCCCGACACCATCCATAGTTATCACAATATTACTGACTATATCCCTGTGCTGTCTTTTCCATCCCCGTGACTATTTTGTAACTGCCGGTATGGACATTATTCCTGACATGGTAAGATCTGGGGAAGCAACAAATCCATAACATGAAATACAAGACTCTCGGGAGGCTGGGAATTCTGCCCAGTGTGCTTCACCAATCGCATTTCTCTTCTCGCCTGTTCCCTTTTTCCTGAGTTCCTGCTTTAACTGTATCACAAACGCTATGGACTGAGCTAGAAATCCTTCCAAAACCTCAGGTATAGGGAATCTTTGAGAGACACAGATGACATGATTAACGTCGATGAAAAACACCGAGCTCTGGGATGATACCAGCCTCTGCCAAGTGCTGGGAGAAGGAAGCTCTTCACCTTTCAACGTGCTCCTTTCCTGATTCCAGGATAAACTGATGGATGTCCCTGATTCTCTCTGGCTTTTTTTTTCTCCCCTGTGTCTTTCTTCTCTGAGCCCTGTTCTTCTGGATTCTTGATGGTGTAATTTTTTTTTCACCACTATGTCTCTGCTCCTCCCTCGCCCTAATTCCACTGTCACCTTTCGGTGTCTCCTACATCACCCTAAATGACTTCAACGTCCATGTGACTAGACCATATCATTCATTCATTCATTTATTCAGTCAGTCAGTCATTGTTTATGGAGTGCCTACTATCAGTCAAGCACTATCTGGTGACAGCATAAGCAAAAACACCTAACTCCTCTCAGCCTGCTTCTTGGTTCCTTGATTTTTCTCTCCTCCAGTGACCTTCCCAACTCTCCACTACATCAGCATTCTTCATGAAGGGCCTTGGTTCAGGATTTATTGTCTGAGAATTTTGAGAGGCTGCGTTCTCAAATTCCTCTGAGTGAAGTCATGAGAGAAGGCCGGGGTCACTGACACTGAATGTGCTCTTTGCTCTCACCTCAGCTGCCCTGCAGCTGTTTTGGCTTCTTGTATCTAGTCGGCTTCTTAGCCTGGACCACAGAGGCCATCGTTCCGATGCTGGGCATTCATTTCCTAGAATTTTCCCAAGGCTGCATTGTCAATCCTCAACTTCAGGTATTTTACCACATTCTTTTTCTATAATCCTGCCCCCACATTCCAGAGCCTGTATGTAACCCTGCAGGTTGGATCTACAGGTGAGGCCACACCACCCAACCTCAGTTGTGCCACTGATGCTCTTCCCAGGGCTTGAGCTAACTGTTAGTTGACACCCCTCTTCACAGCAACTGCTCTGACCTTCCTGTTCCTCTTCAGCCCAGCTTCAGTCCCCTTCTAGTGGATGACCTTGAGGCGGACATCACACATGCATGCTACAACTCTGTCCTAACACAGCCTTCCTTCACATCTCCTCTCTCTCTCTAGCCACCACCTTCAGATCTCCGTGTCCTCCTCACCAATAAACTTTCCTAGAATCAAATGCTGTTTGCCTCCACTTTTTCAGTTCAAACTCTCAAACCCTCACGGTCTGGCTTTTTGCACGACCCCAAAATACTTCTTTGGTCACTAAAGACTTCCTGATGACCAAACGTAAACCTTTTCTACCTTCTCAATCCTGTACTATTATCCCCTTGCCCGTCAAGCCCTCCTTGTTGAAAACTCTCCTCATGGCTTCTATTTCTGTCTTTCTTAGCTCTTCTCTGCTCCTTGTGTGTACGCCTCACTGTCTGTTCTCTCCTAGACCCTGGACTGTTTCTCTCAACCTTTCTAGGCTGAGCTCTCTAGGAGCTAAAATCCTGGGTGGCGAGGGGGGGGGGGGCGCGCGGAAATCCCATTTCTTAGTATAATGTACACAAGCTCTGTATTGACCTGGCCGCTTCCTACCTTTCCATTCTTTACCTTCACTAGTTGCCCAGCACTCCAGCTACATGGCATCACTGTTCCCCAATGTGCCAGGCTCTCCCATTCTGTCCCTTCTGCATGCCTTGTATACATCTTCCTGTCTCCATCCCTTGCCTGTAAATTCCGACTTAGCACACCATCTCCTTTGAGAAGGCTTCCCTTCCTCTTCCCGTCCAGTTTATGTTCCCTTCTGTAGCCTTGCCTTCACAGCACGGTGTCATTGTTTATTCACTTGTCTGCCTTTCTCACGAGAGTGCAGGCTCCCTGAGGGTGGGGCCAAGGATCTGTTCACTTTTATCACCCAGCACAGAGGCTGGCACAGGATTGGTGCCAATACCTGCTTAACAAATGGAGCTGGTAAGACTAACCGTTAGATCCAAAATGCCTACATAATGCTGAATATCTCTATGACAAGTTGTCATAATCACCTAGTTCAATCACCTTGTTCACTAGGACAAACTAATTCAATTATCAAGTGTTAGTACAGGTGGCTTTTAATTTCTTCTTTTTTATTTTCTTGGACTTTAAAAATCTTTAGTGAACAAGTAAAGATAATTCTCTACAGAAATGAACTAGGAGTCATGTCTTGAGACAAGCTTTATTGCCTCTATGTTACAGATGAGGAATGGGTGCAGCAAAGTTAAGAAACTGGCTGGTGGTCACCCACTACCAACGGAGGCAGTGAGGCAGTGCTACTAGCTCCAGGGCCCCCCTCTTCTAAGCAGCCCAGCTAGCCGTCTCTTAGTGGCAGAAAATACATCCACTAGGAGACAGTTTGCTTTGTTTTCCTTAGTTCAAACTAGCTTAATTTTTTTCTAGTAATCAAACAAATAGTTCCTTTGACTTTTTCATTCCTTTCGTCGAAAACTTCCAGGAGACTTAATAGCCTCGTATGGCTGATGACATTGATTTTCACTAAGATTTTACCAAAAATACAAAGAGCTGCACACAAGCCAAGTTATGCACCAGGCTGCAAAGTCTGAGGCTCCCAATCCAGTAGCCTTCAATCTCCTGAGGATGCTGGGGTTTCTTCTTGGGTAAATCTCCAAGCGGCCAGCGCTGCTGCTACACCCAATTATCAGCTTGCATGACTGACCCGTGAGGCAGCCACGAGAACTCGGAGAAAAATTGCTGTTCACTAGGAAAAGGGTGAGAAACCCTGACCTGACCTCTTTAATGTTAGACAATTTCTAGTTATACCTCACTGTTGAAGCCCAGTAGTTTTAATTTAATCTTCTTTTATTATATCCCACCAATCATCATCATCGCTCCAGAACACCTGTGCCAGGAATGATTTAGCAGGTAAGTGGGAAAACAGAGTACGAGGGAGGGTTCAAGAAAACAGTGACCCTTATACTTACACAGCAGTTATGTCCCCAAGGTATTTCCACATGTGTTTCTTCCAACAGATCTCACCTCAACTCTGTGGTGAGGATACAACATCATCTCCATCCATTTTGCAGATGAGGAAACAGAAGTTCACAGATGCTAAGTGATCCGGCAAAGACACACATGAATTTGTGTTATAACATTACGTCTTCTATCCGGGGTTTTCTCCATTTGCACTGTGATGTTTCTGGAAATAGCAAGATGCGGTAGACATTTCTCCTTGGTCATAGTTTGATGACTAAATGGGGTTGGTAAATAACTCTGGAAAGAGGTATGAAAATGTAAAGGAGAAAGAGTGGCATCTATTTGGCCAGGGAAGAATCTACATCTCCTCAAATCTGCGTCTTTAATGGGCAAACTTTGTTTTAGGGGTGAGGTAGGGGGTGGATGGAGGTGGGGATGGACAGAGAGGATAAGATCACCCCAGGCCGAGTAGATTGTAAAAGTACAGTAAATCCTCATTTAGTGTCTGTAAACATTGTAAATGAAACCAATTTTACCACAGACTATCTGAGAAAAATCTCTCAAGAGAGTAGTGAATCTTATGGATCGTAAAATCTAGTGTGTGAAGAAAGGAAATAACAAATTTTTAATCAAAGTAAGCAATAATGACAGGTTTATTTAAAATTTCCAGTAGAGAAAACCCACTAGTTTTGGAATAAAAGTACTCAATGTATGAGAGCATAAGTGAATATAAAAGATTAGCAGAAGAAAAACAAAACCAAACATAGTACAAAAAAATTTAAAAAGTTTGAAATGGATTTCAACAGGGATGTTCTTTAAACCCTCCAAATACTTAACAGTTACTAAGTTTGGCAAACAATTCACTTGAAAATTAAAGCCTATTTTTGTACTGTAAACTCCATAAAAACTGCTTATTGAAATTCAAGCACTCCATACAATTGATGTTGAAACATATAGGCAGTCAATTTCAGAATAGCAGGAATTATTCATTTGCTCTCACAGTTATATGAAATTAACCAGCTGCATAACTGCTTTCTGGAGCGAATGAGATAGAAGATGACAAAAAAAAAAAAAAAAAAAAGGTAGGATAAAATCTCTAAAAAATTGAAACACAGCAAAATTCAGACATCAGTTTGTTTCTTTAAAACAACAAACTGAAGTTTTACAGTATATTCTACATCTGCAGTTGTCATTTCCCTTACCTCCCCCCACCCCCTCAAATACTCCTAAATCCACTAGTCTAATCAATTCTTAGCTTCCAAATATTCTGTACAGATATATTTAGCAAAGAGCATATGCCTAACATTATTCTGACAGCAGTATGGTTAGCATACAATTTTAGGAAGATTACTATGTATATCATCAAGATTAACCTTTACTTAAAAAACAAACAAACAAAAACCATTACTAAACAAATAGTTTTAAAATATTATGAAAACCCATGAAAAGAAGACTCAACATGGGCTCTAAACCTGATAAAAACACACTTCAGAAAGACTATTAATGCTAAACTTTTGCCAAACGATGACCTTAAAGTGCCAAACACAAAAGAATCTCTTAGGACCGTTTTTTTCCAACAGATAATTTGTCCCTGGCTTGGCCATCTCTCCTTTAACTATACACAAAGTCCTGCTAAAAGTATGCATTGTAGGTGATTTTACAATAGAATGTTAGAATGTAAACTAAACAGGTTCTTGATATCAACAGTATGTTACCAAGGTTTTTTAAATTTCTGAATCCAACAGTTGGTCACAGAGGTCAAGTATTATCAAGGCTCCTTTGTCAGTTCTCAATCGTGTCTGACTCATCCATCCTTCAAGTACATGCAAGGCTCAATAGTTTGCAAGAGGCAGAAGCCCTAGGCCATTTAAGACACAGATGAAATAGGATTATGAGGTGATCCCATCTGAGTAAGAACTTTATCCAGCCACTGGAGGGGGCCGTGCAGATGGATCTCAATCCAGCAGGGGGTGCTAGTAACATCTTGGCGGTGGTATTCGGCTCCCCAACCCTAGAAACAACATATTGGAGGTCATTCAACTTGCTTAACTCAGTGCTTAGACTTATTAAGGAAAAAGACTTCACATAATCAGGCACTTAAAGATACGGGTGCTTTCCACACACTTGCACACACAAATGCACACAATTTGGCAGGCAATTTCAGGGTGTGTTCACAGTTTCGTGACGTTCATCTATGGATTCTGGATTAAGAGGTACTGGTCTTGGGGAACGAATGTTTTAAAATACATTATAAGGCTGTTTTAATCAAGACAGTTTTAAACTTCCATTTTCATTGCCTGTTATGTTACTGATGGTATTGTAATAAATATTATTAAATTCTCACTTGATCCTTAAGAAAATAAGGAAAGTTGTGTTAGACAAACAGACATGCTGTTTTTTCCCTATGCAGCCACTGAAGGTCCTCCTATTAACACAGATTTCTTGAGCTTTTAATCTCTAATCAGAACTGGCAGGAGCACGAAAGTATCCAAAAAGCTAATATTGACAGCTAATCATTGCCTTGAATCAACAGATTCCATTATTCATTTGTACAAGAAGGTAGCTTGCCAGATTATCTCCAGGATTACTGAATTAAGACACCAAGTTTGCAGAGAAGAAAGTCACTATGTGAAAGAGAAAAGTGAGTTAGCTATTGCAAAGATCAATAACTCACCGGTGTGGTGGACACGGAATATGAAATTCTGATAAACTCTTGTTTCATGAGGAACATCAGAGAAGACTGGGTTCTATTTCTCTGAAGGCAGGGATCAGGTTTTATTTATCTTTGATCTCAAACATCTAGCACAGTGATTGGTACACAGCAGAAGCTCTATAGAAATACTTGTTCAGCTGAACTGACACAGATTTTTTCAGACTTTACTGTGCAAATAATTTATAAAATATACGTTTTGTGGTAAAGTCCAAAAAAGATCATCTTACAAATAGCACAAGATTGGCTATTAATATTACTCAAATGTCCTGCACCATTTCTCTAAGATGCTAACTGTGAGAGGGCCAAGTATCCAGGCCTTATGATAATAAAGAACAATATTGTACTGGGAGCAAATGTTTTGTTGCTAATGTATGATAAGCAGCTGCCCTTTATCATGTCAGCAGGAGTTTTAAAATAAGATTAGTTTATCCTTAACTCTTCATTCCAGCACTTATCACATTATAATTAAACACATACTAGGCCATAAGCATCTTGAAGCTAGAGACTTTAGGTGCTTTCTCACCTTTGTATTTAATTCTCTGGAATAGTACTAAAAGTATTTGCTGAATGAATGAAATCTAACACATTTTTAATGCATACCTTGTGTTATAAACACTTTTTATTAGCGTAAAGGTTGTTTTGACTTGTGTAAAAGTAAATAATTAAAAACGTGTAAAAGTAAAGTAATTAAAATTGATTGGGTAATCAATATGAAATGAGTTTGAGGAGAAAGCCAAATGAGCATTAGAGTCATAAATTCTTCTAGAACGGCCCTTCAATAATAAAAGCCTCAGCAAGGGACCTTAGCAATGACTGCCACAGTTCTCGACTCCATTCACCCATTTTAAAGAGGAAGAGCATGAGGGTCAGAAAAGAATCCCCAGGTCTTAACCACACAGTTAAAATGGCACACAGAACGAGAACCTCGATCTCTTACTCTCAGAGGTAGTCTTTCTTCCACACCAATAAAAGCAGCACACAAAAAACAACGCTGGCAAGTCACTGTCCTCATTTTAAAATTCATTTTAGCCCAAATGCTAAGTCAAAAATGTTAATAATGGATGAGAAAGGTCTGTGTCGTCTCATAGGTGCAAAACATACAGGTAAAAATCCTCCTTTAATACTAAAAAGGTGCCAGGCTCAGCTATGAAGCATTATAGAATTATGTTTCGAGAAAACAAACACTAAGAGACTACAATGAAAATCTGCTAACATGATTTAAAGTAGGGGTAAAAAAAGATATTCAGGGAAAGATACCTTTGATCTAAAGGATGATTAACAAAGTCAGGTTCCAAAATTGCCCTCTGTAATAAATACATTACAAAACAGGTTTAACAACAAGTTAGGTGAGCTTCTGAAGAGAGGACATGAAAGGTGGTTGCCTCACCCAAATATATAATTAATTTTGTTTCTCAAGGTAACAGGATAAAAATTTATCTTTGAGAACTCAGAGATAAGTCAGTCACTAGAATAAGTTACTGACTCATGAAATCTAATCAGACATTTTAATTTTTTTACATTTCAATGGCATCTTAAATTCTTTTTTCATTTCCCAGAGGTAGAAAAGGAGGCAGCAAAGAAATCAATTATTGAGAGCAATGTCTTTAAACTTCTCCCTCCTCAAACCTTACAAGACAATCTTAGAGCTAAAGGCATCTATTTCTCTTTGGGAAAAGGCCTTATTAACTTTTGAATTATAAGAAAATCATGAGGTTTACTGGAACCATTAAAAAAAAAAAAAACTCGACCAATCAAAAATAAATCTCACGAGACGAACTTCTATTTTTACAAAAAGATCACTTGGTTATAGTTGAAACAAAAGCAAGAGGTGTTACCATCATAAAAGTATGAAAAACAGAATGAAAAGAAAGGGGGGGATGTGTTTATTGAATTGATCTCAAAAGACAATCATACATTTAAACTATACCTACATGTTAAGTATAGAACATAACGTACTGTAATGGTATTACAATAGCTTAAATAGCGCTATTCAAATAAGGAAAAGTTATTACAGCCTGCTACTACTGACATTTAACACACACACTCCTATATTCTGATGATACTCAACTAACTCCTTACTTAATGTTCTTCAACTTTACATGAAACAATGTACAACGAATATAACGAAACCAATTTCACCACAGGCTAATTGATAGAAAAAAGAGTTAAGTCTCTGTGGTATCTCATCAATGTCATAACAAAATGACGTTGAATGAAACGATGTTATTCAAGGACTGGCTGTTTTCTCCTAATAACTGATATCCTTGTTGAAGTCTAAAAATGCCTAGATAACATGTGGGTTTCTATGGACATGTATTAAGAGGAAATAGATTTGCACATTGGGGGAAAGCGCAGCAAGGCGTGTGAAATCCCAACCAGAGGAGTCCGGGCTCACTTACCTTCACAAAGCTCATGCGTATAGTACACATTTTTGTGAGCTCGTAGACGGTCTCAAAGCCATGGTTCACAGACTGTGCCAGTAACTGAGCAAATTCTTGGTTATTAAAAATTTTCAAACTACACCCACTCGGGATCTTGCAAACAGTAGTAGGATGAAATCCGTGATGGTAGTTGCAGTTCCGACTTTGCACAAAGATGCTGCTGTCACTGAGGCACTCGGCATATACCTCCCCTCCAACATAATAAAGATGGACGCCTACAGGACGACAAAGCATAGAACTAGTCACTCTCGTTTTTTTACAGCTGAAAAGCATCTGTGTAGCTTCAGCGTATGAATTTACATGGATTTAAACTCTGGCTAATTAGAGAAATATTCTCCAACTCTTGCACAACTGAGAAAATCTTAACTAACTGTATTAGTTAATACAATGCCCATATGTCACCATGCATGTCTTGGTTTCTAGGAAATAATATAACAGTCTATTAAAAATTTGTGACAAAGTACAGCCATTTCATCTTGATAAGCATTTAATGCCCTATTTGGTCATGGATTGAAAGCACAGTCTCACTTAAATGTAGCACAATAAAGGTGGACTTTATTATGGGTTCCTGCAAGTATTTATCACATACGGTAGTTCTCTGGCATTTACTTTGTGGCTAAGCTGTTTGAAAATTTTTAGGGTAGGAGAAGGGAGGATCGAACAAAGTAAAAGAACTAGCAAACCACAGGTGGAGGAAGTATTGCTGAGAGCTGTAAGATGTAAGGTTCAGGGGGAAAAAAAACTAGAAAAATTACTCATACTGTGTGGAATCTGATCTCACTGAACTACCATCTGCTCCCAACTTCTTCCTGTGAGAGCTGGAGTGCCAGGAGTGTAGGAAATTGATCCTACCCAGACTTTAAATAAAGGAAAGGGGGGGAGAAAAACCATTCTGGCAAAGCCCCACACCATTAAGGGCGATTACTTTATTACAGGCCACCCAGCAAACACAGTCACATCCCCTGTGGCTTTAAACCATCTACCTTGCAGGGAACGATGGCCCGGCTTAGTGAACATTAACACTATGTCTCACACAAAATATCACGTGTTGTGTTTATATGTACACAGGGTGGCTAAGATTTCTGTAACAATTAAATAGCTGCTGGACCAGAAGTCCATTTTTCTGTCTGACGTAGAGAAAACAATGTAAGAGTGTGTGTTGTGTGTTTTTGTTTTTCACTTTTTTCCCTCGATTATAAAAATGGGAAATTCTCATTTTAGACAATTTAGAAGGTAAAACAAAATATAAAGAAGCAGAGAATACTCTCACTCCTTTAGTGACCTAGAGGGAAGAACTGTTAGCAGTTCGATACACTATTCGGTTTTGAGTATCATTAAACTTTCTTCGCAAACATTTAAAATATCTACATGATTGTAGGGATACAACCATTTATTTAAGTATATTCCCGTTACTGGACCATTGTGTTTACAATAATTTTCTGCAGTTATAACAATGCCATGATAAATGTGTCTGGATCATTTTTGATAATATCCTTAGAAGAGATTCCTGGACATTAAATCATTGGATTGCAGGCTCTTGATTCACTTTGCCAAACGACTTTCCAGAATGCTTGTATCAATTTACACCCTCACCAGTAGCGTATGCGTGCCTCTCTCATATCCCTCATGCCAGCACTGAGTCTGAGTTTAAAACAAAAGCAAAATGTCCCTATTTTAAAGCTGAAAAACAGTATTGTTTTAATTTGCACATGAGGTTGGATATGACTTCATGCTTATTAGCCATCTATGTTTCTCTTATGAATTTACTGTTCATATTTCTTACCTATTTATCCCAGTGGGGTTCTAGTATTTTTAAGAATTTTTTTATGAGCTGCACCTATAGGAAAGATATAAATAATTTACTTCTTATTTGTTTCCTCATTAGTCCTTTGTCTTTTAATTTTGTTCATGGTCTTTTTTTAAACCTATATAAGTTTGAAATCTTTCATTAGTCAAATCTCTTGCAATTTTTTCTACTGCTTTTTATGCTTAGAAAATTTCTACCTCTCTGATCAAATATATTTTCTTCTAGCTTTTTGATAGCTTGCTTTTTAAAAAAAATTCAGTTCAATCTATTTGCATATACATTTGAACCCCTGGCCTCACCCAAAAGCTAACTTTGTTATTGAAGGACCATTAGAAGAATATTCTACTGATTTATTTTGCTCCACTTAACATACATTAAATTTTTAAATATAGTATAGTCTGAGTTTAATTTATTCTACTGTTTTGTCTGCACACTGATTTAATTGTAGTTTCATGTTTTATTAACCCCAACATCAAGAATATTTTCTTTACTCTTCCATTAAAAAATTTAGCTATTTTTACTTGTTTATAATATTCAAAATACATTTTCCAACTTTCAAAAAACATCACATTGTGATTCTGGCATGGATTGTTTTAAATTATAAATTAAATTAGGAAGAATGAATAGCCTCAAAAATTTTCTCACAATATTAGGGCTTCTCTTTAAGAAACACAGACTGTATATTTAATTTATTCAAATTTTCTCTCTCTCTCAATAAAATTTGGTTTTCTTTACATAAATCTCACATATTGCTGGTTCCAATTATTTCCCACAAAATTATGTTTTCTGTTGCTACTGGGAATGTAATTTTCCCCTCCAGTATATCTTCTAATTGGTTATTGCCAGATTAAAGGAAACTGATACATAATTTCCAAAAATAGGTTCTTTAGAGGTTTCTAGATAAACAACCATATCATATGAATCGACACAATGACCATAAGTAATACTGACAGGGGAGAAGGAGGAAACGCACTCATAAATTTCTGATACAAGAAGAAATTAATAAAAACTTCCTGGAAAGTAAATTGGTCAAATACACCAAGAGCCTTTGACCTACTAATTTCACTTGAATCTATCCAAAGAATTTCAGCAATCAATTAATTAATCATATCATCTGCAAAAAACAATTATTTTGGCTTATTTACATTATCTGTAATTCTACATTTGAATAAACTACTCAAGGCATCTGGAAAGATTTTAACAGCATTCCCAGAATTCTTATTTTCTTCCTAATTTTTAATAGGAATGTTCCAGAGTACAATTGCTGATTTTTACTCTCTCTTGAAACGAATAGGCAGCCTGTGAGGAAACACTTTAAGACCATGTAAATATCCTGATTCTTATTTTAAAAATCTCTATACTCCGTATCCATTAATGATTCCTGCCTGATGACTACGAAATGATGACTTTCCAACTCCAGCACTCACTACATTTACCAATCATCCTTCCCCCTTCATTTACCTATTTATTATTGGCATGGACTTATGAATAACTATTGTTTTTCAGGGTTTAATATTCATCACTGTACTTTATTCTGGTGCTCAAATTACCCTAGAGTTGGCTAATGAAAGCCCCTCCAAGTTGCCTCCTGTGATATGTCCACATCATTTTCATAAGCATTTCTTTACTTCCTGACATAACAAAATGTTCCAGGCTCATCTTGTGCCTCCCTGTCCCAGTCTCCACAGGGTTTATTTTTTGCCCTCCTCCATATTTACACGTCTCTGATTTCACAGTGAAAACCTTATTTCACAGAACAATACTACACATTTAGTCATTTGCTTAATCTTATAATACCTTCTAAAAGTTTCAGAACTGATTCATTCATACTGCTACTAAGTAAACAAGTCTACTAAAAACACACAGGGTTCTTTGCAATTACTCTACCCTACCTGCCCCAAACTGAGGATATATAGCCAAGTACTATATTCATAAGTTGTTTTGGATTAATTCTTTTTTTTATTACCCAGTGAGTTGTTGTTCATCTGAAATACATTAGGTTTACTTGTTTTAATTTGCTTTTAGTTTTAGGTTATAAGCAATTTTTTAACATCAGTTCTGTTCTGTAACAATAGATAACAATAGACTCGTGCTGCCAAACAGCAAATCACTACCTCAGCTAATTACTACCAACCATTATGAGTTGATAGACCACAAAAATCACCGATTGGTAAGTGAAGTCAAAAAAAAGGGGGAAGAGAACAATAGAGGAGAGGAAATATGCCAAAGGTGCTGGCCAAAAAAGGAATTCCTTTCTACAGAGCCGCAGTATGCCGATGCTTTTTCAAAGCAATGAAAATCAGTTTCTAATTATTGATAAGAAGTTACTTTACTTCACAGGGAGTTGCCAATAACTACCATAGCTACGCTCTGCTCCAGTCCTCAGAGGCAGGAAGAAACCTTGCCAGCTGGCTATTCTTACAGAATGAATCATATCTCTCTCATCCAGATTTCATGCTAACTTCCTTATATTTGCTTTAAGTCATGCAGAGCAGGTGTGTTTTGTCTCTCCATTCCCAGAATGGGCCAACAATGGAAATTACCCAACTTTACCGACAGGATGCAGCTTGTTAAGTCAAATCTCTTAAGACTAACAAATCTCCCAACAGAACATGCTTCTAAACATTTGCAACTAAAAAGGTTCTAAAGAGAAGTTCGTTCTGTAGTAAAATCTCTTATACCACCACGTTAAGACATTCCAGGAATACAAACTCCGTCTACCCAGTATGCCAATATGCAATGATTTGAGGTTTATGAAGTCTTGGGTGTACAATCATAAAAAAAGAAAGAAAATGCACACTGGCGGCATGAACTGTAACTGTTAAAGCAAAAAGTACTTCTGTTTTCTTAACATCACCCTCCACAAATATTAAAATGCACTTTACTTGAGAATTTGGTAAACAAGAAAAATGATCATTAAAAAAACCACACAAACATCAGCTGCTTTATACACTTAAGCAGGTGAGCCGAAAACAAACATACACTCTCTTCTGTTTGCTAAGGAGCTATCCCTTCTGAATTTGCTCTTATTTCAAAGAACAACATTTTAATGATTTGCAAGTGCCAAACCTTAAGTAAGGCCACAACATCATTAAGAGAGGGCTTTTATCAGCTATCAGGGTTGTTCAAAAAACTATCCATCTAGGTTGAAGGTTGACAATTTTTTTTTCTATAAAAGACCAGAAAGGTTTTGTGGGCCATATGGTCTCTATTGCAAGTATTCAATTGTGCCCTACTAGTGCAAAAGCAGCCACAGCTAATAGGTAATGAATGAACACAGCTGTACTGCAATAAAGCTTTATTTACAAAAAGAGGCAGCAGGCTGAATTGGCCTGTGGGCTGTAGTTTGACGATTCCTGCTCTAAGAAAACCACCAAAGGTAAAAACAACAGCGACAAAAAGGCCAACATTCCTTCCTCATGAAAACATTCTCTGTAAACTTATTTTAACTGGGGGGGAAAAAAAAAGTAAGCAATTTAAAGGTCTAGTTCCTGAAATCTGACATTATAGGCTTAGCAATAGCCAGAACGTCCACAAACTCATGAGTATACAGAAGTGCTGTGTCTGTTCTTTCCTGATATCCTGTTCTCCAAGTAAAAATTCCAAAGACATGTGAGATAGGAGTTATTTTCCCCAACCAGAATCTTTGTTGGCTCATAATTATACCATGTTTCCCCAAAAATAAGACCTAACTGGAAAATAAGCCCTAACACGATTTCTCAGGATGACATGCCCTGAACATAAGCCCTAATGCGTCTTTTGGAGCAAAAATTAATATAAGACCCGGTCTTATTTTCGGGGAAATGGTATGTTTGAGAGGATGTTCTAGAGATGATCAAGAGCTGTAAAATATGGAGCCAATAAAACAGGCATGAAAATCTGTTACAGATTAAAAGGGTGTACATTCCAGTTTATTACACTGCGCATCTAAGAAAGGTGCTTTCAGTTCACCGTCAAATTTTGAGAACTTACATGCAAGCAACTGTGACAAAGTCTGAGGTATCTCCAATTTTAATTAAAACGTTGATAAGAATGAAATAAGACATACTCAGCAGTCGAATTGCATTTAACTTCAATTTGCATAACATTTATACAAGTTCCATGAGCCATGCCACGTGCTGAGTGCACCAGGGAAGCACTTTCCTCTTATTTGGGAGCAGTTTTTATTCCCGGTGTGGCGATGACTTTCTCCTGACACTTCTTTCCCTGAGCTCCCTGAACCCTTCAGCCTACTCAACTCACCCCTGCAGCAGCTCTGGATGAATGAGGGCAACCTCGCCTCAGTCACTGCCAGGGCACATGCAGAGCTGGAAGCAGACTCACCCTCCACTAGAGAGGGCAAGAAATGTCTGGTTCTGCTTAAAGTTCTTCCAGGTGAGAACAGGAAAAACATGAGCCTCGATTCCTTTTTGGAACACGGTTAGAAACAAATGAATACAGCAAGAAAGAAATGCTATTAGTTTGTTCCTCTTGCAGTTATACGTAAATGAGGGCTAGAAAATAGATGGGGTTTATGAAGATCTATCCTAACTACAAAAGAACCTTTTAGAAAGCTTTGTTATATGAACTTCTAAGTTTGGAAATCACCAGTGGAAACTCTATTTCGGTATTGTTTGGCTCATTGTTTCTCAAAACCCTTTTGTCTTTCCCTTAAAAATATTCTTCTATCAGCAACTCAAAATTATTAAGTATTGAAGCTCTGAACAGATGACTACACAATTACACTCAGACCTTCACTAGTTAAATCTGTATTTGTTCTTCATGTAAGAGACTTATTGGTAAGCCAAATAACTCTTTCTATAGAGCTTCTCTTACTGGGCTGTCTTTCTCAAATTGCTATCTTTATAATGACTAACAGAAATTTGTGAGAGAAAGTAACATTTGGACAGATGAACTTTAGGCCCTAAAAAGGGAGTAAGCAGCCATGCATTTTACCTCCTCTGCTGATTTCTGAGGGCAGTGAAGGTGCCATCATATTTGTGTCCATTGGCTGAGAGCCATCCTGGGTCATGGGGTCTTCAGGAGGCAGGTAAGCAGGTGGGGGTGTATCCGCTACAAAGTTAAAAAAAATGTTTTTTTTATCCTCAGTAAACACACACTTGTTTACTAAAATTCTATGCTGAAATTCTCAAGAGATTAAGTTGCCATTTCAACCTTCCAATCAGAAGACTGGTTACTACAGACACTGGACTTGATGCAAACTTGCAGAATTACTACCATCTCACGATGTTCTAAAATTTTAGTGAAAATTCAGTGAGGAGGGGGAAAAGCATGAAATGCCAGTTCCAAAAGCTGTCTGCCTACCCAGGATCATGCCATTTAAAAACAGTCAGAGGAGCATTTAAACATGCTTTCATGCACTCTATTTCAAGAGGGACCTCTGTTTTGTAGTTTCACCAGTGGATGGAAAACCTTTGAATGCTACACAGGACTTAACAGAAGGAGCTTCAGGGTCTCCTGCATTAAATCCATGGGCTCTTAGGAATTTCCCAACTGAGTTTCATCACAATCAACTTACTGACTTAAATTGTTCATCTCCTGAGACTTCTGGCAATCTGTTAGGACTCCCATCTCCCTACCCACTAGTTTTAAAATCCCTAGTAGCAGGGTAATAGAAAACAAATCAGATTATCACGGTTATCTTTTATTTCAGAATTTACACATATGTTTCTTCTGGGACGCTCACTGCCAGCAGGCAAATAAGAGGCAAACAATATGATTTTTGAAACAAAGAACACTAACATAAGTCTTCTGTTTTCTTAAATAAAATAAAGGGTATGGGTTTCCCACAAACAATTCTTTGTGATCAAACTTCAAGTTCCTCAGTGGCTATGGTGAGCCACGTAGCTGTTACGCAGAGCGGGGAACAAAGTCTAACCTCAGGGAAGCAGGAACAACCTGGCTAAGTCCTCTGGACCACCCCCGGCCACTAACCGCCATAAACAGCTAATAGTGCTCCCTGGAGTTCTCAGACATTTCCAAGACCGACTCTGCAGCGGAATCACAACCCAGTGATTTCCACCATCCAGCTGCTAAGAAGCAAGAACTCAGAGAACAAAGACAGGCCTGTGGGGACCTTCTCTGGATGCCTTGTTCACTCTTTCTCCATCTTCTTTTAATTCGGGTTCTTCCGTGCAGCCAGAACACTGACTCGGCTTTACTTCAAGCCAGGAATGAAGACAAAGAACCTCCTCTGAGACCAAATGCCACACATTTCTGCACACAAGCTGGTGAAGATTTCACGGGCAACCTCTGGCAGGCATTAGCACCAAGAGGGAGCAGAGTAGCTACTGGTGGTGTCCACTATTCCCTCAAGGACCTCTTCCACCCCGGGTGACTTTCTCTTCTCCATATTTCCTCTATTTGGCCTATGTCTTAATCCGTGGCAGCCAGGGGGAAAGTGTAAATTCAACCAATAATCTTCAGTTTTTTTCATTCTTGGGCCCACCCTGGGTTTGCCCCTGCAGCTATCTACTCCCCTACTCGCTGTTCATCAAACCCAATGGGTCTGGGAAGGAGTGGACAGGACATCACCAGATGATATTAGTTTGATTTTTAAACTAAGGAATGTCCCACCCTCATCCTGAACAGTTTTGGACTGAAAAACAAACAAAACAATGCAAAATAAACAGACTTGAAATAAAACGAAGCAATACAAATATCCATAAAAGATAGCAGTATCAAGTGTGAACCACTTTTCAATTTTTGAGGACATATCAGCACTGTTGTTGAATTCGAATTTACTTAAAAAGCACTGCAAGTGGCCCAATAAACACGCATGCCCACTCGTTTTCCCTTCTTGAAATGTTAATAGGTGTCAGGTATATCTTTGTTTAGAGTATCTTTCTTGAGGTCCACTGGCAAGAAATTTGGCACTAATCATTTTGTTCTTCGAGATGCTTGCTTATTCACCTATGAACTTGAAAAATGTACTCTCCTAATTAATCATTTATTTTGATAAATATTACACCACCAGTTAAGTCTAAAAAAGGAGGATAATTGTTTTTTGTCTTTGCTAAGTTAAACAAGCAGATGGTTTCCAGTACTTCTGTTGCAATTCCTTTGTTGCTAAAGTATATGTTTCTCGGGATTACATCACCACTTAGATGAATTTAATTAAGTAGGGGGCTGTGATCCCTCAGGAAATATTTTTTCTGAGGTTGCACTGATAGCAGGATTTTTTTCCCACATATGAAATGATGTTGATGGAGGCTGTGTTTCTCCTAAAGCAAATGTGTGCAACGCAGTCTTTCTTTCTCTCTTTTATCATGAGTGAATCCTATAACGATGATGCCACTCCCCGAAGGATGCAGCTGTTTTAAAACCTTTCAAAATAAAAAAACCAAAACTTATTCAAGCAACTGTGGCTGAGGAATAAAAGGAGGCATGTGCTTATTATTTGGCCCCGGGTGTTCTTTCAGCCACAGTCGAATGCTGGGTTCTAGAGCACAGCACCAAGTACCAGAGAAGAAAAGCTCCCTTCATTCCAGGTGTACCAGCTTCTCCTGGACACTGTGATACCAACCATCTAATCTGACCACAGAACAGCACCCAACATTCCAACCTACCTGGCATCTGAAAAGGGCTTCCTGGGTCTGAGCTGGTGGGAGAGTGAGGGTAGGTGCTACTGCTGCTTCCAGGAGAGTTCGGGTAGCTGCTATTGGGAGAATGGGGAAACGGATGGCTGTTGGGTTGCTGGAAGGAATCCGGGAACGTGGCATTGAGTGGCATGTGAGGCTCATTTTGTCCTAAGTTACGGAACTGAGCTAAGAGGCTGTGCTGTGGATTATATTCGCTGTGTCTTGGAACCAGCACTGGAGGAAGAACTGGGAAAAAGGAAAGAGAAAAAAAAGAGACAAAAATGAAAATGTTGAAAATCTGTAACAACGTCACAATAAAGTTGAAACATGATCTGTAAGTAACAACAAATTATCTGAACCCTGTCCTGCTGCCAGCTCAAAAGCACCATTCAAATGAAAAGGCATTTTCCACTCAGGAACAAATGCAGTAAAAAAGTAGTGTCCTTAGTTAGCAGTATAAAATCCAAATGCCAATGAACATAGTTAATTAGACAAAATATGATGTTTTGTGGGACAGACTTTACATTGTGTTCTACTAGTCATACAGTCACATGCCGCTCAATAACAGGGACACGTTCTGAAAACATATATTCGTTGTTAGGCGATTTCGTGGTTGTGCGAACATCGTAGAGTGTATGTACACAGAGACAGATAGATAGGTAGGTAGGTAGATAGACAGACAGATGATAGACAGACAGACAGACCTAGATATACACAGCCCATTACTGTACTTGTACATGCTATACTTTCACAGGACTGGCAGCACAGGTATGTTTGCAGCAGCGTCCTCACAGGTACGTAACGCCTTATACTACATCACCACAGCTCTACAACTAGGTGATAAGAATTCTTTAGCTTCCATTATAATCTTATGGGACCATCAGCATATATGTGGTCCATCACGGACTGAAAAGTCGCCGTGCAGAGCATGACTGTACGTTACAAACCCCTTTTCTCTAAGGATCTTAATGTTTTTACCCACCTCTCAGTAATCCTTATCATTATCTGATATGAAAAAAAAAAGAAATAGGTTATAAAATCCACATTCCATTAACCAAATACTTAAGTATAAAGGTCAAAAATGTTTGTACCAGTAGAGAAGGAAAGAAAACAAGTCAAGGGCCGGCCTGGTGGCTCAGGCGGTTTTGCTCCTAACACCAAAGGCGGCCAGTTCCATTCCCACATGGGCCAGTGCCAGATGTGGCTCAGTTGGTTGGAGAGCGGGTTTTCAACCACAAGGTTGCTAGTTCAACTCCTCGAGTCCCTCAAGGGATGGTGCGCAGTGCACCCTGCAACTAAGGTTGAACACAGCACCTTGAGCTGAGCTGCCACTGGGCTCCCGGATGGCTCAGTTGGTTGGAGCGCGTCCTCTCAACCACAAGGTTGCCGGTTTGACTCCTGCAAGGGATGGTGGGCTGAGCCCCCTGTAACTAAGAACGGCAACTGGACCTGGAGCTGAGCTGTGCCCTCCACAAGTAAGATTGAATGGACAACAACTTGACTTGGAAAAAATCCTGGAAGTACACACTGTTCCCCAATAAAGTCCTGTTCACCTTCCCCAATAAAAAAAAAAAAGAAAAAAAGAAAGAAAACAAGTCATTCCTAAAAGCTCTATGTGATAGGAACCTCAGGAGTTAATAGTTAGCATGGTCAGAAGCCTCCAGAGGCAGAGCCACCACAAACGCAGTGATAATCAAAGGGAAGGGTGACTAACAGCCCTAAGCAGGGTTAGAGCCTCAGCTTCCTGCCAGAGGCACCAGATGGCTCTTCCCAATAATAAAGGCCCTTGGATTCCCTAGCTCGTGGCCTTGGCCAGAAAGAGAAACACAGCCCATTTGGTCAACTGTATGGGAGGAGAGAGGAAGAGATTTAAAATATGTTACTGTTACTGGAAGTTAGGACTCAGAATCTATTTTCCCAAAGAAACAATACTTAGTGGCATTGGGAATTAAGTAGATTGTTGTGGGCTTTCCTGAGTATCAATCCATAATTTCTAAGCTTTCTATAGGAAAAAATGTTCTTACCACTTGGATTATCATGTACTCATGAGCTGAGACTAAGTGAAAATACGTTTTGAAGGTATTAAAATTTCTCATACACTGTTTAAGTTTCACATAATCCTGTACTCGTAGCAATAAGATTTGCTTATTTCCCTACTATTTGACCCCTTAGAAACGAATCTTTTTAGTGTAAGAAACGTATTTTATTTTTAGCACTGATGGAATCTGCCCAAACCAAGTCATCAAAAGAATTCCTCCTTCCACCTTTCAATCGCCATCTGAAATGTAAACTCCTTTGTTTTGCTGAACACAAACATTCCCGATAGTCATAAAGGCTCCCCCAACGCCAACAGAAGTCTATATTCCAAAATAAACTCATGCTATGAAATATCTCAATGCTTTTAAATTCCTTATGCAATCCAACATTCTCTTTTTCTTTTAGCTGCTGCAGCTTGAGTTACGCTTCCCAACTTGCCTTTTTTGGTCATCCAGCTATAGCCTCAATTCTGATTCATACCTTTAAAAGGGGGCAAATATTGGCCTCATCCCCTCCCCGCAAGTGCAGCACCAGACAGCAATCTGAGTCAATCCTCCAGCTCATCCCTTCAGAGGACCCCCTACCCCCCAACACACACATTCTCCCCCCGAACCATCTCTCTTACTGGATCCCGTTTTTAGTGACGCCTATTGCCTGACAGGTTTAGAACTGGAATTCGCCTCTTCCTGTTGCAGAGGGCACTGTATTTGTGCACCCTGAGTTGCTCCTGCAGCAACTGCTGTGTGGTGAGTAGGGGTCTGGCTCTAAGGCACAGCGCTGTCCTTACTGCGCGTTACAGGTGAGATCCATCAGCTTTTGCAGGTAACCTGGGAAGTGAGCCACCAGCTACAACAAATCAGCATCCTATAGATGAACTTGACAAGGAAAACAACCTTTTTCCTCCCTCTGATTGTTAACATATTTTGACACTGCTGACATAGGTACAGGCATCTTTAGTAAACTTAAGAAATGTATTGAGGTATCACACATCTATACTGAAATGCACAAATCTTCATATAAATGCAATCGCATGTACTCTAGTGTCTAGCTTGTTTGGTTCAACAGTATGTCTGTTAAGACTCACCCAATTTTGTGTGTAGCATCTTATATGGAAACATTAGAATTTCTTACTTAGTTCCCCCACTTAACCTCCTCAGAAGATAATCAATTTCCTTTTGCTAGTGTATCCTTCCTGGGTTTCTTCTTGAAAAAATTCAAGCACATAAATATATGCTTTCAGAGTTCATTTTTGTCACTAAAAAGAAAGGCAGCCTACTATACATACTTCTGTACTTCGCTTCACTATCTCCTAGAATTCACTTCATTTTAGTTTATAGCAATCTTCCTCATTTGTTTTTACAGCTAATAGCACCACAGTTTATTCAACCATTCTCCCGTGTCTGGCCATGGGAGACAAGGGAGACAAAATACTGTCTAGTTTACAATATTTTACCATCATATGTAACACTGCAGTGAATAACTGAGTGGATGTATACTGTAGGACTGTTATAGGTGTATCTCCAGGGCAAATTCCTAGACGTGGAAAGACTGGGTGAAACGGTAAATGCAGGTATCATTTTGTTTTCATCAAGTACTCCGTACTAGGGTTGTACCCTTTTGCATTGCCACCAGCAACGTATGAGAGCGAATTTTTCCCCATAGCTTCCAGAAGAGATTATCTTTTGTCACGCTTTTTTTTTTTTTTTTTTTTGACAATTTGATGGGCTAGAAATGGTATTTTGGTGCAATTTTAATTTACATCTCTCTTAATATGGTGAAAGTTAATCAACTTTTCATGTATTTCAGGGGACATTTTAGTATCTTTTTGTGAATTGTCTGCTTGTGTCTTTTGACCACTTTTGGTCTTTTTCATTTAATAATATATGAGATACTAGCTCATGATTTATTATACATTACAAGTATTTTATCACGATCTGTCTTTGACTTTGCTTATATGCAAAAGTTTATTTTTTAATTTTTTGGTAATCAAATTTATCAGTATTTCCTCTTATTGAATATGGATTTTGGTTCATAGAAAGCTTTCTCCTACACCCAGATTGTAAGGAGGAATTCATCCATGCATAGTCGGAATGCACATACAGTTTCTTATTATTTCAGATCTCTGATCCATTTGGAGTTGGCTTATTTATAGTATGAGGAATAGATCTAATTTTATCTTTTTCAAAGTGGTTAGCCAGTTGCCCCAACACCATTTATTAAAAAGCCCGTCTTTGTCCCTGAGATTGAAGGTACCACCATTCTCATAAACTTCCATACATTTATAGGCATTCCATTCCATTTTATTCCAGTCTGTGCCCTAGTACCACTCTGTTTTAATTATAGAAGCTTCATAGTATGTTTTAATATCTGATAGACTAAGTCAGCTTTCCCAGTTCTTCCTTTTCAGTGTTTTGCTTGCATGCATCTTCTTCCATACGAACTTCATTATCACCTTGTCTACCTCCAGAAAGAAAAGATTATTGTTACTTTTACTGAGATCACATTATATTTATACACTAACTTAGTAAGAATTCATGTCTTGATGATGTTGAAATGTCCTAGTTAAGAACCTAGTCAAGGTCTGCTCCAGTCTACTTTTGTGTATTTCAGGAGAGTTCCACCACTACTGTCTGCATTAGTTTGCTGGGCTTACCATAACAAAATACCACAGACCAGGGGCTTAAACAACAGAAATTTATTTCCTCAAAGTTCAGGTGGCTGGAAGTCCAAGGTCAAGGTGCGGGCAGGTTGGTTTGTCCTGAGGTTTCTCTTCTTGGCTTGTAGATGGCCACTTCCTCACTGTGACTTCACATGGCTTCTTTCCCTAGTGTTTTCCTGTGTGTCCTAATCTCTTTTTCTTATAAGGACACCAGTCAGATTGGATAAGGGCTCACTCCGATGGCCTCATTTTAACTTCTTTTACGGCCCTATCTCCAAATAGTCACATACTGAGGAACTTATGATTAGGGCTTCGGGTATATAAATTTTGAGGGAACACAATTCAATCTATAACACAGCATATAGGTTTAGACATTTCTTATTAAATGTATTCATAAGTATTCTGTCTTTTCTGTTGCTCTTTTAAATGGGGTTTTCTCTTCCATTGTATCTTCTAATGGGTAATGATTTATATATACATGAAGGTTACTGATATTTCTATGTTACTTCTATATCCGATTACCTGGCTAAATTCGTTTGTTGTCTGAGTTAGTTTTACCATTGATTTTTTTATATAGAGTTCTCCAGATAAACAATCATATCACCAACAAATAGATAAAGTTTTAATTTTTCCTTTTCAATTGTTGTCTCCTGTCTAATTGCATTGGCTAACAGTGCCAATATAATGTTAAAAAGGTAGTAGAGACAGTCAACTTCCTTGACTTCTTCTTAACCTTGGTGGGAATGCTTCTACTCTTTCCCCATTAAGAAGCTGACTTTAGGGCTGAGGGTATGTGCGTATATTTAAGGAAGTATCCACTTGTAACACTGTCATAAATCCAGTGCAAAAGTATTTCCCAAGTTCTTGCACATTTAAATCTTTTTTCTGTAGCCTTGACACATGAAGAATTTGGCTTGCCTTTCATTTCTTTAAACTTCTAATGTTTTTTCACTAATGCCCATTTCTGTATGATGCTTTGAGAAGTCTGATTTCACCCTACTTTCTTGCCTTTGCAAGTAATGTGCTTTTTTTGCCCTAAAGACTTTTCTTTGTCTTCAAAGTCTAAGTTTTACTAGGATGTGTCTCAAGTTAATCATTGTATGTGGATTTTACAAGTACATGGCAGGTCCTTTCGATATGCAGATTTAGGTTTTCTCTAATTTCTGGAGTTTCCCTTGAATTATAGTTTTACATTCGTTCTGTTCTGCTGTCTCCGGGAACTTGGGAGCTGGAATTATTCATATGTTGGATCTTCTTTGTTGTTCATTCCAATCGCTTTCTCTTAGACCTTTTTCTATGTCTTTTTAAATCTCCTACTTATTCTTTTAGTTGTTTTCTTGCCTTTCTTCAATGAACCCCATTACATTTTAACATGAATCTATTCTCCCTTTGACATATTGAAATTTATTCTTTATTTATGAAGTGTTTTTGTCATTTAAATTTATTTTGAGTGTCATCAACTCTCATAGATTTTCTTTCAATTTTTGTCAATTTCTGTACTTAAGTTTCTGAATTTCTAATTACCCCCTCCCAAAAACTTGTCTGAGGATATTTAATTTATTTTGATGTATTGTCTTACGTGTAACATATTCAAGCCATAGACTCAAAGGAAAATATTTTTAAATCACATATGAGGAAAAAAATAATTTGTCCTGAATAAAGAACCTCAAAACTCATTAAAAAAAATAAAATCCAGTTAAAAATTAGGCAAAAGATTTGAATAGACGCTTCACTAAAGAAGATGGAGCTTAAAAACATTATGCTTACTGAAATAAGACCCAGAAGAACAAATATTTTATCATTCTAATTATATGATGAACTTAGAGACAAAAGTTAGGATAGCGGTTACCAGGGGCCGAGGGAAAAGGAAGAGTTGTTGTTAATAGGTAGAGTTTTGTCGAGGGATGATGAGAAAGCTCTGGACATGGATAGTGGTAATGGTTATAGAACACTGTGAATGTACTTAATGCAATGGAATTGTACATTTACAAATGGTTGAAATGACAAGTAGCGTAATTCCCCAAAAATGAGACCTAGCCGGACAATCAGCTCTAATGCGTGTTTTGGAGCAAAAATTAATATAAGACCCAGTATTATATATTATATTACATTATGTATTATATTATACCCAGTCTTATATTATAGTAAAATAAAACCGGGTCTTATAGGTATTAATTTTTGCTCCAAAAGATGCATTAGAACTGATTATCTGGCTAGGTCTTATTTTCAGAGAAATGCAATATGATGTTATGCATATTTTACCACAGTAATTTTTTTTTTTAATTAAAAGGGTTGACCATACCAAGTGTTGACAACAGGAATTCTCGTACATTGCTGGCTATAATATAAAACTGTACAACCACTTTAGACAACATTTTGGAAGTTTCTTATGAAGTTAAACATGCACTTACCATATGACCCAGCCATTCTATTTATAGATATTTACCCAAATGAAATGAAAACATGTCTGTACACAGAGGTGTGTATTTTATTTGTGGTAGCAAAAAACTGGAAACAAACCAAATATCCATCAACAAGTGAATGAATAAACAGATTATGGTACATCCATTCAACGGACTACTACTCAACAATAAAAAGGAATGAAGTATTGATTCACATGACATGAATGAAGGTGAAAATATTGAGAGAAGGCAGACAAAAAAGAGTGCAAATGGTATGATTTCATGCACATAAAATCTAGAATATGCAAACAAATGTATCAGTAGTTCAGTAGTTGCCTGCGGATGAGGCTAAGGGCTGGAGGGAGAGATTGCAAAGGTGCAGGAATAAACCTGTGTGCGTATGATGAGTGTATTCATTACCATGACTGTGGTGATGCTTTCAGAGATATACATCAAAAATAATCACAATGTACATTTTAAACATGTGTAGTTTATTCTATACCAACTATTATTCTCAGTAACGCTGTTAAAAAAAAAATGTGAAAAGGCAATTAAAATTGTCCTTTGCCAATTTTTAAAAATGGCTAAAGTTTTCTATTATCTAGTCCTTTTCCAGTCCCATCTGCAAGGTTTGGGAACCAATCACTCTGAGCTCTCAACAGAATATTCCCAACTAAAAGTTTAGTTTTACCATCTCCATGACCTACCATGTGCTACTTTGGGGCCTCTAAAATGCATATCTCCCAACTCAGAATCCCCATCCAGGAAAGGAATTCCAGTTCACTATCACAGATACAGCAGCTCTTACAGCAAAAACCAACAAAAGATACTGAAAGGGAAGAAGAGGAGCAGAAAGCCACATGTGAAAGTGGTGGCAACACTTAAGATGTTTTTTTGGGGGCCATTAAAATGCTAATAAGCAGAGCAGCAAGATAAACAATCTTTCTAAGAGATATTTCCCCAGTATTTCTCAACATTTACCACCAAAGTAAACATCAGTGCCAGAGGAGAGTAAACTCTTTGGGGGTCCCAGCAGCTCCACTGGAATAGTGAAATTACATTCAAATTTGCTTTATCTTACCAAATTCACATACGTTTTAGATTCTACTCCTCTTTACTTCTCAAATGTAAAAGAATGATATTTTAAGTAATTTACAATGAAGTAAAACTGGTACTCCGAGAGGCGTGCCATGCTACCTATGGCACTGAGGACTCGGTATGGCACACTGTGCTGGGGTGGGTGGTGCCCTCGTTTGAATGTGTGGGTTTCTGATGTACTCAGTGTCATCATTCTAACAAGTTATTAATTTCGCAGAAAATGACAGTAAAACGTGGCTGGTAACAGCAAGGAGGGAGACAGTTATAGTATAAAATTAGACTCTAGAGCTAAGAGCATACATATAGAAGCAAGGAAACACTCATCCAGTTGATTTTAGGTGACCACCATGTTCTACAGAATTCCCACTATCACCACCACGAATATTTGCTCCAGGCCTGGAACCATGCTGAGCACATCAGACCGCTGTGCAAGTAAGAGTGTTAGGCGGTAACTTACTTACACCAAGTATCAAGCATTGGCAAGGCAACGAGCGCCCTCTAGCACGATGATTACCGCATCATGTCCGCCCAAGTCTCCAGGAATGTTCAATTATGTTCTACACAGTTGGCTTGAGAGAGGGATGCGTAAAATAAATTCCAGAATGTCTATGACAAATGCAAGTTACGGTCACTCAATGTAAAGGAGAAAACTTTAGTCTAATGTAGTAAGTTCCATTATGAGAAGTACCTAATTTCCTGATGGTGTGTAATAAATGAATCATTATCAAATCTGATTTGTATCATTTGATGATTTCTAAGTAGGGCATCTGTGACGTCTGGCTTGCCCGTGACAGTCCCAATGCATACCTGTTGTCTCATGGAATTATTAATAGGTGACCCCGGTCACTCTCAAAAGTGTCCTGGTTTGGACAATAAATTACATGACCACCCAAACTATAAACAATAACTAATTAAATTCAGGAGAAGAAAGAGATGGGTATGGGGTCTGGAACAGCTGCTAGCCCTAGAGAGAAGTGCTAACGTGGAAGAGAAGAGACACACGGAAGCTAGTTAGGCCGGGCTGAGCTTACACACACAAGTTGTGCTACAGTAACAAGGCCCGGGCACCTCTCACCTGTGTGGGAACCTAAGGGGCAACGCTGACGTGCTCTAAGATTTCTCTCCACCTCACCCCGTTCTTCCTTCCACTTCACCAATATTTCAGGTAAGGAATAACAATGGTATCTGTTTTCTGTTGGTGGACGAGGAAAGAATAAACACCCAGACTAATTATCCATGTTTAAACACACCTACGTATGTGCGATTCTTATTTCTTAGGTGAGCGGCTGAAAGAATTAGGATTTCTGTACCAATGGGTAGCAGCTAGGTATTATCCATCATGCCTGTGCCGACAAACCATGGGCATGGGCCTGGCATAGCACAGCACAAGAAACACAGTCAATAATATTATAATAACTATAAAGAAAAAGAATTAGGATTTGCAAACTCTAGGCCTGACTCAGGTCAGGAATAGAAAGGAAGACAGGGTGAAGAATGTCTTCCTCTGAATCTCTTCTTTCCCTGTTTCGGGCTATTTCTATTTGATGGGAACAAACATGGGAGCCCTGACTCCCCTGGGGGGCTGTTTTCTTCAGTGCACTGAATAAGGTTCTTCCCTCTTGGCACCATCAGAGAAGGGCTGAAGTCTGCGGCTTCCCTTTAAGGGTTGATCTTACTGCTTAATCTGAATTACAAGAATCTCCTTTGAAAGAGGAGGCCAACATGAAAACACTTTCTTTATACCCCCACATTTCTCTTAGATTTGAATCATTTAAAAATCAGACTGTGTTGCGTCATTCCCACATCCTAGGAGTTCCAACCCAGGTAAAAAGCCCTAACGTAGTTTCGCATCACCTCTTCAGATGTATCCTGGAGGGAGAAAGCAAGGCTCCTCTTGCGTGATTTCACCACCCCTCCCCGCCACCCACTTGCAAAGCTCTAATTGCTGTATTCCTTTAAAAGAAGGAAGTGTTCTTCCCTTCTTTCCCTGACTTCTCGGGAGGAAAAACAGTCAGATTTCTGCCTTTTCTCAATGATGCACCTCTGCTTTTCAAAGTATTTATGCATCTCTTTCAGTTAAGAAATAAATAAAATCCCTTTTCTAGTCAGCAGGGAAACCAAACTAAGAAAGTTTCAGGAGATATTTTTGTTTCAGGAAGCCAGTTTCAAGAGACATTTGTGATTCTGCTACTGGACTCGGCTTTACAGCGTTGCCAAGGCACAAGGAAAAGCAATGAGAAAGAAACAGCTAAAACTGGAAAGCGGGGCTGAGCTCTGGGAAGCATTCCTGTACACCCTCCAGACTGGTGAGCTTTTTCAAGATTTGGAAAAACTGTTTGAAATTCTATCACCACGTTCTCAGTGGTGAAGTCGTCTAGAAACCGGATGAAGGCTGACAAGATCCCACCTGGGTGGGAACCCCCGAAATGTTCGTGGACAAGCTTTTTTGTTTTCAACAAACAAGTTCTGATAGCAAAGTTGCCAGGCCCATGTTTGTCCGCATAGACATAATGGGAAATAGCTAGCTGCTACCTACTCAGAGGTACAGAAACGCTTTTTAGTTCTGAAGCCTCGGAAAAGGCATTTAGGTAAGGAGTCAAGACTCCCAGTGCCGGCTCTGGCTTTGCCTTCGATCAAATCGCTTGACTTTTCAGGGTGTCAATTCCCTCCTGCAGAAAAGCCAGGGATTTGAACTCCAATTTACTGCTCTCAGCTGTCAAGTCTTCTGACTGATGGCAATGCTGCTTTATGTATGTCTGGAGCTTCACAGTGTACCAAGTTCAGGGCCAGTCTGCATCTCGGGACACGTCACTGAGGTCACCTAAGAGACGGATAGTGGCCAGGGATAATCAGGAATGGTCTGAGAGCAGGTCCCGCTGCAGCAATTCTCACTTAAGGACAGGCTGAAGGGGAGGGGCAGCCATGCTGCCAAAGCAGCTGTGCCCAGTGGAATATCGAGACCAGATACACGGCCCTGGATACAGTGTGCATCCAGTGACCTTCTAAACAGAAACATTTCAGGCAGAAAGTGGGGGAGAGGGGAAGATCACTTCCAAGTTAGCAGTATATGCATTTGTGAAATTGAATTCCTACCTGGGGATACGGCAGGGAAACTTTACACTGAAAAAAACACCCTCAGAACCTTTCACCGAGGTTCAATGAAAATATATATATATCTCCAGAGTACATCCTCGAAGATGCCAGGTTAGCGTTCCAGCCTCCAGTTCCAGGTTAGCGTCGGGGGTGACTGTCCTCTCACCCTACTCTTCACCCAGCCCTCGAAGCTTCTTGCAGTCTCTACCTGCTAGTTTCATACTTCTGTACCCTTTACTGACTTGGCCATATTTCCAAGTCCAGTTCTAATGTCATCTCCTTCAGGGTCTTTCTACCCACTCCCAGTAAAAACAAATTCCTCTTTGCTTTTTGCCCCACTGTGGCCTAAACAGACTTCCATCACAGCATCTGTAACATTTCATTGCTAATTTGACTTTATCTCATCCAGACCATAAGCCCCTTGAGAGTAGAACTGGGTTTTCTTTCTTGTGAATCATCCAGTGTCCGGCACACAGTAGGTCCTCAATGTTTTGTGTTTTGTTTTGTTTTTGTTTTTCAATTAATGTGTATTTGTGAACCATATGACTATTCCTGGACTTTTTATTTAAGCTGATTAATACAGAACAGCCTTTCTCAAAGTATAGTCCTCAGACTTGCTGTATCTAAATGAGCAAGATCCTTGTATAAACAGGCAGATTCTTGTACCTCATCCCAGACACGGTAACTCAGAACCTCCTGGAGTTTGGCTGAAAACAGCCTGAGTGAAGAAAGACAGGAGCGCTGGTGGTGCTGGTGGTGGTGCTGTGGTCACTGGTAACATAGCACTAGGTGTCTTGCTCTCTAGATCTCTAACTACCTGTGGAATTTGAACTTCAATTTTCTCATCTTAAGTCAAATTTCTAGCAATCATCCGTCTCACCTCTAAAACCCTATACAGTGTCAGTCCTGATTCTCAGGACTACAGATTAAAATTAGGGTGATACAGAAAAGACCAATATGGCGTTACACTAAGCTGACAAGAAAATTCACAAAGTGTCCAGTTTTTTGGCCAGGCAACACGGTATCGTGTAAAAAGCAAGGGTTTTGTTTGGATCAAGATAGCACAGGATCCTAGCTGTATAATTTAGGCAGCATACGTTCTTGCCTGTGTTTCCACGTAGGGATGATAAAATAAGTTCCCAGCAGCTCTGTGAGGACTGAGCACGCTGGCTCGTGGCAGGCGCTCAAACCCTGACTCCCTCCCTGTATCTTCTCCTCCTATCCTTACCCGTTTCCTTTCCTTTGCCCAATTATTTATTTGCTTAACTACCACAGAAGGAAGGTGCTATGTTTATTAGAGACTTCATAGCTTGTTAGAGGTAGAGAACTTCAGAGTGCAAGCTAAAAATATCAGGGAAAACTTCAAAAGACACACGTGATGTATAACAACAGGTAAAGGGGTTTTAGTTTTAGACTGGGGAAATTGGAAGCCCTGCACAATTATTTTCTAGCCAATTAACGGTGGCAATTTATCATTATTATTTTTAGTTAGCAATTTGTTCTTTAAAATTCACTTCTTTCTTCTTAAAATGGAAATAACAGTACTTCTCTCAGATTTTCTTTTTACTTAACATTTATATAGTTCTTATACATGCCAAGCGCTGTCCCAAACATCAAGTCATTTTATCCTAACAACTCTGACCTACGCACTGTTATTACCTCCATTTTATAAAACTGGATATTGAGGTGAGACATGAAGTGGCTTGCCTGTGAGTGTGTAACCAGAGGAGGCAGGCGTCCCACCCAGGCAGTCTGGCTTCGGAATCCAGACTCTCACCACAGTCCTTGGTGTGTCTCTCAGAGCTGCACAAGTTACTTCTGACAAGGTCCTGGGCCACGGTGAGCGCTCAGGGAGGGCAGTTACTATTACACTAACGCAGCCGGCGGGCCTAATCATGTTAGACACGTCTCATATGGAAATGACACTTCCCCAGGTGTCACGCTTGGCAATGCGGCTTGATTTGTAGTTGAAGTTGAATGTAATTAGTCCTCATGCTGAGTTCAAATTTGATTCGTGTAATATATTAAACAGACACTAATCTATGAAACAGACACTAGCTGTCAATGATGAAGACTGACCAATGGGAAATAAAGTCTCCATAAACACTTGAAGCACAGGTGTGGACTTTCTCAATTTATCATCGTCAACCCAAATTCATGCATTTCAGGTCACATACATGTGCTACTACCATGTTTTCCCGAAAATAAGACCTCGCCAGACAATCAGCTCTAATGCGTCTTTTGGAGCAAAAATTAATATAAGATCCGGTCTTATTTTACTATAAGACCGAGTCTTATATTTAATTTAATATAATATAATATAATATAATATAATATAATATAATATAATATAATATAATATAATATAATACAGGGTCTTATGTTAATTTTTGCTCCAAAAGACGCATTCGAGCTGATTGTCTGGTTAGGTCTTATTTTCGGGGAAACACAGCACTAAAAAGTCTGCATACCCTTCCCCTTTGAGAAAGAGAAAAACTGATTAAAGGGGGAAAACACTGCTTCTATGGGAAGCAGCACAGTTTGGTGGATTCTGGATTTAGACTGGATTTTGGAGTTAGACTTCTATTTGAATTCTGGCTCTCCGGTTAATTACAAGTTGTGACAACTTACTCAGCTGCATCTCAGTGGCCCTGCTGGTACCTCTACTTCTCACAGTTGTGGTCGGGATTAAATGAGAAAACATGGAAAGTGATAAACACAGTGCCTGACACACAGTAGGCATTAAAAGTTGCTATTTTAATTTTTATCATTACTATTACTGTTGCAACCATGATCCTCCATTTTCCGAAGATTTGTTTAGTGAAAACTTATTTAATGTTATATTCTAAAGAAGAAGTGCACAAAAGTTGCATTGCTTATTTCACTATTGTGGCCACATTACGTTTCAGGAATGCATAGTCTTTTCACAAGCATTATTTATCTGAATCCTTGCCACAACCCTGGACAGTAGGTATGTTCACTCCCCATGTCACAGGTTAGCCAACACTAGTTCAAAGAAGACAAGTAACTCGCTCAAGGTCAAAGATATCAAGGGCCAAAATTTTAGTCCAGGTCTTCTGACCCAACATTCTCCCTGACCATATTTTCACCTTACAGCTAAAGAGAAATATGTATCTCCTTTAAATTATCTTATTTGTCCTGAATAAAAGAAAAATCCACATTTATCAGTCAGCAACCCGCATTCTACTGTGAGCCAGAGCCCCTCCCAACTCCCCAATTCATTCTCAGCATGGATTCCTGTTTTTATCCCCCAGTGGTTTATATTATAATTCATTTCTGTCCTTATTTTGTTGATCAAACTGTCTGATTTAGCCAGGGGCAGCCTCTTTGGGCTGCCCCATGTCCTTATGACATGCTCCTATCAGCTTTCTTTTTAAAAAAATAACTCATTTTAAAATTAGCTGTTGTTCTTATTTAAAAGCTGCAGGTTACCTGTCCCAAAAGCATTTACCCAGAACTGTTCCCAACTTGATCTTACCTAAATACCTGTCCAGTGCACTACCATACTCTGGATAAACTTTTTAGATGCTCAGAGAAAAATACTGTCAGAAAAAAAAAAAAATACTGCTGAATCTGCTACAGAGCCAGCCAGGTATAACAGAGGGACATTAAAGGGAAACATAAAGGAGAAAACATACCAGGCAATTCTACTGTATTGTCATATATGTTTACTTTTAGTTTACAGGAAGTGCCCAAATCTCACTTATAAAAATTAGAGGCTCTCCTCTTGCCTTATTGTGACTGAAGACCCCAGACAGCCAAGCAGGCAGGTGGTCAGGTGACAGTGATGTGACTACGTAAGCCAGGTAACTACTTAGACATGGCTTCTTTCCTGTGAAAGAGTGAAGAGCTAAGAATAGCAGCATCTCGTGGAGAGGTGGTTTAGAACTGAGGTGGTGATGTAGTAGCACGTAAACCTCATCTTTCATTATAAGGTCTGCTACGATTCCAGAGCGTAAAAATGACAATTCAAAGTACTGGGGGGAAAATATGCCAAACAGTCCCTTGTTGACCTAAATCATTTCATTTACGTGTAGCCCATGTTTCCAGACTCTAGCTCTTTTATCAGGGAAGTTCCAGTTACTCCTGGTTGCATAACCCAGGTCACTCCTCGTAGTTGTACGAAGAGCACGTGTGCAATAGAGCAGCACAAGCGGCTTCAGTGCTAATGGTCACAGGCGCGGAGAAACCTTGCTGAGGGCACGGATGACAGTGGGATGGGTAAGCGGGCAAGTTCAGTTATCTCTCCATCTCCCACACAAGGGGAAGAACTCTGTTGACACAGTGGAAGCCCAGAGCAGACTAGACGCAGGGAAACAGAAGTCTGCAGCTTTTCAAACTAGTCCTAAAAGCAGTGTCTAAGGACTGCACTCATCCCCAGCCAAGATGGCAAAGTAACAAAATTGGGGTTTTGCAGCTCTCCCACACTTCAGGTCCTGAGATGGCTAGCACAGTGCTCGTGGGACCAACAGCGGCCCAACGTCCCCGAACTTTCCTCTTTAAATATTCTTTTTGCTTCCCTGTCTCCTTCCCAAACAAATCTCATTTTTCCAAGTATCGTGGCAGAGGTCTGATGACTTGGCTAATTCTTATCATTAGGTCCGATGCTGAGTCTTTCAAGAGAACATTTGCATTTCAAAGTGGAAAAAGACAAAGGGGTGGGATATACATTTGGGGGTAAGAAATCTCCAGTCTTTTCTTTGCCTTTTGGTATCTAGTACCAAGGTGGCTGAAAGTAAAACTGAGATAATCAGCCTGAGATTATGTAAACCCACCCTGCCTTCCATGTCTCTCACTTTTGCGAATCTCCATCAAGAGCATAAGGTACTCCCAGCATGAGGCGAGTCACCTGTCACTCCTCCACCCCAACCACACAAAACACTCCCAAACCTACAAAAAAAATGGCTGTCTGAGGATGAGCCACAGGTGGGCAAAATAAGCCAAAAAGTATAACTCGCAGGTCTCAATATTATTTCACCCAAAGCTAGTCTCAGAAGTATTAGCCAGGGTTTTCCTTATTGTCACACAATTGCAATCAGTTCTTTCATTTATTATAACAAACATTTTTTTGCTGTGGTTTTCGAAATTGTTCCTTTTCCTCAGCCATGTTTTCTTGTGTTGTTTCTAACATTAGCTGGCTAGTGTTCCTTTGCCTTATAAACTAGCAGTGTTGGATCAAAGAGCATTGGACTTTAAGTAAATCAGAAAGTTCTGAAAATGTTTTCTCTCGCCCACCTAATGTGGCACACGTGAAAAATGAATGGAGCTAATGGTCAGGAAAGCAAAAGTATGAGAAAAAGATATTTGTATCATCTGTAACATACAATCTCATAATTTCGAATTGGAGCAGATTTGGCAACAGAAAAATTCCACCCCAAAACAAATCACATAATTGTCTAGATGCCTGCTTCAAAGTATATAATTCATGTAAAAATCATGTACAGTAACTGCTAAAACTTTCCATATGTTCTTTGATTAATAAGTAACACAAAACCAATGCCCCAAATAAGGCATTAGAAACAGTTGTTCAGGAAAAAAAAAATCAGAATAATAAACTACATTTTGCCTTGGATTTAAGAATATGGAATCCACTGAAAGATATGGGTATAAAATCCTACTTGTGACTATATTACTTCCTCTGTTCTAGTAACAGGGTAGATGACAACAGTGAAATTACCAAACACAAGCCACATGCCAATGGTAGCAGTCTCTTGGAGGAAAGTTCACCATCTCCACGTCCACTTGGCTATGTGTGGAGCTTGGACAGAAGCAGAAATAGTGACCAAATGCTTTTGTTCAGAATAGAGCTTCCACATGGGTGGCAGAACGGCTTCCTGAGCAGACTGGGAGCATGGCTGCACAGGCCGGGACACTCCTTGCCCCAAGGCGTGGCTCCCGAGGAAGCCTCTGCAAACCGACTCGGTGGCTTTTCCCAGCACCCACTCACTCGTTAGGCACACGTGCCTGGATCTGCACCTCTCACAGCTTTTAAAGCATTCTTCTTCATCCCAGTGGTACATGTATGGCTCCCCTACAGCAAAAGGTACTAGAGAACCATCCTGACTAGGGCTAGGAACGTAGTAACTATACACAGCAGTATGTCTGTACCACAGTAACTCTTACAGAACACATATGTGCTAATTGTCCTAAGTCTTGACCTTCTATTTTAATTTGTTTCTCCGGTCTACTTTATTTGTAACAATTTCTACTTTGCTGTATGTCTTCTTATAAACCGATTTAAATCCTCTGTACAATGAAATATCCACATGTATCTGTACCACCACATAGACTGGAACAGAATATCCAGATGTGTTAGGGTTGAGTGAGCTTCTTTTGTGGCCCCTCTCAAGCTTATAGGAGTTACTTAGCTGCATGCCCTGAGCACACTTGTTATTCAGTTTAGCACACTGTGCTGTAATTCATTACACACCAGTCTTTCCTGGGCGGACTCAGTTCCTGAGGAGCTGCATTAGGTCAGTGCAAAAGTAACTGCGGTTTTCGCAATTATGTTCAACCATTTAAACCGCAATGACTTTTGCACCAACCTAATATATGCACCATAAATGCTTGAAGAGAAATTTAGACGTAGATGAACACAGTATGTGACGGTTAATTATATGTGTCAACGTGACTGGGCTGAGGGATGCCCAGAGAGCTGGTAACACATTATTTCTGGCTGTGTCTGTGTGTCTTTGGAGGAGACTGGCATTTGAATCACTGGACTGAGTAAACAGGTTGCCCTCATTCATACAGGTGGGCATCATCCAATCTGCTGAGCACCTGAACAGAAGAAAAAGGCAGAAGAAGGCAAATGTGCTGTTTTGCCTGAGCTGGGACATCCATCTTCTGCCCTCAGACATTAGTGCTCCTGGTTCTCAGGTCTTTGCACCGGGACTTACACCAGCGGCTTTCCTGGGTCTCCTGCTTGCAGACAGCAGGTTAGGAGACATCTCAGCCTCCATATGCACAGGAGCCAATTCCTATAATAAATCTCCTCTCATCTATCTATCTATCTATCTATCTATCTATCTATCTATCTATCTATCTATCTAATCTATCTATCTAATCTATCTATCTATCTATCTATCTATCTATCTATCTATCTACCTATCTATCTAGCTATCGGTTCAGTTTCTCTAGAGAACCCTAATATACAGGTCACCATGTTTTACTTTGATTTTTATAGTTAAGATTGTTGCTATTTAATCCCAAATTTTCAAAACACTTGTAATGACCATATCTTGACATCTGGATTGTAACTTTAGTTATCAGACACCTGGAATTCATCACTCAGATAAACTTAAAGGTCGATATTTCTCCTGTCCCTTCCCTTTGAATGGATAAACTAACACAAGACTTAAAAACAAAACAAAACAAAAAAAACACAATAAACCCAAACTTGAATTAGATAGACATTTCTGTCACCGCTGGTTCAAATAAAGACATTCACACTATAAACACATTTTAAAATTTCTTTCTCTTTTTAAAAATATTAATTTTACTAAACCTTGATCCTTGAGTGTCTTTTTAATATTCTGCGTGACAAATAAGTACACAGAGCACCTTTGTTGCACATCCACGTACAGGGCTGTCTTGAGGAAAAGCACTAGTGGGACTGTTGGAGTCGTGAGCTGAACTAGTTGTGAGCTGCTTTTTCCCTGAATCACTATTTTTTAAATTGATGTAATTGCAGATATACGTGCAGCTATAAGAAATAATACAGAGAAATCTTGCCTGCCCTTTACCCAATTTCTTCCAATGGTAACATCTTGCAAAACTACTGAACAACATGACAATCAGAGTACCGACACTTTACAGTCAGACGTGGACAATTTCCATAAACCCCAGGATCCCTCATGTTGCCCTTTTATAGCCACACCCACTCCCTTTCTGCCCCTCTCAACCTCCTCAACCCCTGGCAACCACCCATTCGTTCTCCATTTCTATAATTTTAAGACTCTCTTCTTAAGGTAAAATTTACCAAGTGATGAATTACATGGTGACTGAGGCAGCCAGAGTCAGAAACTTCATTCAGTCACCGGTGAAGAGGATTTTAGGTGTATTTTATTTTTAAACAGCCAGGAGCTGTGATACTGAAAATGAAAGCACCTAGAAGATAACTCCAGGGTGTTAAACATCAAAATTGAAATCTCAGAATTTCAAGCTCAGGTTTAAGATGGCCTTTCAAGTTGATTAAGTTCAAAGTACAGAAAGTGATTTTCAAGAACCATGTGACAAACATAAAATAAAAAAAAAAGAAAAAAAAAAGAAAAGCCCAAATGACAGGAAGTGTCCATGAAGGCATTTTAACGGCAGCAGATAGCAACTGAATGGTCTTCTCAGTACCACAGTCAGATAGCTTACTTCACCACTGGCAGCATTTCCTTTGGTGAAGAAAAAGAAAACCTGCATTTAACCCAACCACTAATAAGTAGCCTTGATTCTAAAGGCTACTAAAAATCCAAGTAAATAGTCACCTGTTACATCACCAGTAGGGTCATAGCCTTCAGAAGCTACACAAACTTTCTCTTTTCTGTAACCGTCCACGCACTTGCAGAAAAAGAAATTCTTAACATCATGTACCCAAACATAATATTGTTTGCATCTACAATCATGCCTCAACGACATGGGGATGCATTCTGGGAAAGGCATCGTTAGGCGATTTTGTCGTTTTGTGAACCTCATAGAGCGCACGTACACAGACCTAGAAGGTGCAGCCTCCTGCTCACCCGGCCATATGGTCTGGCCTTCTGCTCCTAGGCTGCAAGCCTGTACAGCACGTTACTGTAAAGAACAGTGTAAGCAACTATAACACAGTTTTAAGTATCTGTGCATCTAAACACATCTAAACACAAAAAAGGTACAGTAAAAATATGGTATAAAAGATAAAGAATGGTCCACCTGTACCGGGCATTTACCGTGAATGGCTTACAGGGCTGGACGCTGCTCTGGGTGAGCCAGTGAGTGAGTGGGGAGTGAGTGAGAAGGCCTCTGATGTGACTGCACACTGCTGTAGCTTTCTAAACACTGTACCCTTAGGCTACACTAAATTTATGAAAATATTTTTTCTTTCTTCATAGATTACTGTAACTATTTTACTTTATAAACTTTTAATGTTTTTAACTTTTCAACTCTTGTAACAACATCTAGCTTAGAACACAAACATTGTACAGATGTACAAAAACATGTTCTTTCTTTATATCTTTATAAGCTTTTTCTATTTTTAATTTTTTTTGTTTTTTTTACTTTTTAAACTTTGTTATTAAAAATTAAGACACAGACACACACGAGCCCAGGCCTCCACGGGGTCACCGTCAGCATCACTGTCTCCGCTTCCACGTCTTGTCCCATTGGAAGGTGTTCAGGGGCAGGAAAACACAGGGAGCTGGCTGTCTTCTGTGACAAAGGCCTTCTTCTGGAAGACCTGCCTGAGGCTCTTTTCCAGGAGGTGTCACCCTTTTCAGAAATATGTCCATAGTGGTTTGCCTGGTTTGTTTCTTTTTTCATCACAGATTTTCTTATAAGCAGATAATGCACCATGAACATTCCTCAGTATGAATGAAAACCTTTCAATGTGGGGGCCCGTGTTTTGAAACTTTTTAAGAAGATTGGTGAGGTCTGCAAATGTTTCTGCTAAATGCTACCCTGTGAATTTTCTTGGGGGTTCTTCTTTTCTTCTCCCGCAGTTTCCTTTTCTCTTGCCCCTTCGTCAGCTGTGCGTTCCTATTCCAGCTCCCATGACGACTCCTTAGTCAGTTCCTCAGGAACCCCCTCCTGGAGCAACAGTGTCTTCTTCCAGATGCCGTTCACACACTCCTTGGTGATGACACCACCCCAAGCTCAAGCTAGGTGTTTAATGCAAAACCTTGAATATCACAGATGCAGTGATCTTTCCAAAACTGCATCAGTGTCTCCTCAGCTGCAGCAATAGCCTGAGCAAAGGTCCTCCTCAGGCAGGAGGCCTTAAAAGCTGGTACAACTCCTTGATCCATTGGTGGGATCAAAGAGGCGGTGTCTGCAGGGACAAACACCACTTTGATATTGGGATGAAGATCCCCAAGCAAAGGTCCAGGAGCCTTAGCAACAAGAAGTGAAATCTTGAAAGGCACATTATTCTCCAAACCGCACTTCTCCATTTCTCTGGCATAGCAATGAGGGCATCCTGGAAGGAGCTGGGTCATCCACGCCTTCTTACGCTCCTGTAGGACCCTGCAGGCGTGTGCTTACTGATATGCTTGAAGGCCCTGGGTTCTCACTGCCAGATCACAAAGGGGTTTAATTTGTAGCCTGCAACACGGCCCAAGCATGACTGTTACCCTGTCCTTAACAGCCATGAATCCTGGCCTGGATTTGGCCTCCTTACACACGGAAGTCCTTTCAGGCATCCATTTCCAGAATAGGGAGATTTCATCCATATTAAATATTTCTCTGGCAAGTAACTTCCCCCCGTTATTAGCTTATCTAGAGTTTCCCAAAATTCTTCAGCTGCCTTCACATCAGCACTCACAGTAAATTCAGCATCATAGTCAGGTCCAGTCTTTTCTTTCAACATCGCAAACACACTCTTCGCTTTGGCTATGATCTTCCCGGTGCTGACAGACAGACACTTCTGTGTCTGGTCTTCCATCCAGGTCACTGGAAGCCTCTTCATGTCTGACATAGGCCCTTCTCGAAATTTTGTTAGTCTCACTGCCTTCAATGAAGAGCTCCTCTAACAGCTCCTGTCACTTTGTTCTAGCTCAAGATTGTAGCCATGGTGGGATGGGACATGCCTCCCTGGACGGAAAGCAGAAACTATCACTGATTTTCCACCTTCATAGTCCTTCATCACTTTTCATTTCGTTTTCAGGTCAACCACTCGATGTGGCCCCTTACTGGCAACACTAGCAGTGGGTTCTGTACACGTAGGGGCCATGATGAACAAAACAACACAAGAGTAAAACAAGCACAAGAGAAAAGGACGCAATCAAGAGACTCGGCAAACGTGAGACGTATGAGGCTGCTGCTGATCAACACGGCAAAGTAGAAAGAACACACTCTTAAAATAATGATAGAAAGTGTAGTACAGTAAATGCATAAACCAGTAACAGTCTTTTTTATCATTATCAAATATTATGTGCTGTACATGATTGTATGTGCTGTACTTTTATATGACTAGCCGTGCAGTGGGCTTGTTTGCAGCGGCACCACCACAAACACACGAGGGACGCATTGTGTTACGATGTACGATAGCATAGGCCTCACGAAGTGACAGGAATTGTTCAGCACCATGATAATCCAATGGGACCCTGTCGTATATGTGGTCAGCTGTTGACCGAAACGCCGTTACATGGCACATAACTACATTACCTAGACACTACTTTTTACTCTCCAAAACTCTTAACTCCATTTCAGTGTTTGGATAAAAGACCATGTATCTCTGTGTTGAATTTTTAAAAAAATTAACATCACAGCAGATAGGTAACGAGCAGTAAGAATGTCTATATTAGAATGAGGGGAATTCAGTAAAGTTGTTGGAAAAAAGCAAGTACAGGCCCAGCAAGAGCAAGTGTAACAAAATGTAACTTTAAAAGGGACACAATAAAACGCAAACAGTTATCTATAAATAAATCGAAGAAAAGATGTATAAGAACTTTCTGGAGGAAAATGAAAGAAAAAGACCTAAATAAATTTAGAAAAATATTATGCTCAAGAGCATAAATATGTCAATCTGCCCTCAAATGAAATCACTGAAATTCCAACAAAATCTCTGGAGGATTTTTCACAGAACTCGACAAGGTAATCCTAAAGGATCTGACAGAGAAATCACAAAAGCATAGTGCTAATGAATGAATATAACAAGTTGTAGAAAGATCCTCCAATATCATTATATAATACTTTTAAATATACAAGATAATATTAGATACTGCTGTGAATTCATACACATGTACTAACAGTGTGAGAGTATGCACGGGAACGATAAACATCAAATTCAACCGTCAAGTAATTCAAAATACTAGTTACTGAAGGGAACAGGATCATAGACGCATAAACTGGAGTTTATGTTTTATTTGTAATCTTTTATTTCTTAAAACTGGGTGGTGGATACGAAGATGTGATTAGATTATTCCCTGGTCTTTAAACTTTTTTTACGTGTCTTAAATATTCCATTAAAAAACCCCAGAATGCCTTTGATTTAAGAACCATGTTATTCCATGATCTAACAAATATCAATCCAACAGCTACATCAACAACACCTGAAGTACTTGTTAAATACGGATCACCAGGCTACGCCAGAATCAGAATTTCTGGGAGGGGAGCCATGGGATTCCAACCAACGCACAGCCTCATTTGGGAACTCTTGGTAACCACTAGCTATGAATGACTAATCCATCAGCAAAACTGGTTCCAATCTGAAGATGAGATATTTAAGTGGTTAAGATTGCCTAACCACTTTCCAATTGATGCAAATGTCTAGAATGTGGACTCTGATTTGAGAGCTAACCCGTATGAATTTTCAAGCAGTAATATCCTTTGCCCTACCCGCTCTCCCCCCAAAGGTCATACGAGTACATGGAAAAACTGCTAATATCGTATAAAGTAACAGTATCGAAGGATTCCACAGCAGAACATAATTCCTTTATATCCTCCATAGTGAGAATGTCACAGCAAAACTCCACCAAAGATGATAAAAGATGCTATTCTCAAGGACACCGTGGTACAAATCCCTGGCAACTGCCCTCAACATGTATATCCCTCAAGTTCGTAGACGGCAACAGCATGCTTCTTTACTTTGCTAATTGTCTTCCCTTGTATTAAAATCATAGCTAAATTTGTCTAGAGAAATGCACAGAACCAATGGGAAACATAAAAAATTAATTTAGAAAGAAAACAATTAACTAAAAGTTCCAAGTACGAGTACCATGATGACAACTGTATCCCCTGCTCCTAGGAAATGCAGTTAACTAGGGAGGATTAAGTTGTTAGGATGCATGACATATTCGAGGGCTGACAAATATATATATTTTCCCTGATATTTAAAAGTCACAACTGAAAACAGGAAGAGGAATTACTGTGTTATTTTAAAGGACACAAATCAGCTAAATGCCCTCAATCACAAGGACGCACTTACCAGGGCTTTCCACTCGCTTATAGTGGTAGGGATTGATGCACACCTCCTTTTGCTTGGAACCAAAAGGAAACTCGCAGCATTCCAGTGGTTTTAGTTCATGGTGGCTCTGCAGGTCGGGCCAGCGCCACACGCGGCAGTAAATGACATGAGGCAGTCCCTTCCGGTGGGAAACTTGCAGCCTGCCATCCAGAGAGCGGGGAATGGTGACACAGTTACTGGGCTGCCCTGGGCAGCTCAGGGCCTTCTCCAGTTCCTCCATGGCCCCTTTCTTCTTCTTCAGTTTTTTCACCAAAGCATCAACAGCTTTCTCTGCCCATTTTTCTTCTTCATCGCCCTGTTTCCACCCAAGAAGTCTCTTCACCGCTGGACTTGTGAAGGAAAACAAACTGGTCACATTCATAGTGATGGCACTAGGTACACACTCCTTGAGTGTGGTGAAACGAAGGAGTCTCCAAAATGCGAAATGCCAAGAGAAGACAGTTCCCTTTAATTATACAGAATTCTCTTTAGCTGCTTAGTTTTGAGGTCATGAAAAGTAGAAATTACCATTCCTAGTGTTGCAAAACGTAACCCAAAGTCAGCACCTAGAAAAGACAAAAGGAAAAAAAAATGTTTAAAATCATTTCTACCACAAAAACCACAATTTCTTAAAGAATGACTATGGCCAGGTCCGATTTTGAGTGCTTTTATGTACTTCAGTATGCTATGGACTGAATTATGGCCTCCCTGAAACTCATGTTGAAACCCTAGCCCCCAATGTCACTATATCTGGAGACGGAGGCTCTAAAGAAGGAGGATAAATGAGGTCATGACAGTGGGGCCATCATCTGATAGGATTGGTGGCTTTCTAAGAGGAAGGGAGAGCCCTCTCTCTCTCTCTCTCCCCATGCACTGAGGAAAGGCCATGTGAGGACACAGAGAGAAGGCAGCCATCTGCAAGACTGGAAGAAAAAACCAGAAACCAAATTGGCTGAAACCTTGATCTTGGACTTTCTAGCCTCCCCAACTGTGACAAATAAATTTCTGTTCTTTAAACCACCCAGTCTATGGTACATTAAGTCCTCGCTTAACCTCGATAGTTTCTGTATCTTTAAGCACACGAGGTATAAGAAAACCAATTTCACCATAGGCTACTCCATACAAACAAGACTTATGCTCCTATGGCATCACATCAACATTATAACAAAACAACATTGAACAAAATGACATTATTCAAGGACATGTATTTTGCTATGGCAGCCCAAGCAGACTAATAATACACAGTACTTAATCCTTTAAATAATCCTTTCAACTAGGTAATAAAATCACTGCCGTTTCAGACTGAGACACAGATTAAACTGAGACACACTTTAAAAAGTAGCATGTTACTGTTTACATGAGTTCTGAGATAGAAGCAACAGACACCGTAGTGCAAAGAAGTCCAAGTTCTCAACAGATACTGTTTTCTATTTAGATTCATTTATAGGTACTAAAAATATATTTCAAGACACACCTCAATCAACAAAAATTGAAAGCCACAGGAAAAAAATAAAAATACAATAGTTTTAACATCTTTTTTTTTTCTATTAACATCTGTTTTTAGTTTGTTCCTTGAGTATTTCTTGTGCTAAGAGGAAAGGTAGATTATACTTCTACTACATAAATGTAGCAGCATTTGAGGGTATTTATTCCGTGAACAAGCCTGTGCCGATGGGCCACAGGGCAAGTGAGGTTAGGGAATTTATGTCCCACTTTTTTAAATTTGCTTTTTATTGACATGAGAGAAATGAAGCCCATGAACACATATTGTACCAAACTCTTTAGTCAAGTTGTCTCATTTAAAACTTCCAGTTATTCTTCACCAGATGAAAACATGAAAGGTGAGAAAGATTAAAGAGGATGCCTTTACACAAACTCTGGCTAAGATACAGTACCATGTATCAAAACAACCTCCTCCCAAGATGCTGGAGAGAAGGAAAAAGTAATGAAATGAGCTGAACGTGCTTCACAGTGTTTCTGCCTAAGGCAGTTGCCAAAGCCTATGCTATAAGCAGCACGAGGCCTAGTAGCCAAGCCGAAAAAGAACTAGGCAGAGATTTCAGTGGCCTCACAGTGTTGAGGAGACCAAAAAAAAGTTAAGAGTTGAGGGCCTGCTGAGAAGGCAGACCTACCTGGTAAATACACTAGGTTTTCAGTTCAGACCACTAAGCGGGTGGCCCAGTATAAGGGCAAAAACGAAATGGAGCCGTTTTTATACTGAAACACATCCTAGAATTGGATCAAGGTGATGGGAGAAGAGGAGAAAAAACTTACAGAAGAGACAATATTTTCAGATATTGGCCAAGGCTTTTCCAAAACTGACAATACACCTCTAGCCACAGATTCATGAAAGCCTACAAATTCCAAGAAGGACACATACAAAGAAATCTACAAGTTTTGATGTATCGTATCAAAGAAAAATTACTGAAACCCTATGACAAAATTCTTTAAAGACAGATTATTCTCAAATGTACAGTAAGGCTGACAGCTGACATTTCAACAGAAACGATGGAAACAAGAAGACAGTGAAATATCATGTCAGTGTACCAAATGTCAATAAATAGCTGGTGACTTAGAATTCTATGCTTAGTGGTAAAAAACATGCAAAAAATGATTGTGAAATAAGGATGCTTTCCAACAAACAAGATCTGAGAGAACTGGCTTCCAGCAGGAATTCGTCAGGCAAAAGGAAAAAGATCCTAGAAAGCAAGCAACTCCAGGAAAGAATGAGTTCCAGAGGGTAAATAAGGGTAAATCTAAATGAACACTGACTTTACAAAACAATAATAGGAATCTCTTGTGTTGTTTAAAATATACAATTAAAATGCATGATAAAAACAGGGGAAAAGGGTAAATGAAGTTGGTATTCTAAGGTCCCTCCCTGTATTACCCAGGCTGTGATAAAGCATTAAATTATTACTGATATAATTAGTTTTGAAGTACGTCATAATAAAACAACCACTGAAAGAATAATTTAAAAACTATTAAGAGGTAATAGAGGAGTTAAAAAATATGACATGATTTTTTTAAAATATGACTAATACAAAAAATATGAGAAAGGAGAAAAAGGAGCAAATAATGGATGGGACAAATAAAAAACACTATGATTTAGATCTAATCCCTGAAATATCAGCAATTACTTAAATATAAACAGATTAAATATGCAAGTAGAAGGCAGGGGTGGGATGCGGAGTACCACTTAACTATGGTGACTTGCCAGAGACACACATTAAAATAAGAACAAAGAAAGGTTGGGGAAAAAAGGATATAAAAAGATACCCACACATATTCTAGCCAATAAAGCTGGCAAAGCTATCCAATTAGACAAAATAGACTTTAAACTAAGGAGCATCACCAGAGATAAAAAAGAGACATTTCAGGCTGCCCCAGTGGCTCAGGCGGTTAGAGCTCCATGCTCCTAACTCGGAAGGCGGCCAGTTCGATTATTCCCACATGGGCCAGTGGGCTCTCAACCGCAAGTTTGCTGGTTCAACTCCTCGAGTCCCACAAACGATGGTGGGCTCTGCCCCCTGCAACTAAGATTGAACATGGCACCTTGAGCTGAGCTGCCGCTGAGCTGCTGCTGAGCTCCCAGATGGCTCAGTTGGTTGGAGCGCGGGCTCTCAACCACAAGGTTGCCGGTTCAACTTCCACAAGGGATGGTGGGCTGCGCCCCCTGCAACTAGAAATAGCAACTAGACCTGGAGCTGAGCTGTGCCCTCCACAACTAAGACTGAAAGGACAACAACTTGACTTGGAAAAAAGGCCTGGAAGTACACACTATTCCCCAATAAAGTCCTGTTCCCCTGCCCCAATTAAAAAAAAATAGATTTCAAATAATAATAAAATCGGTATGAAAATCTCAAAACCAGAAGAAGACATGGTTTTAGAACAAAATTTTTAAAAAAAGGACATTTCATTTAAGAGTTGATCCACCATGACTAGATCACAGTCACACCATGAATATATCAAATTTTCAGCATGTAATTAGTCTCAAAATACATAAAGCAGAAACTGACAGAATTAAAATGACAGACACAAACCCACAAGTTAGTAAGTACCATACTAACAGATACACAAAAATCAATAGATATAGAAGATTAACAACGTTTAAAAACTTGATCCAACTCATGTACAAAGACCACTGAACCCAACAACAGTGAATGCATATGCGTAATACTTTCAAATACACACGGAATACTTACCCAAATTGACCATATAATGAACCATAAAGCAAATCTCTACACATATCAAACCCGTACGAAATGTCCTTTGATCACAGCATAACTAAGAAGTTAATAACAAAAATTTTGTTATTGAAAATAATTATACTTTTCAATAACTCACGGGTCAAAGAAGAAAACGACTACAAGAACAACAACAAAAAAGGAAAAGTAAATTAAACCCAAAGAAAGTAGAGGGAAATGAGAGCAGAAAAAAGCATAACAGAGAACACCTATAAAATCAAAGTTGGTTCTCTGAAAATACTGATAACCTGGGGTAAATGTCTAGGAAAACTAATCAGTGAAAGAGAAGGTACAGATTACCAATCACAGGAATAAAAGGGGAAAATCATTACTGATCCTCAGAAATTGAAAAGCTAAAGACACTGAACAGCTGTCACAGTGAATTGTGCATGTACACAGTACCACGCGGCCGTCCACACGTCCGTCTCCTCACAATAGGAAAACGATGGGGGAATTAATTCAATCTTACTGTCTTCCTGTCTTTAGAGCCCCAGACTGTACCTCGACAGAGCAGATTCTCAATGAATGTTTAATGAATGATTTAGCTCCCTGAAGAAATTAGAAGGCCAAGTGTGGGGCTTCAACTTTATTCAATAAAATATGAATGAATATCACTAAATGTAAGTATTCCATAAGCTGTAGGGAATCAGTTGTTTCTTTTTTTTAAAATAAAGAATTTTATCCAAATTTACCAGTTTTTTGAAACTGGTATTATTTTTAGTTAACAGAAAACAAAACTATGCTATTATCAAAAGTCACACTTGGCCAGAGTGTTACCTATTGAAATGATCATTTACTAAAGGTTAGTTTTGCAAAAGAACGAGAAAGACATCTAGTCCTTCGTCACCACTGATGAAGGGAATATATTTATTATTATCCTGGATATCTTGTTCTTCTATTCCAAAGACTGCTTTTTATATTTTTGCCAATGACTTTCAAATAGAGGGGGTGTGTTTGTATCAAAATCACTTGGGGCTATTTCAAATTCTATCACGGATAGGTTTGTTATATAAGGTACGTGTCTTGAGAGTGTGGGGAGGATTAAGAGCCACCCTTTCAGACCTTTGTTTTAACTATTCAAATTGACATTCATTCAACACAACTGCACTGAGCGCCTGCTAAGTACCTGGCGCTGGGCTGTACACGAGGACACAGGCAAAGATGGCTACCCCCAACCCCGAAGGAGCTCACAATCCAAGGCAAGAGCCAGTGTGGAAACAACTAAGTCTGCTGGGGCAGACTGGTTTCCTGGCATGACAACACCAGAGGTTTGCGGGGAGAAGGCGTAGGCTGTCTGAGAGCCTCAGCCAGGAGAGCGTGACTGTCCCAAGGTCAGCCAGGAGCACAGGACTAGGAGAACAGGAGGCCCATGGACGGTGCATTTGCCCACCATGAACGAACTACAATCCTGTGTGACAAGCGCTTGAAAACAGGTATAAACAGTAACATATAAAAGCAGAAAAAGAGAGAACCAATAATTTCAGGGATTTCAGGAAGTTTTTCCGAGGAAATATCAAACAGGTCTTCAAGGATGAGCAGAATTCTGTGAAACAATAGAGCTAACATTTTGAGTGATCATTGCATGACAGACAATGTCCCAGGTACTTTCCATCTATTAACTAGTTTAATCTTTGCAACAAACCCTCCAAAGTCAACACTGCCATATGCTTCATTTTATAGGTAAGGAAAGTGCAATATAGAAAAGTTTAATAACTTGCCCAAAGTTTACGTACACGGCTATCTGGCAGAGCCAGGGTTTGAACTCCTGATATTGGGCTCTAGAGCCTCAATTTGTTAACCACTTTTCTAAATTGCCAGTCCTAACAGACACATGACAGAAATGCCAAGGTTCAAGGTGGTTGGAGGCAATCCAGGCTGATAGCAAGGGCAAGGGCCAGGCTGTGAAGGGCCTGGGATACATCTTATCCCGCAGACAAGTGGAAGGTTTCAAATCAGAGCATTGCCATGATGAGATACATGTTTTAGAAAGACAGCTACGATGATATCCTCAATACAGGAAGTATTCTCCATACAGAAAACAAAAATCTAAAACAAAACAAAACAGAAAAACTACCACCTCCAAACACCGCAGGGGCCAGTCAGGAGGTGAACATCTTGATGCCACTCACAAAAATTAAAGTGACAAGATCACAAACTTTTGCATAGGAATGTGCATCGATGAAACAAAATGCAGGCTGATCACTAATTTTTGCCTTATTGAGTTAAGCTTTTTTTTTTTTAAATACGCAAGTCAAATAAGTCATCTACCTCCCATTAGGAATCCAAATGAGTCCATGATACTATGGCCTTGGCAAAACAACTCCTTTTTTTCTCTGTCCCTTTTTTGTACTTCCTGCTTTAGTTTATGTCAAAAGTTAAGTGCCCTTATCAGTTTAAAGTGCAAAATAAAAACATGAGTCAGCAAACAGAGATTTCCTTCCCTCTTCTCCAAATACAAACATTTAACGCTGACCAAAAAAAAAAAAAAAAAAAAAGCATTCATCCAGGAAAGAAACCCCCAGAAGCCTTAAAAAAAAAAAACTTACTCTAAGTAAATATTCTGAACCAGAAAAGGTAAAAAGTTTTCATACAAGATTTTCATCAGAGCATTATTTACTAAAAGAGAAAAAAAATCTAATAATTAGGAAATAGTTACATAAGCTTAGAACAATTCACTTTAAACATTATGTTCATGAAAACTATGTAATAACTTGGGAAAAAACCTTAAGCAGAACATAAAACAGTATAGCATAAACAATTATGTAAATATACTAAAATATTAATAGTGGCTGAGTTTGGAAGGTTTGTCATACCTCTCTCCTACTTTTCTAAACCTTTCAAACACTCTTTAATGAAAAATTGTAACTTCCAATTTTTTAAAAAAGCCTCTATATGTAATTTAATAATTACCCAAAAAAATCAATTTCATAAGCTCAAGCCACACACGAACTCTACTTATACATCAGATTGGACTTGGAGTGTGATCTGATTTCAGAAGTAATAAAAACACAGTTTAAAATAGGGTTCTGAATTCAGAACCCTTTCCTATGGAGTCTTGCCCCTAAGAAGGGTTTCTATAGCACTGCCAGAAGTCAAATGAGAAAAATACTCTTATAATGCTCCTTTTGACTTGGATATTTAATTTTGCAACTTATGTGATATTCCTTAATGTTAAAAGTAAAGCAAAAAAAAAAAAATTTAAATACCTTTAACAGCTATGTAACTTGCTTTATATTTAAAGGCAAGCTAATTAGCCAACTGCACAATAGGTATTTTCTTCATCTTGGCCTCATCTAGTAAAGAAACATGTAATTATCCAACTGTGGGAATATCAACAAAATATACTCTCTGCCGTTCAACCTTTCAGATCCCAGTATCCCACAGAAAGTTTTAAAAGAAAATTATTCTAATGTGTATCTGAAGATACATTTAAAAAGGCAGGGGGAGGATAGCCGCCAAGTGTTACAAATGTAGTACCTTTAATAAAAGAATGAGGGGGAGAGACAGGTTAACGACCAACGGCCTCTGTAGCTTCAGACTAGTGCCATTTTATAATTCTTGCACTGGCATGGAATTCAGTGAGCTAGACAAAATAAACGATCCCATTAAATATTGACAAAATAATTAGATCATTCAATAAAATAAACATAAAATATAGGCTCCAAAAAGTGACTGGGGGAAAAAAGACTCCTAGTACACCTTAAAATAAGGAACTGACAGAGATAAATGGTCTATTTTCAGTGAAGCAAGCAACTCATTTTTTTAATTCACTTCTTGTTCTTTGGTTCATTATTCTATCTTAACTCTAATGGTAAAACATCAAAGCATAAAAGATCAAAAGAATGAAGGAACTAAAATCACAGGGTATTGATTAACTGCACTTTGAAACTGTTTACCAGTTGGATAAGCTATTTAAGAAACAAGACTTTATAAAAATTATTTTTCTATAAAAATGTTTGATCCTTTTTTGGGGAAACAAGTATTTCCAAGTAAGTAAATAAACTAACTTTGTGCGTATTTCCTGACTTAAACCACTAGCTTTCTTCTTAAACAGATGATCCTGTGAATAAACAGAAAAAGACTTGAGCTTCCAAAGACGAGCTACAGTGGGGCTTCAGAGAAATTGTAAGCAAACTGTTATGATTTTTGTAGTTCAGTAGTTTTTAGATCTATAACACATCAGCATACAGAATGCTATGGAGATGTAAAAGACCTCAGAGATGTGTTCTACAAAGTGATCAGTGGCAATATTAATCAATATTATGGAAAGGTATGTGTCATCTATCCTAACACCCAATGTTAGATAGGCCTGATGAGAAATCTTGCTTCCTCTGAGACGCTTAGCTCAAGTAAAAAGTCAAAAAGGGTCAAAAAGTGAACATGCCAGGGGATCCATCTTGTAATATAATTTTTCATTACTCCAAAATGGACTTTTTTTTTTTAACCTACTTGATTTCATTTAGGTACCCAAGTCAACTGTATACTCCTACTATGAAAATGAATAAAGAAAAACCTCATTCAAAATGGAGTCATGAAGGGAGGGCTCTCACATACATACCACAAATCTAGCTTATTTTACGTACCCCAGCAGGAAAGAGCTTACTTTACATAGCCTCCTGCAGGAAGAGGCAGATTTTCTCCTTGCCCAGCAACAACTCAACCAATGAGAGGCTGCCACAATCCCAAATTCTTGCTAAAGACCTTTAGTTCAAAACCTGCCCTCCCAACTTCCTCCCTTCGTCTAAAAAAACATGTTCCTCTCTCTTCTCCGGAATGGTGTGCTTGTCCCAAATTGCTTTTCCTGAGTAAATTCATTTGCTGCTTCATAACCTTTGTTGTTTAATTTTTAAGGTTGACACTACCAAAGGCAGAATTGTCAAGAAAGATCATGATTCCCAAGGAAGATGAAACCAAGATGCCCTAAAAATTCCTAACACTCATAAAAACCATAGAATCACAGAAGACTAAACACTACAGATTAGGGTTAAAAATGCTTAAAAAGATGAAGGCTACAAAGGAGAATGTTTGAGATTCAATACCAGTAAATATTTTAAAACATAAAGAGCAAGCCATCATTAAGCCAAGAATTGCAATTATTGGTAAGGGTAAGGTAGAGAATTCACAAAATGGGGGAGGGGGGAGAGCAGGGGGGAGTCATAACCATGTCCATTAGACTTAAATAAATTAAGACTACAGAATTAATCAAAAGTCCTCAAGAATTGGGAACTTCCAAACTTTTGATAAACAAACCTGAATACCTATCACTCGCAAGTGGAACAGCAGGCAATCCGGTTGCCCGCATAGCAGGATGGCCAAGGTAGAAGCAGCACATATACTCCCGTCCCAGATGGCGAACAACCCTATGAGCAGTACCCACAAAAACCAGTACAGTAGTCTCCCCCTTATCCACGTTTTCAACCGTGACCCGAAAATATTAAGCAGAAAATTCCAGAAATAAACAATTCTTAAGTTTTAAACTGCACACTGTTCTGAGTAGCGTGATGAAACTGTGCGCCACCCACTCTGCTACCTGGGACATGAATCACCCGTGTCCAGCGTCCCCACGCAGTAGACGCTCCCGCCCATTAGCTACTTAGTAGCTGTCTTGGTTATCATTGGACGGGCTATCAAGGCATCGCAGTGCTTGTGTTAAGTAATCCTAGTTTACTTGCTAATGGCCCCAAAGCACAAGATTAGTGATGCTGCCAATTTGGATACGACAAAAAGAAGCTGTAAAGTGCCTCTTTTAAGTGAAAAAAAGGTGAGTACAGTAAATATTTTGAGAGAGCACATTCACTTAACTTTTATTAATCTGTTATTGTGCCTAACTGATAAACTTTCGCACGGGTATGTATGTATAAAGAAAAACATAATATATAGAGGGTTTGGAACAATCTGCAGTTTCAGGCATCCACCGGGGGTCTCAGAATGTCATCTCCCACAGATAAGGGAGGGGCTACTGTAATGAAGACGTGTGGAGACAGCACTCTGGAACAAGAACACAACTCTGAGCGGTTCCTAATACCATGTTGCTCCGAAAATAAGACCTAGTCGGACTATCAGGCCTAATGTGTCTTTTGGAGCAAAAATTTATATAAGACCTGGTATAATATAATATATAATATTAAAATAAGACCGGGTCGTATACTAATTTTTGCTCCAAAAGACACATTAGGGCTGATAGTCCGGCTAGGTCTTATTTTCGGGGAAACACAGTAAAAGCATCAGAGAGTATTTATTATACGGCTCCTTAAGAAAAATGATACATCTTTACTCCAAGCCAAACAGGAAAAAAAAGTTTGCTACACAAGAATAATGCCATTACAACAATGAATATAAAAACAGAGCTGGGTTTTCTCTAGCTATTTCAGTCTTAGAAAATACCCCAAAGTAACAATGCTCTGTGACTTGGTTTCAACAAATAATCTGTTCAAATGTTTCTTCTCCCCTGTTACGCCAATTAGGCACTAACTTGGTTTTGAGATAGTTGTTTTGCAGGAGAAAACAGGTCAAGGGCCTCTGCATTTCTTTTTCCTGTTTTAAAACAGCAGTTAGCACAGGACTTTCAACATTTCTCAATTTCAAATGGGTCAGATGTAGCTAAATAAAACTTATTACTAACCAAAATAAGGGGGGGGGGGAATCCTAGAAGAAGAAGAAAGGGAGGATGGATCTAACCTCTCTTCATTTCTCTCATAGATTCTAAAGCACCTGTTTAACTACCTACTCCATTGCTTAGGAGTTGGGCTAAGAGGAACTCGACTTCAACTGAGTCCTCAGAAAATGAAAACATATTTAAACAAACTTCCTAGGCAACAAAGCGATATGAAGATCCACTGGAGATCACAGAAGAGTTCTGCCCCGTCTTAAAGCAGAAGCTATGTCCTGCTCTCACCAACACCCAGATGTCACATTTCACCTTACTGAGCCTTTCACTATGAAGCCTTGTTTTGGTTACTTCCAAACATGTCCCAACTTTCTAAATGTGTGATTGACGCCACAGAATAGCTAGTTTGCCACTTTCTCACTAAATTGTTTTTCCAGAGATTAATTTTCCAGATCTGAGTAGCATGATGAAATTGTGCGCCATCCAGTATGCTACCTGGGACACGAATCACCCCTGTGTCCGGCGTCTCATGCTGAAGAAACTGGGGGGTGAAGGTGGGAGAGCGGACAAGCTCTTGAAAGCCTGTTTTTAGTAATGCAATTATGCGGACACTAACAGCTAGTCTTCCAGTCTCTCAGGTGTGACTTAAGTGACATGCTAGTGAGAGACGTGATGGGGTCTCTCAGGAGTGTGAAGTGAGTGGGAATCTTAGGAACCAAAAAGGAAAAAAAGAAAAGAAAAAAAGGAGTAACACATAAGCTTTGAATTCCAGCTTACCACTTACTTCTCACTTGTAAGTTCACTGCAAGCTGTGACATTTCAGTCAAATGATTTCAAAAGTGGTGTCCCCATGATGAAAATGAAGCAAGGAATTTATGGATGTCACAATTACATGAGTTTCTAAGGATACAACTGTAGTTTATAGATTTAGGTGTGTCAAGTATTGCTACTCAATATATCTCCATTGTGTTAGAAACTCTTTAACACAAGAACTCTTTCATGTTCTGCTCTGCACACACAAGTCCCTCCATCCTGACAAATCTGGACGGCTTGTAGGGCAACTTGTCAATTTCTCTTAGTCATAGAGATTCCCTACAGAATAGCAAGTGTCAGTTCTCTTTTGTTTTAATAGATGATTATTTGTTAAGTAGACTGAAGGCACTTAAGTTTTCTTACTGTCCTCAATTCCAACAAACAAAGTTGGCTTCTTTCGCTATCTCCTTGGCACTTCTTCTAAAAGTTTACAACATTCCTGAATCCCACTGAATCCCAAATCCCAATTCCAAAACTCATGCTTCTAACAGAAAACTGAACTTCAGTACATGCTGGCCTTCAAGAAGGCCAGGTCCTAACTACCTCACACTGATAACTTTCAATTGTATTCATCTCAGCTCAAAAGCTGTAGTGTTATTTGCCCTGTAAGTGCTCTTTTCTGACGACCAAAGGCATTTTAAAATTTAATTTCACTGACTGCAGAGGGAAAAAGCCTACAGTAGTTGTCTCTTAGAAAAAACTAGTATTCTCTTTGACTCCTTGCTATTGTAGAATAGCAATTTTATAGACAGCAAAGAATGCTAAATGTGGTAAATTTCCGTAAGGGGCCAGTTCTGAATGATTCATCATTAACAAATGAATGAAATTATTTTAATTGACCTATTCACTTACGTCAGCATTATATTGATTGTTTTTACAAACATCTTATTGACTCCTTACAGGAATTCTTCAAGGTGTATGTCATTATCTCAATTTTATTAATTAACTTGAGGATCAAGACCATATTCTAGCAAAGGGTACATCTGCATTTTAAACCAGAACAGATACGAAAGTCTACCAATCAGGTTAGAAAAAAAAAAAAAAAAAGGCAATGCAAATTCCAAATTCACAGATGAAAATGGAACAGGCTAGAGGAAGAAAAAAAACTATCCCTTTTATTTAAAAAAAAAAAAAAATCCTGCTTTATTTCATTTTTGGGAACATATTTTTCTTGTTCCACTGATCTCACAGGTGCTGTTTATGACAACAAACACCGACATCTGTAGGGCTGAGCTGACTGACATTCACAAGGCAGGACAGCCTGAACCCTCTCCCTATATTTAGATCCTTCAGCTCAGATCTTAATTGAATAATTTAATCAGGACCCTCTAGAAGGGAAACACATCCATATTCATCACAGGCATCAAAGGAAACATCTTTGCAAGTTATATCCTTTTACAAACCAACATATGGTCTCACGCCATTCTCCCAATTGTTGAACTCCTCCTCTGGGAAGAACATGGAATTTTATTTCTTTTTATCACTTGAAAAAATCACTTCCCTCCTAATTCAGTAAAACTGGGTGGAGGCCACTTCCTCCACAGGTGAGAGAAATAAAACTTGTTGATATGTCATTGTCAGGAATTTTAAAGTTAACCATTTATTTTATGTACTTTCAAATGGAAACAAAAGGCAGACTAAATCCAGAGTAAAAAATCAGGCACATTCTTCACACTTTCAAATAAAACCCCTACAAATTTTTCTGTCATTTTTAAGATGTTTTTAAAAATGGAATAAGAGACAGATTTGAACAGCAGCTTTCTACTTAGTAGCTGCACTGTGAACCAAACATTTCTCTGAGCCTCAATTTTCTTCTCCACAAAACTTTGTTTCTACCACCTACCCCACTGGTTGTTATGAGGACCAAATATGAATATGTGAAACTGATCTGAAAACTGTAACATGCGGAAAACTGTGACGTACTCTATTAAGAGCAGTTTCACAAATAAGAAAGCTAATTTTAATATTTCACATATATCAAAAAGCAAAGTTTCTGTCCTAGTTCTAACGTTCTGTTTTTAAAAATGGTAAAAAGAAAATCCGATAAGCCCCACAGTCATTCAGTTTATTTGACAAACACGAACTTGTGCCAGACACTATTCTAAGCATGGACATAGCACTGCACAAAAGACCCAAAACAGTATTGTTTAGAATGAGACCCACATTCTCGTGGTTATGGGAGGCCCTACTGAGAAGGTGATGTCCCCACAGAAGCCTGAGAAGGTGAGGGGCTGCGCCACATGGTACCTGGGGGAGCGCACTGCCAGCAGAGGGAAAGGCAAGTGCAAAGGACCGAAGGCAGGACCGTGGCTGAAATGTTCACACAGCAAGGAGGCCGATAAGGTGGGAATGGACGGAGGAGGAGCGAGTGGTGGGAGACGACGCTGGGGAGGGGAGCAGACACGTAGGAACGCGGAGGCACTTCTTAGCTTTCACTCGGAAAAAGACGGGGACCACCGGGAGATGCGAGCAGAGATGTCAGCCATGACTGACTCACGGTTTACGGGAGCTCTGCGCTGACTGGGTTGAGAACAGACGAAAACGATGGAAGGAGGACATCGTAGGGAGACCAGCTGGAAGCTATGGCAATTGTTAAGGTTTCAGATGATAAAAGGTTTGGATCAGCGTGGCAGAAAGGGTCAGATTCTGGATGTATTCTGAAGGTCCCACCATGAACAAATACATTTTCCTGCTTAAGAAAGAAAATAATCAACCCTAAACTTAGAGAAATCTGTTCAATTGTTACAAGTGTAAAAAAGTCCCTTCTGATGGGACTGAGTACCTGAGGTGAGATCAAAGGTCAGCGGGGAGAGAAGTCCCGGAATGATCACAGGAGCAGTGCGGAGGAAACGATGGCTAGAAGCTAAAATCTTGTAGGGATGAGGGTGAATGATGGGGAGTGAAGCAGTGAGTGAGTCACAAGGAAGGGAAGTGAGTCGCAGAAGCTGACATAATGTTCAAAGCTGGGTTTTTCATGGAGGGTGGTGGGAGGATGGGCCAAGGGTGGCAATGAAGGGGACACCACCTCCTGGCCCTATGCTATGAGGGTTAGAAAACAGCCAGCACCTAAGGGACCTACCAGGAAAGCTGCATCCTTAGATGAGCTTGGTCTATGCCCAAGGTCACTCACGTTCCAAACAACCCAGATGTCTAACGGTAAGGGAATGATTACATAATTTACGGTACACCCGACAATGATATAACTGCTAAAAAAGAAAAAAAAAGACACTTTAATGTCTAACATGGAAACAAAAACCATACCATAATTGTTCAGTTCAAAAAAGTTGCAGAACAATATACATAATGTGATCCCATTTTAAAAACAGACAGAAGCAAAACTTGTATTACATGTATAAATACATGTGCATCTTTCAAGGCCTGAAAGGAAATAAACGAAACTGAACAGGTTACCTTCAGGAGTGAGGTAGGAAGGAGAAGGGAGTGCAGGAGAGTACTGTTTTTTTCTTCTAATCAATTATGGTTTTCAATTTTAAAACTCCAATACTACAAATAAAAACTGAAAGTAGGTAAGAGATTTATTCTCTGTGGCTCCAAAAGACAGCATTATGACCAAGAGGTGGTAAGATTTATCTTTTTATAAAGGAAAAAAATAATTGAAAGTGTTTCTGCACAGAATGGAAATACCACTGAACTGGGATTTTTCAGAGAAATTTATTCCTGTACACAGGGCTGGAATATATGGCCTAATTCTGGGAGAACATGGTATGGGTGGGAATGTAACATTTTTTATTAAGCAATTCAGGCACATGATCATAAAATTCAATTTTACAAAGTGCCATAATATAACAAAAAAGTAAGTTTCCTTCCCATTCTAGTTCCCTAGTCCCCTTTCCATTAACAGTTCCAATATCGTTCAAAATTTTCAGTGCATGAATCTCACCCCAAAATGTTTTGTGTTACTCGAATATCTCAAGAGTAATTTGGTCCTGTGCATTTTCCAGTACATAAATCTGTTATTTAGAAGAATAAAATAACTTCTAAAAATCAAAGTTTACATAATCACTGAAACAAACACTGAGATCAGCCAGATTTCATTCTCCTCCACATGACAATCAATGACATCCTGTTTTCAATCTGCCAAAAACTGGACTCGACTTAGAAACGTTCACTTGGCCACCTCACAGGAGAAAATGAACAAAGAGCAGCAGCCCTCTTCCAGCACTGTAAGAGCTCCCTCCAGCTAAGAGCTAAAAGCAGCCAACGCCACGTCTTTCCCTGGGTCAGAGACATAATGCTGAGGATACCGGCATCTCCTGCAGGACGCGGTGAGCCAGTGAGACCTGCACCAGAAACGCAGCCCTTTGCTGCCTCATCACTGTTCAGCCCAGGGCTGTCCGTTAACCTCCCCACAGGGACCGACTTACCAACCAGAATGGGAAACCCTAAGAGTGCCCTTTGAAGGCTTAAGAGCTCAAGGTCTCCCCCTTCTCACGTTCCACTAAGAGCGCGCTGGTCGCCACTAATGCACTATTTAACTGAACAGTTCTTTTAAGCGCGTGCCACATAAAGGTGCCGTGGAAAGAGAATGAGTATGAGACAGTTCCCATTGCCATCACTACCAAGCTTACAGCTATAAAGCGCGCGGGAGGGATGGGAGGGCCATGTTATAAGGTTGATGGTGATAAGTCACATGACACGATCAGGCTGTTTAAGGAGGAACAGACATGGAGAGTGGCCAATTCTTTGCTGCAACTACATCTCCCGGGCATCCGGGGCTCTGTGACACCGACTGTGCAATGGAAATCCAAATGAGTTCAACCGACTACCACCCAGGGGGGTCAATGGTGTGAACTGTGGAACGGATCATCCAAAGCAGACTTAGTAAGAATTAGCCGTTGCTTTTGGAATGTATTCTGCTTTATCAGAGAAAGCTTTCAATTCCTTGTCATGTTTTGCTTACACTAATAATAAAACTATTCAATACTCTGAGAAGACAGTAAATTCTAAAGAAATGCCTGTTCAAGACTCAAATATTTCTGTGGAAAATCTGTAAGTGGATGACGAACAGTTAACTACAATGGTTTTATTGTCCTATAAAAACTTACAAATGTATTTTATAATATGAATCACTCTATCATCCTCTCAAAATTCTATAGACAAAAAGGCTTTATAGAGCATCTGAAACATCCCAGCTGAGGACTCAATAACCTCTCTTTACCATCAGCACCAACTTCCAAGGCAGAGAGTTGTCGTGCAGGCATGGGAGACTGCGTCCGAGTACATGCGTGGCCTCTGTCAATTTTCAGCTCAAGGAGTCAGAAAGAGTCAAATGCCATTCTCAGACCATCAGCACGCCACCACAAAGCACGGAGCACTGTTCTGAGCACTTGAGACCTATTAACTCTCCTAATCCTTACGAGAATTCCAGAAGGTAAGGACTATTTCAGAGATGATGAAACTGAGGTGCAGAAAGGTGACGGGACTTGCCAAGGCAGCCCCTCTCCCAGCCCGCTTCTCCTAAGTACCCTCCTCCTCTGTCTCATGCAGAAAGCAGAGGGACTGACAAGCAAGGATTTGCTTCGAGTTTTATTTTAATCCCTCCAATTCCTTCCCTTCCCAATTCATTTTTTTATTGTTGTTACCTTCCTTCTTTCCTTCTTCCCACTTTCCTAGAGTTTTATGAGGGTAGCAGTGACAAAATTAAGCTCATTTTAACCTAAAGAGCCTAGAACAGGATAAGAAGCTATAAGCGATCCCTCAACAAGGCATAGGAAATTGACACCATTACATCACACCAACAGCCCACGTATGTGTTCAACTATTGATACTCTTTTCTTATGATGAGACTGTGGAACATTAAAATTAAACTCCTTTTAAGAAATTCATTTTCTTTACATTCGCACCGATTATTCTTAGAGTCCTGTACTGAAAACATAAACAAAACAGAACACAAATAACTGGCTCATTTTTCTTGAAGTAATTCTTTTCCATCCAAGCAAATGTAGAGGAGAAAATTTAACTAAAGAACTCTTTCAAGTATTGTATTTTATTACAGGTAAAATATTAAAATACTCATTTGAATGGCTCGTGCACAGCTGGCAGTCACAATGCTATCTACAGATACTGGCAAAAAATACTCCTCTCCACCGCGCAGGATGTGGGTGCAGCGGGGGCTGACAAAGCAAACCGTGTCCCAGAGGGGCAGAAATGGGTCAGTGACACTCACTTCAGTATCCCCTCTGCCTCCTGATACCCCCTTTCCTCCTCTCTTCCAGGGTTTCTCAACCTTAGCTTTATAGGCTATTTAGCAGCACCCTGGTCTCTGCTCACCAGATGCTGGCAGAAACACCCGTCACCCTCCCGCAAGGGAACAACCAAAAGTTCTCCATGGAGACGTGGCCAGATGAACCGCTATATTCAACCCCCCTTTGCTATTCCTTTTCTCCTTCTAATTTAAGCACCTTGGGCCTCCACACCTTTACTTAGCTCCACTTCTGGATTCCAGGACGCAAGGATTGCTGATGTCTGCAGGAAGGAATCAGGGAAAGACATCAAACACACATACCTGGTCTTCCTAGCACTTTCCTCCTCAAATAAGAAAAGGGGGAGCAAATAGTTAATCCTCAGAATTAACTGATATGTCTAGCTCACAAAGCACCAAGTGCTGCTGAGTATAAAATACACGTGCACACTCAAAACAAACTTACAACACAACACAGGTCATGTGGCTGTGATTCTCATGGGCAGGCAAGGTGAGGACCACTCACTGTGCCGACAGAGATCGTAGAGCCACTGTCCATACTTACACCCTCGAGGAACTGTCTAAAGAACAACTGTAATAAAAGTGATTAAAACAGAAGCTAGATGAGACAAGCAGGTAGGTATTACTCCTCAAAGATACAAGATCCTCAGCATAAGCCCTACATTTATGACCCCTTATCCCAACTTTATGAAGTTGCATAAAAAATATACTATGAACAGAAGTATAAATATAAATACACTCAAAAACTTGCTGAAAGAATCAATTAAGGTAGAAATGGGCTCTACCAACTGCATCAGATTTCTCTCCCAATCCTTGATCTTGAAAGACTATCCCAATTATAAGAGAAATACCTTCAAGCTAAGATGATGTAGCATCAATAACAATGCTTGGTGTTTACCTTTTCCTATCATCATATTCTCCCCTTCCCAGTAAGATCGCTTCTTCAGGGCAGAAACTGACTCACACATTTCTCTGTCCCTCTCAAAACAGGGCCCGGTGCTGGATACACAGTAGGAATCCATGAAATACTTGCTGAATTATTTATCAGCTTAACAAAAAACAGAACCCCACCGTAGGGATGCACCTTTTTTAAAGGAGGTTTTCCCGGCCAATGCGACAAGACAAACCTTTTTGGTGTTTAAATGCGAATACGTGCTGTAAGTACAGCTTGGGTGCCAATCACTTAAATGATAAGCTAATTTTGCTCACAGTTAACCAAAAACATTTAAAATCAATCAAACGTTCCCTCAAGCTTGAACAAACTAAACCAAAGTCCTGAGCACACAAACATGAGCAGAGGGACAATAAAGAGGTTCTTATTAATTACTCCAGACTGCAAAGCCAGCAACAGGCAAAAAGCAAAACAGGGAGCTGAAACGGAGGAGCTGGCAAGCTTTACACCACTATCAGCCGTGCTGAGCGTTAGTAGGGCTACACGTACAATTTCTAAGGCAGCATTCACTGCGTCATTCTTCTCTTTCATGAACAGCTACTCCCTTTCACAAAATTCAGACCCATTTGCTCTGCGTTCATCCCGCCTCTCCAACTCCAGCTTTCAGAGTCTGAAGGACGGTCCGACTTAGCATCCCAGTGCAGGCTCCCTCCTCCCTGTCACTGTCATTCAGAAAGGACCTAAGAATGGGGAGGGATGGTAGCTGGCCAAGTGCTGAGCCTGGAGGTGAGATTTAAAGCCTTTTCTTTTTCTAACTTTGAAATATCTGCAGATCATTTACAAGAAAGAAGATGGTGAGGCAGAAGACGCTGTCGAGTGGCTAGGAAAGCGCTCACTGCTGAGCTAAGACTGCATTTCGCTTAGGTGAGGCTCCCACCAATGGCCAGCACAGTGTTCCCTTACGGCAGCCTATGAAAAGCCTTTTTCATACCCACGACCCAGCCATCACCCTTAAGAGAAAATCTGGGAAATTAAATGCTGATGCCTAATTGTTTCAATTTTGTTTTTCATTTTATAAGGGATTTTACTACTTGGGGGAACTTTTCTCACTTTATTTTAATGCATTATTTACTAGTCCATCTCAATCATCAAAACCGTATTCTAAGACCATCTCTGAGTCTCATAAGAATGAGGAAAGATCACTATAAATAAACGCGAAGACTGCAGGTAGGAGAGAAAGAGGCCCATTTCAATGTGCTCTATTAAGCACTGGTGTCTGTAAGGTTCGTCGATCGTGCGCCACTTGACTAAGAAACTTCATCACTGACAGGACACTGAAGAGCTGGGAACACCTCACACTCTAACGAGGAGTCTTCTATCCCAAATTCATGACCTGGAGGGCAGTACGGTAATATCAAGGAAATGAGACGGAGAAGGCCTGTCTCTTAAAACACCAGCTTACGTATACCAGGTACCTCCTTGGAACTCCAGCTTCTCTTAGGAGGCAGGGAAACTGTGGTTCCCTTTCCTTCAATGAGAACAGCCCAGTTTTCCCAGTCTGATAACTTCCTGGTCAACAAACAGTAATACAATACAGAAAAAGAGAAGACTTCGCCCCCATTCCAGTAAAGACTCTGGTCAAGGACACCAAAAACTTTTTATGTTTAGTAGCTGTTTGCGTTTCATTTGTTTGTGAATTGTTTGGTCACATGCTTTACCAATTTTTCTATCGGGGCGGTGTTTCCCACTGATTTAAAAAGATTCTTACAAGAACAGTAACTCACTGCAAATCTGTTACCTGAAAGATCGTTTGTGAGTGTGTACTTGGTCATTTGCATGTGTTCGGTCACATAAGTCCTGTCAAATGTATACATTTTTCCTTTACGTTTTCTGCCTTTGGAGCCACATTTTGAAAAGCTCTCTCTACAGCTGTTTATACCGCTCCATCTCTTGAAATGGCACAAATCAATCCCCCTTTCCTCCTGACACTATGACAAGAATCCATGCCACCCACAATCTTTCTGCATTGAGCATATATTACTCAAATGAAAAAAAAAATTAACACTAATGAATGCTATAAGAAAGGCCACTGATAAATTCAGAATACTTACTTTTTAAAGCTCTGGGCAATTTAAATAACTTTTTAAAAATCATTACAGGGCATTCTTCTCTTAGTCCAATTAACTATACTTTTCTTAAAAACTTTTATCTAGACTCGTCAGGGAAATGCTCTATTTACAAATTCCCACACTTGATATTTCACAACTTCGTTACCAGCATTCCCATTGCTTAACGCTTCTCAGTTCATTTGGTTCATTAGACTCCTTATAACCTGTGACCCCCTTATCTAGATTGGATTCGATACTGTGCTCATTAACATTCTAGACCCTAAAATCACATTGATTTTTATAAATGTTACAAATAACATTTCCCAAGTGCTTAGCACGTGCCAGGTCCTATGCTATGCCCGTGGGGTATTCTGCATTTTACTGACTGTAAAAGATGCACCTCCCTCCCCCCCTCCCATTTTAACAACTCTGAAACCAGGAAACTTATAATCAATGGTATGTCATGTCTAATTGCCAGCTTTTTCGATAGTGCATGAAATAGTTATCTTACAATCGGCATTATCTTCGATTAGATGAACTATGGAAGTACAACTCATTTCATGTTCCAATCAATCCTAAGGCTGGTATGTGCTTTTTCAGATGAGGAAAAGCAAGGTACTAAAGTTAATGGTAGGTAGCTTTCCCAAAGTTATAAAAAGCCAAGCACGGTTTGGGACTTGGACTTAAACCCAAGTACCCTGATTCTAGAACCTCATTTCTTAACCGATTTGCTATCCCGAGGCCAGACTCATCTCTGCCAACATTTCCCTCCAACTATCAGGCCACCAAGTTCTAGTAGAAAGCAACAACTAGCTCATCTTCTCCAGTCACACTGCACTTTACCTCAGGTTCCCCCCTACTGTTTAGACTTTGAATTCTCTATAGATTTCCTGACACGCCAGCTACAGCTCTTCCAAAGCTTCTCCAATATTCTTAGTCTCCCAGGGCCATCTGCTGATTCCCCACCTCACGATCCAGACGAAGGCACTTGCCTCTACACTACAGGCGAGGCCGGCACCGGCGGGCATGAGCTCTGCTATGCTTTCCTTCCTAACCCCATTTTGCTTCTTTCTCAGCCAGGACTCCCTCCTTAGCATGGCTAATACTGCGGCACCTGGGCTCTAGATCACTAACTCTGCCATCTTTGACTGTTTTCTATCCATTAACTGTTGTCCAATACTATAGCCACAGGTGACTATTTAAACATAAATTAGAATTTAAAATGCAGCTCTCCAAGGTTGCACCAGCCACGTTTTCAGTGCTCAGTAGCCACGCGTGGCCAGTGGCTGCCGTGTTGGACAGAGCTGCTCCAGAGATCTCAACACTCACGCTTCCCTCCAGAGGCTTCCCCTTCGTGACTGCCCAGGACACCCGCCTTGTACCTGCGCAAACCGGCAAGTCCTCGGACACCAGCGGTCCTCCCCGAGGGTCTCTACAACTCACTCCTATATCACCTCGAAACAACTCCTGCAATGTTGTTGCATTTCATGTTTTTCATTTTTGTGTGTCTTCTTACCAATGACTGACTAAGCTGCTCAGAACTAACAAATACTCACTGAATAAATTAAGCATACACTTACATTACAGCATCAAAATGATCAAATAAGGGCATATTTAAAATCCTTCTTCCATTAAAATGACACATTTTCTTTCCATCTAACAAACAAAAGGTCCTGCATTTGGCTAACTAACTAATGACTTAATTTACTGTCTAATTATAATACTTAATAGATAATTAGTTCCCTTTTTTCTTGTGGTGTTTGAAATTGAAAGAAAAAGCTGTACAAGTGTGAAATACTTCCACTTTTCATAAGCACACCGCAAAGAAACCACAAAAGACAGACAATCAGAGGAAAATGAATGAATAGCTTTAGTAACTATACCCTAACTATCTGAGATTGTAGGAAAAAAATAGCTATAATACAGCTGCCCTAAAAATTCAGGGGAAACTACAAATAAAGCATTAAAAATTATGTACATAAATATATTTTTGAATAAAAAGCTAGACTCCTGTCGCCTCCTCTTCCCAAGCTTGACCCGGTGAGGAGTACTGACTTACATTCTGAGCTCAAAAGCACACAGATATATAATTAACTGTTGTGTGTGTATGTGTTCCTTTAAATTCAGACTTGTCCAGAAAATTAGTTAAAAAACCAATCCACCACACCACAGACCTGGGTTCTTACAAGGGAACAAGGCTCTGCCTTATTCCAAACACTAGGAACCAAGTAAAGGTTTGACAGAATCGCCAGGTACAGATTCCCATGAACCATGGAGGGTCTGGTGCTTTATTTTCAAGAGGCAGTGTTCCCTAAAGTTCTGATTTTAGCTTGTAACAAATATTACAACGATGTGAAAGTGCTCAAATCCTGCAGTTTCCAGTACCTTCCTGAGAAACTGATGTATTCACTGGAGTCACTGTTTATGAGTTTTGGCTTTTCTCAACTGAAATAAAGCTTCCTGTACACAAATGACTCTTCTACAGAACCTGCTCGTTTCTGCAAGTCAGCAAGCAGTTGCTATAAATGTTGTAATGCTTCTACCTATAGTACTAGTCATGTATCTCTAAACCTGATACCATCTTAATAATGCACACCAAAGTGAAGATTTTAATTTAGATTTTAAGTATGTACATTCATGCTACCTAGCTTAGCGATTTTTTTTTTTAAAGGAAGTTACTCTAGAATAAGTGTTAAAAATATTTCAGGTGTTTTGTGGCAAATCAGATGACAGATCACCAGATTAGACTGAATAGTTGCACTACCAGGTAGTAGCAGAAAAGGAATATAAAGAATCAAAGAGATTTCGGTTTGGGGCCACATGGCGACGCCTCCCTGTGTTATCAAAGCACACCTGGCTAATCTTGGTACCAAAAGGAAAACCAGAGCTGCCAGGTTGTTGAACTCATCCAGGTGCTGTGACAGTGGCACACCTGGAGAGGGCATGGCAGTTCTGGCCCCTCCCCCCGACCTTGCCCTATGTATTGGCTACTCCTGAGTTGTATCCTTTATAATAAAACTAGTAATAGTAAGTTTTAAAAATAAGAAAAACCACATATAGAAGTACAAGTACAGAAAACACATCAGCCTTAATGGCATTTTATAACGTATATCAAACCTCTCTACCTTTTTATATTTAAATTATCCTTTTTCTTCTCAGATCTTTCCAATTCTCTCTCCAGAACCCCCGCTCTTTCTGTACGTACCCCAAAGTTTAGCTTTTGGTTAGGTATGTGAGTTGCTTTTCAGAGTCAAGACATGAGATTCGTATAGCATAATCGCCTGATTTAATTTGAACTTTGTGCAGTCTCGGATCCCCCATTTTCTAGTAAGGTCCAATTGATTAAATCAGACACAGGTCTTTTCCATCTCTAAAATGAAAAAAAAATTCCATTTTAATCTGTAAAAAAAATCTCTCTGAGGTTGTCAGACTTGATTTCTACTCAGCTCCAACAACATTAGGTACAAAAAATAAGTATCATACCAAGAAATTCTTTGCTCCCCTCCCCAAATTACCATACACTGGATATGCTCACACCAAAGCCTCAGGAACACTGCGAGTGTGGTGGGGAAAAACAAAGAAACAAATGGGAACTGAACAACAAGAAGAGTGACACAGGGTCTGGCTTTCCCTCTTCCGATCACTAGATGGGTGACTTTAGGCAAGTCAGCTATCTTCTCTCGACCTCAGATTGCACAACTTGATACAAACCAACTGGATCAGAAAATCTTCAAAGCAACTTTTAACACTAAATAGCTCTATTCTCTACGAAGAAAAATAAAAATCTTAATGTTTACGAAAGCACTTAGCAAGGCAGTGCCATGGATGCCATCATCTGAAATATCACGCAATTTGGATACGTAAGTGTACACACAAGCCTCCCAGGGCATGTAAGAACATTTGGATCAGAGGATGGGAGTGAGAAGAGGGTACAGGAGTCACGGTTTCATCAGATTCTTCAACTGACCGGACCAAAAAAAAAAAAAGTTAAGAATGACTGAACTATAAAGACTACACAAAAGTCGACATTAAATATAAGGAAAAAAATGCTAAGGAATTTGCAAAAAAACTATTCGCATCTCAAGCTGCAGTGTTTACGAGCCAAGGGAAGAATAATTTTGATGAGATAAATTGAACTACTAGAACTTCCTTTTTCAGTACCACCAGCTTATGATTATACAAGAAAAAATGCAAGGGGAAAGTGGCAGGAATTATCCAGAATAGCAAAGATACAACTAAATTGGCTTTGAAATGCATTATTTTTATGTCAGATTTATTCTTCCCATTCTGTTCTGCTTAGCTATGTATTAACATTATGTTTCCTTTCCTTCAAACACTGAAAAGATAACCAAGAAAAGCGTAATAGCACAAAATTTGTCTAAAGGCCTAAAAAATAAAAGCACAGTCGTCTCTACTGGAATAATCGAGTCCGGCAGAACAAGGATTATGTGGGTGTACGTAATAGTTAGGAGTGAGGCTCTAGTCAGCCCTCCTCATTCACATCGTCACCACTAGGTGTGCAGCCTGAGGCAAGGCAGTGAATCACACCAAACTCAGTTTCTTTAGCTGTCAAATGACTCAAAGTTACAACAGTACTCAGGAAAGTTTGGAAGCTTAAATGACATAGCGGTATTAGAAACAAAGCAACAGTAAAAAGTCAGAAAAGAAATAGCTACAATTATTTCTCCTACCCATAGCTCTACGTCCAATTAGAACCCGCGACACCAATGACAAATACCCGTAATCAACCTCATTTTCTCTAGTAGCTTCAATGGTCACATCCCAACTGTTTTCTACCAAGAGCAACTAATAATCGCTTAGTAGCAAAATTAACTGATATATCTCTTTCTTTCTTTGGCTCCACAAACTCCTCAGCAGAGGTAACAAGCTGAGAACTAACTGAAAGATGAGTAAAAAGGAAGGAAAAGGAGAAGTCCAGGTCCCAGAGCAGCACCGTTAATAGAATCTTCTACGAGGGAAATGTTCTATGCGGACACTGTCCAGTATGGTAACCACTAACCATACGTGGCTACTGAACACCTGAAATGTAGCCAGTGCTACTGAGAAGACACATTTTTATTTTTACTTAATTTTAATTAATTTCAACTTAAATGCCCACATGTAGTTATTGGCTACCTTACTGGACAGCACAGCTTTAGATGACCCATAAATTGAATAAAGGTTTCCAGAAAACTAAGCAAAAAACAAGGGTCTTCTTTTTCTGAATTGTTCATATGTGCAATTCAAATATATTTTTCAGTGGAGACCTGATAACTATGACTAGATAAAGATATAACATGTCAGCGGATACATCAATACAGGGCAACTCGGTTCTAATAAAGGGATCAGAAATAAGAAGGATGTTGTCCTCTGATATTTTAGAAGGTCCCTAAGGTCAAGTTAAATTCAAGCTCATACGAAGCGTGACCCACTACAGGGATCAGAGCTGCCAAGGTCTTTATCAGCACCCCCAAAGCATCTGTCTCTCCACTACCAAATGGAAAGCTACTTAAACAATGCAGACTAGACATCTCTGCATTTCTGTTCAATTTTTTCAAAAATTCAGAGTTCTGTAAACCTTCTGCTCTTTCAGAAAAAAATCAGCATTCCTGGTCAGTTCAGCCTTTCCACTATAAACAAAATCCATGTACCACCCATATCTGAAGTATAACGCCAGACTCCTGCTTAGCTGCCCCTGTAATATGGTTTAATTATGATGACTGAACTAATAGGCTGACATCATAGACTTTTACAGGCTGACCCCATGTCATCCTGATGTATCATTTTGCACCAGTTCAGTGCTGTAAATCAATTTAAGATCTCGAGCAGGTTGAAAAGGCTGGTAATGATGCTTTCTCTGCTGTCTCTGGAGACTCTACATTATACACAACTTACATTATTTATAAAGCCTCAATGATGCCTCCATTAGCCTTGTAAGACTACACAAATGAGATCTTTTATACACACAACTTGGCCTTGATTATGTAGGCGACTGCAGTTTAAATATACTCGTCTAATTACACTCAAGTTTATTCTTTTTGCTCAAGTTTATTCTTTTTCCACTCTAACCAAGTTACTATGTTTTATCTTTAAGCCAGAATTATTAGAAATCACAATTACAGTCTGAAATTTAGTTTTTAACTAACAAATATATTGGGGAAAATGAGACTTACTTCCTCTTAATATACTTTAATGAACTCAGTAGAAAGGAATTAATTATCAAGCTCCAAGAGGTGGAAGAGCTTAAAATTTTTAATTGCCTAAAAACTGTCATTCCTCCAAAATGCAAAGGTCCTCAGCTCTTCAAGAGTATAAAATCAAAGGGTTCTGAAAATAGGAAAAATGGATTTGGTTACATACCTAAGGTTGGAGGGATCAAAACTAAATCAAGGACAAATCCCTACCCTTAGAAGAAACCCGATACCACCTGGATCCTCCAGAGGCTCTAGCATCACCCACCTCTAGAAAATCATCTCTCAGGACCCTGGTTACAGTTTCCTAAAAATTGCAATGTTACACAAATGTACACCACCTGCACAGAAATATCAAATGACTGCAAATGGGAAAGAGGGCGGGAGAGGGGAGAGCAAACACTTTAATCAGTATAGCCTATTAGGCCAGGTACCTCATTCAGAATAACACCGACGCAAAATACTTATACGAATTGAAAATGCTGGGGCAGTGAACACTGCCTCTACCTCCATTCTTTTTCAATCGTTCCAGTGCAGCTCATCCACCTCCAATAAAACGTAAAGTGGTAATTATCAGCACGGTGAAAAATCAACATGGGCAGAGAACAGTTTTCTCATTACTGAACGTAGGCATGTTACCCACCGCAGGCAGTTAGAGCAAGAAACGTTGGGAAATAAAGGCATTCTGTGATTTAGGTGCTGAGAGTGTCAGCCAGAGGAAAGACAGACAGAAATCATGCAACTTCTGTATCAATTTCACCTACTTTGCAACTTCAGATACAATGGATAGAGAACATGAGGAGGAAGAAAAAGGCCAGATGTCACAGCACTCACGAAAACGATGCTTTCTCAGGAGATGGTTCTGAGCCGCGCCTCATTTTCAGAAGGGAAGCCTTCGCCTTCCTGGTGATCTCGCACAGTGTATTTAAAAACCGTACGCGCCTCAAAATAAACAAAAGCCGCACCACTGTAGTTGTGAGATCCGGCAGGCGTCTGTCCTTCCTCACTCCCTAAGTACAGTAAGGAAACGCTCTCCCTTTAAGCCGTCATATATATTTGGCAACTAGAAAAACAAGCCCACGTCTCTCTCTGCTCTCACACCCACCACCCCCACCTTCTACAGAAACAACCCCGAGAAACCCTCACAAAGCCAGGGAGCAAAGTAAAAGAACAGTTGTTCAACAGCGAACTCACAAATACACATGCAGTGAGGCAATCGAATCCGGTCAAGGGAAAGGAATGAGACGACACTTGGAGACGCAGGCGGGTGTAGGCGGAAGAGAAAAAAAAAAAAATTACGCGCCGCCGCCGCCAAATCTTTGAATAAATTAGAGGGAATTTCGGTACGAACTTCCCTTGACCTCGACCCCCAAGAGGGTCGTTGGGGCAGAGAAGGGAACCTGTCTGGACGCGGAGGGACCCAGGGCACCGGGTGTCCCCTTCGTGCGAGACCGGCTCCCCGAGGAGCCGAGTGCTTACAGGGCAGCGCCGGCGGCCGCCCTCCAACTCCCGCAAGGGTGGCCCTGGCCGGCGCGGGACACAATGGGCCCGCGGGCCGCGCGGACGGGCCTGGGCCCGGCTGCCGAAAAGGAAAGGGAAACAGAGAGCGGGCGGAGGGGGAGGGTGGCCCGGAGGTCCCGCAGGTCCCGCCGCGGCCAGGGCCGGGGGCGAGGCTCCAGCGAAGGAACGCGGCTTCCCCACCGCAGACCCAACAAAGACGCGAGGGAATCCCGGCCGAGCCCGGTGCGGCCGGCTGGGGCGAGAGAAGAAGGTGGCAGGTTCGCTCCTCAGAGCGACTGGGAGACGCCATCATGGGGGAGGGGGGGTCCCCGTTCCGACCCACGCGGGGAAGAGCCGCCTCCCCGCCGCGGCCCGCGCCCGGCCCTGACGATCGCGGCCGCCCTGCGGGCCCGCGCCCGTCCCATCTGAGGCAGCGGCGGCGCTGGAAAGCCCAGGGTGCCGACAGGCGGGCGGGGACGCGGCAGAGGGGAAAGTTGGGTTCGGGTATGTTTCGTTTTACCGGGTTGGCGACGCGCCCGTCCGCGCGGGCGCAGGAGTGGCCGGACGAGCGGGGTCCCGCGGCCCCGGTCCGGCCGGCCAGGCGCTGCGCTCGCAGGGTCCCTCCCCGCGCCTCGGCCCGGGCTGAGCCGCTCGGCCTCTCCTTCCTCCTCCCGCCCGCCCTCTCGCTCCCGGAGCCTGGATTGATCTGGTCGTGCTGGCGTCAGGGAGTCGGAGCCGCCCAGCCTCCACTCCTCCGCTGCCAATACCCAGCGCACTCGCCCGCCCGCCCGCTCGTTTGCTCACACGCGCACCCGCGCGCCGCCGCCGCCGCCGCGCGACCAGGGATCCTCTCCAAATTCCCCGCCCCGCCGGCGCGAGCGCGGCGCTGGGAGGCCCGAGGACCGCGAGGGGAGCGGCCCCAGCCCCCGGCCCCCTTGATTCCAGCAGGAAAAACAACGCGCATTCTTGCCTCCCCCTGCCTCCTTTCGTCCGGGTGAGCGGACTTGGTGCATTATCTGCAAGTGAAGTTCTGTGTTCGGCGTTTATTTTCTGAAATGCTCATTTACACGTCCACCGCGCCCACCGGAACGTACTGTTAATGTGGAGTACATGTTTGACAATTATCGTTTCAGACTCGCTTTTTGTGTCTCGTTTTCATTGCCCCTCACTTACTCCCCAATGATTTGCAAGCCTCAGAAGTTGCACGTACTCAGAATTGGATAGCCTGTGAACCGATACATGCGTGAAAATCGATTGCATGTGAATCAATACATGCGTTTCGTGCCTAATGGTTCGAGTAGGTAACTTCATTGCTCCAAATCATGACAGATGCCACAATAGCACTCTAAATTTTTGACCCAATTTCTACAATCTTTTCGATGACACCCCTCCCCTCAATTAAAACAGACTAGCTCTCATCTACCTGATCTGCATAGACATTGAAAATACCTTTTAGAATTAATTTTTCTATTAACCAGCTCTCTGGAAGCTGGCATGAAATCTTGGATAATGTACCATAACATTATGTTTAGAGATGAATCCTAAGGAATAAATTTTACATGAACCACAAGTATCATTACCACCAAAATAAAATGTCAAAGATCTCTGTAAATTAATGGTACTTCTAGTTGTTCACATACGTTTACATGTACACATTCCATTTAAAATTCTTCCTTATTAACTATTTTACTATTTCTGCATTCCATGTTTAATTATCCAAAGAAAATGTAACAAACCCCACAAAACACAAAATAACAGTTTATAAATTATAGATCAGAATATTTCTGCTAATTTTTTTGTTAAACTACTTGAGCACTTACTGGTCAACTCTTGGTCCTCATCTTATTTTTCCTAAAAGCAGCATTTGACACAGTTCGTCATTCTCTGCTCCTTGGAACAACACCTGGAGTGAGCCTTGTTAAATGCCACTCAGATCAGGTCGCTATGTTCAAAACCCTTGATAAATAGAATGTGCTATCTCCATCCAATGGAATATTATTCAGTCATAAAAAGAAATGGAGTTATGACACATGCTACATGGATAAACCTTGAGAACATTGTTAAGTGAAAGAAGTCAGGCACAGAAGACCACAAATCGTATACTTCTACTTACTGTATATAAAATATCCAGAATAGGCAAATAATCTATAGAGACAGAAAGCAGAATGGTGGTTGTCTATGTTTGGGGAGGAGGTTAGATGGTGATAGCTAAAGGTTATGGGGTTTCTTTTGGGGGCTAACAAAATGTTCTAAAACTAGTTTGTGGTGATGGTTGCACAATTCTGTGGATGTACTAAAAACCATTGAATCATACACTTGAAATGGGTGAATTACGTGGTATGTGAATTTTAGTTCAATAAATCTTTTTTTTTTTTTAAAGGCATGACAAATAAATGCAGTGTATGCTCCTCGACCGGATCCTGGGTTAGGGAGGAAAGCTATAAAATGACATTATAAAACTGTTAATTTTTTTAGCCAATGGATGACCTTTCTTAGTGAAATCCTACTAGCCCCAAATAGTAATTATTGATACTACACAATCTATGAAATTTGATTTTGCCCCTTGTGCAACTTATTTCTGTAAACAGTGATAGAAAATTGGACTTTAAAATAAAAGGACATTGCCATGGCCAAGCATTTGGTATTCAACGCCAAGAAGTAGAAAAATAAAGAATAAAAAAAAGGCTATTATCGGAACAATTATGAAAACTTGAATATGGGTTGTATACTAATATAGTATCAAAACAACAAAATCCTCCCTTGGCTTCCCATTTCACTCAAAATAAAAGTTCTCACAATGTGTACAAGACTGTACATGATTTTTCCTCCCCGCCCTTCTCTACCACTCTATGCTCGTCTCCTATTCTCTACCTTGCTCACTTCCTCAAGTCACTCTGGCCTCCTTACAAGTCCTGGAACAACCTGGGCACACTGCCACGTCAGGACCTTTGCACTAGCTGTTTCCTCTCTGGAAAGCCGGTACCACAGATGTTCACATGGCCCACTCCCTCACCTCCCTCACGTCTTCACTCAAGGTTTCCTCTTGCAATGAAGTCTACCCTGGCCACTTTATTTAAAATTTCACACACACACACACACACACACACACACACACACACACACACACACACTGCATACCCCTCCCATTTTATATTCTCTTTCCCTGTTTGGCATGGATATTTTACTTATCAGTACCTAACTTCTTACTTAGTCAAAAGCAACGTTCTGTTTATTACTATACTTTCAATGCCTGATAGGAGCTCATTCAATACCTGTTGAATGAACGAATCAAGTATTGTTCAAGTCACAGGAGACATGGTGGCAAAACAGAGAAAAATCCCTACTCTCATCAAGGAAGACAAATCATGAATACATACGGGCATGCACCACAGAAGGACACTTCGGTCAACAACAGACCACATATACAATGGTGGTCCTATAAGATTATAATGGAGCTGAAAAATTCCTGTTGTGATGTCATAGCACAAGGCATTGCTCGTGTGTTTGTGGTGACGCTGGTGTAAACAAGCCTGCTGTGCTGCCCGTCCTATAAAAGTATAGTGCATACAATCATGTCCAGTCCATGAGAATTGATAATGATAATAAACGACTATGTAACTGGTTTATGTATTTACTATGATAGACTTTATCATTACTTTAGAGTGTACTCTTTCTTCTTATAAAAAAATAAAAAGTTTCCTAAATGCCAGGTTAGCAGCAGCCTCATACAGCTCATGCTTATCGAGTTTCTTGATTGCATCATTTTCTCTTGTGCTTGATTTAATCTCATGTTGTTTCATACACTAAGGTGCTGTCCAGGCTTGTAGCCTAGGAGCAATAGGCCAGACCACATGACCTAGTATGTAATAGGCTACACCATCTAGGTTCCTGTACGTACATTCTGTGATATGTTCATACAACAATAAAATAGCCTAAGAATGTATTTCTCAGTATCCACATCATTAAGCGGCCCTTGACTGTATACGAATATGCTAGGTGGTCATACATGGGATAGAAGCAGCAAGATTAGAGGGGTTGGGAACAGGGAGGTTGATATTTCCATAGGGGAAGGGAAAAGCTCACTGACAAGAGGTCCTGAAGGAAGAGGCAGCATGCCACATGATCTGGGAGGAGGTTTTCCAACCTCCCAAGCAGAGGTAAGAGAAGGGCAAAGACCTTCCCCCATGAGTCTCCTTCCCCCATTCACAGAAGAGCCACAAAGAGCCAGCCACAGGAGCGGAGGCGGAGTGTGTGGGCCCAAGTGCTCATGGGCTGGTGGTTGTGGAGTTGGAAACACAGGAACCTTCTTTTCTGTCTGCTTCTCTTATCTTGGTGGAATAGCCATGGACCCTTTTTCCTGAGAATGGTGAGCGTGGAAGAGATGTTGGAGGTTGGAAAAGAGGAGCCAATATGAAGCACTGATATTCTGGGAGAGTTTGAGAGCAAATGAACATTGGGAATGTGGTGAGATTGCCAGGCAGAGCTTCTAAGTGCCTCTTTGAGGTTAGTGGTCATGAATTTAAAGCAAGGCCAGTCAGCATGGCTGTGGATTCTTCTCCAGCCTCCTCAGCCATAGGGGGCAGAGCTGGGTTTAACCAGGGATGCAGTTGTACAGGTGGCTGTGATGGAAGGAGAGTATCCGAGAGCAGAGGGTGTTAGCAAGGGTGTGACTATGCAGAACTGTGAGAAGGAGGGAAGAGAGGATATAAAGGAGTGGGGGCCAAGGGAGAGGCGATAGGATAATAGATTGAAGGTCTCAGTGGGGTCCAAGAATTGCTGGAGTTAGGAACCATTCCCAACACCTGGGGAACAGCCTGAGAATAGGATGCTTGAAATTGAAATCACAGAGCTGGGACAGTTTGGGGTAATGCCAAGATCTAGTGTTGTGACCAGAGACAGCAGATGGCTGAGGCAGGTAGAGGACAGGATCCTGGATCCCAAGGTCCCTCCAAGTATGACTCTGATACGCATTTTTGCCTGGTCTCCTTCACACTCCCACACACACGCTGGCAAATTTGCAACGATATTCCTCTATTTTATTTAAATATCATATCCTTTGTTCATACTTGGATATGATATTCCTCCTTTTTCATATTTAAAAGACATTTAAACATGATATCCTTTGTTCATCCTTGGTATATGATCCTGGCTCCTCCAATTTTCAAAATTCTACCTATTCTTTAAGGCCTGACATCATCTTCTAGATAGTCAGCAAACAAACAAAAATGATTTTTAAAGCTGCAATTGATGGGTTTGTTGAGCTCAAAATTCTCATTTTAACAAATGAGAGAAATGGCATCTAGAAAAGTTAAATAATTTGCTCAAGGCCAAAACACTAGTAAGTGGCAGAATCAGGTCCAATTCCAGGTGTCCTAACAGAGTTCTCTCTTCTCTATTCCAAAGCCTCATCCCTGAGGCCTTCTCTGCTCCCTTCCTCTTGCTGTGCCGTGAATTATGCTTGTATATTATGAAACCCCGTATGTACATTATAGAAATGGATAAATAATGACTAGCCTTCCCTTCCACAAAAAACTAGGTTTTTTTCTTTACCGATGCAGTATTTTGGCACAAATCTCACTAAAAGAGGCTCATTCGAGTGCTGCTATTGCATCAAGCTCATAATACGTAAGGAGCTCATACTAGCTAGAGTTTACTGAGTGTTACATGCTAAACGCTTTAGAAGCATCATCTCTTTCTAGTCTTAGAATCCCTCTGAGATAGATGCCATTATCCTCATCTGCTGGTAATATCAGTGCCTATTGAATAGGGCTTGTGGGGAGTAATAATAATGATGATAACAGCTAACACTTATTTAGTGTTTACTATTTGCCAGGCATTGTTTTGAACAGTACTTTATCCTTAAAAACAACCCTAATGATACATCTCTTATATTATCTCCATTTCATAGGTGAGGAAACTGAGGCACCAAGATATTAAGTGAATTGCTCAAGGTCGTACAACATGGATGTGGTATAATATATGTGTTCAATAGAGGCAGCCAATATTCTTTTCACTCAGTGTTCATAGAGATGTGGTGAGAATAAATTTCTGCCTCCAAAGTCAAGTATTTTAGGTAGACTCACACCAGAAAAATTATTTAGTGGATTATTCAGTTTTTAAAAGTTTTAATGACCGTAATTATCAGGAAAAAAATTAATTTTGTTTCTGGTAGTAATTTCTCTTCACTAGACCTGCATCCATTGGCAAGTTCACCCGAGTTGAAAGGCAGGCTTTGGCTGCATTTAACACAAAACCTAAATGACAGTGGCTTAAGCAAAAATAGGAATTTATCTTATCTCTTGAAAAAAGAAGATCAGAAATAGGAATTCCAGGAATGAGGAGGCAACTCAGGATGTCAAGGCCAAGGTCTCTGTGATTTCCTTGGCCTCTCCTTCATTGTTGATTATAAAATGGGTGCTGTAGCTCCAGTCATCATGTCTGCATTCCAGGCAGGGGAAAAGAAAAAGGATCAAGACAAAAGGAGTGGACTGAGTCTAAAGCCCCTTTAGAGAACACACCACCAGCACCACCATCTATGGTGGGCCATCACCACTACCATGACATCCACCTTCTTCTCATCAATAAATACTGTCTTATGGTCTCCCCTATCTGCAAAGATGGCTACAAAATGTCATGTTTTTCACTTTTAATCTTAGAAAATTGCCAGTGCAACCAAATGGAATTTTTGCTAGTGAAAGAGAAGGGAGAATGAATGTAGCAATGTGCTCCAAATGGCTCACTCTGGCTTGTGAGAGCCGATGGTTAAATTTTTAGGTTTTTTACAAGGCGGTTGTTAAACGCATTGGTAGCTTGAAATTGGTCACAGTGGGAGTATTTACACCACAAAAATCAGCAAACACCACAAATTAAGTCCCCCCCCCTCGTGTTTTTTTTCTTTTTTTTTTGAGAGCCAGTTGTTAAACATTTACCAGCACCCCACTGAATATTGGATAGGTAACTAAGAGTCCCTGCCACAGAAGGCTTTTCATTTTCCTTATTATATTTGTCATTTATCTCTGACTATAATGCTTGAGACTTATGAACACTTAGGCAGGTAATCTTTTGAAGTACTTGGTATATTAATAATCCCCCTCTTTATCCCTTAAAGATGATAGGCACATTCATTTACATTAGGCTTTAGTATTTCCCAGAGAATGTGCAAGTTGTTCTTCGGTATTAAGCTAGGGATGTCATGAAACTATTGTAAATTTCTGTTCAGGAACTTGAAAAAGTTTTATGTAAAAATATTCTGTTCTGGTCAGATTCAGACCTGTGCAGCCTCTGCATTTTGTATTTGAGACAACTGTCATATTAAGTTATTGCTAAGACAGATCAGCTTTTCTAAGTTAAGGTATAACTTTACTGAAGTATTTTACTTTAAAATAAATTCTTCTTCCAAAATTTAACCCTGGAAAATGAGTAAAGTGGAACAATTTTTCCTCCTGGGTATAAGGAGGAATCAACAGTTTTTCATTTGTAAGGAGGAGACTCCCCAGGTGGGTCTTTTCGTTTTTCTTTTGAACACAAACAGGCACTTAGAAACACAGCCCTGATAAGACAGTATAAATTCAGTTGGAAGATATACCAACTGAATTTCATATATAAATATATATAAATTCAGTTGGAAGGTATACCGAAGGTTTTTATTTTTATTTTTTATGATAAATGGACAAAACTGACAAAAAGAAGCCTTCGAAATTTTGCATTAAACTTTAACTTTTTATTTCTTTGGATAATATATTTTATGACAGGAATTTTTACTGTTGTTTTGTCACCTTTAGAGTCCATTATACAAATAAAGATAGTAAATCCTTTACTGTCCAAAAGATTTCTCTTTTTAAAATCTTGCTTTGTATGATATACATTAACTAATGTTATCCAACTGTAGCAGTTGTGATGAAGAATCTTATTCGAAAATAAAAACAATGATCAGTAGCAATCAATCTATAAGGCTTGTGTATCCCATTGAATCAACTATATTTGAGCACTGTCCGTTTAGGGTTTTTTGGAGGATGGTCAACAAATAACATCTGCTTCCTCTCCTGAGTATGGAGACAAATAAAAACCACACCCAGAAGTCAGACAGATGGAACTCAAAATATGATCGTTATGATCTATAAAGCGGATTGGAATATTTAGCCATAGATCTGTGGCCAAATTGGTTTGCCAATATTTTACCTCCAGATTAGAAAGCCTCAGGCATTAACACAGTGGGACAGCCACAGGCTGAAATTTACTTGTACAACTGTGGATCACAAGGGTCACTCCCTTTCAGAGAATGCCCTTCTTCTGGTTTCCTAAAGGATTCTTCCACTCTGCATCAGCATATACCCTGACTTAGCTCATCTTTCAAAAGAAAGGCTAATGTTGCACTTTCCCACTTGAGACAAGGTGATCAGGTTTTTTTCCAGTTAACCCAGGGATACTCCACTTTGCCTAAATAAAGCTCCCTGAAGTTTGCATTTTGTTTTTAGGGAGCTCAAACTCAAATTTTTTCCACTTCAAATTTCTGCAGTTGTTTTGACCGCAAAAGCCATTAACAGTTAAATTGAAATGCTGTGTGTAAAATCAAAGGAGAGAAACTAATATGTAAAAAGATGGGAAGATGACTTACTATAGAAGGTCCCAGCAAAAGTCAAAGAGCAATATTAATTCAGTCAGCAAATGCATATTGAGTGCCTACTGTATGCTGGGCACAGTTTAAGGCACTAGAGTTACTACAATGAAGAAGGAGCTTTTGCTTTTGGTTGGCACATATTTTAAGTGGGGAGATAGACAATGAAGAAAGCAACACAAGTTAAGATGTGATCTTATAAGCTACGAGGACAATAAAACAAGGCAATTAGATAGATTATGACTTTAGGGAATGGGTAGGGTTCTGTTTTAGATAAAGTGGCAAGAAAAAGGCCTCTCTGAGGGAAGAGCTTTGAGCTGAGGTGTTGACAATGAGAAGGAGGCTGAAGAAGGTGCAGCTAATCATTTCAGACCCTCACAAGGACTTTGGAGTTCTGCTAAGTGCAACAGGAAATCACCGAATGCTTTAAAGCAGGGGGCAGACAGGATTTGGGCTACATTGTCCTGGCTTCTCTGTAGAAAAGTAGGAACTACAGATGACCTTAAAAGGCTCCTAACATGGTCACAAAAGAAGATGGCAGCTTGAACTAGGGGTTAGTGATAGTGATGGATCAAAAAGGATAGAACACTATAGCAAGGATAACGGATAAATGCTTCTTTTATTACAAGCTTCTAGAGGACAAGAGTCAGGCCAGTGAAATTTGCCTTTTCATAGTGACATGAGTTCCTGTAAATTTCAGAAAATGTATTTTAAAACAATGCTTGTCTCACATTTATATTTTCCAATCATACTTTCAACAACCTCAAGAGTTTTCTCTCCCAAAATGAAGAAGTACAGAATTTCCCTGCTTACAACACCTTCTTTTCCTCTTTTTTTTAACTTTTTCTCTTTATGGCTCCTTCCCCGATACAATAAACATTCTCTACTAACATCTTCCATCCTAAAAATACAGCTACACATTTATAAACATATAAAACAGAGCCACGAAAACAAAACCCCTCTTGTTCTGAAATATTTCTCTACTTATGGCTCCATGTCTCTGCTCGTCCACACTTCCTGAAAGAGTAGTTTATACTTCCTGCTGCCTCCATTTTCTTATGTTACATTCACCCCGTAACCTGCTATACTCTGATTTCAGTTTGGATCATAACACTGAAACTATTCTTGCTCAGCTAGGGCCACGCATACTGCTGGGTAGGTTGTGTTTGTACAACTTAGCCCTGGTTAATACTTCACTGACCTTCTCATTGCCAAACCCAATGAATATCTTTCTGTCTTCTATTGGATGGGTTGGATTCACTGGACACCACCAGTCATTCTCTCATTCTCAAAAAACTTCAGCTTTGTAAAAATTAGGAAACAACCCAAATATCCATTCCGAGAGGACTGGTTGAATTAAAATAATGGAATACATTGGAGCTGTAATAAGGAGTATGGGCTATTTCCCATAGGCTACATGAAGTAATCTCCAGGGTATCTTGTTAAATAAAAAAAGTGAGGTGGAAAAAAAAGCATGTATAGTATGTTATCATCTGTTTTAATAAAGTGGAGGGATATGAAAATATATCTATGTATATTTGCTCATAATGAAACAATAATGGAAGGATAAACCAAAACTTTTTTTAAGAAGCTACGTACAGGGATGAGAGAGAATAAGACGGAGGAAACAGGGACGGAGCTAGATTTCTCTGATTATACCACGCTTGTGGATTTCACTTTGGAACCATGGAAATGTTTTACCTAATTATAAAGCAAAAGTAATTTTTAAAAAAGAATCAATTAAAACTAAAATCAAAATGAAACAAGTGAACCTAACTGTAAATCAAGACTGTGACATAAACACACAGAGAGGAATTATTTTAATGACAAAAAAAAATACAGTGATCTGACTGTAAATTCCTACTGTACCATAATTTAAGGACAAAGAGAACTAAACAAAATCTTAAACTGTTTTAAGTATCATTAGTAGTATTAATAATATTTGGCTTTTTTATTCTGAAATTATCATAAAAACATATTTAAAAGTAATTATTTTAACATTGTTGCAAACCACACTTTTCAGCACAAGAAAAAAGCAACACAAATACTAATTTAACTAAAGATGTTTTAATCTTAATTTGAATTGGGAATATTAGCATGAACTCATGATGTATTTTATCTAAAAATACATATTCTCTGGCCTTTTGAAGGAAAATTCCTAGAAACAATTACGAATGCAAAGGGAATGAGATTGTGGTCCGTAAAAGAAACCAGAACATTTTAGAGAAATAACTGAATCTAGATGTGGACCAACAAATAGGTAAGATGACTATGGATCATCTTGTCATACAGAAAACAAAAAATAAAAATAAAATGCTACTGGAGTTAATTCAGAAAACTCAGGAAACAACTTAGAAAAACTCCGATGGGACAATTTGTACAGTGATAATAAGATTGTCTATGAGTTCACCACTGTTGATGGCTCTATGGGAAATCACTATACTCTATTTTTATGTTTGAAATTTTATATAATAAAAAGTAAAACACACAAATAAATAAAAACCCTTGGCTCCCATGACAGTGCACTCCCCCAGCTCTCTCCTCCTTCCCTGACCACTTCTTTTGTCCCTCTTTCACGGGATCCTTCTTTGCCTCGTCCATAAAATTTGGTGTTTCATTCTTAACTCACTTCTCTTCTCACTCTACCTACTTCCCATGGGCAATTTCATTCCGCAATCTCACGGCTCTGACTACCACTTCTGGCTCTAACGACCACGTATTTGCCAGTAGGTTCCAAAAAGGAACCTCTCTCTCTGGCCCAGAGCTCTCACTCTCTGAGCTTTAGAGCTCACGTCCAACTACCTAATGATTTATTCTGGAACTCTCACACATCCTTCAAACACAACACATCCAAAACAGATGATCTTTATCCTGGAGTGTGGGCGGCGGTTAGTGGCATTGCTCATAGCCATCCAGAGTAGAAATCTGGAAGTCAGGCTTGTTTTGTTCTATCTCACCTCCCACATCATCAGGTAGGGTCAGTTTTATCTCCTGAGTATTTCTTGAATCTATTATTCATTTATTCATTTGGTGGCTGTTTATTGAGCACCTACTATGTGATAGGCACTAATCTAGGTGCTGGAAATACAGAACTAAACAAAATAGACAAAATCCCTGCTCTCGTAGAGCTTATATTCTAGTTCTAGATTTTAATTTAGATGTTCCTTTCTCTTTCCTGAATTACTGACCTATCCTCCTAAGAGGTCTCCAGCCGTGCCCTCTTTGACTACATCCTCTACAACAGTACTTCTGAAAATGTGGTTCCTGCAGCTGCAGTGACATCACCTGCCACTTGCCAGGAAGCAGATTCTCAGGCCTCACACCAAGCCCACTGAATAAGAAACTCAGGCAGCCTCAGGGTGACGTGGACACATATGCTGAAGTTTGACATCCACTCTCTAAGGAAACCATTGGAGAAAGCTATCTAAAATGCAAGACTGGCCATGTGGTTTCCCCGCTTCGAACCTTTCAGTGAATCTCCCTGAATACAGAAAAAGCCCAAGCTCTGGGGGAGGACACACAGGGCTCTCCATGGTCATGTTAGCCGTCCACTTATAGTGCCTGCTCATCTGTTAGGGCTTACTTCCTTCGTTGTTCTCTCCACCCCAGTCAAAACCCTGAGTCTGTGTTTTTACAATACTGTGCATTTATCCATCATTTGCATGTCCATCATCTGCATATACATATAAGTAAAGGAATGTTTCAAGGGCTCTGGAACCAGATTAGCCGTGAATTTGGCCAAGAAACTCAAGATCTTTGCTCCTTCATCTATACGAGGAATGATTAAAAAAAAAAAAAGAAAACAGTTAATGCTTACATAAAAAAATTCATTACAGTAAAAGACACATTGCCATTAATCCCCCTCAAAATACTCCCCCTCGCTTCAAACACACTTATCCCATCGTTCTTGCCACTTTCTGAAGCAGTTCTGGAAGTCCTCTTTTGTGAGTGTCTTTACTTCAGCCTCCATCATGACAATGCTCCGTGTCACACATCGCTTCTGGTACGGCAACTTCTGTCCCATAAAAACATTACGGTGTGTCCTCATTCAACTTATTCACCGGATCTGGCACCGTGTGACTTCTGGCTCTTCCCCAAAGTCAAAATGACTATGAAAGTTAAACATTTTGAATTGATTCAGGACATGGAGGCAGCCATGACAGCACAACTAAAAACAGTCACAAAGAGGACTTCCAGAACTGCTTCAGAAAGTGGCAAGAACAATGGGATAAGTATGTTAGAAGTGAGAGGGAGTATTCTGAGGGGGATTAATGGCAATGTGTCTTTTACTGTAATACATTTTTTTATTTAAACATTCACTGCATTTTATGATCACATCTCATATAATGGATTAACAGGCTACACCGTAAGGGTGTGAGAATTATGTACAGTGCTGGCTTGTGCTTGGTAAGAGCTCAGTGCTACCTATTTTTATGATTTATCTCTGTGTATGCATCTCCTCACTAGATTATGTGCTGCTACCGGGCAAGTGCCTGGGTGCTATTCAGCAGTGTGTTCAAAAGACTTACCACAGGGTCTGCCAACATAAGAAATGTACCATACATACCTGTAAATGAGTTAATTTCCCAAATGTTCATTTAAAATAGAAGACTCAATGGTTGGGCTCTAAATCTCTGTTGCTAAGTGATCAATATATTGCTTATAGTGAAACATTTATTACTAGAGTAATGCATGAAATCTAAATGGAAAAGTATGATAAATACAGGTAATTTAGTTGACTATTCTACTTAAGTTTCTTAATAATGCTAATTGTGTAAAACGATCTCACTACTAGTTTATTCTTTTGGCAAAACTGTTTTTCACACATTTAAATGGTCCTTTTTTTAAATCAAAGATAAAATATTCTTGTCCTTGAAGCTATTCTGACCCTTTCAGTCACTCTTTGGAGAAATCAATTTTTAGCACATGCTCAGCCACAGGAATCCTTGGATAAGGTACATCTTCCCGTCTTCCCATTTCTTCTCACTTAGTCTAGACATCACAATATGACTTAGGCCTCAAGCCTCCCTCACAGTGTAGCTCCTAAAATTATAGAGAAAACAGCAGAAAACTTCTTTCCCCACATTCTCTGTTATAGTAAGCCCTCACTTAATGTCTTCAATAAGTTCTTGGAATCTGTGACGTTAAGCGAAACAATGTATAACAAACCAATTTTACCATAGGCTCATTGATAGAAACAAGTGTTCAGTCCCATGACATATTTCTGTTCACAGAAACATCCCCAAACTTCTAAATAAAGACCCAAAACACTTCTAATATTAAACATCAAAACAAAGTGAACTATACATACATTTAGAAAGATGAGTATAAACAAGTAAGGTAATTCTTTTCCAACCTGCTTTTTACAGTTCAGGGTCCCGGTGGCTGGCGCTCAGGACACGAGGCAGGACCCCACCCTGGACAGGACACCCCTCTATCACAAAGCCACTCCCATCCACACACATACACGCACTCATACTGGGACAACTGAGACAGGTCAATTCACCTAACACCTAACACCTTTGGGATGTGGGAGGAAACCAGAGTGCCCCGAGAAAACCCACGCAGACATGGGGAGAATATGCACACTCTACACAGACAGTGGCACCGGCCAGGAATCAAACATTTTTTTTCTCTCATCAACATTATAACAAAATGATGTTATTCAAGGACGTGCCGTATTTCCCGGACACACATCACACAAGGCCGACTAACCCACACAGGGAGGAAAACGTACAATCTGAAATAAGTCTTAAGGTATTGTCTCTTTTGCCTGTCACCTGCTGGAATATCTGGCATCAGGCCCAGAAAATCGAGATTTATTTCCCCTTCTTGGAAGCTCTCTATTTCCTCTAGGTAGAGATCCTCATCAGTAAGCAAATGTTCTTTGGCTCAGTGTGGCTTAAAGGGGCCTAGACTGAAGCCCTCCATCACATAAGCCTTCTCCCCAGTGCATTTGTATTAATGTGTTCCTTCCTCTCTCCAGCCTCTCCCAGGAAACTTCTCCCTCCCTGGTAGTGTTTTCAATGGACAGAAATGAACCCTCATCAATCTTCACTCCTACAATGTAGTGTTTGGATACCTTCACGTCCGTTAGCTCACTAGATTCATTTGTTTGTTCAATAAACATTTACTGAGCATCTACCAGGCCCTCTTATAGGGCAAGAAGCAATGCACAACTCTTGCTTTCCAGGCAGTATGCAAGTATGGACGGAACAGCATAAAGAACTGGACTAGCAAGTGCAGATTTCCTGTTCTCAAAGCTCTCGTTATATTACATATAAAAATGGGTCCACTTTTCCCATAGACGGGCTGCATGCTTTACTTCTTATATTCCCAGAAACATTGGGCTAACTGCAGGTGTTGTGGGAATATGTTTAAGCAATTTTAAGACATACCATAAGGGAAATGACTCATGTCAATAGTATATCTGGAATGATCCACTTTATTGACTTGGAGTACAAACACAATCGCCTCACTTTTACTTACTCAATTTATTGCTTGAGCACCCACCTGCCCTTAGTGACAGGAAGTGCACTTACTTCCCTAGGCCTCCCCTAAACCCGCTACTTGGGCAGGAATACTAGGAACTTACTTCACAGGACATGAGTCCTGCTGCAGAAAGCTAGGAAGAGAGAGAAAGCCAGAAGTGTGACCATTCCACTAACGTCATGGCTTGGGATTCTGCCACATAAGGTTACAGGTGGGTCCTGCACATTCTGTTGTCAGGAAATTTGTTCGTGATTGCTATGATACGCGGACTCCTATTGATTCAGCTCTTTCCTTCCCATTAGCTCAGCAGTGGCCTGGCTGAGCTCTGAGGCCACACCTCTTTTAGCTCACACTCCATGCTCAGCCAGCCATTTGCCCTAATGCTTAGGACAGTGCCAGGTGGGCCACAGCTGCAGAAGAACCCAGCCGCAACCTCCTGTCACACTGGAGTAAGTCTTCCCCACGAAGCCTGGTTCGGTCCACGTGGCATCTTCCCTGCGTGGGACCACCTCAGCACATCCCAACAAGGGGTCTCCCTGATGCACATAAAGGCGAAAGACAGGTGTTACTAAGCGATAAACACACACATTTTGCACACCTACATCTACATACAGGCTTTCATAGGCAAGGATTGCCTGTTTGCCTTAAGTTTTCATAACTTGGAGGGTGTTTTAAATGATTCTCTACAGTGAAGCAACATTCTCCAAGCTACTGTTCTTGGCTGTATAATGTAGAAGTGGCAACCCATTCCAACACCAATGTTTCATAAAGAAAAGTCTGCTTCTTGGACTATGGCTTTTGAGTGAGGCCAAGAAATCATCTTTCAGGTCTTGAATGCTCTGCGGAGATGAGGGAGGTAGTTAATTAGACCGTTTGCATCTCCCCTTAACATCTGGTAGTTCTACTGAGCATTACCCTTTTAATAACTGAAGAAAATATTAAAGGGAGAATGTTAGTGTGCTATTTGTGTTGCTTTAAATAGGGAGGGTGGTGTTGAACAAATACAAACCAACGGTGGTGACGACATCCCAGATTCTCCGAGGACAGAGCACTCATTTTAAGGCTCAGCTCTGCTCCTTTCTCCTTCAAACACCTCATCAACTTTCAATGACACGACATGGACTGCAGAACCAAGTCAACATCTTCAGCCAAGCATTCAAAGTCTTCTACAATCTCGGCCTTACCCACCGGTTCATCTTAATTTACCACGATTTTCCTAACCAATTTCTGAGCCTCGGTTATATTTGTTTACTCACTATCTCACGAACTCAGCTCACACGTTTTTGAAGATAAACTTTAATTTGGAATCACTTTAAATTTACAGAAAATCTGCGAAGATGGTACAGAAACTTCCTATATACACCTCACTTAGTGTCTCCTAATGTTAACCTCTTTTGTTATCATGGTACATTGATCAAAATAAAGAAAACAACATCGATATGTTACTGTTAGCTAAACACCAGTTTTCCTTCCAACGTCCTTTGGCTGTTCCAGGGTGCACTCCAGGACGCCAGGTTGCATTTAGACCACACACATTTTCTTTGTCTCTAGCCTCTGTTTACCACATTTTTCCTCCCTCATTCCCTTTCCTCTCCTGACCTATTTAAGTTCTACCTATTCTTCAAGTCCATCCAAATCTTATCTCTGCAATGTCTTTCCTAATTGTTTCTGTCCTCAGGGATTTCTCTCACCTTCAAATTCCAGGACTGCTTTGGTCTGGATCACTATTTGGAATGTGACATATGTTGGCCTGTATTGTTATGTATGTTTTGTTTTTTTAAATTTCATTTGGCAGTTAGCATTTAAGGAAAGGATAAGGTCTCATTCATTTTCTGGCACACCTGGAAGCATTGTGTTCTCAATGAATGTTTATTGGTCATGAATTTATATATTCATGATGTTATTTTATCATTAGCATACATAACTGGGAGTAGGCTGTAAATATTAATTGAATTCTTAGAGGCCCAAGGTTACTACATTTACATTTTATAATGTAATAGAAGGAAATACAATTTGATGAGCAATAATGAGAACGAATATTTACTGAGTGCAGACCATATGTCAGGCAACCTGCTAAATGTTCATAATTCTTAAGAAACTTTATGTGGCAAATACTACAGTTATCCCCATTTGAGGTTAAGTAATTCGCCCAAGACTATCCAACAAGAAAGAGGATGGAGCCAGGACTCATGCCCAAGCAGTATGGCTCTAGAGCTTCTAACCACTTCTCTATAAAATGCTTGTTGTCCCAACAATGACTTCTGATGAGTGATTTGCCCATAATGCTCCTTTTCATCAGCATGCAGTCTTTTCCTAAACTTCTAAATCCCGGTGTCCCCAGTAGCCCACTCACACTGTTCCTGAAAGTTTCACATTACTTTTTTTCTTATTTGTTCCAGTCGCCTTATAATTTGTGTCATGATGTTTCTATTCTCCACACTGAGTTTGAACTTAGAAGCTGTTTTGCATCATGTCCCATTTGTACTCTCCGAGGGCAGGGACTTTGTATCCTCGGCCCAGGACTAAGCTTTGAACACCACAGAATACAACACCAACTGTATTTCCTCTTTGTGACAATATTTTGACTGTCTTAAATTTTTTAAGTTATAGAAGAAGTTTATGCTCATTAAGAAATTCTAAAGCATATAGAGAGAGAGTAGTGAGAGATACCTTCTTTCCTTCCTAGTCCTCGGGGATAGTGTTTAAAATTGGGGCCTTGACACAGATTGTTAAAAATGATGAATATTTTTAATTATTAAAAAAAAAAATACTGACCCATGATTAAAAAACAGAAAACTTTCCAATTATATAGAAGCATATACAAAAACAAAAGCTCCCTAAATTCTGCTTTTCACAGTAAATTGCTCTTAAAAGTTGACTATTGTGAAACCTCCAGAATATTTCTACACGTATAAGCATTTTGGGTTTTGATTTTGTTTTGGGCAGGAATAGAAGCTGGCATGCACTGTGACAGGTGTCTTAGACTTCTGTTGTCTTTAACAGTTACCCATTCTTCCCCCACACACACACACATTCTAGCCACTCTCATTTCCTAGACACTAATCAATCCTTTTCCTCTTTCTTAGTCTTCCCCTTTCTGACTCCAGTTTATCACGGATGTCTGTTCCTTCTCTGAATATCTTTATCCTCAGAAAGTTTACCCATTCTCTGGGCAGGCTACCACCTTCTCTCACTCTACTCTCTTGCTGCCACAATTCTTTTTAGACTTTCTCAACGCACCCTCATTTCTCAGCCCCTTGGTATCTGCCTCACATCCGCCACTCCAGTAAAATTACATCTGAAGGTTCCTGAGACGTCTCTTAATCACAGCAATCCCCTTAGACTCCCACCGTAAGTGCTTCTGAGTGTCCTTTTGTCTCCTTTCTGTTAGAAGCACGCCCTTCTGGCTTCTGAGACATTGCAAACTCGCAGTTCTTCCTTCATCTTTAGGTTTGGAGCCTCCCCTGCTGCTGGCCCTCTGGGTCTTTCGTTCTGATCTCTATCTCTCCCAGTGTGCTTCTCCCTGGGGAATGTCTTCACCTCTCACAACCTCAAACATTGCCCAACTCCACGTGCCCAACAAGAACTAACCTCTCTCAAATTCCAAGTCCACATTTCCAACTATCTGCTGGTCAGAGTCACAATTTTACCTCAAGGCCAGCATGTCAAAGCTTAAAGTCACACCACCTAAAAACATGTCCTCTTCCTGACTTCCTTATTTCTGTTATTAGGTTGGTGCAAAAGTAATTGCGGTTTTTGCAATTGTTTTTAACCTTTTAAACCACAATTACTTTTGCACTAACCTAATAATATTGCTACCACTATCTTGGTCAACTAGGGAACATACTGGTCATTTTCTTCTCCAGTGCCCCTTGCGTCTCATCAATCATCTCTCCCATGAATTCTACTGCAGTCTCTTTTTGCCTGCTTCTTCTATCTAGACCCACCACCTCATGGCTTGGCTTCTCGACTTCACCCTTACCACCTTCTGATTGTTTTATCTTCACACAACGCCCCTTCATTGTCTGTCTCCCCACAAATTGCCAGATAAGTCTTCCCCAAAGCCCGACTCTAATCTTGCACTTCCCTGCTCAGAACTCTTCAGTGAAAAGCCACTGCCTGTGAGTGAAAGACAAATTTTTCAACATAGTTTTAGAAATCCTCTGTAACAGCCATTCTCAAACATTTTTCACTCTGAAAAATTATTGACCCCAAAGTGCTTTCATGTATATGGGCTGTATCTATCGCTATTTATTGTATTAGAAGTTATGACTGCAGAAAGTTTTTAACTATTTCCTTATGTATTTAAATATAACATGAACAAACCCATTCCATGTTAACATGAATACCACATTTTATGAAACAATAACTGTTTTCTAAAACAAAAAAATGAATGAGGAGAGTAGCATTCTTTCACAGTTTTGTCAAATCTCTCCAAGGTCTGACTTGATAGAAGATAGCTGTAATCTCCTATCTGCTTCTGTATTTAATCTGTTATAATATCACAAGCCATGGAGCCACTGGAAAATTCCATTGTGTCCTTAGAGAGGAGTGTGAAAAGGCAAATAACGCCTCAGCATGGATGGGAAAACAGCTTTGGCCTTACAGCCCCTTTGAAAGGGTGGCAGGTCCCAGACCATGCACTGAAAACCACGGCTGTGTCCTCTCTCACTGCTCCTCAACCAAACTTCATACTTCAGTTAATGCAGACTGTCCTTTATCCCCTAAACGTATCCACATTCTCACAGCTCTCCTCTGAAATAATTTTGGTAAACACTTTTGTTTATTGGGATTGACCTATGGTTTGCCAGGGTACAGGGAGTTAGTGAAAAAACAAAAAAGAGATGAGATTCTCCCCCCCCCCCTCTGATTTGCTGGGAGGCACTCTAGACTGGGAATCAAGGAAATTACACAGTAGTGACAATTCTGTAACTAACATTTTATGTCACCTTGGACAAGTCATTTAACTTAGTTAACATCTTGGTTCTCAGTTCTTGAATTTATAAACAGAGGAAACACGATCTCTGGAAGTTGTTCCAGTTCTAAAATAATCAGTGATTTAGAATTAAATGATCCTGAAGTCTATTCTGAATAAATAGTAAAGATGTGCTACCTACAATCTTCGTATGCATCTCTCTCTCATTCTTTCTCTCTCCCTCCCTCCCACCCTCCCTCTCTTAAGTAGAAATTGCTGTCTTTTTATGAGTGCATAAAAAATCAAGTTCTCTGTGTTTACAGTTTCTAATGACTGTCTTGAAGGGCTTCAACGTAGAACCTTTGTTGAATTTTTTTTAAAACTGAGATATAACTGATGTATAACATCATATTAGTTTCAGGTGTGCAACGTAATGATTCGATATTTGTATATATTGCAGAATGATCACAAGTCTAGTTATCCATCACCACACATAGTTACAACTTTTTTCTTATTACGATAATTTTTAAGATCTACTCTCTTAACTTTCAAATATACAATACTAACTACAGTCACCATGCTGCACATTACATCTCTGTGACTTATTTACCTTATCACTGGATGTTTGTACCTTTTGGCCCCCTTTATCGATTTTGCCCACCTCTCACTCACAGTGACTACCAATCAATCTCTTCTCTGTATCTGTAGTTCAGTTTTTGGTTTTTCTTTAATTTTATCTTTTAAGATTCTCCATGTAAGTGAGATCATACGGTATATGTCTTTCTCCTTTTGACTTATTTCACTTAGCATAATGCCCTCAAGTTTCATCCATGTTGTTACAAATGACAAAATTTCCTTCTTTCTTGTGGCTAAATGATATATATATATGCCACATTTTCTTTTTTTTCTATTGGAGAACAGTGTGTTTTCCGAGGACCCCTCAGCTCCAAATCATTGTCCTTCAATCTAGTTGTGGAGCGAGCAACTCAGCTCCAAGTCCAGTTGCCGCTTTCAATCTTTAGTTACAGGGGGCATAACCCATCATCCCATGCGGGAATTGAACCAGCAGCCTTGTTGTTAAGAGCTCGTGCTCTAACCAACTGAGCCATCCGGCCGCCCACCACACTTTTTTAATTCATTCATCCATCGATGGCCACTTAGGAGTTGCTTGAATTGCAGGTAGTTTTAATTAAACTGAGAATAAATTTCCAATACATTTCATGAAATCTGGAATAATTTCAGCCATTATTTCCTCAGTCCTTTCAGCATTCCTTTCTTCTTTGCTCCTCTCCTGCAGGAACTCCACTTGTCACACACCCATGGTGCTCTGTTATTTTTCTTCTTTTTTTCTCTCTGTGTTTCATTTTGGATAGTTTCTATGGCTATGTCTTCAAATTTGTTAATCTTTTCTTAAAACAGTGTTTACTCTCTGTTAATCCCATCCGGTGTAGTTTTCATCTCTAGCAGTTTATTTGGGTCTTTTTTTCTTTATCCCTTTCAAGTCTCTTAACATGCTCATGTTTGCCTCTACTTTCTACAACTTATGGAGTATATTTATGACAGCTGTTTTAACATCCTTATCCACTAATTCTATAATTTATTTCATTGGGTCTGTTCTTATTGATTTTTCTGCTCATTATAGATCATATTTTTCTTTTCTTTGGCAAAGTTTTCTTCTTGCTTGCTTGCCTGGAAATTTCTATTGGATGCCAGACATTGTGAATTTCACATTGTGCATGCTGGATGTATCTTTATTCCTTTAAGTATTCTTGAACTGTGATCTGGGATGCAGTTAAGCTACTTGGAAACAGTTTGGTCTTTTCAAAACTTGCTTTTAAGCTTGTTTAGGTGGGACCAGAGCAGCCTTCAGTCTAGGGTTAATTTGGCCCCATTCTGGAGCAGTACCTTTCTCAATGAGTACTCTGTTGCCCTGTGGAGTGTGAGGTTTTTCCATTCTGGCTGCATGAGCCCTGTGTGATCTCTGGAGATTATTCCAACTGCTCCTTTCTGATGATTCTTTCCCGGCCTCTCAGCACATGCATGAGATGATCGATCTTCAAGGGGAAACCTCTGCAAATCTCCAGAGCTCTCTTTATGCAGGTCTTTCCTGGCTGTGCAGCAATCTCTTCGGTACTCTGTTGTACAATTCCAGCGGCCGTGTCCTCCCTGAATTCTCAACTCTGTCTCCTTAACTCTGGGAGCCACCAGGCTCTATTTGGGTTCCTCCTCCCTGCACTGCAGCCTGGAAATTTTCTTTACGCACTAAATTGGGGGTAATTCCAGGGCTTACTTGGTTAGTTTCCATTCTCTCAGGGATTGCTGACCTGAGCTGCCTGATGTCCAATGTCTGAAAACTCTTGCTTCATATCTATGTTCTCTTTAAGTTTTGTTAAAGTGTTAAAGGTTTTGTCTTTCACATTTAAGCCTTTGATCAAGCTGTAATAAATTTTTCTTTTCAATGGTATATAGTCGGTGTTATGTACTGAACTGTGTCCCTTCCAGATTCGTATGTGGAAGCCCTAACCCCCCAATGTGGATGTATTTGGATATGGGGCTTAGGGAGTTAATTAAGGTTAAATGAGGTCATAAGGGTGGGGCTCTAATGTAATAGGACTGGTGTTCTTATAAAGAGATAAACAGACACCAGGAGAGCATGCACACATAGAGGAAAGGCCGTGTGAGGACACCGGGGAAAGGCGCCATGTGTAAGCCAAGCAGGAAGGTCTCATCAGAAACCAACCCTGCTGACACCTTGATCTTGGACTTCCAGCCTCCAGAACTGTGAGGAAAATAAATTTCTGTTGTTTAAGCCACCCAGTCTGTGGTACTTTTTATGGCAACCCTAGCAGACAAATACAGTAGGATCTAACTTCATTTATACATGTTATCCTACCATGTGTTCTGACAGTCTCATCTTTTCTCCACAGAACTGTGACCTCTGCCATATACTAAATGTCCTGTCTCTGAGCTTTCTATTCTGTTCCACTGGTTAGTTCATCTCTTCCTGCACCAAAACAATACTGTCTTAATTATTATGATTTTATAATGTTTTACTATCTGGTGGGCTAATGTATTGACCTTCATCTTTGTTAGGAGTATTGGTAATTCCTAGTACACCGCTCTTCTGTATGCATTTTAGAAGCAGTTTGTCAAGTGCTACCAAAAGCAATGTAGGGGTTTTAATTGTGTTGCATTGGAACTAAAGATCCTCTTAGGGAGTATTGATATATTTCAAATACTGAGTCTTCCTGTTCATGAATATGGGATCTTCCTTACTTCTTCTTTAATGTCTTTCAATAACATTCTATAGATTATCTATAAGTCTTGCATATTTCTTGTGAGATTTGTTCTTAAATACTTTTTATTGTTGTTGTCATTGTAAATAAATGTTCAGAGTCCATTTGAGTTTTGTGGCTGGTATATATAAATGCAGTTGATTTTTGTGTTTTGAGCTTTTGGCCAACCTCTTTGCCAAATTCATAATTTCAGTAATTGGTCTACAGATTCTTTTGTGTTTCTGTGTATGTCTATCATCTATGAAAAATGACTACTTTTGTTTCTTCTTTCCATTCCTTGTTCTTATTTCTTTCTCTTGACGTATTGCACTGGCTTAGGATATGTAGCAGGTGGAACTTTAAAAAGCAGGCGGAACTTTTTGTGTTGGTCCTGATTTTAAAGGGAATATTTTCAGTGTTCGTCATTTAAAATGACAGTGTATATAAGTTTTTGGTAGTTATCCTTTATCAGGTTGAGAAATTTCTCTTCTGTTTCTAATTTAATAGGCAGTTTTTATGAAAAACGAGTGATACATTTATACTATTTTTATGCTACATCTGTTGAAAATATCACATGGTTTTTCTCCTTTAACACTGTGTAAGCGGGCGTTTTCCCGCCAAATCGCGTGGTAACGCGGGGCTTTTTTGACATTTTCTCGCCAAAATGAGACTTTCCGTAAAATATTCATATCTTTCGATCTATTTGATATTTTTCTATGAAACTTTCAGTGTTTTAGTTTAAAAAGAGGTCTCTATTTATTTACTTTGCAAAATTTTTGCCGGTTCCAACTAGAGGCGATATGACGAGTTTACTCGTTTCCCACAAACAATGTAATATTTATGTGGCAATTGACATATACAGAGTTTCTAATATTAAACCACTCTTGCATTCTTAGGATAAACACACAACTTAGTTATGGTATATCTTCTTTTTCTGTACATGCTAGATTCAGTTTGCTAATATTTTAAGCTTTTGCATTGTGTTCCTAAATTAGATTGACTTATAATTGCCTTTTGTACTATTCTTTATTAATTTAAAAATGCCTCTCAGAGAATGCATTCCTGTTTTTCCTCTTTTTACAATTCTGTGTAAGTCTGTATGAGACTAGAATTATTCATTTCATAAAGTTTGGTAAAATTTGCCTATTGCATTTATATAACAGATACACACCTGAGTCAATTTCAGGATATATTTATCTAAGAATTTGTGCATTTTGCCTTTATTTTCAAATTTATGTTGACATAAGCTTGTTCATAGTACTCAATATTATAACCATGGATAGAACACAAATGTTATGACTCCCTTTTCAATCCAATACTGATCATGTGGTCTGTCTCTGTCACTCTCTCCTTCTTCCTTGATCAATTTTACAAGAGATTGACCTCTTAATAACTATTTGTAAAGAACAAACTTTATAGTTTTGTTGATTTTCTCTTTTGTAATTGTTTCCTAATTTATTAATTTCCATTCTTACTTTTATTACCTCCTTCCTGCCAGCTTATACTGCTTTTTTCCCTAACTTATTAGTTGAATATTTAACACAATTTTCAATCTCTATTCTTTTCTATAACACTCCCTCAAAGTGCCATTTTCACCTCATTCCACAAGTTTTGATAAGTTAAGTTTCATTCATTTGTAAGTGTCTTAAAATTTATTTTTGAACCATGATTTAGTAGTCTATTCTCAATTTCCAAGTGTACATGGATTTTATGTATCTTTTCATTATTGATGTTGCCTCATAAATTTTTAGCATTATTATCTAATTTGGGAAAACTTCAATCCAGTTTCTTTAATGTATGGGCTATAAGATTTCAGGGCATTTCAAGCTTTCTAATGCAGGACACATTTTAAATAAATAGTCTTTGAACTGAAAACACTAAATAAGTAACTTGTCATAGAAGGTTGACGTTCTTGTTCAGTAGAGCATTATGAATTTTATGCTATCTTGGATTACATTTAGAATTTTGACAAATCAGCAAGGAATTTATATTTTTCCTATGGATTTATATGCATAATTTTCTTAATTAATTGCACCACACCATCAGAAACCTAGTCATTATTTCTGTTTGAAATGGATCTATTTTTCTTAATGAATTATGATTTTTTGGAATGACCTGAAAAATTTTTTGCTTTATGTCAAAATTATGTCAAATAATTCCTATTGATTTCATCAATCATCTTTATTATTTTCATATTCTAGTAGTTTTAATTGAGTTTCCTTCTGTTGTTGAATATATAAATTTATAGATGACAAAAGAAAATACTCTTCACATATGTCCAAATCAGGCATTTTTAATGTTTCAAACATCTGTACAAATTGCAGTTAAAATGGCATAATTGGCTATATCAATTTTTTGAATAAACATTTTTCATAAAGGAAAATGGATTTGGATTTGGGTTTCTCTTCCAATTCTTTGAAAATTTGGTTATCCCTAAAATGCAAGATGTGAACTGCCTTATAGAGGACAAACCATTTGGGTACATACAGTTTCTTTAAAGAAAAATCCAAGGTAGCATATACGAGTATATTAGTTCACTAGGGTTATCATTAAAAAATACACTACAGACTAGGTAACTTAAACAACAGAAATTTATTTTCTCACACTTCTGGAGTCCAAGATCTAAGTTTTGGCAGTATTGGTTTCTGATGAGGCCTCTCCCGTTGGTTTACAGACGGCCATCTTCTCCCTATGTCTTCACATGATTCCCCTTCTGTGCGGGTCTGTGTCTAAATCTCTTCTCGTAAGGACACTAGTCAAATTGGATTACTGCCCACCTGACCGCCTCATTTTAACTTAATCACCGCTGCAAGGGCCTGTCTCCAAGTACAGTCCCATTCTGAGGTATTGAGGGTTACGAACTTCAACATATGAATTTTAGGGGGCAATAATTCAGCTCATGACAACCTACATATTTAAAATGGTCCATCTTTTGGGTAAACTGGAAAGACTTTGCAAAACATGAATGAGATGAAAGAAATGAGCCTTACGTGGCCTGTATGCAAACATATGAATGTTTTAAGTTGGACTTGAACTCCTTTGTCCTCACTTTCACAGCAAGAGTATTGTCCTTCGATCGACAATGGCTGTTGTTCAACGGCAGGTTATAATCATCCAGAACTTCACTTTGTTGAACAACAGAAAGATGATTTTCCATTAACAATAAAAGTTAAAAATTGCTCTTAGGGTTTCCCATCATAACTGTGTCACACAATAATTACCATCTGATTAGTATTTGTCACATCTGGTGTGGCATCTCTAAGAATGGAATAATATCTGTTGTCTGGTGAATTTATTCATTTTGTACATATTTCCACCTTGTTTTTGTTAATTCTTCATAAACTATTTTGGATAAAAAAACCACGTTGAGTTTTTATTTTCACATGTTTCCATGTGCCCATGGGTGGAAAAAAGAACAAATTCAGCACTGGTTTGATGTAGTCCATGAAATTTTCATCGTTTGAAGTGCACCACGTTCCACTGTGATCTCAGAACATATCCCCGTTGTTAAGGGTATGAGACTGAGCACATGAAAAAGCGGCAAAGCTCATGCTTTCCAAACAGCTATTGGAGACCAGTTCTGAAGGACGGATAGAAATCCAATTATTTTCTAACCAAGGATAACACTACAAAACAAAGTGTATTTTCAAGATACAAACTTAGTAAAATTGGTAGTCCCAACAAATCCTACCGTGTTTCCCCGAAAATAAGACCTAGCCAGATCATCAGCTCTAATGTGTCTTTTGGAGAAAAAATTAATATAAGACCCAGTCTTATTTTACTATAATATAAGACCAGGTCTTTATAATATTATAATATAATATAATATAATATAATATAATATAATATAATATAATATAATATAATATAATATAAAATACTGGGTGTTATATTAATGTTTGCTCCAAAAGACGCATTAGAGCTGATTGTCCGGCTAGGTCTTATTTTCGGGGAAACGGTAGGTACTTTATAACAAGGTTTGTGAAAGAAAAGGCTGAAGGTTCTTAGCATTAAGCTTCCATGTACTTGGAGTCAATTATGAGAACAACCTGCTTACACTGTTTAGACAATCCTGACTCAAAAGAGAGTTTCACAAATAATAGTGATCACCCCAAAGCAACGCTGGGACAATCCAGCCTACATATCAGTCAGGCCAATTCCGAGTCATCAGAGGCACTGAAGCAGAAGCCAGTTGTCATTTACTGTGGCGCAGGTATTTTTAAAAGCTGAGCACAGCAGAGCCTCCCCCATCAATTCTGACTGGCCTCAATCTGTTGCCTGGAGCTATACTGCAGAACCTCTGATGTACTGCCAGAGGGGTCACTGGAGAATTGTGTATTTGCTCAAAGGTACTCTAACCCTCTTGTCGTTGCCCATAAGTCATAGCATTGAAATGCTCGAATTGGCAAAAACTACTCCAGCTGCCCAGGGCTTCTTATGACAAGCCCTTCAGATCTTCTGCCATCATATCTAACAGTATGTGGAAAACACAGAGATACCTGTATCTCTTGAAATAATAAGCACAGCACCAGGACTGGGGAGTCTGAAGGAAATCCAAGAGGTTAACAACACGTCATAGCAACAACTTGAGGCAGCCAAGTTCCACATCTATAAGAGCATCCCTTATTCATACAAAGAATTAGAACTGCTCACTATTAGAAAGTACAAGCAGTGAAGCATGAGGATCAACTGCAGCTTCCTCAAGTAGATGGTGTCACTGGGGTACAAACAGTATCCTAATTGTGGCCTCCCCTCTGCTCAGACCAGGACTACAGAGGGGGCACCGTTTCTAACCGGTCAGTCAAAAGGTGATACATTTTTGTAAGCCCGACCCAGAGGGATCTGGATGGGATTTCTGTCTCCTCTGTTAAAAGGCACTTTATGTTCTAGCATCAGCCCTGCAGGCAGGGACATTGTGCCATTCATACTTTAACCCTCAGTGACAGGTGCAGTGAAAGACATGGGGACAGGCAATAAGATACAAGTTGGTTGAACTGAATGTCAAACTGGGGTTTAACATCCTGGCGTCTGCCTCCAAGAGTACGCTCACAGTAAAGCTGATGAATCCATCTTCTCTGCCTCCCCCACTACATGGACAGTTGGCGTTTTGAGAGTGGGAATCATGTGTCCACTCCCTTTATGATCCTCGAAGCAGCATGCATGGTGTTATGCCCAAAGTAGGTATTCAATGAACGTTGGTGAATGGCTCGTCCACGTGAAATAGAGGGTTTGTTTTAAAACCCATGTCGTAGGCCTACGCCATTTGAGAACCACTAGAGCTGATTTGCGGGGACTCTCCACTTCAATGTAACTTTTGACACAAAACTCTGAAGTCCCTACAGGCAAATTTTAATTTATACAAGTGTTCAAAAGAGACTACCCTGAAGGTATGCAGGTGTTTCTTAACACAGGTGAGTCAAGCCTGGCAATGGGAACAAAAAAGTTTCTGGGTTCCTTAAAGAAACAGTATGTATAGGAAAAGAGAGAGAATCCTTCTTCTCTTATTTCCTAGAGCTTAGCTAAAACATAGATATAACATGTTTACAGGCAAATTACATGGCCTAATTGGTTTCCAATTCCATCTCACCTTCCTCAGAAAACATAAATCAAACACTCACAAGTAGAAACTGAAATAACATGCTAAATACCTGGCTGGCCCTACTGATCCCTCCCTTATTTTCCAAGAGAAATTATTCATAAAAAGGAAGAAAATGTTCCAAAAGGTTAATGGTGGCCCACTATGGATGGTGAAATATTTATATTCTCTTTTTTTATACTTGTCTAAAATTTCCACAATTTTTATAAATGACAAATTTTAATTAAAAAAATATGCTTAAAAAAAAATAACACAGTATCCTGCTTTCCCTTGGCCAATGGGTGGGCGCATGTTCTGGGCTGACTGGAGTCCTTGATTTTTAGTATTCCTTACATAGCCCGGCTTTCTGCAGATATCACGGATGATATTTCCAAGCTGCTACCTTCATTCTTCCAGCTATGGGACTCGAGAGATAAGACCCCTTGTCCTCCAGCTCCAAATGGAAAAATCGTAGAGAAGGGAAGGACTCTTCCACCCTTAAGTATTTATCCAAGAAAAATGAAAGCATATGTCCATTCTGAAATGAGCGGACATTCTGAAATAAAAGCCTCCTGTCCACTTGTACAGATGTGTGCATAGCAGCTTTATTTGTAAAAGCCCAAAACTAAAAAGACCATAGTGTCTACCAAAAGGAGAATGGGTAAGTAAATGATGACATAATCATTTAATGGAATACTGCTGCATAACACAAAGGAATAAACTATTGATACATGTAACACATGAATAATCCTCTACCCCACCCCCACACAAAAGAATCTATACAATATACATAATCCATGTGTATAAAATTCCAAAAGATGAAAACTAGTTTCTAGTGACAATGCAGACCAGTGGGTTTTGGGGGACAGGAGGAATGCAGGGGCAGGAAGGAGGGACTAGAAAAGGAGTCGGAAGAAACTTTTGATGGTGATGGATATGTTCATTAATCCTGACTGTGCTAATGGCTCCACAGGGGTTTATACCGGGGGTGTCAAAAAAATCTATACACATGACTTGTATTCATCTTTTGTTATCGGTATATATTGATTATTACAATTTTAATAGTTTTTCCTTTCTTAAAATGTGTGTACATTTTTTTGCACCCTCTGTATGTGTCAAAACTTATCAGACTTTACACTTAAAATAGACGCAGTTTACTGTATGTCAGGTATACTTTAATAAAGCTGTTTTTTAAAAAACACAAGGCAATAACAATTAAATCTCTCTTAGATACTATTTTAGGGGCTATAGTTATTCACTGATAATAGTAAAAGAAACGTGCTCCATGTCAGTTTCGTTCACTTGTCCAGTGGCAAGGAGTTCCGGAGGGACTGCCCGAACACAAAGTCACCTATTCTAGTTACCTATTCTAATATGATTGTGATGCCTTCATCTCTGTTTGCTTAGCAGGCTGTGTGTACTTCATCCGTGCAATCTTCCTTTTCTTCCACCCAGCTCTTTGTACAAAAAACAAAAGTAAATTTCACCTCTGCAATATCATTTGGAAATGCTAAAGAGCATCAGAAACAAAGAAACAAAACATAGTTCAAGTGGAAAGGGAAAATCCAGAGGCAACTGGATAATATAACTTTGGCTAATTAGGAGGCTGTCAGTCTGTTTTTTGCACCATAAACCCAGGCCCTACATTTTCAGGAATGGTGTTTTAAAGATTCTAAACATCATAAGGAAGACCAATGCCTTTTACTTCTTCTGCGACGTCCACAAAGCTAGCTTGCCTCAGGTAGGGTACAGGGTACTGATTAAACACAACAGATTGGTGTGATTGATGGCTGTGGAAACTTGAACAAGTTGCTTAATCTCTCTGACACACAATTTCATTACCTGTAAAATGGAGTAACAGTTCTCACCTAGGAAGCGTTGTTTTGAGTCTAAAATGAGAGGCTTTCTTAGAGCAACTGTCCAATGATACATTTTGAGTTCTAGATGTTTTAGGGTAATTCACTTAATCTTCATGACACCCTTGCAAAATAGGCATTATCGCACACCCACACACACTTTACAAATTAAGAAACTGAAGCTCAAAAGTTAAATAATTTATCAAGACAATAGAATTGGTGGCAAAGCAGATTAATCTGACTCAAAAGGCCAATATCTTTTCACTAAGCCATATTATTTTTCTGGCATAGTTAATAAATATTTGCTGATTGGCTGGTATTCAAGATATGACTTTAAAAGTTACTATAATTTAAATATCCAAACCATGGGGGCGGGGTTCTCTATGGAAAGTAGTTAGTTATGTTGTCTGTGCTCAAATGTTTTAAATAGAAATACCATAAGAATCTAGTTCATGCTTTTTAATGTGCTCAATGGTGGCAAAATTTTAAGATGGATATGATTAAGGAAAGTAGACAAACACATTAAATACATTAGTGTGAGTGACTAACTAATCTAGGTAGTTTGGGATAAAAAGCTAGATGGTAATATTGATCCTGTTTTTTCTTTGTAGTTGTCAAAGATAATTTCAAAGAAGGATTGCGAAAAATTCATCAGGTAATGATGGTATCAATAGAAATAAGTGGGTAGTCTTTTATGGTGCCCATTTTAAAGTGGCAAACACTAATTTTAGTGAGATCTGATGCTTAATTGAAAAATATGAAACTCATATCACAGTCATAGCTCATTTAGCTTTGATCTGACTCTGGTTCAAGCAGTGATTCAAGGGTGGCAAATCATTTAAGCTTCTGCTACAGTAGCTTTGCCTGTATAAACATTATAGTTGAGCGTATTGTTAATAGCTGGTTAGTTGTCTTTGGATGTTAATTTAGAATAATTTTAAAATCTATTACATAGATACTATCTATGCTTGTTTGAATATTATAGATTTTTCACTACTGCAATTTTTTAACATTGGAAAAGAATAATAGTTATTCTAACCAATTTAAATTTAGAACCTGGGTTTATAAATAAAGTTAATTATAACAGCAATTCACAGATTTATTGCTGCTAGACAAGAAAGAGGCTGAGTGTCAAAATGCCCGGTTTTAGTTCCAGCTGGAGCTGCTGAGTGACTGCAGACAAATGGTAATTCCCTCTGATCTATCTTTCTCCCATTTTAGAAAGTTAAGTGATATGTCACATTTCTTGTTAATGGCAGCACCTCGGCATTTTTGGATAGACTATAAGTTTAAACAGCTTTTTTGGATTTAAACTCCATTTTCACTGCAGCTATGAGAAACTAATTAAATGTTTTGATGGCAAGGGCTTTTCCTTTATCCAGTGCTTGAAATACGGGGAGAAAATGTTATCCTGTTATTAATCAAGTGAATGTTGTCAAAAAGGATGTAATTGGAAGACAACCTCAATATCTATAAAGACTATCCTGTAGGGAGAAAGAACCTTGAGTAAAATATACAACTTTATCAACTATAAATTTTCTTATATAGAACTGAGTCATACACATTATAATTTGTAATAAATTGAACGCACAAATCATTCTGCTCATTTCCACCTATGACCTAGAATACCTGGTGGAACAAAGCTTTCAAAAGTGAAAGACCAATTGGCCAACTTCCAAGTCATCCGGCACACTAATGTTAATCATTTAAGATTCACATAGCTACACAGCTTCATTGCTTATTCCCAAAGCACACAATACAAAGTATGGCCTAGTTTCTGGTGAACACTGCTATTTAAATTCTTTGTTGTAAACTATTTTCCAAATGCCCCACAGAGAATTCATTTCTTTTTTGCCAGCTGATTAGTCAGGAACCAAAGAAGACGACCATCAATAAGTGATGCCTATGTTTGATGTCTTTGGAAGGCGGCCACACTGCACACACGCACGCGCGCGCGCGCACACACACACACACACACGGAAAAATAATTAACTGAACATCTGTTATTTTCTTTCAAATTTGGGCTTGGCTAAAAGGACACAAAGTACACAGCAACAACCAGCTGCTGACAAGCAAAGTTCAAACATTTTAAGTCTGTGCCAAACTGCGTACTACCTCTTCCTCTGTAAAATTTGATTGTGAAATACAGAATCACAAAATATATAGGACTCTTAATTATGGAACATAATCCGAATTAAGACAGGCTAAATTTGTATGCTACCATGAGAATACACGCTACTAGAATCAAGTTTTATCTTTAAAGATAAGAATTCACCTCTAAGAATTCAGTCTGATGCTAGCAACCTAGACTTTTTAGATTTGGCATCTAGACTTTAATGGGCCAATGCAGGTAGACCCCTAATCAACACATTTTAGTTATAACCTTCAACATCTCAGGTTGTACTTTGTCACTTTATTGCCTTTCAATTTTCTGAATGCACAAATAGAAAATGTAGCAATTAACAAGTGTGTATACTCTGAGAGACATTGGCAAATTAACCAGAGTACCTCTTGTCATCTTTAGGCATATACAGCAGTCTATTCACTTATTTCTACAAATATTCACAGCACTTACTATGTGCCCAGCATGATCTCTGTGGATACAACTATGCACAAGACACTCTCCTTTCTCCAAAGAGGTTATTATACCATATTGCAAACAAGAAGCAAGTACTTTCATCTCAAATAACCAAGTAAAAGAGCTTTGTGCAAAAGGGGAAGATTTTTACAGCTTCTTTTTCATTCATCAATTTGGGGATATGCCTAGAAGTGTGAAGCATTTGTTAGCTACTAACCATACTTAGGAAACTCTATCTGTGGGATTTCAGTAGGGAAACTATGCTAGGCATTTGCAAATGAAGATGTGAACACCTAGCAGCTAACATTAAAATTACTTCCAGTAGTGGAGACATATTTCCGAGGCATGCAGGAGTTCAGTTGTAGGAAATGCCATCAATCTTATGGGGATTTAGTGACTGGTGGTGTATAAAATGAGAAGAAAAATGATGATATAAAAATGTTTTACAGCGTTTAAGACAAAAAATTTAGACATAGTCAATTTCTGTTTTCTAATCATATACTCATAGCTTTTACCCAATTACACCCAACCTCAGTTTTCACCAAGTGGGAATAAACTCAATGATAAATTTTAATATTTTCCTGGTTGCCCATACCCCAAGGACATAACTCTCTTTAACAGCTGCCCAACAACATTAAAGACCTCAGCTTCTAGACACAATAGAATGACAAGGATCAGATTTATTTCCCCATCTTAAACAAATATAAAACTAGACAAAATATAATTACAAAATATAATAGCATACATGATAATTAATAGAAAAGGACATTAAGCTATCTATACCAATAATACATATATTTAAAAAGGTAGAGAAAAGCAGAAACATGATAAACCAAGAAATGGAAGACATAAAAAAGACCCAAATGTAACTTTTAGAGATAAAATATATAATACCTGAGACCAAAAAAAATGCATTGGATGAAATTAACAGGAGATTAGATACTGCAGAAGAAAAAAAACAGTGAACTTGAAGACCTAGCAATAGAAACTATTGAAATAAAACACAGAGGATAAAAAGACTGGAAAAAAGTGAATAGGACATCAGCAAGCTGTAGAACAAGCCTACTGTATTTGTAGTTGGAGCCCCAGAAAAGGTATGTCAGAGAAGAGAACAGAAAAGTTATTTAAATAAACAATGGCCACAATTTTCTAAATTTGATGGAAAGTATAAACTCACAGATCCAAGCTCAACAAACCCCAAGTAGAAAACACAAAGGAAATCATGTGACGGTATAATCAAATTGCTGGAAACCAGTAATAAAGAGAAAAGATAAATGTTACATATAGAAGAATAAAGAAATATTAGTCAGCTCTAGCTTCCATAACAAAACGCTATAGTTGGAGTGGCTTAAATCATGGAAATTTATCTTCTCTCAGTTCTGGAAGCTGAAAGTTCAAGATCATGTGCCAGAATGGTTGAGTTACGATGAGGGATCTCCTCCTGGTTTGCAGATGGCAGCTTTCTGGCTGTTTGCTCACATGGCCTTTTCTCTGTGCAGGCACATGGAGAAAGACAGAGCGTGAGAAAGAGATTTTTCTCTTTAAAAGATAATTGATTGCTAAAAGTAATCATGTATTGTAGGACTTATAACACGTAAAAGTGAAATGTATGATAGCAATACCACTAAGGTTAAGGTTTGGAATAAGCATATATTGCTATAAGGTATATAAAAATGATATGTTATTTGAAGGCAAACTGTAATCAGTGGAAAATGTACACTGTAAACCCAAGAGGAATCACACACACACACACACACACACACACACACACAGAGGGGGGGGGAAACAAAAGCCAATAACAGACGTAAAATGAAATCATAAAAAACATAAACCAAAAAAAGGCAGGAAAAGAAGAAAAAGGTCACAAAGGACAGATGAAAAAAACAAAACAAATAGGAAGATAGTTACTATAGACTGAATGTTTATGTTCCCCCAAAACTCACATGTTGAAACCTAATCCTCAATATGATAGGTTTGGAGGTGGGGCCTTTGGGATGTAATTAATTAGATTATGAGAGCAGAGCCCTTGTAAATGTGATTGGTGCCCTTGTAAGAAGCCCCAGAGGTCTTCCTTGCCCTCTTCCACCATGTGAGGACAGTGAAAAGACAGCAGTCCAGGAATCAGGAAGTGCTCCTCACAAGACACTTGGATGTTGGGCTTCGCAGCTTCCAGAAGTGTAAAAAATAAATTCCTGTAGTTTATAAGCCACCCAGTCTATAGTATTTTTTTATAGTAGGCTTAACTAAGGGCATGATAGATTTAAAACCAACCATCCTGAAATTACTTTAAGTGTAATTGGGCTAAACACCCAATATAAAAGGCAGAGATTGTGAGCTCTGAACAACAGGGTTGCTGGTTTGATTTCCACATGAGCCAGTGAGCTGCGCCCTCCACAACTAGATTGAAGATAACGGGATGCCGCTGAGCTTCCAGAGAGATGGCCAGATGGCTCAGTCCGTTAGAGCGAGAGCTTTTAACAATAAGGCAGCCGGTTCAATTCCTGCATGGGATGGTGGGCTGCACCCCCTGAAACTAAAGATTGAAAGTGGCAACTGGACTTGGAGCTGAGCTGCGCCCTCCACAACTAGATTGAAGGACAACGACTTGGAGCTGATGGGCCCTGGAGAAACACACTGTTCCCCAATATTCCCCAATTAAAAAATTTTTAAAAGGCAGAGATTATCAGATGAGATGAAAAGCAAGATCCAAGCATATGCTATCTTTCAGAAGCCCACTTTAAATATAAAGCCATATAAGTTAAAGTACAAGGATAGAAAATATACCATGTTAAAATGAATTTCATAAAAGCCGAGCGGCTCTAATTAATATCAGACAAAGTAAATTTCAGAACATAGAAAATCACCAGGAACCAAAGGAGTCATTTCGTAAAGATAACCAATTCATCAAGACTTAAAATACTAAATATTTATGTATCTAATAACAGAGTTTTAAAGTACACGAAATAAAACCTCATAGAACCAAAAGGAAAAAAAAATGAATGCACAATTATGGTTGGAGATTTCAACATCCTCCTCTCAAGAATTGGTTATGATGAATTATTCCCTTTTTGCTTAACAAATGTTAAGCAAAATAATAATCAGTTTGTCCTGGACACTCTTACTTCTCTTCTACTCAACTCTTTGTACAAGAACAAACTACCTTTCATCTCTGAGGTAGTATGTTAGAGATGCTAAAGAGAATGAAAAAAAAAAGAAGAAAAGAGAAAATAACCAAGTTGGAAAGAGAAAACCAAGGAACAATTGGGTAATACAGCTTTGGGAGGTCAGATACAAATGTCAATTAGGCGGTTGTCTGTCTGTTTTTGTGCGATACACCTAATTCCTATATTTTTAGGAATGGTGTTTTAAAGATTCTAAGTCACGAGGAAGAAGACTAGTGTCTTTTTCTGTGATGCTCATAATACATAGCAGGTATCAGGTGGGACACAGTGTAATGATTAATTACAACAGGTTTAGATCAAAAAAGTCAAGTTTGACAGATGGCTATGGAACCTTGAAAGTTACTTAATCTCTCTGGCACATAGTTTTACTATCTGCAAAATGAGGGTAATAGAACCGTATTTGTTTCTTAGGGCTGCCATACAAATTATCACAAACTAGGGGGCTTAAAACAACAGAAATGTATTCTCTCACAGTTCTGGAAACCAGAAGGCTGAAATCCAGGCATCAGCAGGGCTGTGCTGCCTCTGAAGTCTCTAGGGGAGAAACCTTCCTTGCTTCTTCCAGATTCTAGTGGCCCCAGGTGTTCTTTGGCTTTTTCCATTGTTAATGAAGTGCTCGTTTAGGCACACTGATTTGGTCTTTTGGTGGCAACATGAATACATTTAGGGTAATGGTCTACATGGTAATAAATGGCACCCAGGACCCAAAAATCTGTAGTATAGCCAGGTGAGGTTTAAGTGAAAGAGCTTTCTATTATAGAGCATATCTATATGGTTTGTTAAGTCTATATGGTTTGTCTCATTGTTAGGTCAAAACTCCTAGAGTGTCATGGTTAAGAGAACTTTAGGGACTCGTGGAAGGTAAACATGTAATGGACATCATTGGCCACTTGCCCTGTTACAGACTGTAATAATCGGACTACAGTTTTTGATGTTTTACTGCTGACAGCTTTTAAGCCTCAGCGCTTCTTTTGTCCCACATCTGAGCAAGATGGTAAGAAAGCCAGGGTGCCCTCCTTTGGCATCAATGGAAAATTCAAACCACAAAAGGTCCTGCTCTCAGCCTGCCCCAACTCCTAACCACAAAGAAAAAAAAACAACCCCTAACCAATCTCCTTAACTTGCTCTTTCAAGACATTTTTGGACCAGTTTGGGAGGCTTGCCATGCTCTCCCCAAAAAGCCTCATCATAATAAGCCCTTTAACACCCTCCTGGTATGTGTGTAGCTTCACCAGTATTGGCACTTGTATCCAGTTGTACATGGGAGTGGCTCCCATGCCCTGGGATGGCCACAATACACACTCTTCTAAGCATTTTACACGGGTTTCCCATTATACAGCTGAGGAAACTGAGACGCAGGGTAACTGGCTAAGGGTCGCAGGGTGAGTAGTAGACCTACTACTAGGATTCACACCAAAGGCCAAACTGTCAGGAAAGACAGCTTTCTGCTGATCAAACCAGAACGACAATGGTGACAAGCAGCAGCACGAGGATGAGACATGTCGTTGTTATTGAAAGTATCAAGACACTGAAGGGATTTTGAAAGGCTGCTTCAAAATAGGATGCAACAGCCTTGCCTTAGCTATCTGGTAATTCAGGCTGCTGTTAGGTTAGCCTAACACGTTCAACCTACGAGTGTTAAAGATGCAGCTCTAGAAAGCCAAGGCTGGTCAATTTGGCACTAGAAAGAATTGTTTCAGGAATGTCTCCTTTTGACCCTCTCCTGGTATTAGGTGGCCCCAGCAATCGGCACACTTTATCTAGATAAAGAAACAGAGGACTCTATTTCAAATGTCTTTCCAAAACTGGCGGATGACCCACAAATTAAAGAATGTGTCACGTAGTTACAAGGTGGCTTTGCTGTTATGGAAGTATCAAATGGGTGAAGCCTTCCTGGAATTTTGGCAGTAGAAAGAGGTAGCTTATATGGGATCCCCTACAAATAGAACCAAAACAGTTAAAAATGCAGTCATGGGTAAATTACCCAGGCGGGGAGGGGGGCAGTCAGGAGTTCCTTTGGAAGTAAATGCTGCTTTTTCTTGATCTTTTACACTGATATAATATTTAACACCAAAGTATGCAGTAGTAGGTGTCATGTTTGAAAGATGTGCAAAAGGACAGTTAAAGGTACTTAAAAAAAAGAAAAAAAGATTGACTAGAGGCCCAAACAAGGGATGAGAAGAATATCAGAACAACCACGTTTGACATTTCTGAGATCTTCCTGTTTCTCAGGTACGCAAAGCACTTCCCATTTGTCATCTCACTCAGCCCCTATAGAAATCCTTAGAAGGAGAGATTATTCCCATTTTACAAGTGAGCAAGCGGAGACTCAGAGAGATGCAGTACCTTATCCAAGGTTACACTCCTGGTAGGTGGCGAAGTCCCAATGCGACCCTCACTCCAAAGACCACACACACCCTGTAATACCGTCTCTGAACGGCTGCCTCCTGACTGCTTCCCCAAGCCTGTGTGGGAACCAGAACGCTATCTATCATTTGAAGATCCAACTTCATTTCCCGCCCCCCCACCGTCATTTGCATTTAAGATAAATGACTATCGATTCGCTCCTCAATATACAATAACTCTTAAGTACACCAGTGGTACATTTACTTCCAAATATTTCCTAAACAATGTTTTACACACTTCATTTTTTCGTATCTACTTAATGTTTTCCTTTAGCTGTTTCTTTTTACTTTAGCGTCTTCCTAAGTCGTAATACTCATCACGTCATAGGTTTGATATGTTACTTACATTTTTCCAACAAATATGAAACACATTTAATTATTAACATAAAAATGTCCACCTGATTCCACAGTGGCTCACATTCCACCACCTGGGAAACTGTTCTTGAACTTGTAAGCAAGGAAAATTGAAATGCGCCCCACCCCACGCCCCACAGAACTGACCTTTTCATAAAGAATGCCATCCCTGTTCCCTAAGGTAGATATTTTTGTTTCAGCCTCATCCAACCAAACGGTGAGATGTCTTCCCAGTTTCCAGAATCTAAAACCTTCTGCCCTCACTTGGTAGAATTGACCATCCAATGATGTGGAGAGAACTGTGTCAGGACCCTGAGACCTTCCCCTGATCTGTTTCTAACTGCTCCCCACTCTGGTTCAGAGTTGTACCACCAAATTGTACCACGACTTGTCCGTCTCCCGTCATCCCCCAACCCAAGCAGGGTCCTCTACTCATCTTCAAAATCTCCTTTAATCTTGAGACATTTCTCCAGGGTACAGTACAATTTCCCATCTTATTATGCCAAGTGTGGAATTAATAAATGAATGCAACGCGTCTCCCAGGTAAAATATTTGCACGTGAATTGGTCTGTCTGGAGGCCACAGTACAGCTCTAAAGGTGGAACTCCAGGTATTTGGGCAGCCTGTGGTGAGACAGTCCTTCCGTGTCCTTCAGCTGATGGCATCAGGTACGTGGCCACCAGTCCCCTCTCGGTATGGTCTGATCCTGCCTCCACCAGGTATCCCTGAGGCCCAGGATAACATGGCTAAGCTTGGAAGTTTACCCCTGTGATATTTCTGAGGGATTGGTTTGGCTCTCCTTCTATTACAAAAGCCGCCTTTTTAAAAATAATAATAATCTCTCCTGTCAACATTTCCAGAAGACATCCCACTATTTGTAAAAAATTTATCATTGTGTTCACTATTTTAAAATCTACTTTATTATTAATATGTTTTCCCATTATTACCCCATTGTTCGTATGTAAAAAAACACATGTCTATATATTAATTATATATCACTTAATTTTGCCTAACTTTGTTTTGTTTTGGTGATCAAAGCACAAAACTGTCACTCCTGGGGATCTTGCAGACCCAACTTTTATGCCTGAAGATTGAAAGAATAAAAGTATCTCCTCCATTAATCTAAAAGTCAGAAACTAGGACCCGCTCTAGAATGGTCCTGCAAAGTTCAAGACAATTTTACGTCTAGTCTAAGAGAAAACAACCAAATGATGTTGAATAAGATATGAGATATCGAATGCAGTTGGGAGAACATGATACATTGCTATCTGTGCTCTTGATCTTTCAATTTGCCTTTATTTATGTATTTCAGGCTCAGCAGCTGCCTCCACACCTAACTGAGGAACTATTGGTATGTTCACTCCCTCTTCTTCCTGGAGGGTGCATCTCCTGGTCCGCGTGGTTTTGGGGTTTTTCTTTTCTTTTCTTTCTTTTTTTTTCCCCATTGCTGCTAAAAGAACATCCACAAAAAGTGAGAGAGGGCTGACCAAAAGGAGTTGGAATTGGCCCAAAACATATGACTATTTCTTGGCATCTGAGAAAGGAAGAAACTTCTTATTATTAAGAATAGTAATGTCCTCCCTGTTCCCTAAACATATGCTGTCTTGAGCAGCTGTGTGTCCCGGGAGCCCTTCTGTTAACTTAGGAAACACTCTAAATGTGGCCCCGTCACCTTTTCATCAAAGAAATCAAACATTCTATCAGATTTTTCCTTCCCAGCTAAAAATGGACATGTTGGGAACTGTAGAACTTGCTCAGACAAGTCTTTTACTAAATATAAAAGCACCCCATTTCTTAGAACTGTAGAGTTGATTCTCCTCCCTCAAATAGCAACATGGGGAAATGTTGGCAAAATATGTCTTTATTCCTAGAGCCCTCAGTCTGAAAATTGTACGTTTGTGACTTAAATATAAAGCACTGGCATCAATTAAAGCAAATGGGAATTTACAAGTCTGTGGTTACATTCTTCATGCATATAAGTGAAAATGATGCCTTTTCTTTTTTTTCCCCCAAGGCAAATTTTGTCACATTTTAAAGTTTGAGTAAATAAAGCTTTTGAACATATTGGGATTAATCAAGAATACCTAAAACCAAATTCTTGTATCTCTAGGAAGAGCAAAAAGGTGGCCAGTTTATTTCTACTGACTTATACCATTACTGATGTAATGATTACTTGCCATCAACATGTCTATTTGTATCAGAGATACCTCGGCGGAAAGTAAATGCTCCTTCATTATTTTCCTCATCTGAGTATGAAAATATTAGTATTTTTTTAAGCTCATATTCTATGCCTGGCACTGTGCTGGCCCTGGGGATAGGAAAGTAAATAAGACACAGTTCATACTCTTGAGAAAAGGTTTCTGTGGAGCCCAGCCCCAGACAAAGAAGTCAAATGTCTACCAAGTCTATTCTTTGGATGAACAAGTTTCATAATTCAACCTGCAGAGAAGGTTGGAATGAATGGTAGTGCAGGCACGGGAAGTGGACATGAGACAACTAGGACATCCCCTAGTCGGTCGGCCTCGTAACATCTGGCTACATTTTGGCAGGCCTGTGTAAAGACAGCACTGGTGAGTAAACTATACATAAGCCATAGCTGTTCTTCAGTTTGTTTTGGCCCCAAGCATTGCCTAGAAGTGAATGAAGCAAGAGGCACCCATTATTCAGGCTATCACCTAGGCCTAAACAAAGAGAATACTGCTGTTGTAAAAGACATTAGATTATCTATCTGGTTTTCACCTGTTGTCTCTCAATTTCAAGCCTATCCTTATGGAGTCCCTGACATACCAGGAGGGAGGAGAAACTGGTAGTTGTTTCTTTGACCCCACCATAGTTCCTTAGGATGGTTCTCAGCAGGACTGGGACCACAGATAGCTCTCCTTTAGTTGAGTCTCTAAGGAATATCTGTATGTTGCCCAAGAACAGTGTTTCTCAAAGGATGAGTCAACCAGGGTGGATTTTTCTTAAAAACAAGGATTCTTGGACACACCCAAATTTGCTGACCCAGAATCTCTAAAAATGGAGCCTGAAATCAACAATTTTAACATCTTTCAAGGGTATTCTTTGGCATACTGAAGTTTGGGAAAAAGTCCACTGCAGAATAGCCTGAAGAGACTGATTTGGGTTTAAGGAACTCAGTGAATGTAGTTAATGTTTACAGGAGAATTAAGATGCTTTGAAGAATCCTAGATACCCATAATGTAAAAAGAGCCAGTGGGTGACAGATGAAACCCTTCAGTTAGTCACACCACTTGAAATTCTTCAATAGTCAAATACTGATTTGATTAAATAAGCTTAAGTCTTTCAATTTGTATGTTCTCTGATGGATTCCAGGAGGAGCTATCGGTCAATTACATTTTGGTATAAATTAATCTTAATGGCTTTATATAAGATAATGGGATAAAAGATAAAAAAAGGAATGTTAGCCCACTTAATGTGTCTCTCACAGCTCAATTGAAAATGCATATATTCCTAAGACTGCCCTTGATGGTCAGTTTTATGTATCATGTTGGCAAGGCTATAATATTCAGTTATTTAATGATAACTACCGTGTTTCCCCGAAAATAAAACCTAGCCGGACCATCAGCTCTAATGCCTCTTTTGGAGCAAAAATTAATATAAGACCCGGCTTTATATTATATTATGTTAGATAAGACCTGATCTTATATTATAGTAAAATAAGACCGGGTCTTACATTAATTTTTGCTCCAAAAGATGCATTAGAGCTGATGGTCCGGCTAGGTCAAATTTTCGGGGAAACAGGGTAATCTAACAATTGTGAGAGTATTTTGTGTGGTTAAATCAGCTGACTTTAAGGAGATTATCTTTGATAATCTGGCTGGGCCTTATCCAATCAACTGAAAAGTCCATAAAAGGAAAACAGGTTTTTCTGAAAAGTAGAAATTGTGCCTTCAGACTGCAGCGTCCACTCCTGACAATGTCTGCAGACCTGCCCTACAAATTTCAGGTTTGCCAGTCCCTCCACAATCATGTAAATCAATTCCTTTAAATAAATGTCTCTGAATAGCTAGATAGATAAGATTATATATATAATATTCCTTTATATTATATATGATATGTACCATTATATATATACACCCACGTGTGTGTGTGTGTGTGTGTGTGTGTGTGTGTCCTACTAGTTCTATTTCTCTGAAGAACCCTGACCAATACACCATCTTACAAACTTTTCTCTTCCTATCTTAACAGAAGGGAGTTGGGGTGGGGGAAGTGTGATGCTCTCAAGGGAAAAGAATGCCACATCCTTGGACGTCATGTTCCTGCCTCAGAGGAAGAAGGCAGGGATACAAGACGAAGTGGCTCCCTGCTCTACTAGAGCAACAAGGGCTCTTAGGCTCAAGGGCAAATAGACTCCTTTTATTTCCAAAACGCCTCCAGAGATGCCATCTGACCCTGACTTAAAGTACCATTCCCATGCTCTGCCCAGGCTTCTAAACCTACCTTCCCTGCACCCCTCACCTGCAGAGCCATGTGAGGGAGAATGGGTGAGCAGTCTACCAGAAGACCATTAGGCTGGACTTCAATGTTGAAACCCTCAAGTGTACACACTTCCTGCTTTGTCCCCACTTCAAGTTCACTCCCTTATTTGTTCCTCAGATTAATTTTTTTTAAAAAAACAAAACTGAAGTTTTCCTGGTTGAAGGCCAAAAAAGGTCTATAAAATGTCCTCCCTTTGAAAATCTTCCTTATAGCAAGTGAACTAACCCTCAGAGCTCTATTTCACTGGCCATTAATAATAACCTTAGAATCCAGAAATAACTTGCCATTTGTGGTTTCCTATGCCTGCTCCCTACAACACACCCCATTAAAGACTCACCTTATTGAAATGGAGTTGGATCAAAGCTGTTGCCTTTGTTTGCTACACCTGTGAGGTGCCTGAAAGTGCTGACACTATAGAAATATTAGAAAGAAAGAAGTGCCACAGGTCAGCAGTTATTTGCCCAGCCAAGGTAATTCATCTTATCAAAAACCAAGCATGGTGTCCATTCCACAATTCTTACTGCCTTCCTCAGTAGATGAGGTCATTAAGTGATTTGGCATTTAAAGGTTCAGCAGTTGCAAGTGCTGGCAACAATTAAAGGAAATAAAAGCTGATTCTCAAAAATCATCCTAGCAAGCAGTGGTTTCCCACCACAAAGAATCTCTTATTTTATCACACCATAGACTTTAGATTTCATGTTGAGATATGTTTTAGGCATTGCTCTTTCTACTTAAAAATTTAATGTAAGGTTTCACATAAGAAAACTACAAAAGGACTTGGCACTGACTTCTGGAATTTATCCAGAACACAGCTTTTATTGTGTTCCACAGCAATTTATCTGTTTAACAAGTGCCACAGCTAGTAAGGGGCAGAAACAGGATTTCAAACCCCCTCTGATCAGGTTCAAAGCCCATATGCATTCTTTCATTCACTCATTTAACAGAGACTTATTAGTCACTCACTCAGTACCAGGCAGTGTGTTATATATGTCAGATCATCTGAAAGAAAGGTTAAGAAGGAATAGTGGTGGTGCCTGCCCAAATCTACCTCCCACCAATCGGAAGTCATGGAAAGGGACTCAGACAGCTCCTGAGACTACAATAGATTGAGCAAAATCTGTGATTACACTATTTACAAATAAGAAACATCACTCAGAAAAGTTATCCATTCCTCTAGTGTTAACACAGACCCAGTCCACTTCTACCCTTCGATGTCCTAAAATGAAACCATTTGGAAACACCCGCACTTTCGGGTGAAACAGGTAATCCTCATTGTTTACTATTTAACCATTTATGTGCACTGAACAAGAAATGTAATTTCTGGAAATATATCTTTGTCGTGCAGGGTGCCAGGCAGGGTCTCGGCTCCCGCTCCCCACATAAGAACGCAGGATATGGTGAGGCCAAAAAGGAACACCCACGGAGCCATAAGTAGAGAAGTCATACCACTATGTTCTCGCTGGCGGCATCCGCCTCTCTGCAATCCGCTCTTGCCAGCCCAGCCACCATCTTCTTGCTAGCCCCCATTTTCTGCTAGCGTAGCCACAGCAGTTATATTAGTGGCCAATGGCTCACTAGTTACAGCTGACGGCCAACTAGCCACAGCTGATGGCCATGCAATCACAGTTGATGGCCATTTACTACCTGAGCCAGCACCTTTCTATGTGAGGCGAAGAGCCTGGAAACTGCACTCCTGGCTCTGTCCCCACAATCTTTTAAAAATAATCCAAAATATGGACCATGTTTCATGCATGAAAATCTTTACTGCCATGTTATTTATAATTAAAAGTTGGGAAAGAGTGGATAAATTATGGTGTGTCTGGGCAAATAATGGTATTCTGCAGTCATTAAAAAAATGTGTAGATTATTAATCATATGAAAATTGTTATGAAACAATGTTAAGGGGAAAAAGCGACCTACAGTACTGTATGGGTATACTATGATTAAAACCTTTTATTTTAACATACCCCAAAAAGACCAAAATGAACCATGATGCTAAAAGTGGTTGTTTTAAAATGGTAGGCTATCTATTACGTGGTAGCTTTCCCTTGTTTTTTAAGCATTCTTTGTAGAGAAAATAAATAAAATAAAAAAAGTTAATACCCTAGTAATAGACAGGACACCCCATGCTAAGTGAATTGATGGCAATTACTATCCCAGTGTGTGGGGAGAAGTCATGCTGGAGGCAAATTAAAAACAGGTAATGAACAGCAAAAAGTCTTCTACAGATGTGGTTACTACTCTCCGAACTAATCCTTCACAGGCATAACACTTTAATTTTATTGCAATTTGTTTGCTTTATAGTTTTTTTCTGTTTTATCTTAACACAGTGACTAGAGAGACACCATTCCTTGCCAAAAGCCGTCTAGATCTAAAACTCTTCTGCTAATGGAATATCTTATCTGCCTGAAGCCAGAGAATTGAGCCAAATGGTTTCTTGGATTCTCTGTCAGCTCTAGGGTCTAAGCTTTGGTGACTTCACTTCTTAGTGTCACTGTGCTGGCAGCCTGGCAGCCCTGTTTTGACTTCATACCATTTCAAGAAAATAGCTGACAAATCAAAACAGAGCTGGGAAGACTGTGAGAGCCCGGCAGATATTAGTGAAAAGCTGGGCACGATTTCTGCAGGGGCTGCTCCCTGTCAGAAAGCTGGAAGAACAGCAGGAGGAAGACTTTTCCTGAATGAATCCCTCAGCTTTCCACCTGGCTGGGCAAGATACCAATCCTAAGAAATCGCATTTTAGAGAAAACCAAACAATTGGATGCAACAGTTTGAGAAACATTGGCCAAAAGTGTAGATGTCGCTTTTACATATCTCTACTTAAGAGATGTTTCACTTTTTATAACTGTCTTGGATTCGATTAAGCAATATTGAGCAAAACACATTAAAAACGTTCCTGCCCCTTGACCAAGGAATTCTAGGACCTAATAATTCATCTAAAGGAGACAATCAGAGAAGGTAGGAAGAAATTTAGGTACTAGACAATGTATGATAAAATATCAGTATCATAAGCAGGAGAAACAGCAACTCTATTAGATTTCTCCAGAGAAACAGAACCAATAGGATATATATAATAATATAATATGATAAATAAAGTTATATATATATATATATATATATATATATATATATATATGAAATGAGGAGTTGGCTTATGTGATGATGGAGGCTGAGAAGTCCCAAAATCTGTCCTCTGAAAGTTGGCAACGCAGAAAAGCTGGTGATGTAATTCAGTCCGAAGGTCCGAGAACCAGAGAAGCTGATGGTGTACATTCCAGTCCAAGAGCAGAAGATGGGATGAGATGTTGCAGCTCAAGTGGACAGACACATAGAAAAAGGGACCAGTTCCTCCTTCCTCTGCTTTTTGTTCTCTTAGCTCCCCCCACACACACACACACTGGGGAGAGCTATCTACTTTACTATCAATTAAAATGTTTATCTCTTCTGGAAACACTCTCACAGATATACCCAGAGTAATAACCTTGAATCTGGATACTCCATGACTCAATCAAGTTGACACATTAAAGTAACCAAAACAACAAATGGAAACACTCCAAATATCCAACAGTAAAGGATGAGTTAAATTATGGTATATCCAAACAATGGAATACCACATGGCCATTCAAAGTGATATTGTATCTCTATTGTTACTGATGCTGATGGATTTTCATAACATATTAAATGACAGAAAGATTATAAGAGACTATCTAGTGTATACCATTTCCATACATGAACTGCTAGCAACTTTGGTTCCCTGAAGGCCATGTAAGGAAGTGTTAACTTTATCCTGAGAACCAAGGGAAATCATACAAAGACTGAGATGTACAGAAGAAAAATGGGAGCAGGGAAGAGAGGTTTCTGGGAGGTCATGTGAGAGATGATTGGTGGCTGGTAGTGGAGGTGGGGAGGAGGAAAACGTGGAAAAATATGTAGGAGATGTGAAGGTCTGGGAAGGAAAATGTTCACAGGCAAACCTTTGGGCTTTGGCTTAAATGGTATAGAAAAGTCAATGTCACAGATTCATGTTAGTAGGCAGAGTCCAGAATATCTGTGAAGGCTTATAAGATAAGGCTTAGGGGGTTTGGTTACTGAGACACCATCCCTTAACTAGGTCTTCAACTACATCTTGCCTCACTCTCTCCTTTAATTATTGTACTCCAGCCATACTGTCTTTTAGCTTGCTCTGATGTGGGGATTGAAAACCTTTAGTGCTATAGGAGGCTGGCAGGTAAATGAGTGACGCAGGTCCAGTGCAGACTGTGAACTGGGAAAGCTTATGTCAAGTGCAAAAGGGTAGCAGCTAACCCCTGTCTTCCCACTGTCTTCTGCATTAGACCTTAAGCTCTATCAGGGCAAAGTTCAAGTTTGTTTTTACTCATCATCATATCCTCAGCAAAGTGCCTGACATATAATAAACACTCAGTGAATGCTTAGGAATAGATGCAGGGATGGCAGGATGTATAATTCAATAATGGCAGAAGCCATGTTTTGATGTACTGCAGTCAATGAGATTTTAGCTATCCAATGCAAAGTAAAATTGTGCCTTCATAATTGTATGTAGGATGAGTGAAAATGTTATTACTCCCAAATCTCAGTGTCTGAATAAAATAAAAGCTTAGCTCTACCTTAGACAACGGTTCACCATGGGTGCCCCTAGTCTGCTGGCTTTCCTCCCAGTGGTGGCTGTGACTGAGGAGCCAGGCTCCTTCTATCCAGTGTTTCTCTCATTCCCTAGAGCAGGGATTGGCAAGCTTTTTTCTGTAGTGGTCCCACTAGTCAGTATTCTAGGTTTTATAGGCCACGTGAAGGTCACAGCTGCTCATGAAAGCAGCCATAGACCATAAGCTTATTGGCTCTTTGTGGATTCCTGACCTAGGGTGTCAGACCTTCCTTGGAGCTCTGCTTCTGGACAACAAAAGAAGAGAGAGTATGGATGATTATATAGGAGATTATGAACCATACCTAGAAGTGGCAATTTTTGCCTATATCTCACTGGTCATAACTCAGTTTCCTGGCCCCAGCCAACTTCCGGGTGAGGGGGACTGGGAAATGTAGTCTAGCTATGTATCCAGGAAGAAAAGAAAACTAGCTTTGGTGAGTTCATAGCATGTCTTTGCCTCAGTCTGCCCTTCTACTCAACAAAGATCTGTTAACTATATGGGAAGATCTCTTCCTATACATAGAACACACTTAAGTTTTTCCCAACGAGGCAATTCAAAATCCGAAGTAGTCCTTGCACGCGGCTCAAAGTCCAGGATCTCCTGGTGAAGCCAGACCTTGCCATCAGGTCCAGATGTAATTCCTCATGGCTGTAAAAGACAGCCATGAGGAATTACTATCCCTGTCCCATAACTCCCCTCCCTAATGAACAATTATGGGACAGGGATAGTACTCCCACAATAACAACCCCTATTTGGAAAGGATAAGAAGACACAAAGCAGGCATTGGTTTGCATTTATCAAAGCCCACAGTGCAGGCCTTCTGAAAGCGCTCTACGCTCTGATCAGGCTCTGATTCAGACCGCTGTCGGGAGCACCACTGTCCATTGCTCTCCCTATCCTCTGCCTCCACCCTCTTGGAGGTCCCATCTTATCCATCATCTTTGTTGGCCACATCTGAAACAGGCCCTGAATGGGGAGGGACCATGTTCTCTTTAGGGCCTTCCCAGCTTTGTAGATTGCTCTCTGTTGGATTGACTTTTGGCCTTAAAAGTTTTTCCCCATTTCAAAGACATTTTAAAGATGGTCATGATGTCTTTGACACTAAAATTACTTTAAAAAATTAAAAAGCTTCTGGCCAGTTCCTTGTACCACTAGACTCAAAATTATTGCCTACACATAAAATCTCAAATTAACGTTATTTCTTAATCTACTCACTATAAGCCATTATCCTTCAATATAATGACCTCTACCCTATGTCCATCTAAAAGATTATGTGGGAAGGACACATTCCTAACATGATCTTTGCCCCAGGGCTGAGTCTTTTGTTTAACTGAAGAGTAGGGTTTCCAGGTGGGAATTCCCACCTGTTCACAGGAAATTTTTTCACTTTCCCATTCCCAAATCCTGAGACACAAACTGTTTTCTGTTTTCCACGATGCATCGTGTCCACAAAGTGACAGCTGATACTACCAACTACCTGGGTTCAAGAAGCCGATTTTCCTGATTTCCTGACCAACTTTTCTCGGTATTCAGGAACAGGAAAGCGAAAAAAATTTCCTGAGAACAGGCAGGTATTCCCACCCTGAAACCCTACTGAAGAGTGTCACTGGCTCAAAGACTTACCTCTTACTCTTTAGGAACCTGAAAGGTATCATCTATCCTAACATTTCAACACCCCAGATTTCTTGACTCTTTATTCCCTTTCATTTCAGCTTGCAAACCAGCCAGTTCATTCCTGAACTCATTTCTTGCCTACAAAACATTAGCAAAGACAGCTAATAGTAGCCAATACTCATTAGCGCTCAAATTATCCCAACCACTTCCCCTAGAGCTCTGGTTCAGTAAGCACATGGTCTTTCGAGATACTACAGGTGACAATTTTTCAAAGTGTCTTGCCACTTTATAGCATAGTATCTATCATTCTAGCTACTGCCATCAGTTTTCTTATCATTCACAACTCACTCACATATTTCAGGTTTCTGCTATGGCAGCACCCCACTTCAAGGTACCAGTTTCTGAATTGTAACAAAAGTACCAACATTTCAGTGGTTTAAAATGATTTAAAAAAAACTAATTTTGACCTGAAACAGTTCTACACAGGTGTCCATGGCTGGAGGGATCTCCCAGGTATCTTTCTTCCATACGGCAACTCGGGAACCCAGATTCTTCCAATCTAGTGGCTTTACTATCCTCCAGGCTGTTGGAATTCACCAGATCTCTGCCTCCAGCCATTAGACATATGACTGATCAATGTCCCATTGGCTAGAACTCAGTTAGATGGCTCTGCCCAACAGCATAGGAGCCTAGGAAATATAGCCCAGTTGGATGCCCAGGAGGGAAAAAATGATGTTGGTGAACAAATAGCATTCTCTCTGGAGATGGTTTATGTAGCACAGTTTTCCTAATACCTAGCAGGCAGTCATGGGTCACCAGACATGTAGGAGTGACCCCATTCTCTCCCTCCCTCAGCTTCTATGTTCTTTCTAGTCATGAAAGGAAAGAAGTTGAGAGTTGTAGCGAGAAGCACAAGCGGCAAGAAACAGACACAGTGAGATAGGGAGAGCAAATAGGGAAAGCCTGTGAGGTAAAAGCCTCTCAACTGACAGCTGAAACTGTGGACAGCTGTAAAAAGGCAAACCCGGTGTCAAACGGCTTCAATCTGTGAACACAGTCCAGGGATCTTAACACTGTGAGTTGAAATATAGTTGAAACTTTCTAATCTGGATAGGGAAAGCTAGAGAACTACATTCAGGAGTGATTTAATAGAGTTCAATGTGAGAAGGTGAGGTATTTATAGCTAGACAGTTACATATCTTTGAATAATATTCTTATTTTATGCTTTTGTTCTTTTTCATTTCACATTTTAGGGTTAGCTATCTGTTTATTTTTGGAAATCGCAATTGATTGAATTATGAACCTTTCTCACTCTTTTTACTTGGCTGCATTCACTAATTAATTCATCCATTGATTCAATACATATTTATTAAAGTCCTATTAAGTGTTAGACACTGTATTAAATATTATTATTAAAGTGCAAATTGGTCCCTGCCCTCATGGAATTTGCAGTCTACTGGGAAAAACAAACATTAAATAAATACTCTGGGACCAACAATGATTTGTTTTAGCATGACATACAAAGTATGATGTTAAGGTTGTAATAGTATCTGGTTATGAAGGAGAAGCACAGAAAGCTTTCAGATGGATTATACAAAAGCCTGAGGAGTCGAGGACAGCTTCCTTGGTAAAATGACATTTCGTTTTCAATTAAATGTTATTTATTTAAAACTTACAAAAGCATATATAGTGAATAGTGTTTTACTGCCTGCCCCCTCTGTCCCAGCCTTCTGGAAGTAACTATCATTCTAAGTGCTTTACATATATTAACTTGCTAAATCTTCCCCAAAATTCTGTGAGTGAACTTTAGTTAATATACCCATTTTAGTAAGGAGGAAACTGAGGCACTGGGAAATTAAATAAGTTGACTTGGGTCACATAGACTTAGGTCTAGGCAGCTTGGCTCCACAATTGTTAATGGACTCTCCTTTATGGTGCCTTGTACCCAGGGTGTGGTTGAGGTTGTTGTTTTAAAACAGCCAATTAGATTTTTTGTTTTAAATAGGTGATTTTAGCCCATTTGTACTTCTTGCTTTGACAGAGGTATTTGGATTTACTTGTGCCATTTTTGAGCTGTTTTATTGCTTAAAAAATTTTTTTTCATTATTTCCTTTCCTTGTGTGCGTATGTGTGTAATATTTCTGATTACTTGGAAGGTTTGTGTGTTTGTTTTAGTGATTATCTTTATGTACTGTAATTTTATATTATATATATAAATATATATATATTTTTGTATATATATATATATATATATATGTATATATATATATATAGAGAGAGAGAGAGAGAGAGAGAGAATTTAATTCTCTATTTCTTTAGGAACTATTGACTGGCTTCTTACTCAAGCATAAGCAAGTCAATTCATTAACTTCGTCCAAAGCTAGTTCTCTGAACCAATTCACCAAAAGTCAATTTGCTGTAATGCCAACTTGTTAAATGACTTTTAAAAAACTGTCCTGAAGCCATTCCGAATAATAGTAAAATTAACATATTTCCTTTCCTTCCTTACCTCCCACTGTGAAAGAAAAAATTATTTATGACACTTGTTAAAGAAAGTAAGGCTGACTTTATTCAGAGGGATGACTACAATAGGTTTTGTACTTTTCTGACTACAACAAGAACAAAGTGGGAATCGATAGCCCAGGAGCAGGGGGGAGAGTCAATGGACGGAAAATTACCAAGAGGAAAGATGAAAGCTAGGGGGATTCTTGCTAGACCAACTCAACAGGATTCTTGCTGAAGGTAGGCCAGGGTGATAAGACACCAAGTATGGCGAATGAGGAATGTGATCAGATATCAACAGTGAAAGATTTGCCCCAAACTGACCCAGCAGGATTCTTGCTGAAACTGGACTAAATGGGCCACAGGCAGAGTCCAAGACCAGGGACTAGTCAGAAAGGGGACTCAGAAGAGCCTGATTCAAGTCTGGTCAAAAGAGAGTCTTTGCCACTACCCCTCCACCACTTATTTTAGTTAGTTATGTTTTTTTCTTAGTGTTTATTGTTACAACTTGAAGTAAAATTATACTTGGTGTTTCTTGATTTATCTTTATCTTTTTACCCCTGGTCATAAAAGATGGGGACATCTGCATATTTATCTTTCATCGTGTCTCCCTTTCTCTCCCACTTTTTTTCAGTTATTTCATTTATGCTTTGTCATGAGTGATAACATTGATAGTCTGTTGTGGACCATTATCCTCACAATTTGCTTTGATTTTACAAATTAAATGGATTGACTGTTTCCTGTTAATCTGTTCACTGTAGTGTTTTTTTGTTTGTTTGTTTGTTTTTATTGGGGAAGGGGAACAGGACTTTTATTAGGGAACGGTGTGTATGTCCAGGACTTTTTTTCCAAGTCAAGTTGTCCTTTCAGTCTTAGTTGTGGAGGGCGCAGCTCAGCTCCAGGTCCAGTTGCTGTTGTTAGTTGCAGGGGGTGCAGCCCACCATCCCTTGTGGGAGTTGAACTGGCAACCTTGTTGTTGAGAGGACTCGCTCCAACCAACTGAGCCATCTGGGAACTCAGCAGCAGCTCAGCTCAAGGTGCCGTGTTCAATCTTAGTTGCAGGGGGCGCTGCCCACCATCCTTTGTGGGATTCGAGGAATCGAACTGGCAACCTTGTGGTTGAGAGCCCACTGGCCCATGTGGGAATCCAACCAGCAGGCAGCCTTTGGAGTTAGGAGCACGGAGCTCCAACCACCTGAGCCACAGGGCCAGCCCTGACTGTAATGTTTTTACTTATCATTTGATTGGCTGAAATTTCACTTCCTCAAGAGCATCATGAGGGGAGCATTTGAAATCTTGCTCCCTGGCATATGCTGTCAGTTTGGCTCAAATAGACTCTTATAAAAATTCAAAAAACAAAGAGGATCATGGGATCTTTATTCCTTGAGTTTTTGTATGTTCAAAAATATTTGTCAGGGAAAAGGACAAGAACCACATGATTTCACTCATCTGTGGGCTATAAAACAGAAACCAACAAATGAACACACAAAACAAAGAAACCTCATTGACACAGACAACAGTACGGTGGTTACCAAAGGGACGGGTGAGTAGGGGGAGGTTGAAGAGGGTAAAGGGGGTCATATATATAGTGATGGAGGGAGACAACTTTGGGTGGTGAACACAATGCAATATACAGATGATGAATTATAGAACTGTACATTTGAAACTTATCTAATGTTACTAATTAATGTCACACCAATAAATGCAATAAAAATATATTTGTTTGTTGCCTTAATACTTGAAAAACAGGAGTAAAATTTTAGATAACAATTTATTTCTTAAATATATGGTAAGTACTACTGCACTTTTTTCTAGTGCTAAATGTTGATATGAGAGGTATGAAATCATCTGTTGGTTTCTTCTTATGGGTGACATATATTTTGACAGAATACTCAAAACTATTCACCTTTTCAAGTGTTAATTTTTACCTGTCCCAACTAATCCCAATTCCCATTACCCTGAGGCAGTAACTTTCATTTTCTCACATATTTTTTCTATGTTTCTCTGTATTAATTAGTGATGCTATTTCATAATTTTTCAGATATAGATATTATGCATTGATTTCCTACAATGGAGCATTTAGTTCTTTTACAACCCAACCCCAACCCACATTATCTATATGTACACACATACTTACTACTATACACTTCCCCTCCTTTCCCCTTCCTCGCCATTTGGAGTTAAATCAATATTCAGTGGTCATATTATGACTGTATAACTATTTCATAGCAGAACTACATAGTGGACAATGATTGTATTTCCTTTCTTGAACAAATTCTTTTGTTTTTTGTTTTTTCTTGTTTGGTTTTTTGGAGTTAAAATTTGCTTCCTTTTTGTATAATTTTCCACGTAGCAGTACCAAACCCTTACCAGAACTGAAAACTTCATTAAAATATATTCAAACATATCAAGTATTGTATACACTTCATATTCTTCTTGAAAATGTCTCTCCTGTATTCCTGTGTCTTTCTGCTCCAGCCAGGATTGTGCCATCGAGGGCTCTGGTCAGCTCTCAGCCTAGGACTTCCCTTCATCATCCATCCTGGCAATTCCTTTCCTCTCTAGAGCCCTTCTTATCTGTACGATTTCTTCATTCTTGGTTATGTCCTCATTTCATTTCCCATTAACCTTCTGGGAAGGTAGGCTTGGGAGAAAAATTGAGACCTTGCACTTTCAAATTATCTTTGTTCCACCCTCCGAATGTATCATTTGGTTGGGTATGGCATTCTAAGTGGAAAATAATTACATCAGAAATTTAAAGAAATTGTTTCACTGTCTTCTAGTGCTAATGTAAAATGTTGCTCCAACTAAATGCTGAAAGAAAAGCACTATCATTCGGAATTCTTTATCTAACAGGATATAGTTCAGGAATAAAGGGAGGGAAAATCAAGACCTTCTCAGATGAAGGAAAAAGGAAATTTGTCACCAGCAGACCTATCCTAAATGAATGGCTAAAGGAAGTTCTTAAAACAAAAACAAAGAAAGGGAGGGGGTGTAGAGAGAGAGAGAGAAGAAGGAAGGGAGGAAGGAAGGAAGGAAGGAAGGAAGGAAGGAAGGAAGGAAGGAAGGAAGGAAGGAATAATTGGTGGTTGGAACATCAAGAAAGAAGAAAGTACAACAAAAAGAGTATAAATATGGGTAAACACATAGACCTTCTATCTCCTCTTGAGTTTTCTGAAGTATGTTTTATGGAAGCAAAAGAGAAGACAAACAATTCCCAGATTAAGTACAAAGGGAATAAAGGAGAACTCACTGCCACAATAAATAGGAGGTCTGGGCAAAGCTTCCCAATTTATGTAGAAATAAGATAAAACAAAACAAAATTAGAAAAAAAAACAACAGTGTCAAACCCTGTTGACATTTACAGGCAGAAAGGAATATGTAATTCACAAAAGAGATGAATAACCAATCTGTCTGAAAACATAACCTATGAATCAGAAAGTAATTCTCCAGAAGTATTTCATGATGTGGAAAAACCTTATAAAAACATCAGTATAATAGAACAAGATGCAAGATCCTGGTGATAAACACAAGAAAAATTGAAAGTGGAGATTGAAGAGCTGGGGAAAAAAACTGAAGTAAACAAAAACTCCATTTCAAAATCAATAAACTAGAAACTTCAAGGAATAACATAGATCTGGCTAAAATACAGAAAAGACTTGTGTTAATTATATAAATGCAGAGGTATTTCTTTTTAATTTTACGATTATAGAAAAGGTAATAGATATGGAAGAAAGACAAAGATGATCCACCATAAAGATATCTTCTGAAGTAGAGAATCCCACAAATAAACACAAAAGGTACACAATATAGAAAAAAATTTCCCAAAATATAATGTATGAATGTGCAGTTTGAAACGGTACACCACATTTTAGCTAAAATTGACAGAACTATCAACATAAAATCAACTAAAACATAACAAAAAATTCTCAGCATTCAGAAAAATACAATCTAAGTCACCTGGAGGTCATCTTCCAACTAACTTGGCCCCATTACTGGGTCTAATAATTTTTTGACAGCTCTAGTTGATTGTTTCAATTGTTAAAAGGTCTTTCTCCTCTGGCTAGTGGGAAGATGCATTATTTCCAAATCTGTGTGATTTTCAAGAATTGTTGCAGCTGCTCCTTTCTAGCAGTTCTTTCTCTGACAGGATCGCTTTCCCAACACATAACCTGATCAATACTTAAGCAAAGATTTAAGGAAAATGCTCTGTAGATCGCCAGAGCTCTTTCTCTCTGAAGATTTTCCTTCCCTGTGACTGTCTCATGAATTCTATGCATCTTGACCTCCCTCAACTAAGAACTCTGACTTCGCATCTCAGTGAGGGTACTGGGTTCGTTTGGGTGCACACTCCCTGTTCTGAGACATGGAGACTCTCTCTAGGAAGCGAGGTGAGCCAATCATAGGATTTTTCTTATTTGTTTTCCTTGTCTCAGAAATCATTCTTCTGTACTATTTGTTGTCCAACGTCTAAAAGTCATTGTTTCATAGATTTCATTCAGCTCTTTAATACTTTAAAGTAGGCAGAGGGATAAATCAAGTCCCTGTTATTCCATAGGGACTAGCAAAAGTCTCAAGCTTCTCTCTCTTTTGTTTTCTTCAAAACCCTAGAGATTTTTCTTAGGAAATAATATTTATGTTGGTTAAGAGACATTTGTTTAAAGTTCCTCAATTCCTTCAGTTTTATTTCTATATTTCTATGGATTTCAAGTAAAAATAAACTTAATATTTTTAATTTAAAAGTAGTTTGATTTTTCTAGGAATTATATCTGTTTATTGTTGTTTCTTTCCATGTGTAAGTATAAAGAGACATCTGAAATAATGGTCAGATGTGTTAATGATAGTGATTCTAGGTGGTAGGAGCTGGGGTGACTTTCCACTCTTTTTCTACCTGGATATTTGTATGTATCACTTTTTACAAAAAATTTAAAGACATCTTGCGATATTTTTAAGGTAAATAGAAAGATTAGGCCAAATGTGGGAGTAATTTTTACAAGGATACTTCAGAGGAGGAAAAATACCTTTTTTCTCTGAGATAAAAGGATAAAAAGATAATTGTAGAGATTTAAAAAAATAATCTGTGTTAAGGGATACAGTTCACACCAGATGTTCAGATGAGCTCCATCATTTTAGAAAAGTAAGAGGTGAGGTCATTTCCAGTGAAATCATTTTTTCATAAAAAACACTTCATGAAAAACATGGACTCCAGGTTTTGAGGCAATTGAATCTTCTGATCTGAGAATTAAATGAGTGTGTCAGTTTTCTGACACCATTATTCCCTGTCTAAATTATAATGTAGTTGAATAAAATGTGAGGGATGAAAATGTAAATAGGCAAGTGGGAACATGGTGAATTGAAGGGGAATAATAATAATAGTAGCAGTAGTAGCAGCAGCAACAGCTACCATTTATTAAATGCATGCTATATGCCAAGCAGAATGATAAATGCTTTCCCTATATTTGGTCCTCTTAGCAACTAAGTTTTATAGAGGTTAAGAAATCTGCCCACAATCACACAGCTAGCCAATGGCAGAATTAGAATCTGAACCCAGACTGTCTGACAAAGATAAAGCTTCAGTTTTTAAATAAGAGTTTTTGATATATCTTTTCTTTATATACTTCTCAAATAGAGATCTACTTTTTAATAGTTTTAATGGCCTTATTGAATTTTGTGTTTCCTTAAATATATTAAAAGAACACCCGATGGCTCAGGTGGTTGGAGCTCCATGCTCCTAACTCCGAAGGCTTCAGGTTCGATTCCCACATGGGCCAGTGGGCTCTCAACCACAAGATTGCCAGTTCAATTCCTCGAGTCCTGCAACGGATGGTGGGCCCCACCCCCTGCAACTAAGATTGAACACGGCACCTTGAGCTGAGCTGCCACTGAGCTCATGGATGGCTCACTTGGTTGAAGCTCCTCCTCTCAACCACAAGGTTGCAGGTTAGACTCCCGCAAGGGATGGTGGGCTGCGCCCCATGCAACTAACAACTGACAAAAGCAACTGGACCTGGAGCTGAGCTGTGCCCTCCACAAGACTGAAAGGACAACAACTTGACTTGGAAAAAAGTCCTGGAAGTACACACTATTCCCCAATAAAGTCCTGTTCCCCTTCCCCAATTAAAAAAAAAACAAAAAGCAAACAAACAAACAAAAAAAACACACACTCAAATGCCCTCCAAGTGTTCTCATCACTGCATGATGAAAATTGAGTTTCCTCTATCTTCTTTCTTGCCTCTTATGTTACTTTCATTTTTTCAAACTCAATTTCTTCCAAAATCATTGGAATGGCACCTTCTAACTCAGCCTGGATAGAGTATCCATCCTTATCTCCTCCTGTTTGGTAATGTGATACCCGGATGTGGATCCAGGACTTCAATTTCAAGTGCCGACACACATTCTCTCTTTGACCCTGGCCAATCTTTTTGCTTTCTTGCCCTTATATGTATAAAGCCAGCAGTGAGAACTGCATGTAAGAATACTCAAGGCCTAGAATATTTATTTTTAAAGCGTTGGAAAGGTCTTTGACAAAACACTGAATTGTGAAGTATTAATTATTTATTGCTTCAAAATAAGGTAAAGTTTCCTAACACAGTATTAAAATAACTCAAACTCCTACTGTGTTTCCCCGAAAATAAGATCTAACTGGAAAATATGCCTTAGCATGATTTTTCAGGCTGCTCGTAATGTAAAATAAGCCCTACCGTATTTCCCCCAAAATAAGACTGGGTCTTATATTAACTTTTGCTCCAAAAGACGCATTAAGGCTTATTTCATATTACGAGCATCCTGAAAAATCATGCTAGGGCTTATTATCTGGTTAGGTCTTATTTTGGAGGAAACACGGTATGAATAATTCACTAGTCTATAGCATTTCCACCAATGCACCCCACATGTGAAAAGTACAAAGTAATTATGCTCACTGACAGTTTGACCCAGGATATGGCTAAAGGCAGTAAAATGCAGCATCTCAAGGGTACCGGTCTTTATTAATATATTTTCTCAACTGCTGCCTAGATTCTTTTTTTATTTGCCCTAATATTTTCAGATCCTGGACTGGAACCTGGGGCTACCATGAACAATCAACCACACTCAAAAGACTTTAGAAGCTCCAATTTTTCTTTACATTTGGGGGCTATGTTTGAGGGAAAATAGCAAATAAATATGCCTATGAGAGCCCATCTTGTGTTCAAGGCTAATGGATCTGAAAGTTGGGGACAGAGTAAGATCAATCCACTTTCTTGGTGAGAGAAAACAAAACGTTAGTACTTTGGTATACTAACTTAGCACTTTTCTTTTGTGAAATCAGAGTACATCACATACTTTCACTTCTGATCTGCAGTTTGTTTACTAAAGAATAACACTGGTTAGGTGGGCTTTCTAAGATACGAAGGGAAGATGAAATCTTCCAGGTCTTACTGCAATAAATACAGAGCCTGCATACAGGTATATGATAATCATCTAGTTATTTCTTCTCTTTTAACTCAGGAGAACGTATCTACTTGCCTTCCTTCAGAGAGGCTACACTTTCCCCTATCTTCTGACATTCTTTAGACTCTGAGCTGGTGTTTGAAAGACTTAATTTAAAGGTGGGTAAGAAAGCCCACTTGAGGAATTAGCAAAATGACAAAGTTCACTGTGTCTGTTCTTTGGCTCACATGGGAAGCAGTGTGGTGCAGTAGCAAGGACCTTAGAGCAGGCAATATAAATTATCTATGTTATAGTTCTGTGATTTATATTTATGTCTATAATCCATTTTGAATTAATTTTTGTGAGAGGTATAAGTTCTCCATCTAGATTTATTTGTTAATAGGAACGTCCAATTGTTTCATCACCATTTGTGAAAAGACTATCTTTTCTTCAATGAATTGCCTTTACTCCTTTGAGAAAATCAGTTGACTACATTTGTGTGTGTCTATTTCTGGGCTCCCTAGTCTGTTCCATTGATCAATGTGTCCTTTCTTTTGCTGTTACCCTGCTGCCTTGATTTCCATAGCTTTATAGTAAGTCCTAAAGTTGGATAACATGTCAGTTCTTGACTTTATTCTTTTTTCTCAATATTGTGTTTGCTATTCTCAATCTTTTGCCTTTCCATACAAACTTTAGTATTAATTTGTCAATATCCACAAAATAGTTTGCTGACATTTTGATGGGGATTGCATTGAATCTATACATCGGGGGGAAGAACTGACATCTTGACAATCTTGAGTCATCCTATACATGAACATGGAATATCTCTCCATTTATTTAGATTAATTTTTTTCATGAGAGTTTTGTAGTTTTCCTCATATAGATTCCTCATATAGATTTGTATCTGGGTATTTCATTTTGGGGGGCCTAATATAAATGGCAAAATATTTTTAATTTTAAGTTCAAATTTGTTTTGAATTTTGTTGCTGGGATATAGGAAAACAATTGACTTTTGTATATTAGCCTGGTATCTTGCAAACTTGCTGTAATTGTTTATTAACTCCAGGATTTTTATTTTTTTTTGTCAATTCTTTAGGATTTTCTACATAGACAGTCATTTCATCTGCAAACCAACAGTTTTATTTCTCCTTTCCCAATCTACATTCCTTTTATTTCTTCTTGTTGTCTTAATGCACTATCTAGGACTTCCAGTATGATGTTGAATAGGAGAGAGGACATCCTTATCATGGTCTGATCTCAGGGCAAAATCATCTGTTTCTCTTCATTAAGTATGGTGATAGTTGTAATTTTTTTGTAGATGTTCTTTATCAAGTGAGGAAGTCCCTTCTATTCTTAGTTTGCTAACAGTTTTTATCTTGAATGGATATTGAATATTGTCAGGCTCTTTTTCTGCATCAATTGTTATGAGCATATAATTTTTATTCTTTATCCTGTTGATGAGCTCAGTTTAATTAATTGATTTTTGAATATTGAACCAGCCTTATATACCTGTTATAAATCCCAATGGCTTGTGGTATATAATTCTTTTTATACATTGTTTGATATGATTTGCTAATATTTTATTGAGGATTTTTGCATCTATATTCACAAAAGATATTGATCTATAGTTTTCCTTCTTGTAATGTCTTTATTTGGTTTAGTATCAGGATAATTCTGGCTTCATAGAATCGGTTAGGAAGTATTCCCTTCATTTCTATTTTCTGAAAGTGACTATAGAAAATTGGTATTATTTCTTCCTTAAATGTTTTATAGAATTCACTAGTAAAAGTATCTGGGGCTGGTGCTTTCTTTTTCTCGAGGTTATCAGTTATTGTTTCAGTTGCTTCAGCAGTTACAGACTGTGATGGTTCATTTTTTGTGTCAGTTTGGCTGGGCCATAGGGTGCTCAGATATTTGGTCAAATATTATTCTGGTGTTTCTGGATGAGATTAAATCTGTGGACTTTGAGTAAAGTAGATTGCCTTCCATAATGTGGGTGGGCCTTATCCAATTGGTTGAAAGTCTGAATATAACAAACAGACTGGCCCCCTCCCCAAGCAAGAGAAAAATTCTCCAGCAGACTGCCTTCAGACCTCATCTGCAACACTGGCACTTCCTGATTCTACAGCAGACAGCCTTAGGAATAGAACTGTAGCATTGATTTTCCTGGGTCTCCAGCCTGCTGGCCCACCCTGCAGATTTTGGAGTAAGTCAATACTTCGCAATAAATCATACATGTATACATATGTAATTGATATATACGTGTGTATATATACATGTATATATTGATATATACATGTATATGTATACATGTATATATACATACACGTGTATACATATACACATATATACATATAAATATATACATGTATATATGTATAAATATATACATGTATATGTATATATAAATATAGACATACACAAATCTTGTTGGTTATGTTTTTCTGAAGAACCCCGATTAATATGTGGAACTATTCAGATTATCTATTTTTCCTTGTGTCGATATTGATAATTGGTATGTTTTAAGAAATTAGTACACGTCATCTAAATGATCAAATTTGTCGGCATAAAGTTGTTAATAATAATTCCCTAATTATCATTTTATTGTCCATGAGTTCAGTAGTAATGAATCCTTTCATTCCTGATATTATTAATTTGTGTCTTTTTTCTTGATTAGCCTTGCTGGAAGTTCATCCATTTTATTGATATTTTCAAAGAACCAGTTTTTGATTTCTCTGTTGATTTCCTGTTTTTCATTTCATTGATTCCTGCTTTAATTTTGATTATTTTTCTTCTGTTTGCTTCAGGCTTAAATTGTTCTTTCCCTAGTTTCCTAAGATGGAAGCTTAGATGATTGATTTTAGCTTTCTTCTTTTCTAATAGAGGCACTTGATATTATAAATTTCCCTCTAATTATAGACTGTATTTTCTTATTTTCATGTAGCACAAAACACAGGGCCTGTGTCGATGAATGTTCTGGGTGAGCCATCAACTCCATTTTAATTTTAAAAAATTAACACAGATTCAAAGTGAATTTACAAAATGAACGAGGCAAAATGGAAGTCGAAGCAAGACTAGGGAAGAATTAAGACGTTCCTCCTTCAGTTGACTACAGTGATAAAATAAATTTCCCAGCTTGACTTACCACATACCTGTCTAACCATCCATGTAAACAGCCTTTTGAAATAGTTTTTATTTAATTTTTTATTTTCAGGTGAGCTGTCTGCATCAGAGATCTTAAAAGATGGAGAAACTGCAATCTGTTAACTCTAACTCTTCAGTTATGTCCCGGTGTGGCATTGTTCAGGTTGCATCTAATGCAGTGCCATGTAGTTATTGGGCCCATGGGGATGAAAGTTACATGCCATGTTTTGCTTCTGATCCCCACTTGCACATGCCACACATACCGCAACCGAAAATAAACATCAAGGGCTGCTGACATTTCAATAAAAGAGTAATCTATTTTGTTGTTGATGATGGTTTATTTTTTGGTTGGCAGCATCAACTGGCAAGTGTCTAGTATATTACCACTACTCATATCGCCAATGACAATTTTGCCAGCAGGATGATGAAAATGATGATTAAACTTTAGTGGTAACGTAGGTTATAGGTGACTTGTCTTTTCTCCAAGACTTCTTATCCCTACTGAATTCCAGTCTTTCAGAAAGACAAAATTCCAGCAGCAATAATCCCACCTCCAGCTCCATTTGTGGCAGGGCCAGCTTCCAGAGGGTTTGGCTGGCTCTCCTGGCTGGGCTTGTAGCTCCAAGGTCTCTCAGCAGACTGGCTGAGGCCCTCACCCATGCAGTCTCAGTACCAGGAAAACGGAGTTAAATCTCTGGTGTGAGTCCAGTCAGAGATTCTACAAAATGGACTGAGGGTCTGTTTGAAAAGACTTTTTAAAAAAGTGGATCTTGTTCTGTAAGATTATTAGCAGCTCCTTGTCGAAGCTGTTCACGAGTAGAAGGGCATCACACACATAACAGTTTATATCTCAGTTGTTCCACCAGTCCCCCTGTCCCCCAAGTTCTTAGAAATTACAAGGTGCTCCTGGAATTAGAACATTAAATAGGACTTGGCTCAGACTGCTCTGGGGACAAAGAGGCGAGTCAGGGGTGAAGCTGCACCCAAGTCTCTCAGCCCCTTGGCTGGATGACAAGAGACTGTTCCAGCCACAGAGTGAAAGGTGATAGGTCACTTACCACCCTGCCCTCCTACCAACCTCAGAGAAGGCTTAACATCTTCCCCCAAAGGGAACCTTTGTCCTTAGAAACCAAGACAGTAAAAATATTCTTCAGGATGTTTCCAACGGTCCCCACTAAATGTTTGTTCTTCTTTCAGTTTTCTATCACTAAATTCCTGGCACTGCCAACCTGAGCAGGACTTGTATGAGGACCACAAAATGAGGTGTTGCCATTACCCTGCTTGGATGGTTTCGCTTCGTTTCGCTTTCCTTATAACCCAGAGTATGGGACAAAGTCAGGCCGCAGGCTGTGCTGAAATGGACAGAGGCTCCCTGAGTTCTAGTCCAAGTTCTGCCCCCACAACCTTCTTTGGGCCTTGGTTTCTTTGTCTCCAAAATTGATCACCTCCAAAACTTATTGTGAGGTAGAATACAATAGTTTCCATTCTATGAAATTTGGAATTTATAGAATATTTTCACATACATTTAAGCCTTACAACATGTAGGAAAGGTATTATCATCTTTCTAGAATAGGAATGAAAACTAAGGAGAAAGAGTGGATCTTACCCAAGATCATAAAACATGTGGAACCCAATTAGATCCTTGGGCTCCAAATTCAGTGCAAACGTTTTATTTATTTATTCATTCATTCATTTATTTTTTGGAGGGGATAGTTGTGGATTTTTTGGTGGTAAGATACACAAAATATAAAACTCACCATTTTAACCATTTTTAAGTGTACTGTTCAGTGGTATTAAGACATTCACACTGTTCTACAACCATCTACAACACTGTTCACCACCCATCTCCAGGACTTTTCATCTTCCCAAACTGAAACTCTGTAACCAATTAAACACTAACTCCTCGCCCTCTTCTCCCCCTACCCCTAGCTAACACCATGCTGCTTTCTGTCTCTGTGAATTTGACAATTTTAGGTATGTCACGTTAGTGGAATCCTGCAATATTTGTCCTTTGTGACTAGCTTATTTCACTTAGCGTTCTCCGTTCCTTTTCCCTAAGCATTCCCTCCTGTGTCCCCAGTGCATAGGCACTTTTTGCATCCTACTTATCAGACCACGTTTTAGTTTCTGGTTTCTCTCTCTTCTCTAGGCTGAGCGCACCCTGAGGGCTGGCACTGTGTCATTCATTCTCCTTTCCCTGGTGTTTGCCACGATGCCCAGCATGTAACATACTCCTATGCTCAAAAATTATTTGAGACATGAAAAATATATGTAATGACATGAACAAATAAAGGAGTCAAGGTTGATTTTCAAGGGCACACAAGTCATTTACACAGGACACAGGCGCATCCCTCCCCTTGCAAAAAAGTAACACCCCCGTTCTCTACCCCAGGGGTAGATGGTTGTTAACACCACTCTTCTTCCTTCCACTCTCCAATGTTCTAGAAGGGAATAGGGACTAGACAGGAGGAGCATTGATTTGGAAAGGTTGACCTCTGGTGTAGAGGGATTCAAATGTAATGTACACAAAAGCCGCAAGCATGACAGTTAAAAAGTAGTGGGGAGCCCTGAGGTTCCTCGTGACTGAGCGGGAGACACAAAGGGCAGAGAAGCTTTTCACTGGTGATTGTGAATGGGATTGGGGCTGGGAGATGGAGAGTTCCTTTCAGGGAAGATTATTTCTTGTTTATCTTCCTAAGTAGCTGGCAAAGGGTGGGCTTCACTAGAGGGTTACTGAACTCAGCTGAAATTGATGCACAAATTGTTATCAATAAAGAAATCCAATTGGCTAGAAACTAGCGAAGCCATCAATTTTAATGAAATGAGAAGGTGTCAAAATCCTAAATGGCAACTTCAAAGTTGCAACGAACCTGCTTTTGTACTTTTGAGAGTTCCTGCCATGGTGAATGGATGTATCTTCCAAAGGATCGCTCTAAGTCAAATGTTTGAAACAGAGAATTCACATGCCATAGAGATGTTATGAGCGGTGGTGGGTCCGTCCCCAGGCCCTCACACAAATGCCTATTTTACCTGCATGGTTAAGCACTGAATCCTGTGGTAGAAAGAACTCAGGCTTCAGAGATGACCAGAGGTGGCTATTACATTTAAGAAGAAAACCAGACCCCAACTAGCACCTAGACAGTGATGTCACAAGTAGTGTCTGAAGGAGTGAGTAGGGAGGGGTAGGGGTGAGAAGACAGGGGGCAGCACAGTGCTAAAAACCCTCCTAAGGGTTCCGTGGCCATGGAGCTGAGGGTGCTAAGAGAGACTGGGATGCTGGTCTAATCTTCTGGGCCGCATCAGAATTACCTGGATATTAACAAACAGCAATTCTGGGCCCTATTGGACCAGAATCTCCAGATGGAGCCCGGGAATTGGTGTGTTTAACAAACTCCCTAACTAATCCTGGTGCACAGCCCAGTTTGGGAACTAATCTCAAACCTCTGCTATCTCTCTTCCAATTAATAGGCTCTGGAATGAGCAAAGAAGGGGAATGGAGAAGCTAGGGAGCTGAAAAACTTTGGGGAGCTGCTGAAATATGGATGGGAAGTCCATAGTTTTAGTGGCTAGGAGGGAAAGGTTGCAATGGTTGCAAGGAAATTGAATCTTAGCTAAGGTCCCAGAGTAGGTGGGAGAGCTGGGATTCTAACTCAGGCCTGTCTCGTTCCACAGCCTTTCCCGTCCTGTGCTGCAAAATTCTGCCTCTCCCATATGGTGAGCAGATACTCTTCAGAGCCTGCCAGTGCTGTTAAACTGTGAATTCCTAAGAATGTTAACCTAACAGTAAAGTTCAGGTGACAAAGGAAAAATCTGGAGGGCAGGCCAGACCAACCAGACCCAGCAAAGCCCATGGAGGCCATCTTCCAAACCTCCTTGTTGACCTCAGTGGAATGGTGCTTTTGCTGCACGCTCAGTTCCTCCAGCCGTACAATAAAGATGATAGTATTTATAGATCTTTACAGCACGCAGTGCAACTCAATTAGCTCATGTTTACTGTGTCCTTTGAAGATGAAAAGTTCTGTATAAGAGCTGTTTTATTAGCCCACATTTCTTGATTTTATTCGACAAGTCTAGAGCTCTACATTGTATAAGACTCTTCTTTTTCTTTATTTTCTGTTACTTCTAATCTGGTCTCAACCTGGAACTAGTGGAATTTCTTGACCTTTCCTAACTATAAATGGTTTGAAGGCTCTAATCACTGGCTAGGATTGACGGGAGGGAGGGGGAGGAGGAAAGAAGCATGTCTGAACAGAAGCTCCAAGCATTCTGAGATCTGCTCCTCAACCTGGAATCCTGCGGCCCTCCCAGCCTTGGCTTTGACCTCCAGCTTGTTGCTTTGTGCATTTATAGCCTCAGAGCTCCTGGCCTTTCAAGTCGCCCTCACTCACCCTGTCCTTCCCCTCCACTTCCACACACATGCACACCATCCCAATGAATGTGAGATGTGGGAGGAGGATGGAAATTTGTTTTTTTATGCAGTATTTGGCAGTTTTCACATGACTTTATAGAAGCATTAAAATGTTATGAAATCTCTGCTCTTTAAAATATTGCTCCTTACCCTTTGCTGAAGACAGTGAGTACTATGTCATGAAAGAGAGAATATTTTTTGACCTATAGAAGTAGCAGAATTAAATGCTGCTTTCAAGATAATGAAAACGATTTTACAGTCCTTAAACCAACAAGTTTTCTTAAAAGCATTAAAATTTGGTAAGGCAGCTCCTTTTTCAAGAAATAAAACTCAATACAAAACTATGTTTAATTTGAAGGCTTGAAAACCTTGCTTACCATTCTGGTGGTCATTCGCCTCAATTCCTTTCAGTGGAATAACTCTTCAGTGTACAAGCTGGCCCTCGGCTGTGTTGCGAGTTTGGGGCAGTTTGTGTTTGGCATCCAAGTGTCCAGTTGTATGTTCTTCTATTGAGTTCCCACTGTTGCTCCATTCCTGTTAAGCACAAAGAGGAGTTGTCCCAGATACTCTCCTTTTGTTCTAGTGTCCCCTCTCCCCTGCCCCCATCTCCACACTTCTCCAATCTGCATGGTGGAGAGAGGGAAGCAGGAGTGATATCCTGAGGTCTGAGTGGCCACCAGGCAACGCCACAGAGAGGTCTAGAGTTCAAGGGTTGAAATGATACATGAATTGCATGGTGGTCCTAGGTCTGCCAAGAAAAAGGAGGGTTTCATCTCTTAGTTCACGTAGTTTTATATACATATATGTATGTTATATGTGCTTATATATGTATTGTAGGTATATATTTGTAGGTATATTCAAAAGGATACATAGAGTGCCCTGTACGCATAATCTAGGCACACAGCCTAAACTGGAGCCAGAGCTCAGAAGACTGATGAAGTTATAACTGACCCGGTCCCTGGCTAGGTAGGGGCAGGACAGTGGTCAGAGCGAAGAAATAAGCCTGACTCTCTTCAGGTTTCCACAAAATAAAGGACGTGGTTCAGTCACATTTTTCTTTATTTTGAGGGAGAAGAACAGTCAGCTTGATTGAGGCAAGAGAAAAATATGAGAAAGAGAAGAGAAAAAGGGCAATGGTGTTAGCATTGTGATCAGCTAGGATTCATTCCTAGACCTTCCATGAGATCCATGGCATAGGAAATTCCTCTCTGGGGACTTGCCTTGTAGGAGGCACTGGGTGGTGGCTGAGAACCTGCCTGGCAGACCTTGAACTCCAGGTTGGCTGCTAAGAATCACTTTCCCAAGCATTTGCATTGTACCACCCACCCCCAGATGATTCCAATGCACATTAAAATCTGAGAGTCACTGCTACGAGTCAGGAAGCAGCAACTGTTGCTTTTGAAAATGACAGCTGTTTTTGAATTCAGATTTAAAGTTCTATTATCTATGGGTTTACATTCGTACCATTCAAAAGAAAGGTAACCTCTTTTAGCCTGGGAGGAGGGCCAACCAGGGTCCTGATCAGACAGCAGCAGATGTTAGGACTGATGGGATCCCGTTGCCCCAGGAGATCAGAGAGGTGAACAGGGAAAGGCTCCTCAACCCAGCATCGGGCCCACTTAGTCTGTTGTTTCTGTTTGTACATGGATTAAACTAAAGTTGGGGGTCGGGCAAAAAAGTTCCTTAGCTGTGAGCTAACGGGCATCCCCAGCCCCAACTCATCTCATAAATAAACAGGGAGACAGTGAGGCCCAAAGTCATTTGGGAGAACTTGAGGGTTCGTGAAGAGAGACAACAAAAGCAGTTGTTCTAACACAATATTCAGAAGAAACATCAGAAAATGTATGTGCTTTTACAACCATCGTTTCTGGAAGGTCAAGCGCCTGACTGAAGCAGGAAACTGAAACAAGGGGCATGTTACTTGTTCCGACATCTCTTCGTTGTTGGAGTCATTGGTGGAGGGAGTAACGCTGCCGATAAAATGAAGGGCAAAAGGAGGAGGCCAAGAAAGCATTTTTTTAAAGGAGCTGGAAAAAAGTACAAAGTGAGAAAAACAAAGGAGGATAAAGATTAGGAAAATGAGAGAAGAAGAAAATCTGGTTGCTTTGTGGTTTGGGGTTTTACATGCATCACTATCAGCAGTTGTCCAGGAAGAACTGTGATCTATGTTTTAATCAAATAACTTTCCATCCATTTTTTTCTGTGTGTATAAGGAAACAATCCTAAGACAGCTGAGTGAATTGTAAGCATCTTCCTGCATCCTGTACATCTGATGGTTTACGCTGAAAATCTGGGTCACAAAGGAAAAATTTTAGAAAGGAGTCCCCTGATGCATTAACCATATTTCTATAGACATTCCCCCTTCTAGGCTTTCTGAAAAAAGAAAAAAAAAATGACTGCAAACATAGAATTTACAGCTCTGGCTACAACACTGAAGGTAAATTTATCTTACTCTAGGGAGCAGTCCAATAGTTGGCAGGGGACTATAGGATAAATGGCATTTTTCTAGAGCTGGAGGAAGTGCCAGCAGAGGCTACTGTCCCTGGAAATTACCTTGTGTTCTGTTATGGGGATTCACCATTTGAAACCTGCTTAAAAATTCCTTGACAAAAATTACAGTGGTTCCAACTGCTTTTACTGTGTTGTTGTTTTTTTCTTGTACCCTGACAAGCATTAGTTGAAAACACAAGTGCTTACAGGGGCTAGGTTGAAAATACAGTTGAGTGAAGCAGGCCATGACTAAGAGTATACAGGACTGCAGAAAACTGGAGAACATCGGCTCAGTTCTAAAGCCTGGCAAATCTATATCCACGAATCAATTTAGCTTCCCCCATCCTCCTTTCTGATACCCAGGTGCGGGAATGATGGAGAGAATCACATGATGTGTTAGGAATCCTAAGCCATCCAAATCACACTACACGCCAACCATTACTTTGTAAATTCTAAGATATGCCAAATCAAGATTACACGCATTCCTGGTTTTCTGTTTTTCTTTTCTTTCTACCCCCATATTTTCACTTATCTTTTAAATCAGTATATCAAGCCCTAGTTCCATATCGATACCCGCATATATCTACCATATGCAGGTAGGCACCATAAGAATATCTAAAGAATGACACAGAGTCTCTGACCTCAGGGAAGTTTAGAATATACTAGAGAAGGCAAGAAACGAACAAGAGATAAAGCAAGATGGAATATATAACCCAAGAGATGTCTCCAGGTGGTTAGCAAATGTGTTACTATGACTCCAGAGGAATTACAGATCAAAGTGGAATGAACTGCAGGGCTCTCAAGTTTCTTGAACAAGATGTGACTTGAAAAACCTTGAAAAGGAAGTAAGATTTAGCTAGTTAGAGGAGCGGAGAGTTTAGATGATAGGTACAGTGAGCAGAGGAATACAAGTAGGTCAAGCTTTTATCCTTCCTTTCCTTCCCTTAGAGGTAACCCAAACTCTAAGTTACCAAGGATGATCAAAAAATAATGGAAAGTAATTGGAAAACGTTGAGGGAGAGGTGTGGCCCTGATTGAATGGGGAACAGCATTTCTTTTCCTTGTATTTTAGAAAGTCCTTTGTGAGTCTGTGTTACTCATTGTAGATTCTGAATTCCTAATGCTTTGTGGCTCTGGCCTGAAACTATGCCAAGGAAAGCACTAACTCCACATTTTGCAGCAGGAATTAAGTCTTAGACAGGATGTCAGGTAGAGTGTAGCCTTTGACTGAAAACAGCAGAAAACACAGCTCGAAACGGCGTAAACAATAAAGAACTGAATTATCTCATGTAACAAGAAGTACAGGGGTTGGCAATATTCTCCAGGTTGGTTAATGCAGTGACCTGACAACATCATCCAAAACTAGGTTTTCTCCAGTTTTCCTCTCCACCATCCTCTGAGCATGTTACCTTTCCCCTTAGAACACCAGCTCTAGAGTTAGATGCCTTGGGTTTAAATCCTAGTTCAGTCACTTATTAAATAATTATATTCTGAAAAGTGATGTGACCATTTTAAGCCTCAGTTTCCTCATAGGTTTGTTGAGAGGATTAAATAACATAATGCAGGTAAAGCTAGTTGCATGTGATGGCATTTAGTAAGTACTCAATAAATGCAGGCAATTGTTATCTACATTCTAGCAGCACATTTTTTATAAATAAACAAATTTTGAAATGACAGAGTTGTATATTTTATGCGCTTGATAGTTTATAGTTCATTTCGCTTCCATATAATAAATATGTAAAGTGCATTTTGTAGGAACTTGGAGCACACTTTTATTAATTTAATAGTATATAAATTTATATATGGAGCTTTGCCTTATAATTTATTTCTGGTCATACTCTGGATCAGGAAGTCAATTCCAAATTACAATCTCATGCCTAAAGGGAAGTACAGTCTGCCAGTATAATGATCTATTTGTACGTGCTTCTTAGAATGCTTTGCAGTGGAAAGTTAGGTGGCCTCTACGTCCTTGCTTCTCCCACACAGCACAGTCTGTAGAAGGTACTCCATTTTATTTGCTTAAGCTGGCTTTTTTATTAGTATAAAGATTAATAGAAACCTAAGTCAGTTTCTGCTTGTGCCTTAGAATCTGTTAATAATTCAGTTCACTGTCCACCAGACAGGCTGGGCCTGGTTCTGCCAGTTTGGAATTCTCTCTTCTCACGTCTCCGTGACCCGAGCTGGCCGGCCGGATGGACAGTCAGCAGTCCCCTGACAGGTTGCTGCCTTCCTCTTTCGGATCCAGAATGTTAAGCTCCCTTTGGCCCAGTGAGTTTTCTAGGATAAGCCTCCAAAATCAATATCTGATGTCTCTATTTGCTCTGGCACCTGCCATTGACTTAGGTAGTGGCAAACAGGTTTAGAATACTCCGAGTTTTCCATCTTCCTGTCATATAGCCAGGGTCACCTGAGGCTCCAGACTAACCCTCCAGCTGGAAGCGCAGAGTATTCTGGGCAGAATTCTTAGCCAATGGACATGTGCTGCACCTGGCAATCAAGAGTCAAGAAGGAGTCCAGTTCCCAATGCTCTTAGGTTTTGAATTTTAAATAAAGCTAAGATTTAAAAATATAAAATAATTTTTGTGATTTTTTTTTTCCTACGATACTTTGCTGTCGTCATTAATTCCTTTAGAACCACAAAGCAATCATCCAGAAGCCTAACGTTTCTCTCTCAGTCTTAATGGGACCATATGCTAAACATCCTTCATTTACATTATTGTGATCCAGACGCATGGATTACTTGAACAGATTTATATCTTGAATCAGTTTATACTGCTGTTGTTCTGTTGTCCTTAGTCTTCATGATTTTGTGCAAGTTAATTAGAGTCCACTCTTCTTGACTTAGGTTTCCAGACTAGAATCCTGATTTTTATACAACAGTATTTATATGGTTAGTTCTGCATTCCCTTCATTATTTTAGGTGCCCACCTGCCTCAGGATCTGCACTTGCTTGTTTATCTTACATATTTTACATGCCGTTTCTCTCTTATCAGGAAAAAACATGCTCTTTATGGAGAAAACAACACTGTGTTTTACGTATGTTGAACATTTCCAAACCCTGGCAATTAGTTGCCTAATCTCATCGTTCCATAGTTTTTAGGAAATTCAGAAACAGACTTGTTTGCATAAGGAATGAATCTGTTTTCTGTAATATTCAGAAAATTTAAACTCCTAGACCTGGAGATTCCCTTATTGTAATTGTATTTGATACAACCAACAGAGTGAAAAGGCAAGCCATAGAATGAGAAAAAACATATGCAAATCATACATCTGATAAGGAATTAATATCCAGAATATATAAGGAACTCCTGAAACTCAATAACACAAAAACAAGTAATGCAATTTAAAAATGGGCGAAAAGCTTGAATAGACATTCCTTCAAAGATGATATACAAATGGCAAACAGTATATGAAAAGATGCTCAACATCACTAATTAGGGAAATGCAAATCAAAACCACAATGATATGTCCAAAGACATGCAAAACACTAATTCAGAAAGATATATGCACTCCTATGTTCACTGCAGCACTATTTATAATAGCCAAGATATGGAAACAACTGAAAAGTCTATCAATAGACAATTGGATACAAAAATTGTGGAGTATTACTCTGCCATAAAAAGAATAAAATCTTACAATTTGCAACAACATGGATGGACCGAGAGGGTATTATTCTAAATGAAATAAGTCAAACAAAGACAAATACCGTATTTCCCGGAAAATAAGGCCTAGCCAGACAATCAGTTCTAATGCGTCTTTTGGAGCAAAAATTAATATAAGACCGATCTTATTTTACTATAAAACTGGGTTTTATATAATCTAATCTAATCTAACCTAATCTAATCTGATATAAGAGCTGGTCTTAACTTACTACAAGACCGGGTATAATATATATAATATTATATATATATATATATATATATATATATACACACATATATATATATATATATACACACACACACAATACATATATAATATATAATATATAATACATAATACATAATACATAATACATAATATATAATATATAATATATAATATATAATATATAATACCAGGTCTTATATGAATTTTTGCTCCAAAGGACGCATTAGAGCTGATTGTCCGGCTAGGTTTTATTTTCAGGAAAACATGGTACCATCTGATCCCCCTTATATATGGAATTTAAAGAACAGAATAAATGAACAAACAAAACAGAAAAAGACTCATAGATACAGAGAACAAACTGATGGTTACAATAGGAGGGGGGTTGCGGGTCTGTGTGAGAAAGGTGAAGGGATTAAGAAGTACAAATTGATAGTTACAGGAGAGTCATGGGGATGTAAAGTACAGTATGAGGAATATAGTCAATAGTATTTTAAACACTACATATAGTGTCACATGGGGAGACTTATTGGTGGGATCACTTCATAAATTATATAAATGTCTAAGCACTATGCTATACACCTGAAACTAATGTAAAACAATATTGAATGTCAACTTAATTTTAAAAATTAATCATGGGGATTTGTAGTACAGCATGAGGAATATAGTCAATGTTCTAATAATCATGTACAGTGTCGGGTAGTCAGTAGACTTGTTGGGGTTATCACTTTGTGAGTTATGTAAATGTCTGACCACTATGTTGTTCTGTATGCCTGAAACTAATAAAAAAGTTAACCCCTCCCCACAATATCACCATATACCCATTAGGATGGATACTATAAAGAAAAAGAAAAAACAGAAAATATCAAATGTTAATGAGGATGTGGGGAAACTGGAACTCTTGTACACTTCTGCTGGGAATGCAAAATGATGCAGCTGCTATGGGAAAAAATATGGAGGTTCATAATAAAAAAAGAATTACCATACGATCCAGCAATTCCACTTCTAAATATATATATTGGATATATACGTAAGTGTGAATATATATGTAAACACTCCCAACTCTATCTACCTATATACATATATAGTCATATATATATATATATATACATATAGCCAAAAAAATGTATACACATTTTAAGAAAGGAAAACTGCATTAAAATTGTAATAATATATACTGACAACAAAAGATGAATGCAAGGTACGTTTGACTTTTGCAATTACAAGAGGTGCTCAAAGTGATTACCATCAGTGTAATTTTAATAGTTTTTTCCTTTCTTAAAATGTGTATACATTTTTTGGAGCTATATATATATATATATATATACACATATATACACACACACATACATATATAAACATATATATATATATATATATATATATATATATATATATATATATATATATATATATATATATCCATATCCAAAACAATTGAAAACAGGATCTCAAAGTGATATTTGCACACCCAAGTTCATAGCAGCACTATTAACATTGCTAAGAGGTGAAGCAACCTAAGCGTCCATTGAGAGATGAATGAATAAACAAGGGGTACATACATACAATGGAACATTATTCAGCCTTAAAGAGGAAGGAAATTCTGACACCTGCTACAACATGGATGAACATTGAACATTCAGGACATTATGCTAAGTGAAATAAGCCAGTAACAAGAAGACAAATACTATATGATTTTACAGGTATGAGGTATCCAGAGTAGTCAAATTCATAGACATAGAAAGTAGAATGGCGGTTGCCAGGGGCTGGGGGTGGGGTGGGGGTTGAATGGAGCGATGCTATTTAGTGGGTATAGAGTTTCATTTTGCAAAATGGAAAAGTCCTGGACATTGGTTGCACAACAGTGTGAATATAGTTAATACCATCACTGAGCTGTGTATTTAGAAATGGTTAAGATAGTATATTTTATATGATGTGTTTTTTACCACAATAAAAAAGGTATGTAGTGAACATAGGAGAACCAGGCATGAATTTGATGCAGACATGAATGAATATGATGTCATTCAGGTGACTGGCAGGAATGAATATATCTTAGTCCTCTTTGTATCCCCAGTTGTTGACAACAAATTCTGTTGAATCTGAGCAAGGTTCAAGAACTTGAGAACACGTAGATGTGTGTGTGTCTTGCGTTGAAGAGGAAAGAGTTGGGATGGTATACATACACATATACACATACATATACATACAAAAAAAATTGTTATCTTCAGAAAAATCTAAACACTGTAGTCTGCCAAGCTGACTCATCTGGCAAGATGTCTGTCGGTAATTATTTTTCCCCAATCACATTCAGAATCACTTTATTCATGCCTTCTAAGACACTAATATCAATTTTTTGGACAGGAATTTCAGGTCATTTGAAAGACCAAGTAGTAAGTCTTTAAATTACTAAACAAAAGACACTACAACGCTGTCAAAAACTTCTGCCATATTAAGCTACAGTGGCAACATGAAGCGCAAATGACAGGGATTATGATGGGGAGGGAGTTTTCCTCCCAGAAGGGCCAATAGAAACAATTGTCGCTATATTCTGATCATTTGGACCCAGGAGAACACATGCCAGGAAAGGTCCAGAGGGCTGAAGGTGAAAGCCAAATGGAAAAGTATAAAGGAGAGAGCTGCCTGCCCCACAGGGAGTCGTGGCTGCACATGCCAGCACCGTCCTGACGCTCTCCAATGACTGCTTAAGCTAAAAGCTTTGAGCTCCTGCCTTCTAGGGGCTCTGCCACCAGGACTACCAGGTTCGGGGGGCATGCGTTTTCTGATGAATTTTACAGACCTTGAGGAACTCTTTCCACAGTGTGTGTGTGTTGGCACCAGTGCTACCAGAGTGGATGCTATCCTAACTCATGGAATCTTTGCTACTCACCATTTCTCAAACTGCCACTAAGTGCTAGGAAGTAGTTGTACCATGGAATTCCATACTTCAGGGCCAAGCACCGATCCAAAATAAGGAGGACAGATGTCTCCGAGAAGCTTGCAGAAGCCATCAGGAGAACCCCAAGTAATTTCTGAGACTTAAAAGTAAAACCAACCCTACCTTTCACCTCTCCTACCACCAGCTCTCCCAGCTGATAACCTGATAAAAATTCTGCAGGAGACCCAGCCTACCTATCCACTTTTTCATATCAGGTATGTTAAAGTTTATCTCAAACTGAGAAAACTCAGATTGAGATTAAGTGCTGGAATTCCTCCTTGCAATGCCTCATTCTGGCTTCTTGGATGATTTTTGTGAGCCGCACAGCTTTCACTGCACTGCAGCTTTGCAAGATTTTAGACTTTCGAGGGTGTTGCGTAGGGGTATTTGGATTTGATTGGAGAAACTTAAAATAGTTTGCATGGGCATGCTCCCAGTGTTTCTTTGTTTAAAGAACTAGCAGCATATTGTGCATGTTGAGTGAGAAAGCAAAGACAGAATCATTTATAATTGTCCCACTGCTTTTGATCACATAGTAAATATAGCAAAACAACAGGATGTTGACATTATTTTCTTATCTCTCCTATTGGTCTATAAGTTCTTTAAAGGCAGTGTCTGTGTCTGCTTCATTTTGGGCATCTTACAAGGCGAGTTCCATACCTTGCAAACAGTAAATTATCAAAAAAGTTTACGAACTAAGTGAATAATATTAATAAGAAAAAAAATAAGTCCCAGGTGTCCCAAGGTGGTTAGCTTTTCACTAACAGTGTCTGAGGCAGTGCAAACTATCCCCACCGGAATATTGTCTTCATTAGCTCACCTGTATCTGCCTCTCAAACAGTAGAAAAATAAGATCTGCTAATCCGAAGTTTTGTCCTTATCTGAAAGAAGTTAACTTATTCTGAATTGACTTCTGCACTCAGCAAGCTGTTTTGAAAAGTTAGTTGTATTTATCAATCTCAAAAGAAAATTGGGTGTTATGTGCAAGCCTTTGGGAGTAAAGAGCTACTGATCTCTTGACCCAACAGCAGTGGGTCAGGCACTTGGAGCTGCTTTTCCTGAAGCAGTAATGGATTTGTATCCATCCACCTGCATTCTCACACTCACACATCTGCCCCATCACCATTGTGCTGAACGATTAATTAAAAGCATTTTTGAGGCAACAGCTGGACTTGGGGGTACACTCCAGGCAGTTAGACAAGATCAACATAATTGGCCTGAGGATTGAACCTGCACGCAATGACCTCATCAAATAAAGCTCTTTATATAAATACATATCACGTTCCTTACCTTTCCCTGAAGAAACATATACGAAAGGACACAAATACACAAATATATGTCATGCAAAGATTGAAGTGGGTTTGAGCATGTATGTATAAAAGCAGTTTCTGTGACTTTTTCTGAGGTCTGGTAGTCTGATTTGTCCTAAGAACACCTAGGTTTTTATCCATATGACTATTAATGTCTCCTTGAAACATAGACTCAAACCTTCAGAGAAGAGCGAAACAACAATCCCCTCTTCTATTAGTGCTTCTCTGAGGCTCTCAGCTTCCTGCCCTGAACTCCCCCTCCCAAATGCCTTGCATCCTCCCTCCCTCCCTCCCTCCCTCAGGAAATAATCTTTTTGGGTCCAAGGCACAAGCATCTGAACAAGTTCTCGAAAAGGAGAAGAAGGAGAGGGAGGAGAAAGGGAGAAAGAGAGAAAACTTGAGTGGAATCTACAGAGGGGAACATAGGTTTTGCTGAGTTAAGTCCAGATATGCCCAAGGCAACCAGCAGGAGCGCTCAGGATAATCACGCAGATGAGGTCTGGGTTTGTCTGCATGGGCCAAATGTGCAGGTGTTACAAGAGAGCCCCTCGAAGAGAAGAAAAGCATCCAAATCATTGCTGCTATCAATATTTTAATCTTTAAGAGCATCAGTGAATGACTGCTATGTTCTAGATCCTGTGAGAAATGCTAGAAATGCAAACATAAGTAAAACACAGCTCTTCTCAGGTTTGGATGAATTTACCCACCACAAGTTTATATGAGTCCCACCCAAACTGAACTGACTGCCACTAACTAGTCTTCATTGGTTTAGTCCTCTTAGATATAACTACAAATTAGGATAACAGTGGGAAGCATAATGTCTGTGTCAGATACATATATAAAATACGACCCAAACATAAGTAGAATGGAGGAAAAAATCCAGAATAAGTGTGGTCTTACATCCTATAAATAACAGGGCAAGAAAGCATTTCTTACATTTTTGATTGGCATGCATATCATGAGGAATATTTTAAGTTAATATATGAATGCCCTGCTGGGTTATCTGTCTTGAATCTAGAGGAGGGCTGATAACCACGTGCTCTGGGAAGAATATCCTTCTGGACCCAACAATTATCAAACATTTACTGAAGCCACTTTTACTTCAGAGCACCCATTTTCCAACAAGAGTCAGACTCAAGTCTTGTAACCAAAACACAACCAAAGAAAGAGGTCAAAGGCTTTTTGTACTTTTACACACATGCCAAATGATATTCATGGCCCTTGGAAAGGAAAACTTTCCCCTATGCCTCACAGGTTACCAGCCAGGGGCCCTGTAAATTAGATGGACAAAAGGCAGATTAACAAGAGAAAAACACAAGAATACTTAGTGATGAGTAATTCAAAGAGGTGGTCACAACTTGAGCTTATATACCATCTTAATAAGAACAAAGAATTTTTAGAGAAGTGACAAGATAAAGGGAAAACACTTTGTTTCTAGGGTGGCAAACTGTGGGAAGGTAAATATATGTGGGAACTAATGGAAGATAAGAGCTAGTTATTAAAGCTTATTATGTAGATTCCTCTGGTGCTATCTGTAGGCTGATAGGGGTTTAGAATGATCTCTGATGATTAATTAACTTCTGTCTTTCCTGGTAGAGAAGGGTGGGGGACACCTTTACAATTTTATGTCCTGTTTTCAGGCAAAAAGGGGGAGGGCAGAGAACTTTCCTTGTATCTGCTTCTTCTCAATAGCCTTCAGCTTAAAATAATCCTTATACCAACGTGGCATATTTGGGGATGGCATATTCTGATACCCTTCATATCATGACACATTGTACACTGATGGCCCTATGACCAACCAAGTAGTTTTCCTGCCTCCACAAAAAAATTCATTTGTAGATGTATTTCTGAGTTTTAGGTTTCTAATCCTTGAAAAAACAAAATAAAAACACCATCTTACCTATCTTTCCATCATATCAGGGAGTTACAAGGAGCTGTGCTCATTCCCCTAGCTATAGTCAAGTCTTAACTGTTGCACTAAATGAAATAGATCTATGGGTGACTTTAAATGGCATCTTTAAAATTATGTATATTTGACTTTAAAATATGTTCTGGAATGGCACTCGGTGATAGAACTAGTTGATATGCTAATAATAAATTGTATTTGAATTTGTGAATATTTACTAGGAAGATTTGATTTCAAAACTCTAGTTTCTCAAACTCCCTTGAACAACCTTTCCTGTGCTCTATTCTATGCTCTCTCACCAAAAGTTGAGTTCGCTTTCCCTGAAAATTTTCCTATAGTAAGAAAGATGGTGAAATACTTGGGTATCATTATAATATAAACAAAAGGAAATAAGATATTGACCATCAGAACATCAGTGAGGACCAAAATAGAGTAACAATGAAAAATTTTGATAGATTAACAGAAAAAAGGGGAAAGGGAAGTTTTCCAGTTTTATTCTGGTCTATAGCAGAAAGTGCTATGCAATCAGATAACTGGAAAGTGCCTTGCCTTTTATTAGCTGTCTGACTTTGAGCAAGTTACTTAAGCTCTCTGATATTCTGGGGTTTTTTTTCCCCTTCTATAAAATGAGAAAAATAATCCCTACTTTTCCATATGGTGAGAATTAGACATGTCTTTAAAACACCTTGTTTGGTGACAATGAGTGTTAGCCGCTGGAATAGTGACCAGCACATGGTATTTAATATTTATTGAATGAATGGCAGCTATAACAACAATAATAATATAGAAGACTTTTAAAAAAAAACACAATCATATATAAAATAAAATTATTACTACATTTTTATGCAATTTATTACATTTTATGCAATTCTGAAATAACCTGAGTCACCAGTTTTTGGGCCAGGGGACACTAAGAGACAAACAGTTTAATTTTCATACTGAGAGGATTAATTCCATCCTCTGAAAGAGAAACGTATTATCCAAAATTGTGGTGTTTAATAGTTCCTCTGAAAGAATTGGAATTTTTAAAGAATTCCAGGAAACCGGAGGCTTCTAGGTAATGAATCATAGAGAAAGAAGTCACCATTTTCTGACCAGAGGTTGATTCGCTAATGTTAAAAAAAGGTCATAGACTTTCCATTACCTTAACTTAAGCTGACCTCTTCTAATGACAAAGCCAAGTATGACTCAGGGAAACCCTGAAGGCTTGGCCAGTGAAAAAGTGTCTCTTTCTGCCATTGACATAGATGTCTTGTATGAGCTTGAACTTCTGCTTTACTCTGCTCTGGGTCTCCTTTCCAAAATAAATTATTCTTTGGCCTTTTCTTTATTCCAATCTTAATTTCATTTGGGTATTTACTGCTTACTTTCCTAAGATGCATGTAAGCAGAAGTAATATATATATATATATGTACACATACACACACACATGCATTTACTACTGTGTGTGTGTGTGTGTGTGTGTGCATGTTTTAGTCTCTTGTGCTTTCCATTTAATAGCATAGCCCCATGACCTTTCTCTGCATGTTAGTTCTGCTCCTTTTATGGAGTTGGGGTGACGCTCCGCCATGTACAGAGTACCATGAACTTGTCCTCATCTGTTCTCTGAGTGTAATCCCTGACCTTTCCTTCTCACGACAGTAATTGCAAGTGCAGAGATCCGTGTTTCCTCTTCCAACAAACCTCTTCATTAAGCATTCAAAAGTCCCACAGTGCACAGGGGTGGTGTGAGGAGGAGGATCAAGTTGAAGTAACACTAAGGTCTGTGGCCCAGGGGCCTTGACTGCTGCACGAAAGCTCATCTTGGAGAGTCACAGTTAAAAGGCAGACGAGGGGGAAGTACTCGATTTTTCTAGTAGCCAAGGGGCCTGGAGGCCTCGGCCCTGTGGGTCAGTGTCACTCACAGGGGGACTTTCAATCAAGCCAGGCAGGATCTGCCTGCTTACAGCCCTTTGACTTCTCTATTGCTTCCGAGAGCTCCGGCTTCGTAAGCTCTGGCTCCTGAGAAGCAGGGCGCTGAATACTGAGAGATCTGGACTAAAGGTGTCTCCGAACACGTGTTTGGAGTCCTCTGGGACAAGATCAAGAAGATGAAAGATGCCCACACCCGGAAGCCAGGTCCAGGGCAGGGCTCGAGCTCGTGGAGGGGGCCCATCCTCTACACCTGCCACTTCCGAAGTGCTTCTTCATGGGGAAAGGCCATCTGCAGCATCTTGTCCTATTGCAGGACGCTCACGCCTGCCATTCCCGATCCCAAAGAGCTCTTAGTGATCCAACTCTTTCAATTCATGTTTAGAGTCACTTCTCAGAATGCAACATGGCCCCAGGAGGGCCTGGCCAAGGAAAGTCTCACCTTTTTTCTGCAGTGATGGCCTCACAACTTTTTAAAGACACTTAAAACATCCAAGTTCTGGTTACACTCTTCTCCTAGAGTAACGACCAGCTCACGCCACACATCAGTGACTCAGAAAGGTCACTTAAGTGACTCTTTGCAGAACAAGAAAAACCATTTCCGCGTGGTACTGCCCACCAGGACAATAGAGTTTATTCGCACCATACTTAAGGGAGGGAGGGGACCATGGACGCATTTCTTCCTCTAACAACAATGATCTGCTTCACTGCATTTTCTGCCCTCTACTCACTATATACTGAAACAGCCGCCACCTCCTGTCAAGGGCACCCACAACAGATGCCCCGATGCTTTGTTGGTTTATTTCTCACTTGCATCCTGTGTGTTAGCTTCTCAGTTCTGTATATTAAGTGAAAAGCTAAATGACCTTCCCTCAGTGAAAATGACAGCCTGTTTAAATATGTGAACACGCACACATAATGTTGATATATATCCCACTGACAAAATCTGAAATGGAGTTTTTGCCTTTGCTTTGCAAAGCTGCCTAAAAACTATGATCTTAACTGTATTTAATAGAATATATTTCAGAAGTAGGGGAAACAAATAGGTGAGTAGAAGAGCTAATGTCATGACACACTCACCTAAGTTCCATAATGCTAAGAAAGCTTCAATCACATTTGCATAGAAAGTAAGGAGCTGTGGCAGAATCCCACCATAATGTGACAAGCAGTGTCCAACAAGATGTACTATATAGACTGTGTAACATGGGCAGTTGCATTACTGTGAGGTGAATAAAATGACCTAACCTGCCCACCAGGAGGTATCCTAGAGAATTTTTAGTGTTCTCCACACCCAGATCCCTGCTGCATTTTGGAACCACTTGGTGGGAGTTCTTCCTGCCCCCACCTCCACCCCCTCACCAGCCAAATATCCGTGCAGATGATTCTGGGTCTCACGGTGGCTGGGACTTCCAGGACAGTGAGAGTGACTCCAGGAATCTCCTGCCCTGTGAAAAGCTGGTCCATCAACCCCACCTGAAAGATGGACCCAATGGGATACTGCAGATCTAGGCTCTGGTTGCCTGGTTCCCAGTCTGACTGCCCACAGCTTCCCCATGAAAAACTTCATGCTCCCCTCCAAAGTCTCAGAACTTCCCAGGACATAAGAACATTAACCCACGTGCATTTGAAAATTAAGGCTGAACAAAGGTGAGGAGCTAATTGGATTATATGCAAATTTGCATTATCCTGGGTATGTTAACGTGGGGTTTTACTCTGTTATAGCCCTGTGTGCTTGTCTCCCTCACCCATATCCTAAACTCCCACTTAAGCCTAGAAGCAAATAAATATTTTTTAAAATCATTATAGAGCTTCTTTTATTCTACGTTGTACAATAATATAGATGATCCCACAATAAATCAATAATAGCAGAGCCAAGAATATATGTCGAGTGTGTTGGGCCCATGAATAACATAACTTACATCTTCTTATGGCTGGTACAAACATTTAAAGAGTAACAGGTAGCTGCTGCTCTTCAAAGGTTCCTGAAATCACACAATATTAAATGGATGGTATCTTAGAAGTCAAAGACAATTATCAGAAAAACCTTCATAAAGCAAAATTTTGAGCTGTGGTTGGCAGTGAGAGGTTTTGTCTGGAGAGAGATTGCATTACGTTACCACAATAATAATTAGGCACAAAAAATGTCATTTCTGTGCCAGTGGTAAAACGAAAATGTCTGGATGTCAATAGAAATAGGCATCAGGGTATGATACAAGGAGTTGAAAACATCATTGAAATGGTGGGTGTTTTGTTGGCAAAAGGAAGACATTGAGCAAGCATATATGTTATTCCAGGAAGCCACAGACTGTAAGAAATCAAAGCTCAGTTGTAAAAGTGCGTGTTTTCTCTTCAGAGAGGAGGCAAAAAGCATGGGTACTTTCCAAGCTGGGAAACCAAACATTCATTAGTTGGGAACACCTGATACATATCGGTACAGCTGCAGTCACAAGTTTTCCTCCTGGGACAGGGGTGTGGAAAGACAAATATGTGTTACAGGGTGAAGAGGAGGCAAATGGAATTGATGCTTATCATGAACAGCCTGTTTAGCGAGATGTTACTGTCCATCCTAAGAGTGAGATTTTCAACCGAAAGTGAGTTTGGAAATCAGAGGTGCCTGCAAATACCTTACAACTTTGTGCGTTTTTTGAAAGTAATTTTAAATGAAGAAGACAGTTTAAGAAAGGATATCTAAATGACTTTAACCTCTTCCATTCCTCGGAACTACATGCTAGGTCTTCAGAGCCAGAAATACGAACTGGCTCACTTCTTCGTCATTGCTGAGAGTTGTATGTATATGTAATGTCTATGGACCAGCTTAAGGCTGCGGTGGGAGGTCCGGGATGCCGCTTCCTTAGCCCTTTCACCCAGCATTGTTCAGGAAAGGATATGTGCAGTAGCCCACACTGAAGTTGCACCATCATTAGCTTTGTGGCTCCTGTATCTGGATTCCCAAAGCAACTCAGAGGAAGCCGTGAAGTAGGGATGGTTTGACCTATTTCTCAGGGTGTGTAGACACTGCCCCAAGTTTTTTAAAAAGTCTCTCTTTTATAAACAATTAAACATGTTACCTACAAATAACATGAGCAATTCTCACTAATATACAATTTAAACCATCACTTCAAGGTAATTGTTCCCAAAGTATATTAATGAGTAGCCTCCTGTGGCCTCCCCAATGGAACCATGACAAAATGGTATCAAATTTCCATAGAAGCCTGGAGCCAACTAAGTGTTTTCTCCAGAGTGCTCCAAGAGAACTGGGAAAATCAAACAAAACCTTAACATCCTAGCTGCTTATGAATAAATAACCCAGTTGATATAACCATATCCTCCCCATGTCCAAGCTCTTCAAACTATCCTATTTAATTCAGCAAACTTTGGGCATTTCCTCTAGGCCAGGTGCTGTGCTTGGCGAACAACAGTATTAAAATAGTCTGTAATATACTTAGGTTACTCTTAGGTTAAGCTATAGCATCTTAATAATGTATCAGCTCAGGTATGATCAGCCAACATTCCAGAGGAGACAACTACAGTCCATTCTGTTCTCCGTATCTCGAGATCAAAACCTGTACTCTGCTAATCAACATCCTGAATGTCAGAAACAAATCTCTGGTGTTTAACCACGTTGACTGACATGACAAATGTTGTATGTTAGATATCGGACATCACTGGTGAAATTACAAGTATTCACGATGCGTGGATTGGTTATAAATATTTTAGAGACTCTCTCCACTTTTCCATGAATAGGGTATAAGAAGCAAACAAAGACTTAGCCTTTACCCTTAGACCCAGAGCTCAAGGCTTGACCCCTAAATAGTCTGGGGTGTAGCTGTTGGTTACAAGGACTTCTGATGGCCTGATGAGTACCACAGGATTAAAGATTCCTGACTTTGTAGCGCTGTGTCAGCCTCTAATCAGGCACGGTAGTTTTCAGGGTTCCTAAGATGACAGAAAGCTGGGACTTGTTAAACTTCCAGTACAGCACAGTTTTGGACCTGCTTGCTAATCAATGTATGGCTAATAAATATCTGTTTATGTGGCAGAATTTGGTTTGAGACTTGCTTTTATTATAACCTAATAGCAAGGTTGAAGAGTAACTAGCCCTCATCCACGTCAACTTCTCATTGGCTACTCTTATCTTCCAGAAAGAACCTAGGAACTGTGTATGACCAAATTGACTTAGATCAGTTGCAATACATGGGCCCTACTTTCAAAGAATTCACAGAGAAGTTTCTACAGGCCTAATTGCCACTCATCAGAGACTACAAAAGTTCCAAGACACTGACCAAATCAATAACCAAGGTCCTCAATGACACGTGTATATATACTCGTATCTCCATTAAGCTAAGGTCCTTGATGAAAGATACTGATTAAAAGTTTGTGGAGAAGGCAATCTTACAGTTTGTTGTGGGCCCAATATTAAAAGTATCAGAGAAGATTTCTTGATGTCTCTCCTCAACTTTGCAGTTCACAGGTAAAGAAAGAATTCTGAATGGCGAAGGTAAAGATAGAAGGCCTTGTACCTCACTATTCAATTCTCGGTTTCTCTCTCCTCAAAAGCTTTTGGTCTTAAGTTGGAATTTTTGTTTATTTTTTTCCCCCAACATTAAAGTTGGGTCACTGCAGTCCTATGACGGGGGTTCTCCTGGCAGTTGCCTGGCATAACTGTTAATACGGAAATACAAGCCAAAATGCATCTTTGTGTTATATCAAAAATGCAACCTGAGTTCTAAAAGTGTGAGTAACAGTCCTTTGGTTGACTCGCCCTCTGACTGCCATTTGCAAGGCATCGTGCTCCTGCCACAAGCTATAATTTACAAAACTGTAAACTTCGCTTCCCTCCATTTCCTCCTCCTTACCCATTCCATCAACCACCACAGCTTTTAAATATAGAGCTGTCCTTTTTGGTCCTACATAGTTCATGGCTAGTTATAGCAAGACTCCCTTGATACTCAGCCAGACTTTGATGATTTTTTTTAAGGTACCAGTTAAGAATACCATAAGTTAAGAATAAACTTCTCCACAAGTTCAGAGTAAAATTCTCCTGCTCCCTTTCCCATAACTACTAAAATAAAGTTAAGAAGTCCCTTTATTTCCCATCCCCACAAAACTATATTTTGGTTCAAATAGCTCTTCTTCCTCATGTTTGAAATCAATAGCCAATATTCATTCACCGTGCATTTTTCTAAACACAGTCTATGGCGGGTATCACACTGGAGTGAACTTTAAAAAAGACTGAGACATATGTACATGAGGTCTGACAATTAAGTTTGCGAACTTGTTGCAACAGTGTTGCTAGCCTTTTTTGATATCAGAAGGATTATACATTATGAATTTGTACCAGCTGGACAGTTAACCAAATTTACTAGTTGGAAGTGCTGAAAAGGCTCTGCGAAAAGTTAGACGACCTGAACTTTTCACAAACAATTCCTGCCTCTTACATCATGACAATGCACCAACTCACATGGTGCTGTCTGTGAGGGAGTTTTTAGCCAATAAACAAATAACTGTATTGGAACACCCCCCCTATTTACCTGACCTCACCCCCAATGACTTCTTTCTTTACCCAAAAGTTAAGGAAACACTGAAAGGATGACATTTTGTTGACATTCAGGACATCAAGGGTAATACATGAGCTCTGATGGCCATTCCAGAAAAATAGTTCCAAAATTGCTTTGAAGGGTGGACTAGGTGCTGGCGTGGGTGCATAGCTTCCCAAGGGGAGTACTTCGAAGGTGACCATAGTGATATTCAGCAATGAGGTTTGTAGCACTTTTTCTAGGATGAGTTCAGCTGGTATACCCTCAAGGAGCTCACAAGACTCATGGAGGAGGAAGACTAGAATACAAATAATTACCACCCGAGGGCGGCCAGATGGCTCAGTTGGTTAGAGCGCGAGCTCTGAACAACAGAGTTGCCAGTTCGATTCCCACATGGGTCAGTGAGCTGTGCCCTCCACAACTACCGTGTTTCCTCGAAAACAAGACCCAATAGGACCTAGCCGGACCATCAGCTCTAATGCGTCTTTTGGAGCAAAAATTAATAATAGACCTGATCTTATATTATATTAATTTTCAGGGAAACATGAGCTGCTGCTGAGCGGTCTGAGGGTCAGCAGGATGGCTCAGTTGCTTACAGCGTGAGTTCTCAACAACTAGGTTGCTATTTTGCATGGGATGGTGGGCTGTGCCCCCTGCAACTAAAGACTGAAAACGGCGACTGGACTTGGAGCTGAGCTGTGCCCCCCACAACTAGATTGAAGGACAATGACTTGGAGCTGATGGGACCTGGAGAAACACATGTTCCCCAATATTCCCCAATAAAAAATTTAAAAATAAATAAATAAATAATCACCACCCAATGACACATGTGATGAGTGATTATGGGTAATAAAATGGAGCTTCTAGAACCCTGGGACATGTGGGCTACTCCTCCGATTGTAGCATACATGATAATTAAGATCACTGGCTTTGGAGACAAACCATTTGCCTTCAGATCTACCCCCATCATTTATTAATTGTATAGTATCGGACAAGTTACATAATCTCCCACATGTAAAATAGAGCTAATATTAATTCCTCTTTCATAGTGGATATAAAGCACTTAGTACGGTGTCTGGCACTCAATAAATGTTAAGCGCTCAATAAATGTTAGCGCTCAAAAAATGTTTATTACTCATTTGTCAAGGTTCAAATCAAATGTGAAGGCTTTATATTCTAGATAAATCCTACTCTCCAATTTTATTTTTTGCAAATTAAAAATTAAAACAACAAAAAATTAAAATAAGTGTGCATATAGAACACAAAAGTATTATATTGTTCCTTAATTTAAAAATATATTTCTTCATTACAAATACCTCAGCCTTGTAAGTGGTGTGGATTTCAAGAACAGTCCAGTAAAACGATGAATAAGAATATAAATTTAAATCAATGAAGCTGAGAGAGGTAATTGTTCTACATAAGAAAATAGCATGTGCTTAGTTATGGTAAATTGGGAATTTTTCTCCCAAGAATCTGCTAAAATGATAAGTAGATTTTAAAATTACAGAACAAACACAAATAAAACAGATCACAATGGGCAATATTGCTGATGAGAGAGTTAACAAAATTTTTGGAAGGCGTAAATTAAATCAAAGAGTGGTGACAGACTTAGCTGCCATCCAAAGGGGCACCTGATTAAAAACAAGCCAAAGCTCTGAGACGTTAAAAAAGGACTGGGAGGCACTTGGTATTACAGAGGGTAAAACAGGAATAGTGAAAAACAGGGGTATGGGTCCAATGTTTGAAAATGGAGTAGTGGGATTCGTACGTAGATAGACCACTAACTCTTGGCACTCTCACCTGCTCACAGGAAAACGAGGCCAGGGACCCGATGTGGGGGTTACTCCAACTGCCACGTATGCCAATCCTAGTTATATACTTGGGGACCAGAGAAATGACCACCTTTAGGTCTATGGACTCTCATGTAAGCCAGACTTTGGCCAGAACTTCATTTAGTACCTGACCTCCTCCCATGTGTCAGGGGAGCCACGGTGATGCTGTGTGTCTCTGGATACCAATGTCCATTTGACCCTGTGTCCCACAAGACCTCACAATATCTAGATATTCCCTTTCCTCCCAAATAAATGGTTGTAGGTCTCTGGGGAAAGACTAGGGTAAGCATTACAGTGTATATTTGCCATAATAGGGTGTGTGTGTGTGTGTGTGTGTGTGTGTGTGTGTGTGTGTGTAAAGAGCTAGGTAGTAACTCCAGAAAAAACAATAGATTATGAAAGAAAGTATATAATCATACTATGTAGTACATTACGTGGCTCTATAAAAAACAATATTGACAGTCAGTATATACTCGTAAAACAAAAAGTTATTATTTCAGCCACAAAAAGTGATGTAAATATAATGATAGGGTGAGGGAGAAAAAGTAGGGTCAGAGTACCGCCTGTGAGCTGGCCCTTCAGCTGGCCCTTCAGCAGGCCACCGTAACACTCAGTCACCACTCTTGTGTGCTGGCTGGTATTGAGAAGGGAAAGCTACTTGTGCATGCTCATAAGGTTCAGAAGAGCCTGGAGAGTCCAAATCTATAGTGGCATCCACCTAGATGTCCTCATCTCATGTGTCAGGGACTCGGGTTTGTCCAACCACAGTCATGACTACCTTGGTTGAGTTTCCAACCATCTTTGAAGTTTATCCAGTCCGAATATAAATTCCAAACTTGATACTCAGTTTTTCCTCTGTGAGCCCATTACAGGAGATAAGAGCTTCTTTGAAAGATACCAAAGAGATGCTCTGGCTTTTACACTTAGTATTACATTTGTTGATTGCCCTCAGCTTTTCATTATCAATCTGTAGTTTCAATGCAATTTAGGAAACAACCACCCAACTCCACTCCGACTGTATTTCTCACCCCACTTCCCTGATACACACACACACACACACACACACACACACAAGCATTTCATATGCCTGAAGCATCTCATTGGCCACTGCATTTTCCTTTGAGGACACATCCTGGCTCACTACCTGTGAAAGTTTTATCAATTGGCCTGCCACCTTGTTCCAGGAACTGCCACGAGAAATTGGTTCTTCATCACCAGCCAGGGAGGGAGTGAACTGGCTCCTACACCCACCTTACTGCCTGCTTTCTCAGACCACTTCTGACACCAATGGTCACAGATTGGATTCTCCAGAAAACAGATGTGAGCTTGACTGGGGAGTGCAAAGCATATGGGAAGGAACACTTGTAAAAGAAAGGGGATGGAAACAAGATTAGGCAGGATAAGTGTCAGACCACAATGCAGATGTGACAAATTCTTCCAGCCCAAAGGGAGGTCTGGAGTGGAGTTGTGAGAGGCATCCTGCAAGACCTGTGAAAGAAGTTCTCTGAAGGGCCAGGCCCTTTTGCCACCGTCACAAACTAGGGCTCCCAGAGGAAAAGTATGAGCTCAGCCACTCTGCTCTGCTCAGTCATTGACTGGAAGGTTCCCCAAGAAAAGGATGACCTTGAGTTAGATGCTGATCTGACCCTGAAGGAGCTAACTGCAGTGAGTCCTTTCTTAAAGGAGGATTTGAACCATACATCTCTGTGTCTGCCACTACCTGGGTCCTATGCTGCACTTACATTCTGGTGAAGGGAACAGATATGTGAACATAAGGCTGCTATTCAATGTGATATGCACAATTCACAAGGTCAACTCAACAAAGCTAAGTGGAAGAGTGAATGGGTGGGATAGAGCAGGAGTGAAGACTCTCTTGCTTTTATCTGCACTGAATACCAATCCTAGGGTCCTGATCATCTTCCATCCCCCTTACTTCACATAGCAACTTGAAAGACCGAAATACGACCATACCATGTATAATACGTGTATTCACAGAGGGTCAATTTATCTTTTAATCCCTAAATGAAAATAACTAAAATGATACTTGGCATCTTCCAACCACAAACAGTAAACTATTTAGCCAAAGTGGAAAGTAATTTGATTTTCCATGGGGTTATAAAAGAAAGCCAAGAAAATGTCTTAGTGCAGGATGCTTTATGCTTTCACAATTTTAGGAATTTAATAGATTTTTCTAATAATCATCAAAAAGGTTTTATCAGGAGATTATGCTTAGCATGGTCCTCATAGGAGGAAAAAACTTTACTGTGGAATGTATTTTGAACTTGGGATAATCAATAAATCATTCTAACTTCTAGATTAACCATCATCTAGAAAAACTCTTGATCTATTCCTTCAAACTGCAACTGCTAGAGTCATTATAAACATACCTGGTTTTTTTCCTTCACTGGAATTTTTAAATTACAGAAGAACATATTTTAGTTGAAAAAAAAGAAAAGAGAATAACACATAAATAGTAACACATCATCTCTCCTTTAGAGGAAGAATGTCAGTTTTGTGATTTCCCAGATGCTTTAATGGGTATCTTCATTTTACTCTGGGCAACTTGCTTCACCTTGCATGCGTAGAATCAGCAGCCTTAGCATTCAAATGTATTTACTGACTAGATCACAATTACCTACAATAGCTTGTTTTATCACTGAATAATTACAATATAGCACACCAAGATAGAGATAAGTGAACTCCACTGTTTGCCCAATCTTACTTAGCCACTATCAAGATCCCTTTGAGTTGAATGATGAAATCACCTTGCAGGATTTCCCCCCAGAATTTTTCTGAAGAAATCATTCTTATCTTGGTTTCCTAGATGTTTTCCCTTCTTATTTATTGAACAGGATACATATAGATACAGATATAGATATAGACAAATGGATATACATTCTATAAAAATACCTGTGGCTATAGATATTCCTTAAAGATTATAAACAATTCTATCAAGTAGTAGTGGGTAGATAATGGATTTCAGGATCTGAAAAGGTCTCAAATATTTGATACTTGCATAAGATCTGTAAGAAAAACTCCTCACAAATGAACAATTTAGGCCTTTCTATACTAATAATATTCTAAGTTCACCAGAAGCCAGAGTACTATGCATGGCTAGTTTACTCTGAGGAACCAAAAGTCATGGTACTTAGAGCAAATGCCTCTACAAGTCCTTAGTCAATGCAATGGAAACCATCTGCTATCAATCATATATCCCATGATAGTAGATTCTCCTTGACTTTAGTAGTGTGACCTTTGTCGAATGGTGTGCAAGAAAACTACTGAGATTCTACAGATTCACATATCCATCCGGGTTTGATATAGTTCATCTATCAAACACTTGTGTGCAATTTTTCAGACACATGGTTTGCTTCTCAAGTAAGTTCTGTTTACTTAGGCAGATGCTACAAATTAGCTCTTAAAATATTGCAAATTAAGTAACGAAATCCTTTATAGTAGATCTGAGTCTAATATGAATTTTGTTACTGATTCACAAGACAGACTAATCCCAGAATTCTATGCAAGTCCCCAAGCAAAGATGTTTTTTAAAAAAGTTATGGACATTTCCCCCAGCACTTCTTTGTTCCTTGGCAGGTGGTATTGCACCTTATAGGTATCCCAGAGATTTGGAAAATTTTGAGCTCAGATTCATTCTTGGCCATAGAAATTGTGAGCTCCCTTAACCTTTTCCCAGCTTCTTCAGTTGCTCCATTAAACCAAAATTCTATTGTGAAAGAAGTACTATTAAAGCATCCACTTAAAAACAAAAACAAAACAAAACAAAAAAGCATCCACTTAAAATTCTAGTTGTAAGAACTTCATTCATTAGGCATGTGTCAGTTCATTGAATACACCATGAGGCAACAGTAATTTATAGCATTTATATCCAGTTAAGACACTTTAAAATGCTGCTTCAAGAATATACCCTATGAATAAAAAATGTTTTTTAATCATCATGCAGAGAATACCGAGGTTTTTCTTTTAAGTCAGTGCCATCAAAAAGGAATGAACTACGGACGTTTTTTAAACAATAGAATCAATTGTCTCTCAGTAAGCTCATCCAGTCACGTTTTCCACCATCTACCCTTTCCTGATGACTCCTAAATCTATGGTTTCAATACACATTTCTCCAAAATATTCCAGCCCCTTATTTTCAACTGTCTGCACTGTGATTCCACTTGGATGTGACTAGAACTCATAACAATGACTCCAAAAGGAATCATATTATCAATTATACCTTATCCAGGAAAGTGAGATGCTTACATTTGACACTCAAAGTATGCTTTGAGCATCAGCATTATTGGCATAATAAGGGAGCTTAAACGCAGAATCTTAGGCCCTCCCCCAGACCTACTGAATCATTACCTACATTTTAACAAGATTCTTAGGTAATTTTTCTACACGTTGCAAGTTGAGAAACACAGAATTAGACTACATGGATTTTAGGGTCTGACAATTTTCAGTTTGTTTTCCAGTTCTGTGACTTATTGACTTGGGAGACCATGAGCAAACTCCTCAGCCTCCCCGACTCCCCATTTGCTCATCTGTAAAAGGATAATGAGACTTACTTGAAAAGGTTGTTGCAGACACATCCAAAAGTATTTTTTTCTGTGTGTGAGAGAAAATTAAATAAGTTAGTTATATAAACTATTAGGTTGAATGGTCAAACATTGACAATTTCATACAGTTCAACCTTACCTGACCTAGTAAGCTCTTAATAAACTACAGGTAATAGGTATCTAGATTAGTTTCTTGGGCTACCATAACAAATTACAGCACACTTAGTAGCTTAAAACAGTAGCAACTTCTCTCTCATAGTTCCGGAGACCAGAAGTCTGAAATCAAGATGTTGGTAGGGTTGACTCCTTCTAGAAGTTCTCCCTATCTTCTGATGGTTGCCCACAGATCTTGCCATTTTTTGGCTTATGTATACATCACTCCAACCTCTGCCACCATCTTCACATGGCCTTTGTTTCTGTGTCTCTGTGTGTCTTCCCCTCTTCTGGTAAAGACGCCTGTCACTGTATTTAGTGCTTGTCCTAAATCCAGTATTATCTCATCTCGAGATCACATTCTGAGATTCTGGATGAACATAAATTTTGGGAGGATGCACCATTCAACCCCACTATGGGACCCTTCCTCCCTTCCTTCCGAGATACTGGTAACAGCAGTCTTAAAAACTCAAGAGTTATTTATGACTCTTCACTGTCTCATATTTCTTATATTCAGCTGTGCCCAGGTGTAGCAATTTCCTTCTTCAAAATGTTTCTCAGCTTTTAGTAAGATGGGGCAAGGCCTGTGTTTTAAAGTTAAGCAAAAATAGAGCAGGATGTAACAAAGTTCAGGCTGTAAAAGGCTCCACTTTTGGGTGAAAACAGCCCCAAGGGCACAGGGCTTGGTAGGTTTATAACATCTTTATTAGCAAAAGGCTCACTCTCTGGGCCAGTGCAGCCCTGCTTTCAATGCCCATTTACTCCCTCTTAACTGAATTGTTGTATCTAATGCCTCCTACTGCAAAGAAGGAAGCATAACCCTTCCTAGGCTTCTTTGGGTTCCAGAGCACCACATTCCACACCTAGGAATACTGCTTCAGTCTACTAACTAGATAACACAGGATGCTGCCATGTTTGAGTGGAATCGAGAGCAAGACAGGGCTCTGCAGCAGCCTAGAAGGCAGTGCTCTGCCACTTGGGCCATATGATCTGGCAGACATCGTGCTGATGGAGACATCAGTGATGAAACAGAGATGTAGAGTAGAGTTTATGACAAACCCAATGGAAGACTCCAGGGTTCTGAAGCAGTGCCATTCCATCTGCAGTGGAGAATTACATAAACACCTTTTGAAAAAAATGGTTCTTCGAGGGCTACTGAGCTGTGGTGGAAAACTGGAACGTTTGAGCAAGGAACACTGAAGTGATTATGCATGCCAAACCTTACAACATGAGCTGGAGCCTACTGACCATGCCAAACTGTATGCCCAGCTTGAGCAGAGGGCACAGCAAGCTGCCTGAGCAGGGAGCCCAGACCGGCCTGGTAACCATCACAGTTTCACCAGCGTCCTGCTCCCAGCTCATACCTCTGGTTGTATCAGGGGACAGAGTGGGAGTCCCATATGATCAAATAAAAGAGAAAAAAATGCCCAAGCTTTGTATACAGATGAATTGGTTTGGCATATACAGGCCAAAATTTGTACGGCAGCAGTGTGACATTCCCACTCAAGAGTGAACTTGAGAGACAAATGCAAAGAGATCAACTTCTCAATTGGGAAGACTATTACCTGAGTGGTGCACTTGCCCGTATTCACTTTGTAGGAAAGGGGAAGTAGCTTGAGATGGAATATATATAGACTCTGGGAGTAGAAAGTGGCTTGTCTGGGTAGTCAAAGACCTGGAAGGAAAAAGATAGAAAGCTTAGAATTTAATCTTTAAAGCAAGGAATTCTGGGGTAGAGGGATGGAATAAGTATATGAATTGCATGTAAAGTATGTAAATAACCAAGTAGACAAAATAAGTTGGCCACTTTATGTTAGCTAGTCTTTACCAATGTCTACTGCAGTGCTGGCAAAATGCACGTACCAAGTGGCCACAGCAGCTGAAACAGAGATATACATGGGCCCAACAGCATAGACTCCCACTAGCCAAGGCCAAGCTGGCTAATAATGTCCAAACCTATCCAATGTTCACTTTCCAACTTTGCAACACCAGAGACCAATGCTAAGCCCCTGATATGACGGCGTTCCAAGGAGACCAACTGACCACTTGGTAGCAGGCTAACTTCATTGGGAATCTTTCACCGTGGACATTCCAGCAGTTTCTTCTCACAGGAAAAGACCCTTATCCCTGGTGTGGGTTTGCCTTTCCTGACCACAGGGAAGCACTACTATCTGGGAATTTATGGAATGCCTGATCTACAGATACGGAATTCCACGTAACATAACCTCCACCTGGGAACCCACTTTCTCACGATAGAGCAGCAAAAAAAAAAAAAGGTGGGCCCATAACCGCAGGATTGACTAGTCATATCATCCACTACTTCACCCCATCACTCAGAGGCGACCGGCCTGTGAGGACAACGAGCAGTCTGCTAAAGGGGCAGCAGAAGCACCAGCTCAGAAGCAATGCTTTGTGAGGATACAGCAGCACCTTCTAGGTGCTGTACACTCATTGAACTAGAGACCTCTCCGTGGCACCGTCTTCTCATGAGGAAGAGCACATGGATCTGGAAGCAAGAGTTAGAAGTAGAATTGACCCCACCTACTATCACTCCCAGGGATTTACTGGGGTATTCTGTACATTCCTGTCTTCACAACTCTGGGCTCTGCAGGATGGGAAACCCTTGCTCCCAAAAGGGGCATGGTCTCACTAGGGGACACAGCAAGGGTCTCACTGAATTACAGACTACAGCTGCCCCCTGAGCCCTTTGGATCTTTGTTTCCAGGGACCAGCAAGCAAGAAGAGGAGTCGCCATCTTGTCAGAAGCAATTGACGCTGAACAGAATGAGAAAGGCGGCTTCCTGGGACACAGTAGAGATGAGGAACATGTGTGGCACTCAGGTCACCCAATCTGAGAACTTCCTGGTATTCTTTGCCCACATGAATGGAAACATGCAACAAGTCTGGCCAGAGAAATTTATGCTCAATAGGAGGGTAGACTCTTCATAGAAACTGCCAAGACTCTCACAGGTGGTAGCTGAGGGTGAAGGGAGAGTGGAGGAGGGAGATGATGAGACCACCTGCAGAGATGGGGGCTCTATGTTGTCATGCTAACCTACCTCTATCTAAGTTTCCCCTCAAGAAGTGAGTTCCACCAGAGCCCATGAGGTACTTTTTCCAAATATCATGGAGAAGTAGATCTGTGTTGCAGATGGCAGACATGGGGATGTGCTGCTCAGCTCCCCTCTGCTGAACAGGAGGAGGAAAGAGGTTATCTGACAGAGGCCAGCTGTTAGCCTCTTCAGGATTCACCTCAGCCTTCAAGCCGTATTCATGCTCTCCTCAGAGAAGACACTGGTTAATGACTGAGCAAGGCTATGGTAAAAGAGATCAGGCTCTTCTTGGGTTGGCCCCAGCAGACGACAGAGGTAGTGGGTCCTAGCCCTTTGCATACAATGCGAGCCTCCTCCAGTGGGCACTCTGCTCTAGAACTTCCTGTTGGGCTAGATGAGACACTGGCAGGTCTTCATCGTGTTCTGATGGTCCTCCCTGCTCAATCCTGCCTCTTCCACTTCCCCTTCACAGGAGTTCCTCTCCTGGGAAAATTGTTTGCACTATTAACTCCGTCTTAGTTTCTGCTCTCCAGAGAACCCAACCTGCAACACATGCTTGCAGGCCATGTTTGTAATCAGATTACCTAGCATAGTGCCTGGAACATAATAGGTGCTCAATAAATATTTGGCAAATAGGGCTGAGTTGTCTACTGCACTCTATGATACACTGTGTGCTTAGTCATGGTCAAGTAACATGGCAGATGGAAACAAATTTCTTCTTTTTTACTTTTATCTTCTAATTCATAAAGCTTTCAGGGATTGGAATGTAACAAGGATGATCTTTTTGTTGGCTTCTTATTAATTAAAATGAGACACCACCTAATTCTTCCAAGTCTTTTGCAGTTTTTTGAGGCAGAAAATTTTCCATGCTGGGGAAGGAAGGTAAATTTGTATTTATATCACAAGGAATTTTCACTAAATATTTCTCTCAGATGACTAAAGATGTGTTCATCAGAGCCAGTCAAATGTGAGATGATACCCGTAAGGACAAGGCAGTTGAAACAGCTCATCAGCCCAAAAAACCACATAAAAGCCCTCACTGCAACTCTGAAGCCACCCACATAGCTGCCGCCAAGCAATCAGTGAAGACAGAGGCAGGAACTAACTCATGTGGTGGCTAAAAGACTATTTGAAGAGCTTGGCAAAAGCTTGTCGATTTTATGAGGGGGCCTTTAGGATGAGAAACAAAAAGTAATTTAGATCAGCTGCCCCCACTGTGAATCAAATTTCCTGTGTCACTTTATATGGCTCTGCAGCTATATATAATGCTTTGCTCCAGAGAACTAATATAAATAGAACCATCCAAATGTACTCCCTAGAATGAAAGCAATTCCGATAGTGCCACTAGATAGATGAGAATTGTCTCTCTCCAGCTCAAAGAGGTATTTAAAAGGCAAGAACTCAGGCCAATTGTTTTATCTCAGAAATGGGAAGAAATGCCTCAATAAATTTTCTTTGAGCATATCGGTGACAAAGTGCGTGAAAAGCTGACCTCGGTACTAAAAGCCTGACACATTCTCCATAACAATCTCTCACTGGGGTCTCGAAGTAGCTTATCTCGTAAAGCAGAATCAAAATTTGAGGAAGCTTAAAGAACTACTATGAATTCCCACTAAACCCTTTCTATTGCTATGAAAAGTCCCACCGGCATTTTTAGTATGAATTTTGGAGTGACTTGTAGCATTGTTTTCACACATTATGCAAAGACCCATGGAGGCAACTAAGACCTCTCCCTGCCTCTTAGCTTAGCCAATATGCCCATCTTAAACTTCGTCTTGGACACTCATTGTTAGAAGTTGTGCTGAAGCTTGTAGTGCTTTTGTGATTGAAAATAAATGCAGTTGAAGATCAAGACTACAAACTTCACTTGAGACATAAGGTACATACTGTGTTTCCCCGAAAATAAGACCTAGCCAGACAATCAGCTCTAATGCGTCTTTTGGAGCAAACATTAATATAAGACCCGGTATTATATTATGTATTATATTATAAAGACCTGGTCTTATATTATACTAAAATAATACCCGGTCTCATATTATATTATATAAGACCGGGTCTTATATTAGTGTTTGCTTCAAAAGATGCATTAGAGCTGATTGTCCGACTAGGTCTTATTTTCGGGGAAAGATGGTACATAAGCCCTTCATTATACTATTTTAGGAGACATGGAATAACTGAGTACTCTTCTACACTCAATTTATACTCAAGTTAAAATATAGCAATTTTCCTTGTGCAGAATTTCCTCACCCCTTTGTTTTACCAAAGCATAAAAGACTCATTTAACAAAAGAGACCTAAGTATACAAGGCACAATCGACTTCATCCAAAGAGAATTTTTTTCACATGTTCCTGTGGATATTTGTAATTTGTTTAAACTCAACACATACAAACATCCCAGTTTGTTGGCACATTAAACAACTGTTACCATATGTCTGACATAATTCTGGGGATAAAGAGTGAATTTTGAAAGTAAATTTGATTCCATGTGATGAATTGCTTTCAGTGGAAACTTTCAATATAAGCACTTTAAATGCAAATTGCTAGAGGAAACTTACCAATAATATACTTCTAATTTCTGTTTAACTGCAAATCCCTTACCAATAATATACTTCTAATTTCTGTTTAACTGCAAGCAACAAAAACAGTTGCTTTTTAAAGGTCACAATGGTTAAAATGTAGGTGTGCAACAGACTATGGTTTTAACTGGCATTAGATTTCCAAAAGTAGAAATATTACGTAATAGCAAAAAAAAAGGCGGGGGTGGTGGTGGTAATAAATAGTATTTATTGAAAATTTTCATGTGTCAAACAGTTGTGAGGCACATTACATTGTTTCTGGTAAGCACACAAAGGAGGGTAGCAAGTCTAGTTACTAATCGTAGTTATCAAAACATAGTATATTGTATTTCTTGGACGCTAACAGCAATGTTTTAACATTCTGTTGGTATTAATAAGAAATCTACTTTTTCCTGATATCAATTAAAGAAAATCTCCATGAGCAGAGGCACATACTTTTTAAAAGTATTTTAGTGAGCCTAATTGTTCATGTCATGCCAAGAAAAAAGGGCACAAAAGTAGTGCTTTGGCACTTTTTGCTTCAAGTAAATGGCACAATAGTTCGAACAGTTGAATACTGAGTAAAAAAAAAAAAAAAAGTAATAATCAGTATATACTGGACATATATATAATTAAGGAAGAAATTCTAATTTTCTAATAAGACCGGAGGTATTATTGGATACCATAAAGAGAACACCTAGGAAGTCACATGACATAACCTGAAACTACCTATACATGACAGATGATGTTCCAGTTACCTACTGAAACAGCAAATTACTCCAAACATTAGTGGTTTAAAATAACGATTTACTATTACTATGTCTTACTCTTCTGTGGGTCAGAAATTTGGACAGGACAACGTGGGGACAGCATGTCTCTGCTCTACATTGTCTGGGGCCTCTCGCTCTCACTCTCTCCCTCTCCCCATAGCTTCTCCAAGTGTCTACCCTGGGTCTCCTCATAGTATGGTGGCCTCAGAGCTATAAAGCTTTTTCCATGGTAACTCAGAGGATCAGACCAAAGCTTCCAGTCTCTTGGTATCGCAACTCTGGTCAACCAAGGTCAAGGGGAGGGGAAGCAGATCACACCTCTCAAAGGGGAACATATCAAGAAAGGTATGGCCCTTTTTTGTCAAGATAGATAATAGAGACATTTGAAAATTTCAGGCATTAAAAAAAAAATCATGATTTCTTTTTTAAAATATTTCAGATGGGAAAAAAATTCACCTTAGTTGTCCAGACAATTACATCCATTCTGAACTCACATGAATAGGCACATTTCAAAAATATCATATTGGATCCCATTACTTTTATCCTATATCTTTGCCACTACTATTTTGGTTTTCTATGTCCTTGATACTTAATAGCAATGATATTTAAAACATGATATTTTAATCCACAACAATAGCATTATTTTCTCCTGTGATGTAAAATAACCAACCAAGAAAGGCAATCTATGAGGAATACCTACTGTGGCTTCAAACAATCCTTCTGAAGAAAGAATGGTTTTGTATTCATATCAGCCTTTAAGTGGATTTTTTAGAAATGCAACATAGTAATTTAACAACAGAATAACAAATCTGAGTTTGAAGGAATGTTGAACCACTTGATTAAAGATAAAATAAATTTGTACCTACTAACAGTCCGAGAAATATATCTTAAAGATCACATACTATAAGTCTAAATAAAGTGAAATCAAGTAACAGTGTAGAACCGTGGTAATCTTTTGGCACTGGGACTTCTGACAGTGTGAAATCAGGACAGGTGGTTGAGTTTCATGAATGTATCAAGAAGCATCAGCCCACCCAAGCTCTCCCACCTAAGATTACTTGCTTGGCATAGAGCTACCTGCTCTGCCTGATATTCAGTTTGGTTCAACGAATGTTTACTGAGAAACAGGTTTTGTGCCGGGAACTGAATATTAAATGACGTGGTTGCAGCCCTGGTGGGAATTACAATCTAACGATGATTTTAGTTCCCATCATTCCTGCACTTCTTGGAACAGAGGCATGGCATCATTTTCCCACTCAACATGTATTTGTGCTTCATCTGCACCAATTATGTGAGCCTCTTGTACACAAAAACAAAGATGCCGTGCTTCTATGGGCCCTGTATTAGTTTCCTAGGGCTGCCATAACAATGTACCACGAACTGTGTGGCTTAAACAATAGAAATGTGTTGACTCACAGCTACAAAGGCTGGAAATCCAAGATCAAAGTGTCAGCATCGTTGGTTCCTTCTGAGGGAGACCCAGTTCCATGCCTGTCTCCTAGCTTCTGGTGGTTTTCTGGCAATCTTTGGCATGCCTTGGCTTGTAAATCTCTACCTTCATCTTCACATGTCATTCCCTTTGTTTGTGTGTCTGTGTCCAAATTTCCCTTTTCTATAAGGACTCTAGTCATATAGGATTAGAGACCTACCCTACTCCATCCAATATGACCTTGTCTTAACTAATTACATCTGCAAAAACCCTGTTTCCAAAGACAGTTACATTCTGAGGCACTACAGGTGAGCACTTCAACACACAAATTGTGGGGACACAATATAACCTATAACATGTACAAAGGACAGATAGTTCCAGAGCAAGTATCTACTTTTCCCAATAAATGAAACAACTTTACTTCTATCTAAGGAATAAGTATGGACACAGTGATTACAAAGGTTTAGCCAGCTCTCAAGTGCTGTAAGCTTTGTTCTGTACGTGTTCCGGGCAGGCATAATTTGGAAAAAAGAAATGTTTTATGCAAAAGAAAGCAGGAGGATTTCATTGAGTGCCTGAAATTTACCCATTTGACAATATTTATTGGGCATTGTCCTGGCCATTGAGGATAAAACAGTGAACAAAATGGACAAAAATCTTTACACTCATGGAGATTACATTCTATTGGAGGAAGACAGAGAGAAAAAACAAACTAAGTAAATAAGTCACATAGTACTTTAGTAGATGTCAAGTGCTATGACAAAAAACAAGACAGGGCAAGAAGGATGGAGAATGCAGGATTTGGCATGGGAGCTTAAATGTTCAACAAGGTGATCAGTGAGGTCTTACCTAAAAGGTGACAATGAAGGAACTGAAGGCCATGAGGAAGCACGGCGTGTTGATAGCTGATGAAGGAGTGTTGCAGGCAAAGGAAATCGCTAGTGGGATAGGAATTTGGCTGATGTGTTTAAGGAAAATAAAGAGGCCAGTAAGGCTGGAGAATGAGAGAGGATGAGAGTGGCTGGTGTGTAAAGCCAACCAGATGTAGGAGGCAGATCATAAAGGGACTTTTAGGCCATTATAAAAATTTCAGCTTTTCTCTACGTAATGGAGGAAGCCATTGGAAGTTTCTGAGCAGAGGAGTGACATGATCTGATTTGGGTTTTATTAGGAACAGTCTGGTTCTAAAGGAAAGGGACAAAAAGAAGCAGGGAGAAGTGCTAGGAAGCTATTGCAATAGACCAGGTGAGAGATGTTGTTGGCTGGACCAGCGTCTTAGAAGTGGAGGGGGTGAGAAGTATTTGGGTTTTGCACATATCTTGAAAGAAAGGCCAATGGGATTTAGGATGGATTGATGTAGGATGTAAAAGGAAGGAAGGAAGGAAGGAAGGAAGGAAGCAAAGGAGGAAAGAAGGAAAGAAGGAAAGAAGAGATGATAAACGTCAAAATTTTGGCTTGTATCTAATGGCCAATTCTCTTCACTTTCCATTGTTCCCAATTAATTATTTTACTGAGGCAATCTGAAAACTACTGAATAGTGAAATCTACAAGTGAAAAAGCCAGGTAATCAATTGCTTTAGACTTGAAATTTTAAAAATTCTCTAGGAAGATGCAATTGGCCAAACCTAGAATGTGAGGAATTCCACAGAATAAAATATCCAGGTTCTTCAATAAATAAATTACAAGGCAAAAAAATGAAAAGAAAAAAACAGGGAAGGTGAACCTATAGATTAAAAGACACTTAAGAGATATGCCAATCAAATGCAATGTGTAGACCCTCTGGATCCAACTGTAAAAAAGACAAAGAATTTATGAGACAATCAGAAATGTAAACATTGATTCGCTTGATGATTAGTCATTTTATAATATTAAGGAGTTACTGTTAATTTGGTGGCATATAATACAGTTAGCTTTTTTTTTAAGGAGTTCTTATTTTTGATAGATGCATAATAAAATATTTATAGACAAAATACGTTGTCTAGGATTTGTGTCATCAGAATCCAGTGGATAAGTATTATTCGTTTTACTTTTCTATTTATTTTATGTATGTTAGAAATTTTATCTAAATAAATATACACACAAATACATCAATACGATATAATGACAACACATTAAAAATTGATAACATTTTCAATTTTAAGAAAGATAAGGGAGATTCTTCCTTGCCTTCTCTATTGGATATCAAACCATTGAAATGTATTGTCTATTAATAAATACAATAAAAAATGTTGAACTGCTCAGGCAGATGTGTGGAAGGAGCTGCTTGTACAGAAGTTATGTCTCAGGACAAGCTGCTGCTGATTTTCTCCTTAAGTCTCCCTATTTTGATCTCCTGCTGGCCTCAGGTTGTCTCATGACTGCTCATTCTGAGGCCATGCTTAATTCAGCAGAATATAAGCCAAAATTAGAATGACTCAGAGAGCAGTACCCCTGAGCATTAGAACACATATCACTGAAGCAAATTTTTCCATGCAAGTTTCATTGGATCAGTTCAAAAACAGTGCTTGCATTGCAAGGAACTGTAAGCTACTATTAACATCTGATTTAGGATGGGGGCTTATTTTCCTAACCTAAGTGATAGGTTTATATCCTGGTACTCTTGGTGAGCGGGTGAGATTTCACTATATGACCACTGTGTATATTATGGGAGTAACATGTATGAATGCAATAAACACATTATATCTTATCTGAATGATAAATATATTTTATTTTATATAAAATGTCATGCCATTCAGCATCACTCCATTAGCTCTGAAATGCATTTTTTATATATTAACCACAAAGTCTTCTGAACTTTAACACTCAGAAACCAATTTCAAGGACATACATTAATCCAAAAAGCCTTCCAAACTTCAACGCTTTAACAAATAGCTTTTATAGAAAGGTGTGAGTAAATTACTTTTCTCACCCTTTTTTTTTTGGGGGGGTGTCTAAAATCAGCTGAAGTTTCACATTTTTAATTTCTTGGTCTAGGAATTTAATCATGGAATAAACAAAGTCGAATAGACTGAAGTTGTGAACAATATTGGGGTTTTGTATTTGTTTCTTCTTTTTACCCAAATGTTCGTCATCATCTAAGTCGCTGTCCCTACGCTTTAGGACTGAAACTTTCCTTCCCTGCTTCAAGAACGGAAATCAAACAGAAAGCAAAGTGAGCAGACGCCACAGTTAGCTCTTTGGGTCAGGGTTTGTTGTGGATCTGGCACAGCATCAGCATTTAGTTTGGTAAAGAAATTATCAGGATGTCACCTTCTAAAGATGAACTGCACAACCATGTTAGTTACCAAAGCAAGTATAATGGCAAAGTTTGTATGTGAGAATCAAGGGCTCTACCACTAACTACCTTTACAAACTCTGGCTGTGAGGTTTACACCTTTCTGACATGTATTCTTCATGGATAAAATGAGAGGATTTGACTGGACAGCCTTGAGTGTACTTTTAGCTTTTAGATTCTGTAATGTCTGGCTTTTTAGAGAGAAGCCCATGAGATTCTATTAATTTAGGATGTCTTAGTTTTACCCTATCTTAAAATTATTTATGAACCTCTAACTTAGTAAACGGATAACTGTGTTAAGCACTATTAGTGCCCACTCGATATCCATTTCCCTCCTTCCTTACTCAGAGAACTCTGATTGAATGTACGCCAACACTGTATTCAGCTAAAACATGGGAGCAGAAGTTGCTGAGTGAGCCTTCCAGTAAAGCTCTTTAAAAGACAGTAGAACCTCCTGGCAGGTATCTTTCATTCCGTGGCCTTTCTCTTCCTCCTGCCTGGAACTTGGACACAAGACTAGAGGTGGAGCAACCGCTATGTGAACACATGGCAACAGGCACAGCTGAGCAGAAAAGTGTATTTGTTTCCTAGGGCCGCTATGATAAAAAAAAAAAAAAACACAAACTGAATGGCTTAAAACAACAGAAACTTTTTCTCTCACTGTTCGGGAGGCTAAACGTCAGACATCAAGGTGTTCACAAGGCCGTGACTCCTTTGAAGCCTCTCGGGAAGGATCCTTTCTTGCCTCTTCTGGCTTCTGGTGGTCCCAGGTGTTCCTTAGCTTGTGGCAGCATAATTCCAATCGCTACCTCTGTTTCACATGGCCACTGTCCTGTATGTCTCTATCTATATTTTCCTCCTCTTATAAGGACACCAGTCATAGGTTACGGCCCATCCTAAAGACCTCATCTTAAGTTGACTACATCTGCAAAGTCCCTACTTCCAAATAAAGTCCCATTCATAGGTACTGGGTGTTGGGACTTCAGCACCTTTTGTGGGGGACACCATTCCACCCACAAAAGTCCTGAGAGCATTCTGGAGCTGCTTTACCAGCTCTGAATTTTCTACCTCTGAACTTATTACATGAGAAAAATAAAGCCCCCAATTTGCTTAAGCCTCTATTTATTCATAGTTTTTTGCATTCACAACAGAACTCAATTCCTAACTGACACAATAACTTCAATGTGAAGACTCTGGTCATTAAAAAAGGATCTGTCATGTGGAACCTATCAATCCAAAGGATCGCTTGTAATTTTTTTTAAGACAGAGACCATTGTTCTCTTATTTAGAAGTGGGGCAATGGGTGGGAACTTCTGCTAAGCTAAGATTTTTCCAGCCATAATTTAAAGATCAAAACTGTTTTCATAATAGAGTTTGCCAGACACTGAAAAGGTCAATGGACATGTATTCAGCAGCCAAATTTAGGCCCTAACCCTGCCTTGGACTCACACCCATCTCAGATATGTCTTCATTAGTCAGCACTACATACCTCAATGAATAAGGACATAAATGCAGCTTTTGTGCTTAAGTTACCAGAAGCACAGGTCACCTGTCCAACACAATCAGGTTCAATTTTATAATACTATCTGCTGCCAGGTGTGGTGCTCGGTAATAAATGTGCCCAAAAACACTTCAAGCAGCCAACACTGAAATTTGTCTTCATTTGGAGAGAGTTGCCAGGAGTCCTGAGACCATTTTCGTGGCATCCATACCAGGAACATAACCATGATTCATTCATCTTATTTATGGGCTCCGGCAGTGGGGACAAGCAATTACTTCCATCATCTCTGTTAGTCAGACAGTCCCGAATTGTTCACTTTACTGCTCAGCGGACTCAATAAAGGCTGACATCACAGTAATTAGATATTCCTACCACTTCCTAAGAAAGAGGAGGGCAAAGTTGATAAGCCAGGACTTTTTATCCTCCCATTCTTTCTCCAAGGAATATTTATTGAGTACCTATTTTGTGCCAGATCCATGCCAGATACTGAAGATTAAACAAATAAGACACAATCCCTACTTCCAAGGAGCCTACAGTTTAGTAACAGAGATAGGCAAATCAACTGTTAATCAAAAGACACTGAAATAAATGCTGTGATAGGATTAAGAACAGGGTATTAGGGAAGCAGGCAGTCAGGATAATTAACTCCAGGCAGGGTGAAGTTTCCAATTAAACTGGCGTCAAATGTTAGACCTGAGTGTGCACTAGGAGTTAGCCCGTTGAGAGGGACCAGCACAGGCAAAGGCCCAGAAGTAAGAGAGCACATGACATATTTGGAGACCGGCACAGAGTTGGAAATGGTCGGGGGCAATGTGCAAAATAGCTATAAAAACAAATGAAATGTGGTCTATATTCTGAAGGCACTGGGGAGCCACTAGAACAGTTGTGAGTCACACAGTTACATGCTCAGGTTTGTGTTTTAGAAAATGTCTTCCTGACAACAGTATATAGAATGGATTAGAACAGAGCAGGACCAGACAGTGAGAAGTCAGTAGCAGGGTGCTGTGGTACTGGTGGGGAAGGAGGAGTAGAAAGGAATGGAGAGACACACTTAGGAGGAAAATTGATAGCATGTGATGAGTTATCAGATTCAGCAGGCACCCAAGGAGGACACCAAGATTTATGGTTTAGTTAACTGGTGTGTGTGTGGCCTTGAGGAGGTGTTCTTAATACATTTCAAATGAGGAAACATGATAAAACTAGTTAATTTTATAATATTGATGCTAAAAATCATATTCAGATTTCATATGCATATTGAAAATAACGGAATTCTGACCCTAATCAAATTTCTAGTATAATGACTTATTGAATTTTTTAATATATGAAAAGCAAATTTATTTTAGAAACTGTATATTGAGGGGTGAATGATGAAACAAAAATACATAGAGTCAAAAGTCATAATGCATAAATCAATAGTTCTCAATTATTTTCAGCTCAATTTCCTTGAAAGCCCCACCCCCTCCCACAGCTCAACTCCAGTGAATAGTCCATATGACCCTGTACCACTAATATAAGGCACGACAATATTTCTTTTTTGTAGAAAATGAAAAGGTGATGTTTTGAAGCCAAAAGGAGCTTCAGAAATAATAAACTATGGATTTTCTAGGTTGGAAATATTGTATAAAAACATTAAAATATTTTAAGATAATAAAATCTCAGAATACCATTATACTGAAATATAGGAGGTACAATGCAAGGAATACATGTGTGACAACTACCGCAAGTGAGGGGGCCTCAGACATGGAGTTGTGTGGATTAACTGAGGCATTATTTGAAACTGGACACCTATCTTACACCACTCACAAAAATTAACTCAAAATGTATTGAGACTTAAATGTAAGATATGAAATCATAAAACTCCTAGAAGAAAACATAAAGGAAAAGCTCCTTGACATTGGTTTTGGCAAGGATTTTTTTTGGATATGACACCAAAAGTACAAGTAACAAAAGCAAAAATAAATAAGTGGGACTGTGTCAAACTCAAAAACCTTCTGCGTGCAGAAGAAAGTCAACAAAATGAAAAAGTAACCTACAGAATGGAAGAAAATATTTGTAAACCACATACCTGATACAAGGTTAATATCCAAAACATAAGAAACTCATATAACTCCGTAGCAAAAAAAAAAACAAAAACCCAAATAATTTAATTTAAAAATGGGCAAAGGACCTTAACAGACGTTTTCCATAGTATATATTCAAATAGCCAACAGGTACATGAAACAGTACTCAACATCACTAATCATTAAGGAAATGCATATTAAAACCACAATGAGGTATCATATCACACATGTTAGAATTACTATTATCAAAAAGACAAAAGATAAGGATGTGGAGAAAAGACAACACTTGTACACTGGTTGGTGGCAATGTAAATTGGTGCCATCACTATGGAAGTTGCTCAAAAAATTAAAAATAGGACTACCATACGATTCAGCAATTCCGCTTCTGGGTATAGATCTGAAAGCAAAGAAATCACTTTCTCAAAGATATATATATCGGCACCCCCATGTTCATGGAAGCATTATTTACAATAGCCAAGACATGAATACAACCAAAGTGTCCATCAACAGATGAATGGATAAAGGAAATGGTATATAGACACAACGGAGTATTACTTAGCCATAAAAAGAATGAAATCTTGCCATTTGTGACAACATGGATGAACTCTGAGAACATTACGCTAAGTGCAATAAGTCAGACAGAGAAAGACTAATACTATATGATCTCACTTACATATGGAATCTGAAAAACCAAACTCACAGAAACAGAGTAGGTTGGGGTGAGGGTGGAGTGGGGGTAGGGGGTACAGGTGGTCGAAGGGTACAAGCATCCAGTTATAAAACGAGTAAGTTCTGGGGATGTAATGTACAGCATGGTTACTATTGTTAACAATACTGTAGTATATTTGAAAGTTGTTCAGACAGAAAAGTCTTCCAGGTTCTCAACACATACATAAATTGTATGTGAGGTAATGGATGCATTAACGAACTTTAGTGTGGTAAACATTTCACAATATATACATGTATCAAATCATCACTCAAATATATGGTGATGGAAGGAGAACTGACTCTGGGTGGTGAACACACAATGGGATTTATAGATGATGTATTACAGAATTGTACACCTGAAATCTATGTAACTTTACTAACAATTATCACCCCAATAAACTTTAATTTTAAAAAAATAAAAATATATATCATGTTGTACATCTTAAACTTACACAATATCTCAATAAATCTGGAAAAATAAAATAAACTCCAAAAAAGAAGGTTGGAGTTGTGGATTGTTTGTCAGGCAGAAAATTTTTAAAGTGTCAGTGTCTCAATAGCTGACTCTTCTGGTTAGACCACTAGAACACCTGACTCCCCTTCACCCAACAATTACTCTCTCTAAAAAACAGCCCAGCTTCCTAAGTGGAAGTTGAAATCATCCTAAAAGCTCTTCCCAAAGAGCAAATGCCCCATTGTGATGTTTCCCTGTGTGGAAGAACAATGTGTACCTTTGATTTTATGACAACTGAAAGATTTGTGATTTTGCTTCCTGGAGAAACTAATTCAATTTAGTATTATTTCAAAGTGATAAAAGTTATCAAAATATTCTCAATAATATGGCAATTTAAGGGTATAGACAGGATTAGACTGGAACATAGATGGCTCTTGTAGAAAAGGAAATCAATTAAGTGAACCATTTTCAAATCAATTTAAAAGCATTTATTAAACACCTACAGTATGCAAAGCACTGCCTCAGGTACTCTCCCTTCCCTGTTAGCTGGTGATAGTCACTGTGTTTGCAACCTAGTAGGGATAACAAACATGTGACTAATAAAAATTCATGTTAGAAATAAAATGAACTCTATGATACTTATATAAGCAAAATACATTTGGGTCATCTTGAAAGGAGAAATTAACTTAATATTGAGGAAGAGAGGGAGGAAAAAAGAAGGAAAGAGTAACAACAGAGAATAAAATCAGACTTTACCTCCCCCCACACACACACACCATTCCCACTTCTCAACCCCTGAGGATCACCTTCCTCTAGGATGTTTCAGAAAAAGGATGTTTGCCTCACATTTGTTCCTGAGTCACTCTCTTTACAGCTGCTTCTGTGAGTCACTTGCTCCTTTCCACTGCCCTCGGTTCTGTTATGATTCTCCATCCTGTTTCCCACCTGGATGATGTAGAATTCCTTTTCTCATGACATGATGATGGTCTCCACAGGAGGATATAAGATCACACTGCTCTTTGTTGCTCTTTATTTAATTTCCCACCACACCAATACAGAACTTGTGTCTATCTAATAGACTTAATTAAAGGGTTGGTGAAAACTAGGGAGATTTAAAATATAGAAGGAGAAAACTTAAAATTGGATGACAAATGTGACAGCTCTCATAGCCCAAGAGGAAAAATTGTAAGTCCTTTACAGCTGTCCTTTTCTGGGAAATATTCTAGCTCCTAACTTTGCTCCCTTACTTGAAGTCCAGCCTCTTCTTTCCCCTTCTAAGAATAGCTTAGCTCTTTAGTCATCCAAATGCAAATCCTTACTATTACTGAATAAACCCACCCTTGACCCTGGCCCTGCACCTGGACACAGCAGCCATAGCAGGGCATTGTTTTAATGCGGAGGTTCAGAGGACAGCCAAGGTGAGCTTTGCACTTAGAAGTCCAATCTCTCCTTTTGAGACTTCCGGACCAATCCATTGTGAATCTATCCTCATCATTCTTCCAATTTTCCTGCTGGACAGCTTTTAGACTAAACAAATCCCCCATATCTTTCCTAGTAGAGTCAATACTTTTCAAAAATAGTACACTCCAAATATATATTAAAGAAGATAAACTTTCTAAATGTGAAGTTATCTGCCTGATATTCACCAACTCACCAAAAAAAAGGCGTTTTATAAGGTTGTGCCAAAAAGTTTTGGTTTCTTTTCATACTTTCACACAATTCCCAGAGGCTTACCTATGCTTCAGAAATAAAACCTACCTTGCCAAGCAACAGAACCACCTATTTGATGGCCAACAATCGCTATATAAAATGAAGAAGAAGCTTTCAAAGTTCTTGCTTTCTTTGGGCCAAGTAGAATTCATGGGCAGGCCTTTTCCTCTTAACCATCTCGGCAGGGGTAAGAGAGACAGTGAAAGAATGGCAATAGACAGCAGCTGGTTTGGCTGCCTGGCACACAATGACCCCATACCCTTCCTTAGGATAGTAGAATCTACCCCCTTAATCTCAGAAATGGACAGATGACCAGCCTGAGCCAATCATGGTACTTTATATTCTCAGCCATAAGAATTCATTCAAGGGTTGGGAACATGGCTCATGCCTGGCCAGTCAGAGTCCTGCTCCAGGATTTTGTAACCTAACAATGAATGAGAGAAGACCCTTTTCCTCTATAGATGATGAAAGCTCAGAACTGACTAAAACCCTGTTTTCCACCATAAAAAAAGAACCTCCCCTCCATAGTAAAACAGAATAAAACCAATGTACAGTGGAAAGCAGAAGTGATATTCAGAAGAGTCTGCGATTCAGTGTTTGAGTGCTTGGGTCCAGTTACTGAGATCTTCACCATGGCTGCAGTTCCTACGAACCATCCCTCAGTCCTGAGTTATTCCAGTATTCTATTAATTTACTTGAGTTTTACTTAAACTAAATTGAATTGAATTTCTCTTCTTGCAAATAAAATGTGCCTGAGATTATACCCTGTCCAGACCAAATTACCTCCCCTAAGGGTGGGGATGAAGATAGCAAAGTTTCCCTTCTGTAAACATAAGCAAATTCTACATATGCAATCAGAAAGTCCTTCTCTGGCTCATGGCATTAGTTTACATAGAGTCAAATGTGACCCTTTAGAAAAGATTTTCTAATATGCTAGTATGATAACACAGATCCTTTTAAAGTATCAATTTAAAATAGCTGACTCTTCTGGCTGGACCACTAGAAAACCTGACTAAACATCCTAATCAAACAGTTGTTAAATAGAGCTCTCTGGGAGGCCCCGGCCAGTCCTGCTGGCCCCAGACCCTTCTAAGTATTGAACCAATTGCATATGGCACAGGCTTGTATTCGGAACATCACTGCAATACATCTATATATATGGTGTCTAATAATTTTTGGGTAACTTATGGTCCAGTGAAGGAAAATGGTGATGTAGCATACCAAGAATTGTACTTGAAATGAGTTTTATCCAGATGATAAAGTTTGCTAGAGGCTTTTTCTCTTCTTCCAACTTTATGAAAAGTATGGAAAAGTTTTAAAGTTGCATGATTGATGAGAAGTTTTGTGAACCTCTAAGTAGGGCTTCCCCTGATCTGAGAGAACTAATGATGGTCATGCAAAACGCAACTGCCACTAACCCAGGCCTATCTTCTATGAAGAACTAGGGAGACTCAAGGAACCATATTCAACTAATATCCCCCTGCTTGATCTTCCTGATGCGTTGCTGCAAGTGTTTTCTTTGGGAATACCACAGTGGCATATGACTTCTACAAGATTTGTGTGTCAATTCACAAAGCCTCTGATCCACTCCTATGAAGAACTACTTCAGAGCCATAGAAATCAAGAAATACTGGGAACTGTAGAATCTAGCGAGGTCTTTATCAATATCTAGACCAGACAGAGCTCGGTAACTTTCTAGACATTCACCCAAGATCCTAGTTGTTACTAAGAGGTGAGAAAGCTCAGTGTCTACATTTTATACCTTAACTATAACCATATCCTTCAAAAGCAATATGAGTTATTAACATGTAACCCTGATGTCAGTTGAGTCCCTTTGCCTCTAATATTGGTTCAAACTCCTGTTCCCTATTTCTCCAGTAAAAGTCCAGTGTCCGTCCCCACATCTCTGGGAATTCCCGGCAGACTTTCAATCTCATTGGTATTTCCGGCTCTGAATGCTGCTTCCGCTGATTAGTTTCATTGACAGATGACCTTGCCATGTGGCACACTCTTCCTCTTCTGCACACATTCACCCAAACATGGAACTCGGCCCCTCTACTCCCACAGGACCCCTACTCACACATGCCCTGCATTCACATAAGGCATTAATGTATACAGCAGAATTTACTCAAAATTTGGGACAGTGGAAGTGGGGTTTACATCACAGAGATAAAAAGTTCATAAGACTCATAACTGCATATTCAGCATCTTAAAGGATTTTAAAGACACATCACTGTATTGCTACACTAGCTGCTCTTTCACACTCCCTGTGGGTTCAGTTTCCCCCCAACTCCAGGAGTGTGTTGTAGAGCAGGTCAGCTCTGTGTTTTCACTGTCTTCAGCTACCCAAGTCCTCAGAATGTACCTTCCACCCAAGTAGTTGATGGAGTATTTCCCTAAAACAGAGTCTGGTCCCAGATGTCAAGAAATTCCACCCTCGTATACACAGAGTGAATTAAATCCGGGAACTGGAAGATTCTCACGCATTCTATCTTTCTCGTGCACTAAATTTCATTGGTTCTTCCTCTGGAACAATAAAAGCTCTCAACTTCACATCTCTAATATCTGGAGAGTATTGTGCTACCCAGTCCATTTGTTGCAGGTAAGTCCTACCAAGCAATGATAATTGTTACTATTCCCTTGGAAATCGGTCTGTGAGAACATTTCGGTCCTTAATAATGCATAATGAATTAATTTAATCCCAGATTGAATATAAAAAGACACATGCACAAGAATGGAAAGGGAGTTAGATTCCTTCCTGTAGCAGAACATGTGGGATTGAAGAATTTAAATGACATCAGAAAACAGCTGGTCTCCGGATAGATGTGTTGTCCTCTAAAGTGATTAATAACCACATCATTTTGAACTTTGAAATGGCTGTTTTCCCAATTCCACAAAACCATTCCAGACAAAGAAATCATTTATTTTCTATTTCGATATGAGCCGTGGTATAGGGAACAGGCATCGCGCCTCCTCTGGATAAGATGGGTAATGAATAGTATGGCCCACGAAGCCATGGATCTGAATTCTTTCCTTTGAATCCAGAAATCGCTGGCATGGGTTGTTCCTGGGCTTGGAGGGCTGGGGTTTTAATGCTGTGGCCTAAGGTGCCAGCTGCCTAAAGCCAATTCAAGAATGGGAGAATCCGGTGACATGTCGTTAGACATCTTTCCTCCTCAGAACTGAGGAGGCGGTGTCAGTGCCACCAGTGATGCAGGCCTCAATTGTGTCTCTGTTCTCCAACTCCTCCCACCCCCAGAATCGGCTTCCACGCCTCCTAGACTCAGTATAAACTCTTTCCCATAGCTCTCTGTGCTCCACCCTCCACCACCGCTGTGCAGTTGCCCCAAACACATTTGGAAGAAACTGGATAGCTTAGTGGTTTCGTGCATGGACTTTTGAGATAGCAAATCTGGCGTGAGTTCTGGCTCCTATATTTATAAGCAGTCTGGACTTCAGCAAGTCATTTATCCTATCTCACACGATTATTGTACAGACTAAAGGAGGTAACATATGAAAGTCATTTAGCAGAATAAACATCAGTGTTTTCCCATTGTTCCAGCACTCTTATTTTATACGTGAGGAACCAGAGGGAGACTGAGGCAGCATTTCTTATCTCAAGGATATCTTGTGCAAAGAAGGAAACAAATCTCCCATTCTTTCATAAAGGCATCCTTGACCAATATCAAGGCCCTTAAAAACATACCTTCTCTTTGATTGAATTTTATTTCTGCAAATATATCCCAAGGAAATAATCACCTATGTGGACAAAGATTTAGCTATACAGATTTTTACCACAGTTTAGTATATAACAGCAAGAAATAGTAGTATACTGAGTGTCCAATAGGGAATTGACTTGATAAACTGTGGCACAGCCATATGATGTAATATTACACGGCCATTTGAAATGAAACTCTAGAATAGTTAATAAGATGAGAAAATGCTTACATATATACACTTAAGTTTAAGGTCTGGGTGGTTAGAATCAGAATAAATTGTGTTTTCTTTGTGCCTCTCTGAATTTCCCATAATTTCTTCAGTAACTAGGCACTGTTTTCACAATTAGTCTTTTAAATAAAAATAATAATAGCTTGTTAGCATCTTCCCAATAAAGTGTTGCTACATTTCACTGGGAGAACAATGAGAGACACATAAACTTGAGGAAGTTTCCCAAGTCCTGATGGAATGAAATTCTTTCCCAAATGTCATGATTTGAAGTGAGCAATGCCCCCAAAGGCTCTGGCACACAGCAGATTCCAGAGTATTCCAGCTTTGGGACCATTAAGACCAACTGCTGTGTGTTTTGAACATCTATATTTCTCTGTATTAGCACATTTAACAGATGACTTCAGCTATGCTGCATTTTTAAAAACTAAATTGATTTATAGTATTACTCATTAGATTTAAATACAAGGTGATTCATCATTTACAGTAAATCTATTAGATAGATTACACTGCAAAATTCACCCCAGTCAGTGTGGGAGGCCTGCCTGGAAATTAAGAATGGGAAGGGAAATTGAAGGAGAGAGATTCCTCTCCGTGATTTGAAATTTAAGCTTAGATAGCTATGTCAAGCATCCGAGCCTCAGCCAAAGAGGACGAGGCATCTGTCACATGTGTAAGATATTCCACTCTAATAATAGCCTACGATCTCTTTTAGAACAGGTTAATGCCTTGCTTCATAAGGAAAAACCTCGTATGTTAAAATACTTTTAGGAGTATTTCCTTACCCCTTAAAATTTTTTTCACAATGTAACTGGACTGCATATGTGATACATGCAACAATGATTGGGTTTCTGCTGGTTAAATATAGTCCCAAACCAACAGCATGTTTAGCTGGGGGCCCTCGCTAACCAGATGTTATTCCATTAATAGTGAGTGAGCTCATCCTTGGTGTGGAAGGTTATTCATTTGGGAGAGAATAATGAAAGTGAGACAATCATTACGTCACCTTTTCCTGTACATTATTCTCCCCTGCATCTAGCAAGGAGACATGCTGCTGTGTTCATTGTAAGCTAATTCATGTTCTTGCTTTCTTAGGTCTACATCAAGTGAATCATGGGGCAATTCTAGTCCAAATTAATTTTTAATATATTATCTGATAATTTACATTGAGAGTTAGACTTTGGGACGGTCTTTGTCTTATATTCAAGCATCGTGACTTTCTGACGTGTGATTACCCGCCCTTGACTCCCAGAGGCACTATCCTCTCTTCACACCTTTGCAAGGGTTCTCCTTTGCCTCAGTTGGCCGTTTGGGAGGCAGACTGCTGTTTCTAGAAACATAAAGACTTCTGAATAACAGAGTAAACTTTTAAAATAATGTTCATGAGATCATGTCTGTTTTTGTTTGAATGACTCATTTGGCACTACCTATCAAACCACAAGTTCAAGTTCAGAGTAAAATTAATTTATAGATAATATACCGTGTTTCCCCGAAAATAAGCCCTAGTCGGACCATCTAATGCGTCTTTTGGAGCAAAAATTAATATAAGACCCGGTCTTATTTTAATATAATACAATTACATTAAGTTGTATTATATTAAATTTTTGCTCTAAAAGACACATTAGAGCTGATGGTCTGGCTAGGTCTTATTTTCGGGGAAACAGGGTAACAAAAGAGGCAATACATATTTGTATATATACACACATATACATACACTTACACACATATACAACACACACATACATATACATGTGTATATGTTTTATAAAAAAAGTAATCTTTATGTGAAAAATTTTGTTTTTTAGAAAACACATTTATCAATTAAGAACCTTAACCCATTACTGAATTTTATTGCAGCTTTCCTTTATATATATATATATATATATATATATATATATATATATATATATATAGTAACAACTCAGCAGCAAGCAATTTTACTTAATTTCTTTAAAAGGCTTTAACTTTCTGCCAAGGACCTAAACTGACCTCATTTTTCTAGTGTCTTGTTTATCTTTATAGAACAAAGAAAAGTGAAACATCTAATAATAACCCACTTGATGAAGCTGTCTCTTGTTTTTGTCTTTTCTAAAATTTCTTACTTATTTTATTGAGGTATAATTGGCATAATTTATATTAGTTTCAGGTGTATAATATGATTCAATATCTGTATATGTGGCAAACTGATCACCACAATTAGTCTAGTTAACACCTGTCACTATACGTAGTTACAGAATTTTTTTTCTTATGAGAACTTTTAAGATCTATTCTCTTAGCAACTTTCAAATATGCAATACAGCTATTAACTATAGTCGCCATGCTGCACATTATATTCCCATGACTTATTTTACGTGAGAGTTTGTACCTTTTGTCTCTTTTCACCCATTTCACCTCTTCCTACCCCCCACCCACTCAAGCAACTACAAACCTGTTCTCTGTATCTATGAGCCTGGTTTAGGGGCTTTTTGGAGGGGGTTTAGATTCCACATATAAGTGGGATCTTACGGTGTTTATCTCTCTCTCTCTCTCTCTCTCTTTCTCTTTCTCTCTCTATTCATTTCTCTCAGCAAAATGTCCTTGAGATTCACCCATGTTGTCACAAAAAGCAGGATTTCCTTCTTTTTTATGGCTGAATAGTATTCCATTGTACATATATACCACAATTACTTTATCCATTCATCCATCGACGGACACGTAGGTTGCTCCATCTTGCTATTACAAACAATGCTGTTATGAACATGGGGGTGCATATATCTTTTCAAGTTAGTGTTTTTGTTTCTTTCAGGTAAATACTCAGAAATGGAATTGCTGGATCATAAGGTAGTTCTATTTTTAATATTTTGAGGAACCTCCATATTGTTTTCTATAATTGCTGCACCAATTTATATTCCCACCAACAGTGCACATGGTTCCCTTTTCTCCACATCCTCACCAACACTTGTTATCCCTTGTCTTTTTGACGATAGCTATTCTAACTGATGTAAGATGACATCTCATTGTGGTTTTGATTTGCATTTCCCTGATGATTAATGATGTGGAGCATCTTTTCATGTACCTGTTGGCCACCTGTATGTCTTCTTTGGAAAAATGTCTGTTCAAATGCCCATTTTTTAACTGAATTGTTTTTCTTGCTATTGAATTGTATGAGTTCCTTATGTTTTTTGGATATTAACCCCTTATCAGATATATGATTTACAAATATTTTCTCCCTTTCTGTAGGTTGCCAATGAAGCTGTCTTCAGCTGGGCTCCCAGTACTGTCTCCTTACTTTCCCTCCTGCTGTCTTGAGCTGTTTAAGTCGTTTTTCTGGCACGTAAGTGTCTCAGGAAGAAAGTGTGGTGCCTAAGGAAATAATCGGCCAATTATAAAGCCTTCCATACTTTTAATTTCTATTATGTTCTTCCCTATATTGGTCTCTACCTCATATCTGCTGTCTCCCACGGCACATTTTATGCAAAGAGCACTGAAGAGGACTGTTAGGGCAGTTAACTCCACCACTTTCACTCTCCCAACTTCTTTTCAGGTTTCAGAGACCTCATTTGTAAAACTGGGATATTAATATCATAGGGGGCAAAAATCCCAGAATGCATGGCACATATATACTCGTATTTAGTACGTTTGAATAATTGGGACGTGCCACTGGATCCAGGGCCATGTTGTGATTTTTGTGAGCCCTAGGCAGTTTTCTCTTCATGGACCCTTTCCTCCATAAAAATATATTAAAACTTGTATTCGGTTGGTGCAAAAGTAATTGAGGTTTAAAAGGTTAAAAATTGCAAAAACCGCAATTACTTTTGCACCAACCTAATATTTTATGACTGTGTTGTTATAATGATAAGCATATTAATAATATAAATTAAAAAATTTTTCTTGACCTAGGAGTTCATTTATTTTTCTTCTGATGTTAAAGGAATTACAACATTTTCATGGGCCCCTAAAAGTATTGTGGGCCATCAGCATTGAGCCTGGTAGATAAGACAGCCCCACCTGCACACAAAATCTCTACCATTGTATCACACTTTGCTCTCTCCTCTCCATCCTGGACAGTTTTTGTTGTTCCTCCCTTCTTGTCTCTTCTCTTCCTTTCTTGCTGATTTTTTCACTGGATATAAATTGCCTCTTCCCCTTCTCTTGAACCTCTCTTAGGTTCTCCAACTCTGGTGAGTCAAGGCACACTTGCCAGCAGACATACAGTTTAAAGAATTAAAAGTATCTAAAACTGACCCGGGAAAGTGGAGGATGATTCAAGTTCAGTCCAGGCTGCTGTCCTCCAGCATTTCTGGAGATACTTCTAAGTGGGTCAGAACCATTTCTAAGTGAAAAGGTACATATGCAGGCACATATATGGAAAGGTTTCTGGAATTGTGTGCACCAAATTTTGAGGATTTTTCTTTTAGGTTGTAGGCTTTGGGTGATTTCTCTCTTTCTTCTTGGGGATTTCTATATTTCTTGCATTTTTTAAATAAGCATGATTTTTAATAGAAAGAATAAAATATTAAAACTTAATTTTAATAAGGATCAATTACACTATTTTTCTAGAACAGACGCTGACCCAGATTCTATTTACCCATTCCAGAACAGTTCCTCGGTCTCCAAAGCACACCTCACTAAATCCATGGCCTCAGACAGTCCCTTTCCAGGAAGAGTCTGGGCTTGGCCACATGACTTACTTTTGCCAGTGGGATAATAGCAAATATGCTGCAAGTATGGGTTTAAATGACTGTTTTCTTGAAACTATGTTTTGGGTTGGAGATTAAGGCACATCTTCAAGAAGACTTTCATGTTTCTCTTAGTCAACACAATCACCGAAAGAGAGAGAGAAGTTGTTTGCATTTTTCTTTAACACATTTTTTATTTGCTATCATCTAAAGTGGAAAAGAACTTCTCTAAGTGCTTAAGTAATTAAAAGGGAGTTGTTAATATGTTGAGACACAATAAGTTGAATATTTTTCTCAGTGGGTGGCCTTCCAAATAAACACACACACGTTCTGATCTAGCCAACCATATGGTCCTCATTTTCTATATCTATTTCTATCTATGTTAACTCAAGAATTCTACCACTGTAAGACGGCTGACTAACCTTTTGCCCCTGTTCCTGTCTCGTATTAAACAGACAGCTTAGCTTGAAACATTTCTTGGGTGCTGTTGTCTTCAGTTTTCCTCACATAGGAAAAAGAGGTTCAAGGCTAAATTACTTAGTAAAAAATTACATTCGCATTATTTTTTTCTTTTAAGGTGTTCCTCTATCTCTGTGTTGTCTAAATTCTTTTCCTTTTGTATTTCATTTATTTAAGGCCATAATCCTACTGTCTCCTTTGCCACCAAGAAAGTAAAAAAAAAAAAGGATCCGGAATGATTTTAGCACATGAAGAATCAGAAACAGTAAACAATCAAGCAAACAAGAGAGCCCACCATGGGCCTTACATCCCACTAGACATGATGGGAAGTTTTAAGTGGTTCCTGGCAAATCCGAGAAGTCTGCTGCCTGGGTGTCCACAAGCTCTCCAGTCTCAGGGTGGGTGGGACTGTGGAGAACTGGATAATACGAGCTCAGGCTGAAAGGGCAGCTGCTACTCAGCTCCAGCCAACTGTTGCCATGTGGGAATGTAGGCCCAATCTTGCCAGGTCAGCTAGTTTTTCCCAACAAGCTAGAAATCAAGATTTTTGCATGAAATCTCTCCGTTAAAAAAGTTGTCAACTAACTCAAATTTTTAAAAAATGCTATGTAGGCCAACAAATGTGCGGGCCAAATCAAATAAGTCTATAGGCCTGATCTGGCCTGTAGTCTGCCAGTTTGCACCTTCTGTTTTACAGTTTAAACTCTCTCAGAACTTTAAAATGCTTACCTCTCAAAATGACTTGGTGACAATTATAATGATCTATGTACATTTTATGCAGAAAAATACCTTGGCTAAGGTTGCTTGTACGTAAATTCTAAACAATAAAACCTGCCACTCCAATCATTTACTACTACAGGGCAAAATAACTACTTGACAGCATTTTTCACTTCTAAATAATTATTTTGATATCATGTATTAGTTTGGTGCAAAAGTAATTGCGGTTTAAAAGGTTAAAAATAATTGCAAAAACCAGAATTACTTTTGCACCAACCTAATAGATTCACCCTAAATTATGTATGTATCAAACTTAACATATTTTCCAGGATCGAGTCTGTATCATCATTCCCTCTACACATACACGTAACATACTATGCCATAACAAAAATGACCTTTATAGAAGATTATTTTGGTTTCCTGCAAAATTGTTACTGCTAGAAATACCAAGCGGTTGCAAAGGTTGTGGAGAAATTGGAACCCTTGCACACTGATGGTGGAAATGTAGAATGGTATAGCCACTATGGAAAACAATATGATGGTTCCTCAAAAAATTAAAAATAGAATTACCATGTGATCCAGCAATTCCACTTCTAAAAAAAAATATATACACACACACACACACACACACACACACACACACATCCAAAAGAATTGAAAGCAGAGTCTTAAAGAGATTTTTGTATGCCCAGGTTCATAGCAGCATTATTCACAATAGCCAAAAAGTGGAAACCAAAGTGACCACTGACAGATGAATGGACAAACAAAATGTGGTATATACACACAATGGAATATTATTCAGTCTTAAAAAGGAAGAAAATTCTGGCACGTGCTATAAAACATGGATGCATCTTGAGGATATTATGATAAGCGAAATAAGCCAGTCATTAACAGACAAATACTGTATGATTTCACTTATATGAAGAGTCAAATTCATAGAAACAGAAAAGTAGAATGGTGGTTGCCAGGTGCTGAGAGAGGGTCATGAGAGAAGTTGTTGTTTAATGGGTGTATTAATCAGGGTTCTTTAGAGAAACAGAACTAGTAAGATATTTAGATACATAGAGAGAGATTTATTTGAAGGAATTGGCTCATGTGATTATGGAGGCTGGCAAGTCCAAATGCTGCATGGCTGGTAACCCAGGGAAGAGACAGTGCTGAAGGCTGTCTGCTGACATAATTCTCTTTTACTTGGGACAGGTCAATCTTTTATTCTATTCAGGCCATCAACTGATTGGATGATTCCCACTCCCATTACTGAGGACTATCTGCTTTAATCAAAAATCTACCAATTTAAATGTAAATCTCATCCAAAAACACTCTCACAGAAACATCCAGAATAAAGTTTGACCAAATATCTGTGGCCTGGACAAGTTGACATAAAATTAACCATCACAATGGGTATAGAGTTCCAGTTTTATAAGATGAAAGGTTCTAGAGATCGGTTGTAAATCAATGTGAATATACTTAACGCCACTGAACTTCACACTGAAAACAATGGTTAAGGTGGTAAATTTTATGTTATGTGTGTTTTACCACAATGTTAAAAAAGAGTCTTGGGCCTGCAGCACCACCAGCAGGATAGGCGAGCCTCAAGGTCTTTGTGCTGCCAGGAAGCTCCACAGCCACCAACAAGACCAAAAGTGGCATGATAAGCAATACAAGAAAGCCCATGAAGACCACTTCATGTGGAAAGGGAATTTTGCTGGAAAAAAATTCAGGGTTGAAGCCAAACAGCCAAATTCTGCCATTAGGAAGTGTGTCAGGGTCCAGCTGATCAAAAACAGCAAGAAGCTCACAGCTTTCTTACCCAAGGATGGTTGCTTGGACTTGGTAGAAGAAAACAATGAAGTTCTGGTGGCTGGATTTGGTTGCAAAGGTCATGCTACTGGTGACATTCCTGGAGTCCACTTTAAGGTTGTCAGAATAACCGACGTCTCTCTCTTGGCCTTAGGCAAGAAGAAAAGACCAAGATCATAAGTTTTGATGATGCACACATGGTAGTAATGAACTTTCATATACCCCCAAAGGTATATTAGAGAGAGAAATTTCCTTTCACTAATTACCAAAATAAATCTTTCCTAAGGGACATTAGGGTGCAAACTGAATTATATCCTAATTTTAGGTTTTGCAAATGACCCAAAAAATGTTCTTCTTAAAGCAAACTTCTATAAAAGTTGAAAGAGGAAAAAAAAGTTAAAAGACTAAGTTATTATATCTTAAAAAAGCTATTTCTGGGGGAAGTCCAGATGACATAATCCAGAGAGATTGCTTCCTGGGAACATAATTTTCCTCAGGTATAGAGGACAGAGTTAGAGAAATAGAAGCTAATATGTTCCTTTGATTGTTTCTCTCAAATAACAACTTTTCAACTGCTAATAAAGAGCAGTCAATTCATGGCTAATCATATGCAAATGGCTATAATTTTAGTATTTTGGTGAACATTGCTATGTATGTACACAGGAGGTAGACTTTGATCTATAGACTAACCAAATCCGTGTTTCCAATGCATTTCAAATAGATTTTCTGGAATTTTACACTCATACTTGAGGATTTTTCATAAGGTAAGTGAAGTATCATTAAATGACTATTATGTTAATCTTAACTTGAAGACTCAGATCATTCACTCAGGTTTCTGTATTCTAAAGTCTTCTAAGTACAAGTTTCTAAAACTCAAACTTAACAAATGTAACAAAAGAATCCCTTCTTTGACCCCACTATAATTCAGCCATTAGTTTATCCTACTAACAAGATTATGAGTAATAATAGCTCTCATCCTAATGCTGAGGGTCAAAGTGTGATAATGGTACAAAAATAACTACCAATTATAATTTAAAAAGGCAATATAAATGCTAAATTCCATCGGAAAGATCAATTTAGCTTTTTTGCATTTTATTAACGATTTCTGTAATGACTTCCCCCCATGAAATTAGAGAATTAAATAAAGGAGATAATTATTGCCAAGATAAAAAGTGAGCATTCCTTCTCCATTAGAAGGTAACCCCTCCATAAGCCTTTCAGTCTCCAATAAAAGCTCTCACTCTTTGAGTAACTCCTTTAAGCCGAAGTAGAGCAAGTCTAATAAAGTGATGACACAGGTGCTGGCTGAAATGCTGAGCTCAGCCATTGCAATTTCAGATTTTTAAGTATCCCTATTTTGAAAAGGAATTTATTATTATTTTCTTTCATTTTTACTTGACTTTTTTTTTCTAAATCCTCAACTACAAATATAAACTTGGCAAATGAGTGAATCATGACTATGAAGGAAATCTCGAAAGGCCACGTAGCCTATTTCTCTGCTTCTGAGTAAAAACAAACTTTAAACTTAGGTCTACTGTGGGGACAGAGCCAGGAGTGCAGTTTCCAGGCTCTCGGCCTCACATGGAAAGGTGCTGGCTCAGGTAGTAAATGGCCATCAACTGCGATTGGATGGCCATCAGCTGTGGCTAGTTGGCTGTCAGCTGTAACCAGTGAGCCATTGGCCACTAGTATAACTGCTGTGGCTACGCTAGCAGAAAAAGGGGGGCTAGCAAAAAGATGGTGGCTGAGTTAGCAAGTGGGGGAGTGAGGGTTGCGGACCCTATGGCTCCTGCTTCCTGTGCCTCCAACCCAGCTGCCAGCAAGAATATAGTGGTGTGACTCCCCTACCTATGGCTCCGTGGGTGTTCCTTTTTGGCCTCACCACATCCTGCTTTCTTATGTGGGGAGCGAGACCCCACAGGCCACCCCGCGCGACACCTACCTTTCAAAATGTATCTCTTCGGAAGGCTTTTCCTTAACTGTCCCCCCACTAGGTTAGGTTTCTCTAGTGTACACTTTCACACCATTTGCTATTTCTCCTTCAAAGCACTTACCACAGATGGACCCAAATCATTACAGCAGGTCCTTGACTAACGTTCTTTCCATTCAATGTCCTCTCGTGAAAACGTTGAGGAGAAAAAAGAAATCCAACATCCCTCGGGGCCACGCTCTGCGCGGAGTATGCGCAGTTCTCCCCACCTCTACCCGGGTTTTCTCTGGGGACGCCGGTTTCCTCCCACATCCCAAAAATGTGCAGGTGAGGTGAACTACCTTGTCTACATCGTCCCAGTCTGGGTGCGTGTGGGTGTGAGTGTGGGTGGCCCCGCCGTGGAAGGGACCCCTCTCCCAGGTGCGGCCCCGCGTTGCTCCCTGAGCTGCCAGGAGAGGCTCCGGCCACCGCGACCCTGAACTGAAAGAAGCAGGTCAGAAATCATTATCTTACTTGTTTTTATTCATCTTTCTTAAATGCATGTATAGCTCACATTTATTTCCATGTTTAATATTAGAAGTAGTTTGGGTCTTTATTTAGAAGTTTGGGGATGTTTCTGTGACCAGAAATATGCTGTGGGAACTTACCTCTTGTTTATACAATTAGCACGTGGTAAAATCGGTTTCCTTATGCATGGGTTCAATTGAAATCGCAGTTTCCGAGAACCTATCCATGACGTTAAATGAGGGCTTGTTGTACTTAAAAGACTCAGTTTAAGATGGCTGACTAACCTCACACATTCACCTCTCTTCCCCACGCCCCCCAAAAAGTCCTACTGAGATAATGAAATATAGCAATACAAATAAATCCATGGCAGGAAGGGTACCAATAGAGCAGAACAGTATGGAATTTCTAGATTTAATCCAGGTAGGAGAAAACTAATGGAGGCAAGCACCCAGAAACCCCACGTAAGTGAAAGGGGAGACTTCTAAACAAAATTTCCCAGTAGAGAATGGGAATAAGCCCCGATCAGAAGTAAATAGGGCCAGTAGAAAACTGAGTCAGAGAGGCAGCTGGCTCGTAACTAAGGGTCTGAGAAATACACGCATCAGCTTGCAACTCTCAGAGCCACTCACTGAGCCTCCGCCCTGGGGTAAAACCATGAATACATTTTTAAATAGCCAAAGAAAATTAGAATTCTGATGAGGTGGGCCCCCACTGTAAGCACTGGGACTAGAGAAGATAGGCAGTAGCCCCTATAAGTGACAACTACTTTGAGGGACACAGAACACTTCCACCCAGAAGAAAAGGTACCCAGCCACACTAAATAAGAAAAACGAAAAACGGAAAAAATGCTCATTTGACTACACTCAATGCCCCTGGCCCTCCTTTCCCTGCTAATCATCACAGCTGGCTCCTATAATAGGAATCTGTATTCACTGCCAGAAGATCAAACATCTTCAAATACACATCAGCCAATATAGATCTTTTCTACAAATATAAACAGATAATTTAAAACTGCCAAACACTGGAATAAAACCAAATTGTTTCATTTTGTTACGTTATTTCATTTTACTAGATTAACCTCTGACAAAATAATTAATACAGGAAATGGAGACAATTTTTAAAGCATATGATTTTTATCATAAGAGAAATTAAGAGAGCATTGCACCCATTAAAACAGAATAGGCTACTGTGGAAAAGAATAACAGTTCTTGGAATTAAAAATTGATTTTCTAAATTTAAAACATTTGAACTTTTTAAATAATAAAAATAAGATTTTCCATGACTACTAAAGATGTTGAGCATCTTTTCATGTTTTTTTACCATTTATAGCTCCATTTCTGTAAGTTGCCTATTTATATTTTTTCCTCTTAGGTATATGCAATTTTTATTGATTTGTGAGTGCTCTTTGTATATTTTGTATATTTATATGTTGCTTGAAATATATGGGGCATTTTCTCTTAACCTCATACTTATCCTTTAACTGTCTTTAAGCATCTTTCAACATTCAGGAATTAAACATTTTATAGAAGTCATCTGCAATTATTTTTCTAATAGCTTGTGGACTTTAATTTTACTTAGGAATGTCTTCTTCGACCCTAATATAATCACAGAACTTCTTCTGGTATAACTATAATTATTAAAAACATCTAATCTCTCTAAACATTTTACAGTTTCCTAATCTGTAAAAATAAAAATAATATCTTCCTTACAGGGTTGTTGTGAGAGTGAATGAGAAAACACATGTAAAATATCTGGAACACACAGGCACCTAAAATATGCTTAGCTGTGGTAGCCTTTTTGTGGAGTTAAGAAAATTCTGAGCAATGAAATAATGGGAACCTGCCAAGATCAAATACATGCAATTATACAACCTCTGCGTCTTTGATTCAGGGCAACTAGACTAAACAGTCTTTCCTTCACCTTCATTATACCGTGTTTCCCCGAAAATAAGACCTAGCCAGACAATCAGCTCTAATGCGTCTTTTGGAGCAAAAATTAATATAAGACCCAGTCTTGTAGTAAAATAATACCGGGTCTTACATAATATAATATAAGACTGGGTCTTATGGGGAAACACGGTAGAAAAGGTTTTCCTTTTCCACAACTTTATGTTAAACAAGTATACCAGATGCCTTGAAAATAGCTTACCATCCACCCTGTTGAGTGAGGAAGATTGGTAGGTGTTTAGGATTTGACTTTGTCATTTCCTTCTTTTCCGCCTCCTTCTTGACCTGTCATAGGGTATCTATGGCTTTGTCTTCCGCTCTCCTCACCTTGTCATTTTTACCCCGCCCTTGCTTTGAATCTGTCAGTCCAAATGCCATGTCCCTAAAGGCTGGGACACTGATGGACGTGTCACCAGTGAAGGATCCAGGATTGCCAAACTAAACGGGGAAGAAGGAGCACTTTTGATACTTCCCTGTCCCCTGATTCCTAAGTTTCTCATCTCATTTTCTTTCACATAAGTTACCTCAACAGCCTCCTTGCCTCTCGGCCTTCCTACCCACCTCTGCTTCCCTCCCACACACATATATTCCATTTTGCTGCCTTAATGATATTTCTAAAGCAAAAACTGATCACATCGTTTTTTACTGAAAACCCTTTAGTGCCCTGCCACTCACTAGCTGTTTGACACTAGGAAAATATTTACCTTCATTGGGTCACTTTCTTCATTTGAACAATACACATAATAATAGTGAGCCATTGCTTTTAATAAAAAATTTCAATATCTTAGCCTGACCTATATCCCTATGTGACCTCCAGTTTCATCCCTGGCCATTCCTCATTTTGCATTTTTCAGTGCAATCGTCCCAGTCTTCTTCCCATTCCTAGAACATAACACACTCACTCTTACCCTATAATTTGCACATGCTGTTTGCTCTGTTTGGATAAATACTCTCCCCCCTGCTCCACTTCTGCCCACCTTCACTGACCAATTCTTTTTTATATTTCAAGGTTCAGCTTCCTCCTGAACTAAATTTCTGACACGTAATATGCTCTGAATAAATATTTGTTGAACTATTACTGAATACTGAGTGCACATTATCTCATTTAATGTTCACAAAATTCCTGTGAGGTTTGGGCTCGTTATTCCCATCACTGTGGATGTTAAAACCAAGGCTCAGAAAGGTTGAGCAGCATGTCCAAGTTGATACAGTTGTAAGTAGCAGAAGCGGTATCCGAATCCAGGGGTGTCTGACTCTAAAGATCAAGTTTGAGTGAAATAGAGGTTCAAGCAGGATACAAAGGAAGAAGTAATAATAAAGTCAAATCTTAAACATAAAGCTCTCAAAAATAAGGCCTTCTCAAGCACAGACTGCATAGGTTTTTGGAAGCAGCACAAAATACTCAAAGCCTAGCTTTTTCACCAGCTCCTAGAGAGAGATGCCGAGGGCCCCCACCCAGGTGGGTTTCCTGGCCAACAAAGAGATGTGGCAACATTCCAGACAGCTCTCTCCAAGGATCACTCCCACTGGGTCTCTCGCATGAGAAATCAGGAATTAGAAGGTTCCGTTCAGATTATTAGATCTCCTTTCTGTGCCACAAAGTGCAGCTCCATTTCTTTTTGAGCAGTCTCTCTTTTTAAAAAAGAAAAAAAAGAAAAAAGCTTCTATCATGATACATAACTTGACCAAAAATTTATCCTTTTAGAGTAGAAACAATGTATAAAGAGTATGCCACGTAGGTATCCATTTCTAGAACTTGGGCCAGCCTGATCTGTAGTCATAGCACAGTAAACGACATTATTCTAGTGTGCTATCCATGGGCACAGATCATAGCTACAGAAATAAAATCATGGAACAAACATAGATCTTTATCTTTTCAAAAGATTTTAATGCCTTCTTCTCTGCTCGTCATAAGAAAATACAGAGAGTCACATGCCTGTGGTCCTGTTAAGTCGTCTGGTAGCTTTTCTAAGTGGTTAATAGTATATAGCTAACAATTTTATAATGGTTTGTCCTCAGACCATGCTGACTTCAAAGAGGGAAGAATGTAACTTCGTCTGAAGATGAATGTAATGATGTATAGAGGGCTAAAGAGAAGGTCAGGAGCAACAATTAGATATGTAGTAATGATGGAATGGTTTGAACACAGGGACTAGGAGTGAGGCACTCAAAACATAATGGATAGAGAGATTGTGAAGTGAAAAGAGTGAAGGGGGGGAAACAATGGATAGCATATATTACGGTTTGTGGGAGTGTGGGGAGGGATGAGGGGCAGGAAATGTGGTGTGGGTGTGATATAAATATCTCTAGAAAGACTCACAAGAAACTGGTAAGACTGATTGTATCTGAGAAATGGGATTGGAAGTACCGGGTTGAAGGAGAAGGTCAAGGGTAAAGAGTAGACAGTTTTGCTGTGAGTGTGTGTGTGTGTTAACCAGGTGCATGTGTTTTTATTTCAAAACAAAACAGAAATGCCCCACGAATGCAAGGCTCAGGAGTCTGGGGCACACTCAAGCTCAGCCAAGCTACCTTGGTTGCAGTCTATCAGAAACATGCCTGGAGTAGCTATACAACTTTTAGAAAATTAAAATTCATGCCCTTTCCACCACATAACCACCCATGAAGGAAAGGCTTAAATAGCTCCACTGTGTCTTGCCTGGAGAGAGCCTGCTGGCCAATATGAGAGCCAAGAAAAGAGTGATGGGAAAACTGAAAGAGAGATGGGCCCTGTGGAGCCAGGGGAAGTGAGAGTTGGAAGTCAATAATTTATCCCCATTCAGAGGCCAGCCAGCTACCAAGGTCAGTGTAAGTCTCGGTCTCTGTCTGGTCTTTTCTGAGGAGTGGTGGAAGGCATTTCAGACCATCATCATGAGGCAGCATCCTCCACTTCTCTCTGTTTGCCTGACAGCAACTTTCTAATGATCATTTGGCTTCCCATGTATCTTGCCCACAGAGAAAATATGTCCCAACCAGAAGAGGGAGGGTGGAGTGAGGCGTGATTCCAGTTCACCTTGCAGTTATGTTTTACACTGCATTTAAACAAATAAAAGTCATTTGTATACAGATAAGATAATAGTTCTGAAAGAAGTTTCATTTATTTCCTACTCTCTATTAAGGCAGCTAAACCATTAGGATTCATTGGCTCGGGGAAGATACGTGATAGCAGAAAATGAGGGAAAGGGTGTAATCCTTTTAGTTTTGTGTTTCAAAAGTTAAAAACTAGAAAGGATCATAGCAATGTTTGAGAGCAGTAAGAGCAGGCCTTCCCTGTCCACCTTAACTACCACTAGAAAAGGATTCTCCACCTCTGGTAAAAGAAAAGAAAGAAGTATTAAGAATATGACACTAGTATGACCTGAGAAAGGGAGTCTGTGCCCTGCTCTCCAGGCTGAGCACTGGAACATGAGCCAGGGCTAAAACCCCAGACAGGATTGTGGAGTCTGATAGCAAGAGACCTGTGCCCAAGCAACTGGGTAGAATTCTGGGGAGGTAGCGTGATCCCAGAGAAGAAATATTTCTTTGATTTGTGTAGGTAGATCAGCGTCTAACCTTCAAGTAATTTTGGTGGGGCTGCAGCATGCATCCAAGGGAGGCAAATAAATAGTTGAGAGGGTCTGGCTAGAATTCTAGGGTTGCACAGATGGGAACAAAAGATGTCTCTATGACAACCTGCCTGGACCAATTCAGGAGGAATAGATTCCCCCCTGAGCCCCTGGGTGAAGCCAGCTTTCCTCCTACACAGCACTACCACCACCAATGCTTTGGAATTGTGTAATCCACAAAACTAAACTTTTATAAACCTTATCAAGTCAGAACTCAGATACAATCCCATGTAAGGGAAGAGGCAGGAATCCAAATTGGCAGAGGTTGAGTTTCTGCCATCCTGATGGAATGGCAACTCACAACATATATTTAGCTGAGTTACATAAGAATAAAAGTTGACATATTTCTTGTGCATCTAAATTTGTGGCCTTAGATTCATGCGCACAATACATATTACATACTTCAGCTTCCTGTGAGTTTGAGAAGTTGATCCAGAGCTACTTACATCCCATATGCCATTGGAATGTTAATTTCCCCATCAGCCGAATAAGGATTTTAACATCCATTGCATGGGGTAAATATGAGGCTCCGATGTGATAATGTATATAAGCAGCCAGGCCCAATGAGATGCTCTATAAATACGATGTTTTCCTCGTGCCAATATCATCATTTCAATCAACATTCATCGAATATTACAATTTCCAAGTTTACAGCTGGTTAGCATTAATTATACTTTAGGTTGGCTGCTTCGTGATGGCATCTTAGCATCTTAATCTCATCAGTAAAATGTGCTCACGTCACATGGATTACTTCTGGGAAGGGTTTCTGTGGCCGGTTAGTCCCACCCACAGTGTGTAGTTTCCAGTAAGCTTCAATCAAAGAGAGTGTCCCCTCCCTGACCTGAGCATGCTGTCATTTCCCAGTCCTTTTGCCACAATCATCTCGGAGGCCATCTTTTGGCATTCTTACTTTCTGTCCCTTATACATAAGCTAAGCCGTGGCCTGCTTGTTCCAGGTCCAGGAAATGTGTGCTGCAGGACATCTCTTCCTGTCGCCAGGTAAAAAAAAGAAGGAGCATCAGAGCAGGCTCTTCAGATACATTATTTCACTCAATCTTTGCAATTATCACCATTTACGGACAAAAATCTAAGGCTCAGAGAGACTAAGCCATTTCCCTGGTACCTAAGAACTAGCAAGTAACAGAGCAAAACTTGCAGCTAAATCTGGAGATTAAGCTAAATCTGGAGGTTAAGCTAAATCTGGAGGGCTCCAAAATTCATGCCCTTTCCACCACATAACCACCCATGAAGGAAAGGCTGTGAAGGGCAAGTACGATTTGTACCAAAATGATGGTTGATTGGAGTACATGGCCAGTAATTAGAGGTATTTGGAGTTGTCACCAAAATACACACATGTGTTTAGATAGTAGCATGTAAACAGAGAAAGAGAGAGAGAGATATCATTTAAACATTTTTCATTGGATTACAGTCAAAACCTGGGTTGACATTTAACTGTATAGTAGTTACAATAATGATAACGCTTTGTGTATGGCTAGTACTCAGCTTGCCTAAGTACTTTCACATCCATTATATGATTTAAGTCTTACAACATTCCTGGCAAGATATGCAGGAAAAGCATCATTATTCCCATTCTAATAAAAAGGCAAAGAGGCACAGACTTGTTCCACATCCCTTGGCAATCTCAGAAACACAGAGCTGAAGTTTCGAATGTTTGAAGTATGTGTAGGCACTTGGGGTGATGGCTGGGGATATGCAGAGGTGTGACCTCCTTTTCCTTGGTAAAGCAGAGAACGAGGTGTACCAGTCAGGACCTCAGCAGGAAACAGATGACATGGTCAAATTGGATAATTTGAGATTTTAATAAAGGGACTATTTGCAAAAGAATGCGCAGAGTATAGGGAAACCACAAGACATCAGTTTGCATCACAGTTGGCATCAGTGAGGAACCATCACCACACATAGGACTGAAGGTCAAGCGGAGGGTGTAGTTATTAGAACAGGTAGAGAAAGTCTGTGCAGAGAGACTACCTGACAGGAGCTCTGGACTTTGGGCAAGGGACACAACCAGCCTGCAGTCACCCCAAAAAGAGGGGTCCAGGGAAATACCTTGATCTTACTCCACTTCCTCCTTCCCTCTGATCACTTGCTGGTGCTTCCTGTTGGCCAAATCCATCTGGAATTGTGGTCAAAACAAGTCAGCCTCTTAAGGCACAGAACAGGGAGCAAACGGATAGGGTTGATCTGGAGAAGCAAACAGAAGATACCCTGCATGTGAGTTTTTCTACTAAGAGTTGGAGGCCACACTAGAACAGTGAGTGTATCAGTAAGACTTCAGCTTACTTGAAATGAGTAAACAAGAAAGCGGGGTTCCTGGACAGGTTCCAGTGCAGTCAGATCAGGAGGCTGGCTCTCTGCGAAGGTGTGAGTTCTGTCCTCCTCTGTGTGCCAATTCTGTCCTCCATCTGCCTTACTAGCTGGTAGCAGAATGGCTGCTGCAGTTCCTGATGTCGCACAGTACATTGACTGGGAAAAGAGAGGGGCGGGCTATATTTCAGCATTCCCAGTAGAAGTCCAGAGACTCACTCTGATTGGATTATTTTGGCTTATATACCGTGTTTCCCCAAAAATAAGCCTAGTCAGACAACCAGCTCTAAGGCGTCTTTTGGAGCAAAAATTAATATAAGACCTGGTCTTATTTTACTATAACATAAGACCGGGTCTCATATAATATAATATAGTATAAGACTGGGTCTTATATTAATTTCTGCTCCAAAAGACGCCTTAGAGCTGGTTGTCCGGCTAGGCTTATTTTCGGGGAAACCGGGTACTCCACTGTAAACCAAACATTATGGTTAGAATATAGAATGCACCAATTGGTTTAGCTGAGGTCAAGATCTTCACCCCTAGATAAAGGAATAGAATGGCTTTCCATAAATCACCTAGATTCTGGAACAGAAATTGGAGCTTTGTGGGATGATTGAAGAGGCCACCAAGAAGTGCCCACTCAAGTAGAATTGCAGACCTGCCACTGTTAGGAAAGGGTGGAGTCATATGGGGCCAAGGAGTGTTTCAGTCCAAAGTGTAATCAAACAGTGGAAGCCTAATGTGGATTAAATGGACAGGAATTTATTTCACTCAATGAAGCAACAATGGGTAGGCCATCAAAGGTTGGTATAGTGGCTAAATGACACCCTTTGGAACTAGGATTCCTTCCTCATAATTATTACCTCATGGTCAAAAGATGTCTGCGGCACTTCCAGGCTTCCATCCAACTTGAAGATAGGAAAAAGCAAAAAGGGGCAAATGATGGTCTAAAGGGAAAACGTGTTCACCTAGGGAGCTATTGCTTTTCTATTTGCAAAGGGAAACCCTTTACTTCATTAGCCAGAACTATGCTGTATGGGCATCTCTTAGCCGCCAGGGAGGCTGGGAAATAGGGAGTTTTTGTTTTCTAGTTCAAGTTGTAGAAGAAGATAAGGGAGAAGGGGATTGGGAATTGTTTTGGAGAGCTCATGTATGGTCTCTGCCACAGGAATGATTGCCTAACAGCGCTGAAGGCCCAGCTGAGGCTGGAAGTCATAAATCTGTGGTGGAGCCAATCAGCAAAGAATCACCCACTTAACAATAATATTGGTTAACTGGAAAAAATGACAGCTTTATACTAAATTTCACTGATTCTGCTAACTACGGGCCAAATTTTCCTAGCAAAGAGGGCAGTGAAGCCAACCACATTAGACAATTCAGGAAAATTGTTGGAACAGTGCTGTTATCTCATTTTCAGAAAAATTAAGAGCAAAATTATAAACTAAAGCCCATAGTCTGTAACATATACCAACCCTAATACTGGTTGTTTTTCCAAAGAAGTTCATTCATCTAGAAAGGGCCTTTCCATCTAGTTTAAAGACTACTAACAAAGTTTTAGTGCATGTCTAGGTATATCCAAAAAACAAACAAACAAACAAAAATCTCTATTAGGGCAGGTCTGCAAAAGGATTCCCTTAGTGTACAGGTTCTCAACTTTTTTGTATTATCGAAACCCAAATATTTTTTGTTATATAAGCATCTAGAGCAGGGTCATCGCCAAAGGTGTATCTAATGAAATATAGCTCAATTAAGTGAATTTGATGTATATACTTGTATAATCCAAATATAGCAGTCTTCTGATCTTTGGACCCCCAGTGATACATCCAAAAAATTGACAAATTCAACTCCAAGAGCCTTGATCTTCACAGGTGTTCTCATGGAGCAGCTAAGAGAGTTTACCCCCACACAACACACCATGATGTTTCCTCAGTCCCACAACACATGGCAGCTGCTGTCCCCACAGTTTTCTTCCTGTCTCTCCCACCTATTTCAGAAGAGACACCCCCATGTCCTTATTCATGTAGAACTACCCACTCCTTTTTCTAGTCTCGTGCAGGTCAGAAGCTTGGTGTATTTTTTCCACCAGTACATCAAAGGCGCCATCCATCTTCCCAAGCAGGAAAGGACCTTCCTTCTTCAACAAAAGAGTCAGGAGAAAGATTGATAAAGGTCAAATCCTAGCCACGCCAAACTCTAGGGAAGTTCTTAATATAACTTCATATAAAGTACCAGCAACTTCCCACCTTTAATAAATAATAAAAGTACAAAAGCATATTGACTTATTTTCACATGGCAGTATATGGCAAAAATAACCAGCATCACAGATTTCACAGATCTTCAATATAAAATGAAAGAGGGAAAGATAACTAAAAAAAATATGAAGCAACACCAATAGTTACATTTTCGTTAGCAGACCATGTGTAACTAAGAAGGGACTGCTGGAAATACAAATTTTAAACTCTTGAATAAAAAATATGTGTTCTATTAAAAAATGAAATAGCTCCCACTGTAAATGTATAAGAAAAGTTCTGCTTCATATAGCATACGAACTAATGAAGTTACTTTGTATTTTATTGATAGATGTATTAATCACTGACAAGTAAAGTGATTTCTATATAAATACAAAAAATGGGGATGTGAAATATAACGGAAAGAATATAGTCAATAATATTGTGATAACTATAGTCAATAATATGTCAGGTGGGTACTAGACTTATTGGACAGTTACCTCATAAGTTATATAAATATCTAATCACTAGAAATACCTAATCATTAGTTGTATACCTGAAGCTCATATAATATTATGTCAACTGTAACTGAAAAATAAAACATTATTTAAAAAATAAAAGTAATAAAATTAAAAAAAAATAATTAGCACAATTAAGCTAACCAACAATTCCATTAATAACTGCTTCCGATCTCTATGCTTGTTAACAACCACCTATAACAAATCCCCATATTCGAGCTGGGTTCTCCAGTTTACAAGCCATGTGATTTTGGTCAAGTCATTTAGCTTTTGTCCATATCTCTCCTTCTTCATCTACTAAACTGAGATGATAGCGTTTGTCCTATATCTATTCTCCAGGTGGTAGATATTATTTACTGACTATACATAGCATCTAGTAAGATGATGCTAGATGCATTGGATACATAATAAAATGTATGATGCTCACTCTAAAATATTTAGCTTTAGTATCACTGTCTACGACGGTATAACATGCTCCGTGGAATTTTAATTCATAGATAATAATAACAGCTACCATTCAGTGAGCACTTATGAAGCACTAGTCTGAACACTTGAAATACTTTATATCATTTAATGCTAACAAGAGCCTGATGAGAGAGATAGTGTCTCATCATCTTTATTTTACAGAAGAGGAAACTGAGACTCAAAGCGTTTAAATAACTCACTCAATCTCAGTTCACAGTAGAATTGAGTAGCAGAACTTGGAATGGAATCCCGGTGATAGAATTGACATGCCCTGACATTTCTTTGTCGTTAGACCAGTGGTGTGGATTAGCACTTAGGCAACAGATGTGTTGGCTGCCTGAATGAACATATATAGCTCCCTATGTGTCCCATAGTTAGAACATTACCAGATTCCTAAGGCACATATTGTTATTTTCTAAATGAAGAAAAGGAAAAGAAACTTCCTCAGACCTCTAATAATTGTCATCATCAAGAAATGAGCTTTCAAAAGCAGACTTTTCCAGATAGGCACTTAACTTTTAAAAGACTAGATTGTAAACTTTTAATTAATTTTGATAAAAATTTCCTAAAATATACCAAAAAAAACAAACTTTTGAGGGTCAGTGGACTGGAGGTGGCTACTTGTTCCCTCCCCACAAGAACTAAGTTGGTCTGCCTTCTAAATTATCCTTTCTATTTTCTGAGTATTGCGACTCACTGTTCCTACAACTGTGATACTGTGACATACCTCTATGGCTTCTTTTTTTCTCTCTGTTTGCTCTTCTTTTCCTCAGAGATTATTCATTTCCTCTTTTCTCTTTACTTTCATTTGAAAATCTGGCTTTTCATAGACAGAATCCACCTTTTTATTTAACTTTGGAAGTAAAAATCACAATGAATTGCACATGCTCCTGTCCTGATGTTTATTTGCCTTTCACTCAACTTCTTTGTCTCCCCTTGCCCAAGATTTGCCTCATTGGCAACAAAGACTTTTTTTATGGGGTCAAAACCTTAGACTAAAGTGGACCATTAGCACTTCATGGCAATCCTTCCATATTTTATTAATTTACTTTCCCACTCTCTGAAAGGAATGCCATCCTTTCTCCTCAAACATTCAACATCTCCTCCTGCACGTCAGCTGATGATCTCACCTCTAATTTCACTGAGAAAATAGAAGCAATACAAAGAGACCCTGCCTGATCTCCCACCACCAAATACATTAACATACGTGTGTCCACACTCACATGTCCTCTCTTTTTGCTCTCTATGCTGTGTTCTGGGCTATTCTTTTTTATGATCATGCAAATCACTAATTCTCCCTTGAACTATATTAGAATTCAAATCGTCTAATACATTTATGCTCCAATGACTATTTTTCATTTACAAATGATCACATCTTTTGTTTCATTTTTGCTTATTTTTATTCCATAATGTTTTGATCTTTTTAGTAGAAGAGATTCCTTTATCTCTTTGATCATCTCAATCATATTTATATTAAAATTGTATCAAACTATGCCAGAGATAAAACTGATTTCATCTATAGTCGCTTTACATTCCAATTGTTGATTCTGTTGGCTTTCTTTCTAAGCAGTAAATATATTCTCATGTTTTGGAATTTGGATTTGCAGGCTCGTATTGAAGCATTTGGAAGCTTTTAACGTTTTTCTTTCTATCTCTCCCCACACCTTCAACTATGAGCTCACCCCTCTCTGTCAGCAGACCCTCCATCAAAAGCCAAGTCTTATAATAGCAGCTTGGAATTCCTGCCTAAAGTGACATTTTGGATTCTGCAAACCCAGTCACAGGGCTATTAGACAGCTTGGCTCAATTTTTGGTTGTAAGATTGTGTCTCGGTACCCCCATCTCCCTAGATCCACAGCTTTCTAAAAGCCATATCTCCAAGTAAAAGTCATCTGGAGTTTTAATATCTCTTCAGCCTCACTCCTGACAAGGGAGGAGTTTTCAAATTGTAATGTTGGATCCAGTTTTCTTACGGAGCAATTTTAGTGTCCTCCACTTCCTCCGCTGCTGCTATCCTGGTCAGTACTCTGTGCTTTCTGGATTTTCCATAAATTTTGTGGCTTTAGTCTATATACTTCGACATTTTTGTTCTGTTTCTATCTGAAAGATGTTTGTATTATTTTTTGAACCTGGATTTATTAGGTTGGTGCAAAAGTAATTGCAGCTTAAAAGGTTAACTATAATTGCAAAAACCACAATTACTTTTGCATCAACCTAATATCTTTATAGTTTTTTTCCCTATAGGTGTCATCTATTATTGTCATATGTTTGGAGCAAAATGGGTTATCAGAGCTTGAATTCAGTGCCTGAAAGTCATACCCATATACTCTGTCTTCTCTCTCGTTTCTGTCAAAAGCCAGTATCTTCATTTGTGCACTGAGTTTCATCCACCCTTACCTTCCTGAGGACTTTGCTCCTGCAAATATTACCCCTCTTTCTGGAATCATTGGTTTCTTCTCTCTTAGATAGTTTTCATCATCACACAAGGGTGAAATATCACCCATTTTATTTTTAAAAACCCCAAAACTCCTCTTGGACTTCACATTCTCCTCCAGCTACTTCTCATTTTTCTGCTCCTCTTTATACCAAAACTCCTTGAAAAAGTTCTTTGTATTCACGGCCTTCGCTTTCTTGTTCCTCATTCTTCCATCTACTCATTCCAATCAGGCATCATGCCTGAGACTGCATTATAAAGACATCACTTTGCTCATGTTAAGTTTGAGTTGCCAAGTAGTCATCCAAACAGAGATAATGAGTAAATGGTCTTGAGGCTCAGAGAGAAGAGTGCAGGGTGAAGATATTAATATGAGACCCTTCAATATATTGATGTTATGGCAGAGATGACTAGGTGCTTATCAAATATTCTTTCTCCTCTGCCTCCTTAGTACAGAACTTCAGTCTTAGCTGCTAAGCATACTGTTGCCTGAAATAAAGGCCACAATTACTAGCCTCCCTCTCCATGAGATAGAAACACATGACTGAGTCTATCCATTGAACTAATGAGATAAACATGCAAATGCACGTGTGGGGTGGGAGTGAAAGGTGCGTCCAAAAGGCTCCTTTAAAAAAGCAGATCTGGGAGAGGTTCCTTTTTCATTTCCTTCTTCCTGGAATGTGTAGATGATACCAAGAGCTAAATCAGCCATCTCAGATCAGAAGTTGGACCTGAGAATGTAAGCCACATGCTAGAATGATAGAACAGACGATCAGAAATAGCCTGAGTTTCTGGGACTGTGTGGTCTGTCATATCAGCTCTGAACTGACTCCTTCTGACTCCTAGTATGTGAGAGAATTAACTCTTCCGTGTTTAAGCTGTTGCAATCAGATCTCTGTTATCAGTAGTGGAAACATGATTGATTAGAGAACAGATGATATGTAAAGCTGTGGAACTGGAAGAGAAATGAGTGGAGATAGAAAACACAAGTGAACTATGCCAGAGCCTGAACTCTAACATGCATAGGAAAACGAGGGTCTAGGAAAAGAGACTGACAGTGAAGGATCAACAAGGTGACAGGAGAACCAGGCCAGTGTTTTGTCCAGGAAGCAAGGGAAGAAAATATTTGAAGTAAGAAGCAATAATTGATTTAGCAACATGGAGATCACTGGTGACCTGGACAAAAGCGAGTTCAGAGGTGTGGTGGAAAAAGCCTGATTTGAATGGGTATAAGAGAGGATGAGAGGAAAGGAAGACAGAAAGTATAAGCAACTCTTTTAAGCGGTTTTGTTTCAGAAAAGAGCAGAGAATTGAGGCAGTAGCTGGAGAAGTGGACTAAAGGTGTTTGTATTAAGATAAGAAGAATAGTGTGCTGGACTCAGTGGGAAAGATCTAATTTAATGATATAAGAATGAGAAGGTAGAATTGTTGGTGCGATATCTTTGTGGGTTTTTTTTTTTTAAGATTTTATTGGGGAAGGGGAACAGGACTTTATTGGGGAACAATGTGTACTCCCAGGCCTTTTTTCCAAGTCAAGTTGTTGTCCTTTCAATCTTAGTTGCAGGGGGCAGAGCCCACCATCCCTTGGGGGACTCTAGGAGTTGAACTGGCAACCTTGTGTTGAGAGCCCACTGGCCCATGTGGGAAAGGAACCGGCAGCCTTCGGAGTTAGGAGCATGGAGCTCTAACTGCCTGAGCCACCGGGCCGGCCCGCGATATCTTTGTTTAAATCAAGTTGCTCCCTGAGCTTAACTTTAATAATCACTTTAATTAATATTTTATTATGTTTTCATAACTAGCTATCATGTAGTTAATGACTTCTAGTTCTCTTTTATTTAGGATAAAAAAGTAATAAACTCAGTGCATTAAAAAATGGTATAAATAATTACAGAAAAGAAATTTAAAGAGAATGCTCGATTACAAACCAATTAAAATATATCACAATTCAAATTTATTTAGATTACATCATTGAAATGCTAAATGTTTCAAATACATACACACACACACACACACACACAAATCTCCAATGTATTAGGAGAAAGCATGAGCTAAAGACAAGAGAGAGAGAGAGAGAGAGAGAGAGAGAGAGAGAGAGAGAAAAGTGCAGTAATTTTACTTTACGGTATGTTTCGTATCTAAGGATAGGAACTTTGATCTACAGCGTATAAGGCATGATTTTGAGTTTGTCTTTCATAGGAATCATAGTAAAAATAAGCAAATACAATTTTAAAATAAGATTACTGTCTTCAAAAAGTGCTTAACATGCTACCCAGTATTAGATAAGGATGAGGACGACAGCAATGTGAGTGTTGAGCCTTCAGTATTTATAATGTTACAAAGAAGCTGGAACTATATCAAGATGAGGCTGTGGATTCTTTAACGTGATAATGGGTATTGACCCTCTAAGTCTCTCTGGGAAGGAACTAGGGCGACCCCTGCTGGGGAGATGAATTGAGGCGCTCTCCATACAGTGCCAGGCTTAGGGTAAATAGGAGGTTGCTATTAAAAAACTTATGTGGGTGAGATGTTAGAATGAGTAAAGAAAAAGAATCCAAGATAAAATGATCGTGAAAGACAGGCTGAATTAATTAGTCTTCTAGAAAAGTTAGAGCAGAGATAGGGCAAAAAAGCCATAACAAGAAAAGCATCATGGGTCATGAAACTCGAAATGGGTCAATTAATATGGAGGTTTTGGTTCCAGACTCCCTGAAAGGACATTTGTGAATTCTCTAAGAGTTCACAGAACCTACATATGTCAAGAAACCCTTCTGGGAAAAGATACTCGTCTCTGAAATGTGTAAATGGTTAATCTGATACACAAAAACTCTTGTAGATTTCTCATAACTTCAGAGAAACACTGGGATTAAAAAGAAGTCTGAGGAGAGGAGATGATGAGAGAACTGATAACCCAAAGGATGGGAAGGCTGGGAAAAGTGATGAGGTTTGATCAGTGTCCCTTCAGTAACCCTTTGCACCACAGTTTATAAATTGTCATACCGAGTTATTTTAGTTGCTGTCTCACTTCAGACAGTTATACTTAATAAAGTAAAGGTGAAATTGAATTCAGCGAGAGAGAGAGAGAGAGAGAGAGAGAGAGAGATTAGTACTGTAAAATGAAAGACTTGATAGATAGGATTGTTAACCTGGGGCTTATGACCCAGAGCATTTGAGGATGGCTTTCAGAGGATCCACAAACCTGGGGGGAAAAAACATATATATTTTATGTCTTCCCCAATATTTAAAATTACAATTAGGGGAGAAAAAATTGTGTATAACTTACATTTTTATTAAAGCGTTGTTTCATGCTATACAAGTAAAAGGCCGCATGCAATGCAATGTACAGTTTGGTATAATTATCATCATTTATGGGTTACATATTAATATCTACCAGACCTTCCTCTGATATGAATTGAAAATGCGATATGTCATTATAATTATGAACATCTTTCTAGCTATGCCTAGGAAATTTCACAAAAAAAGAATGTACATATTTCTTCAGGTTTTATTTGTATCACTGAACATAATGGAATGCAAAAGTCAGAAGGCATCTTTTATGGCAAAATCCTAACCTATGGAAGTGAAAGTCAACAAAGATGAAGTGGTCCCTTACATCCTGAAAATACATTGCACGACCTTCTTATTTTGCCTAAGTAGAAGGCTCAATTAGAAAACATTAAAATTTTACCAAAATTGGATTTGCTCCAATACAGACAGTGTTGTCTGCAAAATTGCTTGCTGCATTACCAAAAAACTTTGATGAAGCAATATGAGGTCTGCCAATTAAGTTCGCGAACTCATCCTAGAAAAAGTGCTACATACCTCACTGCGGAATATCACTACGGTCACCTTTGAAGTACTCCCGTTGGGGAGCTATGCACTGATGCCAGCGCCTAGTCCACCCTTCAAAGCAATTTTGGAACTCTTTTACCGGAATGGCCAGCCAAGCTGTTGTTGTTTTATAATTGATGTCCTGAATGTCATCAAAATATCTTTCTTTCAATATTTCCTCTATCTTTGGGTAAAGAAAGAAGTCACTGGGGCCCAGATCAGGTGAGTAGGGAGGGTGTTCCAATACAGTTATTTGTTTACTGGCTAAAAACTCCCTCACAGACAGTGCCGTGTGAGCGGGTGCGTTGTCATGATGCAAGAGCCATGAACTGTTGGCGAAAAGTTCAGGTCGTCTAACTTTTTCATGCAGCCTTTTCAGCACTTCCAAATAATAAACCTGGTTAACTGTTTGTCTAGTTGGTACAAATTCATAATGAATAATCCCTCTGATATCAGAAAAGATTAGCAACAGCATTACAACAAGTTCATGAACTTAATTGTCAGACCTTGTAAGTCTTGGAAATGGTTAAGTCCCTTTGTGCCTTGGGGGAAAATTCAAAAATGAAAACAATGCCTCTGTCAACTGTTCTCATCCATTCCAGAATCACTCAACTCCATTCCCCTATTTGGAAGCTGAGTGTAGAGGAATTGTCGTTTCCTTCAATGTGTATTGAAGTATTGACTTCCCTTAGCAGAGCCAAATCCTGGTTCCCATGTTATTTGCACAGGACAGCATCACATGAGGGTTCCAGAATATTTTGGGAGTCCTTTTGGCAAGTTCAGAGGCCTCCTGTGGTTTTGAAATTGTAAAAACTTTATTTGCCAAATAAAACTTTAACTCAAACTTTGGTACTGGGATGATTGGGGAACCAGCAGTGCTTGGCAGCACTTCTGGGTTTTCTGCCTTGGTGAAGAAAGAAACTCCACACGTCATTCCTTTCCAGATTGTCTTGCATTAGTGTCAAAGACAAATTGTGAATAAAAATGTTATTTACTCACACAAAAGTCATCCATCTATTTAGTCAGAGTCTCGAGTTTCTGTCTTCCCAAGAAGTTTTGGTAGGAAAACAGAATGAAGTTCTCTGCTGCTGTACAGAAATTCCCTGGCTCTTCTGGAAAGGTAAGCACTTGGCATTCGAGGCAGATAGCTCATACTCGGCCTTAAGATCTCAGATTAAACACCTCTTCTTTACGGTCATATCCCTCTGCTATGGGTTCTCATAGTAGAACCATATACTGTTCCTCCATAGTAATTTTATATTTGCCGTTGTGGTTATTTGATTAATATCTGTCTTCCCCACTGGACTATGGACTCAATGAGGTCAGAGACTAATTCCATTTTAGTTGATCATTGTATCTCTAGTACAGAGCACAATGCTGGGCACACAGTGGTCCCAATAAATATTCAGAAATCCATGAATGAATGAACCAAAGAATAAATGGCAGAAAGCAATTTTTCCATAGGCTTCCAGACATATGTGTCCACTTGAACAATAAAATGTGGCTAACTTTATGATAAGGCTTTACCTAAATTAAGCTAATTCTCACAACAATCTTATCAAATACCATATTTTGCCGTACATAATGCGTTTCCGTGTATAATGTGTACCCACATTTTTGGCCCAAACTTTCAGGGAAAAAAAATCTTTTGTTTTAATTCAAATTTGTATTTGTTTACATTTAGTTGTTTGTTTGTTTGTTTTTTAAGGAGGGCACAGCTCAAAGAGGCCCATGTGGGAATCGAACCAGCAACCTTGGTGTCAATAGCACCTCGCTCTAACCAACTGAGCTAACCGGCCACCCCTGTTTTTGTATTTAAAGGAATTTTAGTATTTGTTTTTTAACATATTATGGTACAGGAAATTTTATGTAACAAATAATTATAAAACACAAGAACAAATACAAGGTACAAGAAATTTTATGTGCCACTAACAAATTTACGATATCTGTTAGAAGGCCAAAAGCTCTTAGTTGTTGCAAGTTCGTAGTAAATTTAACAAAACCGATTATTGGTGTGGCCAGTTGATTCAGTTGGTTAGAGTGCAGTGCTCATAACACCAAGGTCGCTGGTTCGGGCCAGTAAGCTGCACCCTCCACAACTATTAGATTGAAAACAACAGCTTGACTTGGAGCTGATGGGTCCTGAGAAAACACTCTGTTCCCCAATATTCTCCCCCCGCAAAAAAAAAAAAAAATGATTAGTGTATTCCAGGGTATTATTTTGCATATGGATATTGTTATTGATTTCTAGAGTTACACTTTTAACTCATAAGCATAAATAAAATAATTAAAAACCTTTATATAGATACAGAATTAGTACTACCCATGTATAATATACATCCTTATTTTTCCCTCACAAATTTGGACAAAAAAGTGTGCATTCTATACGGCAAAATACTGTAGGTACAATTACTATCCACTGCTGAGGAAACCGAGGCAAGTCACTTAAGTTCTCAGGGTTAGTAAGGGGTGGAGCCAAGCTTCATTCAGTCTAAATTGGAGCCTACACTTCTAACTCAAAGTCCCCTGTGTACTTACTATTAGGGTTGTTGCTGGAAAACTACTTACTCTTTGGGTAAAGCTACCTCTGTGGAAGGTAAGGTTGGAGGTAGACATCTATAGAAACTTGAAAGATCTGGGGGGAGTTTTTCTACCAGCTGGAATCCAGAGTAGCAATTCCTCTGCAGGAAGAAACCTCTAGAACTGGAAAACACTACAGACCTCTGCATGTTACCTCTGGTCAAAATACCACATAGACAGTATCAGTGGAGCAGATCTTGACCAAGATGACCTCAAAGAAATGGTACAAGTGGAATCCAACTCTCAACATGTTTGAGAATTCTAAGATTTTTTTGATTCAAGCCAATCCTCGTCTGGAAAAGCAAGCAATGGGAGTTTTGATTTCATCTGAAATACCTACCCTTGTAATCAGGGATTTCATAATTTACTGCCATTGGAGTTAGAGTTAAAATTTGTAGAATGTCAAATATGACAAGTATCACAATGCCAGAGACCATTCTAAAAGTTAAAAATTCTTATCCAAATTAAAAAAAAAGCCATGTACTTTTGAAATTTCCTTTCAAGCAGAAATTTCCTATTGAATTCCTTTTGTATTTTAAATACACAGTCTGGATTTATTTAAAAATTTTTCAGGTATTGGCTACCATTTTTTGCAAGAAAAGAAGTAACAAAGATCCACTTACTTGTTTAATAAAAGGTTCTCTGTATGTTAGGAGAAAAAACATTGTTTGTAAGCTTACGTGGGTGTTTATATGCAATTTGTGGAGGAAGTAGGAATCACCAGTCTGTAGTTTGAAACTGTCTTTTATGATTTTGTAGCTGAGAAGTAGATAGTTTAAGGGGTGAATATATGGGAAGAATAGGATTTTGTTGGAAGTCTCTATGTAGGTATTCTCCATATGTCCCTCCAGATTCACTCTCTGTCCCTCCAGCTCTTCTTTGAACCTCTGGCAACTGACCTGTATGAAAACAGCATGACTCCCCTGCTTTCTGGCTTCCAGTTGGTTCTTCTACCTAAAGCCACGCTCTTGTCTGCAGCCCCTCTCTTTCAGCTTCCAGTAGCTGACGCTTCCCATGGCCCCTTTAGGCCTAGGGCTGGCAACTGTTTCTACGAGGCGATCACCTTCTATTTCCCTTAACCTTGCCAACATCTCAGTAAATAGTCTCTTCACTATAATCTTCTCAATGACCTTTTGACTGTGTTTTATATTAGCACCCTGATGGATGCAGGCTGCCTCTCTTCTTTCACTTTACCTAGTTAAGAGGATTTTTTTTTTAAGGGATAAAAAACTAAAAAAAATAGATACATCACCAAAGACCTGATCCATGAAAGAAACAATTAATAAACTGGATTTCATGAAAATTAAAAACTTCTGCTCTGTAAAAGACAATGTCAAGAGAATGAGAACACAAGTCACAGAAAGAGAAAAAAATATTTGCAAAAGACACCTGATAAAGGAATGTTATCCAAAATATACACAGAACTCTTAAAACTCAATAGTAAGAAAACAAACAAGATTTAAAAAATGAGCCAAACGACCTTCATAGACACTTCACCAAAGAAAATATACAGATGACAAATAAGCACATGAAAAGATGCTCCATGTTGTATGTCATAAGGAAATGCAAATTAAAATAAAAATGAGATCCTACTACACACTTATTAGACTGGCCAAAATTCACACCACTGACAACACCAAATGCTGACGAGAATGTGGAGGCAACGAAGTTCTAATACATTGCTGATGGGAATTCAAAATGGGACAGGCATTTTGGAAGACAGTTTGGTGATTTCTTACAAAACTGAATATACTGTTACCACAGAATCCAGCAATCACACTCCTTGGTACTTACCCAAAGGAGTTAAAAGCTTTGTCTACACAAAAACTTGTACATAGATGTTTATGGAAGCTTTATTCATTATTGCCAAAACTTGGAAGCAACCAAAATGTCCTGTAGATGAATGGATAAATAAATTGTCATACATCTAGACAATGGAGTATGATTGACTGCTAAAAATAAATGAGATATCAAACCATGAGAAGACTTGAAGGACCTTAAATGCATATTACTAAGAAGCAGATCTGAAAAGGTTACACGCTTCATGATTCCAATTATATGACATTCTGGAACAGGCAAAACTATGGAGACAATAAAAATTATTAGTGGTTGCCAGGGGTGGGTGGAGGGGAGAGAGGAATAGGCAAAGCAGAGAGGATTTTTAAGGACAGTGAAGATACTCTGTGCAATATTATAATGATAGGCATATTTAATTACACATTTATTCAAATCCATAGAATGTACACCAAGAGTGAACCCTAAAGTAAACTATGGACTTTAGTTGATTATGATGAGTCCATGTAGGTTCATCCTTGAAAAATATATACAGAGGGTGCCAAAAAGGGTGCCAAACAAACGTATACACATTTTAAGGAAGGAAAAAACTGTATTGAAATTGTGATACTCAGTGTATACCGATAACAAAAGATGAATACAAATCACCTTTGACTTCAAGAAATGCTCAAAGTGGTTCACATCAGCATAATTTTAATACAGTTTTTTCCTTTCTTAAAATGTGTATACATTTTTTGGTGCCCTCTGTATATACCATTCTGACGAGTGATGTTGATAAGGGGTGAGGCTACGCATGTGTGGAGAGAGGGGATATATTAAAAATCTCTATCTCCCTTTCAATTTTGTCGTGAACCTAAAACTGCCCCAAAAAAGTCTTTAAAAGATTTAAAAATTATTTTAAGTAATTTAAGACTGAATTTTGTACTTGCTCTCCATTTCTCTTCTACCGCTTTTCCTTCTCAGTGTAACCTGAATGCCAGAAGGCTTTCTCCCACTTTTTGACTCACCCCTGCCCTCTCTCTCTATACCAGTATGGAGATCTCCAGAAAACACAATTGAGCACCACAAAGCATTAGTGAATAGTGGTGTCTTTAGAGATATTTTCTTGGGCAGCTGAAGAAAACGGTTGTATCAACCTTTCATAGAATAATTTCCCCTAAATTCCCCTCTTTTGGAATATCTTTCCAAAGTTCCTCTCCAGGAGCAGCTTTCTCATCCTCTCATCTCTCTCCAGAACTCACCTGTCTTTCCAGATGCTTGGCCCTCCCCCGTCCCCTCCCCCACCTCCACACATTTGCACAGCAAAACAAAGACCAGTCAAAACACTGCTCTAACACTACTCTCCTTCCACCAGATGTCCCTGATGCTCTGTTCCATGGATGTATCCTATAATGCGGTCTGAGGGGAGGTAGCAGTAGCTATATATTATCAACTCCCTTATTTCAAAATGATTCTCTGAACCGTTGTCACCAAACCATCAAATCTCTAAAGATTATCTTGATGTATATTTTTTTTCAAAAGAACAACAAATCTCTTTTCTGAGAAGAAACTAATGCTCCCTCATTGCTAAAAAAAGAAAATTCAGACATTTCAGAAATGCATAACTTATAAAGTTAAATGTCCCTTTAATTCTAATATCCATAGATAGCCACTTTGTTGGTTTGAGGAATGGTCCTCCAGGCCTTTTTCTATGCATATACTAACCAATATTATTTTATTTCTTTTTATTTAAAAAAACAACAGATAATTTTTTAATGAACAAAAGATTTGAACAGATATGGATGGCAAATAAGCATATGAAAAGATGCTCAACAGTATCAGTCATTAGGGAAATGGAAATTAAAACCACCATGAGATACCAGCGAGTACCCATTAGAATAATTAAAATTAAAAAGTCTGACCATATCAAGTGTGGGCCAGGATTCTAAGATGGACTTTCATACACTGCTGATGGGATGTAAAATGGTACAGTTACTTTGGAAAACAATTTGACAGTTTCTTAAAAAGTTAGACATCTTCATACACCTGCCTTATGAGCCAGTCATTCCACTCTTGAGTATTTACCATAAAGAAATGAAAGCATATGTTTATACAAAGACTTGTACACAGATGTTTATAGACTTTCTTATAAATAACACAAAACTGGAAGCAATCCAAATGTCCATCAACAGGCGGATGGATAAATAATTTATACTGTATCCACACAATGAGTTACTACTCAATAATAAAAAGGATAATAGTATTGATAATAAAATGATACTAAATAACAACAATAATAGTAATACTATAATAAATGATAAATGATACTACTCCATAATCATATACTAGTCAATAATAATAAAAATTACTGATATATGTAGTAAAATTGATGAATAAAATACTGAGTGAAAGAAGCCAGATAAAAACAGTATATACTGTTTATATAATATTTCCATTTTCTTAAAACTCTAGAAAATGTAAACTAATCTATAGTGACAGAAAGCGGGTCAGTGATTGTTTGGGTGGGAGGGAAAGGTAAGAGAGAGATTATCAAACAGCACAAGGAAACTTTTGAGGGTGATGGATATTTTCACTCTCTTGATTGTGGTGATGAGTTTACAGGTATAGAGATGTAAAAACTTACCAAAGTGTACACAAATATGCAGTTTATCATATGTCTATTCTATCTGAATAAAGCAGCTTAAAAATGGAAACAACACAAGACATACAAGTTTGTTATTTATGGTTCTCAGTGAACACGTATGTGATTTTATTTCTTTTATGTAAAGGAGATGAAGGGCGCGATTAACATCAGTTGTACTAAACAAAATGCCTACCAATAATGAAAAACTATTCAACGAATAATATGTTACCAAATGATCCCCCACTTTTTTTTGCATATTTCACTTGTGTGATCTATAAAGTTTCTTTAAAATAACCACTGATTTAAGATTGGTAAAAATTTATAGTGTAAATGGAAAAATCAGTTATTCTATACGTTTTGTTGCCTTTCTCAGCTATTTCTCAATCTCTGATTGGTTTAATTCTATTTTTATCTTAAATGATTTGGAAAAGGAAATGCTTATTGATATATATTTTTAAATGCTAGTAGTTTTGATGCCCGTATCTCAAAGTCAGACAATCTGAGTTTGAATCAGCGTTTTGATCACAGTTTAAATTTCCTAGCTTTAGTTTACTCAGTAATAAAAAGGGACAAAATGATATCTATATATTAGGGTTTTCATGAAAAGTAAATGTGATAATTCATATAATGTACTTATCATATAGTAAGTACTCAACAAATGTTCGTGTCCTTCCCCTTGTTCTTCCTAAGCAGATTCTTTTACACCAGTACATAATTTGCTATGTAGATAGTGATAGGAAGGAAAATGAAATGTTTCAGGTAATCTTGGAGTGGCAGATGAAGCCTTACAGTTGAAGCCAGTGGAAAAAGGACCCACGCATTCAAGGGGAGAAACTAGACACATCACCTCAGATGTAGGTATGTTGATTCAACAGCCAGCATCCTCCAAGAGCCCAGAGATTCATTGGAGAAAAGAATTCCTTCGTGGAATTCTTGAGAGAAGAGAACACTGCAGTTGCATAGACCTAGGACTGCAATAAGATCTCGATGCAGTGTCGAGTGACTAAGAATTCTTATGGACGCTTGTCATATGTTCCCCGGGTTTGGGGGCAGAGGCTGGTGCCTGAATGACCCTGACCACAGGAGACTGATCTAAGCTATGAGCAACGTCAGGGTAAGGAGGCAAGACAGGAGAGGGCCTGCTGTCTGTTTAGCCATCAGTTAGAAATATTTTGAGTTGCAACGAAGCTAATAATATTTTGAGTTGCAACAAAGCTATCAAAATACAAATTACTCTCACAAACTGAAGACAAATATATATGCATCTACGAGGTGAAAGGGGAGTTTAGGGTTTCATTGGATTTTTCATCAATGTTTATATAGTTCATACATATATGAATAAGAAGTAATTAAACATCAATCCTTAGGTGGTTCTAGCTGGAGGCAGAAATATCTGAATATGTTACGAAGGGAAAATATGTGACCATAAGAAATTATAGTAAGATTCTTTGAAATAAAGTTATATTTGAAGGTAGGGATACTTACATCCCCTTAACTATAAATAAAGTTTGTTCTGCATACAAGTATAGGTAAATAAAACCTTGGAGGGTAATATCACTGAACTCATAATCTGTCGGTTTAGTTGAGTCAGATAATTTCTGTGATCAAAAGAAGCTATTCTCTGTCCTCAGAACAAGTGAGTACTTCTAGTGCCTTTGACATAAATGAGTCAAAGATGGCCTCTGTGTATTGGCCCTTAGTTTATTTCTTCACTGCAGGCTGAGACAATCTCAACAGCTCGTGGTTGGTACCAAACTTAAATTGGTATACATCCAATTATTTTATAAATAGCAACAATCACAATTTTAACCGTTTTGCATCGGCCCACTTTGCATACCCCCAAAACGTCATCCAACAGCGTTACCTACTGCTAAGACAGGTACTTGCAGTGGTAAGCCCCTAAGGCAATGCTGCCAGGGGAGCTCTCTCACCCAGAGACTCCACATCAGCCCCCTCTGTCATCCCAGTCTCCCCTGGGAACTCCCCTGCCTTCCTCTCCCTCTGAATGGTGGCCCCTTGCATTAAGCCTCTGGATGGCCTCATGCTGTGAGGGACTTCCCGTCTCATGCAACCTTTTTCAAGTGCCATCCAATAAAGCTTCTGGGTTACTCTTCCTCGCCTGTTTCCTTGATCAGCCCCATATTCCTCAGAGCCCTGCATAGACTAATTACAAAGTCAGTGAAAAAATTACGAAATGCTGCCAATTAATGATTAAGATACAACGATTGAAAACAATACTGTGAGATACATAGGTTAAAACAGAATTAAAGTGAATAAATGTGAAGATTACTTGGCTTTATTAAGCAATTCATGAACTAGACAGCAAACCATCTGGCAACTAGAAGGGACCCCGAGGGGTTGTACAAAATGGAAGTGTTTTATAGGAAGAAGGATGGGGCAAGCTATTGACAAAGGAAAAGAAAGGATGACTTTTAGACCAGGACGTTTTAGGGAAGGAAGGGAATGGCAAGGGTTTTTCTCATGCAGATTACCTCTTTATACTCGGAGGGAGCGTGGTGGGGATGTCCCACAGGACCTGTTACCTTCCTGGGGCTTGACCAGAAAATTCCAGGCTGGTTGGTTGATTAAGATTACATTTCTGGGAGAGACTGAAACTCCGGTTAGATCAGGTATTAAGTCTAGGTTTGGTATCATGGGCTTTTAGCACAAGTGATGCTTTTTGGGGCCTGTGATTTTCTCTTTAACACATTTAAAATTCATTTATTGTAATCTGAGACTATTAAGGAGAGAAAAAGTGTGGGAATTTTACAAAGATTCAAAAGATGTCAATTTGGGCTTAACAACCAAATATGTTTCAAACTTAAGTAAATTGTTCCTATTTCCACCGTATATTCAAATAGGAATGGACCATGATCTTGGTTCTGTCATTTATTAATAGTGCAAACTTGAGCATTTTTTTTAATCTCTTTGAACTTTCAGTTGTGTACCAATAAAATGGTACACAACTAATCATACTTAGTGTGAAGTTACTGTGAGTTATTGAGAATATTATTTGAGATAAATGTGAGTACCTACTACCTAACAGAGTTTTCCAAATTTGTTAGCTCTCCACCCTAGATATAACAGAACCATGTTATTTCTTTACAAGGGTCATATTAATGTGTATTTTGATTTATGTCATTGATCTTTACAAATAGGGGAGTGTTTCAGCAATAATTTACTACAGAAAAGCTAACGGCTCCAGAGGTAGAGGCAGTCTAAGTCACTTGCTTACGAAAAAGGTTATGCTTATAGTCTCTCCCCTCCCCCTTGCCTTAAAAGAAGTCTTCGCACAATCAATGAGTTGAAGAGTTTCCTTCCTGCTGGCTTTCAGCAGTACTTTGGTTTCGTTTGGAAAACAATGTGGTCTAGTGGCTAGACAGAACACAGATCTTGGAGCCAACCGATTCCGGCAAAGTGTAGAGGAGGCTAGCCACAAAATCACGCGTGCTGAGACCCCAGACAAATCCCTTGACCTCCCAAGCCCCAGTCAAACCCTGGACAACAAAGTGCAATGTGCTAGAGTCAGGCTCCCTTTTTCTAAGAGTAAAGCATCTGTTAAAGGGCCAAAAGAGCTTTAGAATTAAAATATATATGTATATATCATTCAACAAAATGAACTCTGAATGCAGTAGCAAAAAACAAGAACGCAAATATTGTTGTTTTGCATCAAAACCCAAATGTCAGAATCCCAGAGATGGCAATTCCCCCTATCCTTCCTAGCTAGAGATTTGGTTTAAGCTTCTATGATGCCAAGCAGAACCGTAAATTCTGATGTCTAACGTGTTGATTCAGAAAAATGAATGGAAGGGGTTCATTGGATACAATCCAAACTTTTACTATGTGTGGGAGAGAGGAGGGTCTAGTTTGCTTAGAACTTCACATTCAACTTCAAAACATTTTAAAGATTTTTGTTCTAAAACTATCTAATCCAAAGCAAAGAGCTGGAAAATATTTGCTGCAGAAAAAGCAGGCGGGCGGAACTTAGAATCTACATCCTCAAGTGTCAAGATGTGCAGCTTCCCTACTGAGTCATTCTGCATTCTAGGCCTCAACTTTTGAATTTGATTTTAAGTCCATCAGGCTGTCAAAACATACACATATACATGCAATATCGAAAAAATCTCTACAACACATAACCCAGGATCTAATGCCATCTAAAGGCAGCTGTGGCAAATTGCAAAATAAATAGGAAACTTTTCACTCTGGATATAAACATACATGAAATGTTTTAGCTTAATATATTCCTGTATTGATTCTTTTGGAGAGGGAAAATAATTTTCTTTCTACCCTGCTAAATTCTTCTAGCTGGTCTAACAATAGTCAAATGACATACAGCAGATTAACAGGAGGAAATTGCATGGGGATTTCACATAAATATGAAAACTGCAAAGATAGTAGGTAATGAGGTATACAGGTCATTTTGAACTAAGGAGGGGAAGTAGGGGTTTGGACTTCAAAGGGAAGTAAGGCAATTCACAGGGAGATGAAAAGAGTTAATGTTTAGTAAGCAAATGTTTATTGAGTCATCTTAAAACAATGGGACACAGAAAGGACTTTGTGAAAATGGGCCTTACTAGGTTCCTCCCAGTCTATCACCCCGAGTTCATATTAAGCTATTGTTACCTATGATGATAGCTGCCTTCCTGGAGCAGGTCCTCTATCTAAATTCTTGTAGGCAGTTAGGGGGGAGGTCAAAGTTTTTTTCCTGAGTCTTTGCCTTCTTGAAAAGAACCAGCTTAAAATAATATTCCAAAGAGGCATATTTTGGGCTAGCAAATTTTATTCACTTTCAATTCCGTATAATACTTATTAAAGTCAATAAAACTTTTGTCCAAAGATTAAACATAAGCAAAATTACAAATAACTAATCAAGAGGGAAAAATATGAGTGTGTGTATGTGTGTATGTTTGTGTGTGTTCAGCGTTGCAATAAATCAAACAAATATAATTAAAAATACATAGGGAAAGTCTTTTTTTATATGTATGTATGTATTTATTGAGTGGGGCACTTTATTTTTCAAAAGCCTCAGATGTTATTCTATTATAAAGGGACACAGTGAAAAGGTAGGAAACAGATTCCCCATTGTGAGTTCCCCGATGGCTTCTGCAAGAATGATGGAGATGTTGCTCACCTGTGTTTTGGAGCACACTTCATCTTATCCTCCTGAGATATGATATTGGTGACTACTATCGCTTCAAAGCATGCGTTGTCAATGCCAAAAATGGCTGGGCCAGAAAAGATTGCGTGAGTCAAGATGGCATAAACTCTGTTGGCTCCCGCTGAGGGAGGTTTGTCATCTGCAGGGCAGATTGTGCCACAAGAGTCAGCCATGTCATCCACTAGGATGGGTGACCCAATCCTCACGTCTCCCACCAGCACCATGGGTTCCATTTCACTGGCCTTTTTCCATTCGTTGTGAGTCAAGGGCAAGTCCACATTCAACTGGTCTGCAATGGAGGTTGATGTAGGTGATGTTGGATCTGCGGGCAGTTTCTGAGTGTGGTCCGGGATCGTGTCTCATGAAGCCAAAGAACGGAAACACGGACCAGGGAGAGGCAAAAAGTTTTTAAAAGAGGATAGTTTATTAGAGGCAGGAGAATAGGTCGCAGCTCCTGAGCAGGAGGGGGTCCCGAACAGGGGGTGCCCCATGACTGAGGCAAAAGCTCCTACTTTTATACCTTCCCTTAGCCTCTTTGGGGGAAGGGAACTGTTTGAAGAAGGGAACTGGCGCCTTCTAATGAAATTCGTCTACCAGGTTTGTTCTGCTTGCCCATCCTAAAGGAATTAGCAAAGTAACCCACTCTTATCTATCAAATCTGCTCCATTTGTCAGGCCAAAATGAATTTTATGATTAACCTCAAGGCCTTGTTACATTATGTCCTGGAGCAAAGGAGTGATTTCAAGACATGGAGTTTTAGGATATGGCTGTCTTTTCTTTATTCCACCAGGGACATGCTAACTCTCCTGTATCACTGCCGCTGAAGATTTTGATATTCGGCAACTTGGCCAACTATCCTAGGCACTCTTTGCTCAGTGATCACTGCTGCTGCTGAGACCCAAACTGAAATCGGCCCAGAGACTCAGTACTAGTAATCGCTTTGCGTTGCTACTCGGCAAGGCCATCTTACCTAGAAGAGTCTTTTTAAAATTTATAATCCAGCTAGCCAAAAGGTGGAAGCAACCCAAGTGTCCAATGACAGATTAATGGATGATAAAATATTATATCTCCCTGTAATGGAATGTTATTCGGCTTTAAAAAGGAAGGACATTCTGACCCATGATACAACAGTGTTTAATGGGTATAGAGTTTCACTCGGCAAATGAAAAAGTTTTGAAAATGAATGGTGGGATGGTTGTACACTTAAAATTTATTAAAACGGTAAATTTTATGTTATGTATATTTTACCATAATAAAAAAATTTCAGTGGTGGTTTAAGCGGGATGAGATGCACTAGTACACTGCTGACAAAGTGATGTAATATTGCTGGAAAATATGTGATGATTAGTAGCAAGAAATTCTTAAATGTTTGTATCCTTTGATTTGTTAGTTGTGTGTCAGGACTCTACCCAAAATATATATATCAGCAATACATTCAGAGTATTATGTACAAGGATGATCATCAAAGCCTTATTTACAATAGAGAAAAACAGAAAAGAGTTTACAAATCCTATATATAACAAGGGAATAGATAAATAAATTATAGAGGACCCCTATAGATTGGTGTGTTGCATTTATAACCATGTTTATGAAGAATACTTAATGACATGCAGAATGAAATGGAAAAAGGGGATTCTTGTCTGATTTATTTTTGTGTATTTTACATTCTATTATCAGCATTTCTCACTGTTAATTGTAAAAATGTTTATATACATAAACAATTTGTGACATGAGAGAGTTGAATTAATTCACTATTTGAAATACATTATGAAGTTATTTAAGCAAAGTTTCAGAATACCTCATGTCACATAATACTAATGGCCAAAACTATATTCTGTTTTAACTTGATGAGAAATCCATTGAGAATGTTTAAAAAATTTTAAGGCTTTTCTTGAGATGTAATTAGTCCCTTGTTTCACATAAAAAATTATTTGGATATTCAAATTTATTAAAAATTCACTATCTACCATTATGAGAATCCTCTATGAATGAAAAGATCTTACAAATCCTGTATATAACAGGGGAATTATTAGGCCCTATATTAATAGGCCATTAATAGATTAAGTAAGTTGTATCTAAAACTACCATCTCCTTTCAATCACCATTAGACTTTGCTTGAAACTAAAGACGTGATACAAATTTTAGATTAACAGAAATCTTGTTCTGTTAAAATAAAAATAAGCATTTGGCTCCATGCCAAAGACAATGTTTCAAATATTGATTGTTTTATTCAATTTAATGAGTATTTACTAAGTACTGTCTAGGTAGGTATGTGAGATACAGCAGTGACCAAAACAGATTAAAAATCCCTGCCCTCATAGAATTTACAATCTAGTGAGGAAGAAAGAAAACAAACAATAAGTAAAATATAGACTATGTTAGATTACGGTAAGTGCTGTAGAAAATAATAAAACAGAAAAAAAAGATAAAAGAGTTTTGAAAGGAAATGAACAGGGTGATAAAGGAAGGTGATCTTTGAGGAGACGTGATGGAATTGAGGGAGTAAGCCATGCATTTGGATACCTGGGTAAAAGGTAAAGGGCATTCCAGACACGTGCAAAGGTCCTGAGGTAGGAGAACGCCTGTATTGGACAAAGAAGAGCAAGGAGGCTAGTATACCTGGAGCAGAATAAGCAAGAAGGAAAATCAGAGATCAGAGAGAACAGGAGCTCATATAGGGCCTGTCCTTGTCTATCATTGTAAGGACTTCGGCTTTTGTTCCACAAAAATGCCTGGGAAGCCTGGAGATATAATAACTATTTGTGTTATTTTAATTTTTACAAATTGAAGATGTCCTTGATAGCATTATATATATTAGTCTATGTTTTCAGACACACCTCTGCTCCACACGTCTCATCCTACCACAGGTTAGCTTAGAGATGTTCCCATGGAAAAGGAACCAGACACCAAGTGGCAATGGGCATGCGCTTTTTCAAGTCTCTACTTGAAAACATCTCATTGGTCAAATCAAGTCACATGGCTAAGACCAATATAGAGTCCTGAGGCAGAAAATCCCATCCAGAATGGGAAGGTACTACAAAGTTACAAGGGCATGGATATGGGAAGGAGTGAAGAAGTGGGGCCAATTATGAACACAACTCGTGGTTGAGAGGGAGTGGCTGCAGGTCCTTCTCCTTTCTGAGTCAGATGATAACCTAAGGACCTGCACTAGAGGACACCAATACTGGCATCTAAAATCCATCGTTCCTGTGGGAAGTGTGGTTGTCAAAGAAAGGTACAGCCCAACATGAAGATCAATCTATCTAGGTCCAGCCAGCAGGGAGAGGATGAATAAACAGAATCCTCAGAAAGATTCCTTATTGAAAGAGAGCTGCTGGAAGAGAATTAAAAGTATAATAAGAACTCAAAGAGTTTCATGAACAGCACAAATGGACTAGGAATTTAGCATATTAATACAAGAGAAGATGTTTAAAGTTGACAAATTACAGGCCTGAAGATCAAGTGAAAGAGATCTCAAAGCATAGAACAAAAATACAAAGAGATGCAAAATCATTAGGGAAATGAGAAGAGATTTGAAAGATAGGTCCTAAAGACCCAACATATGAATAATAGGCATTCCATGGAAAGAAATAATGGGGAGATAAAAGGGCAATAAACATAGCATAAGAAAATTTCCTTGAGCTGAAGAAGGACATGCAGACTGAAAGGACTCACCGAATTTCAGATGATCTTAATCAGGAAAGATACATTCCTAGGCATATTCTGATAAACTTGAAACTCTAAGTATTTTGGATAAATAAAAGCTTCCAGGGGCCGGCCGGTGGCTCAGGTGGTTAGAGCTCCATGCTTCTAACTCCTAAGGCTGCCGGTTCCATTCCCACATGGGCCAGTGGGCTCTCAACCACAAGGTTGCCTGTTCAATTCCTCGACCCCGCAAGGGATGGTGGGCAGCGCCCCCTGCAACTAGCAATGGCAACTGGACCTGGAGCTGAGCTGCGCCCTCCACAACTCAGACTGAAAGGACAACAACTTGAAGCTGAACGGCACCCTCCACAACTAAGATTGAAAGGACAACAACTTGACTTGGAAAAAAGTCCTGGAAGTACACACTGTTCCCCAATAAAGTCCTGTTCCCCTTCCCCAATAAAATCTTAAAAAAAAAAAAAAAAGCTTCCAGGAAGAAATTTTTTTTTCATTTTTCTTTTTTACTTACAAAGGAAGCAAAGGAAGTAAATAGAGAAACTGCCATCTAACTTCAACTCTGTAATATCAGAAGCTAGAAATTCGTAGAATAACAGCTATACATTATTATAAAAAGAACTGAAACTCTAGGATATTTTATATAGATTAAAAAATATTTGGCCAACTGGGAAAGATAGTTAAATGACTTGGTGTGAGCGAGTCCCAGAGTACAGATAACGTGTACTCAAAGCAGACAGAGGAGGCCATTTGTGAGAAGAGTGAGAGTCACACATTATCCAGTCTGAAATATAAAACAAGGCCAGCATCTATGGCTGCAGCTCAGGGGTGGAGAAAAGGCTAAAGAAGACCTAGGACCTTGCTCTTAAGCCTCTTCCAAGGACAGGGTAGCCTCATGTTTGCTGGAGAGAGGAAGAGCCATCCTGCATGGCTTGTTACCAATCTTTCTTATCCTTCCTCTGTCATTGCTTCCAGAGTCATAACTAACTAGAGTCAGATGCCAGCATGCCCCAGAGGGACAGTAGCAAGGCCTGATTCAGGAGGAGACAGCTCTATCCTAACATAAAGCAACACATTAACAGCTGCACTATTATGGGCTCAGGTCCTTCAGAATAAAGGTTGTAGTCACCCAATCAGGTAAAGAATTCCAACAATGAAGGCACTGGGTGAGGACAAGAGGACTATGGAATGGGAGGTGAAGGAAGTAATAAATATCACCTTTGACCTTGTAATGGTTACAGAAATAAGAGTTGTAGCACGTATGCAAAAATACACACACGCACACACTCACACACAATATCTATTTACCTATCATCTATTTAATCTGTGTATAGATATACACACCAGATCTTTTTCTTTCAGATTTTCCCTCTCTTGCTTCCCCACTATGTTGAAAGAGAATTGGTAGTGCTTAATTTTACAATTGAGTTTATAGGTCAATGTCAGGAGCCACGTTAATGAGGATTGCACGTCACCTGCAGAACCTTGAGATGGATGCAATGGCTGATAATACTTCAGTCTCCCCTTGCTGAGAGGATGTCAGTATCTTTGTTTGCATGATGGATAGTAGCTTCATGTTAGGCAGAGCATGAAGTTTCTCTTCTGTTGATCTAAGGGTAAGAATGGATGCTAAATAGCAAAGAGGCTAGATTCTCGAATCCATTCTCTGCTCTTCAGATGCTCTACTCTCAGAGCGTAACTATTATACATCTCCCAGTTCCTTCTTCCGCTGGCTTTAAGGTAGGTTCAGCCTATGAGAGGCCCTGGCAGAAGACTGAAGGACAGGAGGAAGGGAGAAAGTAAATTATTTGCAACTCTGCCTCATGCAGCATCTGCAGAAGTGGTTGTGTCACATTCTCGGTTTGGGTTCCTGCCAGGCAGCCCGTTCTGTCCCACCTCAGTGGGAAGCTGAGTCCCCCCCATTCTAGCCCATTTTCTGGACTTTAGTAAGTACACCTCCTCCAGTGGTCCTGCTTTGGGGTGGTGGTAGCCTAATCTCTGGGTTGCCTCAATGTCCTATGTCTCAGCTTTTCTATCTTTGGTTTGTGACTATTTAATTCTCTGAATTATTATCCCCTTTTGTGAAAGACCTTGAGTGGTTTCTGTTTTCCTGCCTAGACTCAAACAGAAACGTACATGTATTTCATTATAAATGACCTCAAACTCTTTTAGAAGTAGATAGGAGTTTTAGAAAGTAAAAGATATTATAATCATCTAAATACTTAAAAGTTTATCACAGTCATCTCTTTTAAAAGTCACTGTTATTGATTTTATAAAATGTAAAAAAAAAACTTTGTCCCTTTGTAAATACCAAAGCCCTTTAAATGTAAGATGGTGTTATTATTTACATGAATATTATTGAGTATTTTTCTTGTAATGTGGCAAAGAAATAACCTTTTAAATAGTCTCTTGATTTACACAATGGATGTAGATGATCTTTTGATGGATGGAATTCCACGAACCGACCCAAAAAAAGCATATTTCCCAAATTTTATATTTGACTAAGCTCTAAATATATTCTTTCAGGCATTTCTTTTTCTCCTTGAAATTGCATGTGAAGTTGTAAATAACCCAGATGTTACTGATTTGTTAATATTTAAGTAATCAGCATTGTTTGGTATAAAACATTTGAAGGCTTATGATGTTTTTCAAATATCTTTATTCTTTGAAGACCAAGGTTGAGGACTGCCAAGGCTAAATGAAACTTGAACTACGCAAGACTGAAGTCCAGTGAACCTTAGAAATGTTAAATTTGCACAAAGCCCAAAGCTAACTGATGTTTTCACATCTGGCCTTTGATAGATACCATGCCACCAAGGAAGAGTGGGTTATTTTTTGTTCTGTTTTGCTTTGTTTTTTTGATGGTTAATTTTGCTCTTGTTGAACGTTCCCATTCAATCACAAATTACATTTTATGATTTATGATTTTGACCAGATGGCTTCAAGATTACACTGCATTGGCATGCAAGAAGGCAGCCAATCATATTTGGCCTCTATTCTGAAGCCATGTTTATTTTGGTTTGTTTTGTTGTTTGTTTGTTTTGTGTTTTTTTTTTTTACTGATCAAGTGAGATAACCAGTTGCCAAATAATACCTATACATTTTTTTTCCCCACTTACCCAATTTTAGTAAGCTGATTACAGCCAAAGGTTTTTGAAGGATTTAAGTATATTGAAAGAAGAAAAGATCAACAGTATGGCGGAGTGATTGCACACAAGTTTTTGAGTCAGTAAGACCCAGGTGTGGTTCCTAGCTGTGTCAGTTACATCAATGGCCTTCTCTGTAAGTGAAGATAAGAAATAATAGCAGTCTCATGTAGCTGTGGTAAGTAAAAGAGAAAATATATGTGAAGAGCTGAGTATATTGCCTGGCACATACCATATCTTCAATTAGCTATTGCTACTCGTATTTTAGTACATTTTTCAGAACATACTTTTTCCATGTTAGAAAATTATTTTATACAAGATGAAAGACAGAGATGATAAGACATTCCTATATGTGAGTAGAATCAGTAAAACGTCTGTGGATCAGTGAATAGTTTGTTCACCTGTATAACATTTTTGTTTTGTTTACATTTATTTTTTTTCCAAATGGTACATTTACATAGTTCAAAATTCAAAAGGTACTAAAAATATAGAATGAAAGAACTCCCTTTCATCCCTGTACCCCACTTACCCAGCTTTACTCCTTGTGAAGCAACTAATGTTAGCACTTTTCTGGTGAATCCATACAAGATATGTTATGCATATACAAACAAATATTAATATGATCCCTTTCTTTTGCATAAATAGTAGCATGCTATACAGTTTGCTTGTTACTGAACTTGGCATTTTTGCTTCACAGTGTATTTTGCCTATCATCCCATATCAATATGACTGCATAGTGTTCATCTACGCATTGTTTAGCATATGTGTATATGCTATACATGTCAGTAGGGTCAAGTCTGTATATCTGTAGGATAAATTCCCAGAAGACCTGCTGGGTCAAAGAGTATATGTAATTGTAATTTTAATGGTTATTTGCAAATTGTTTCCCATAGAGATCACACCATCTTATACATCAACAAACAATGTATGTGGACATTTAAGAATCCATTTTCAGGGTTAGAAACAGACCAAAGGTTCAGCTAGCTCAACAGTGCATGCTGAGATCTGCATGCACTTTGAATCCCAAGTCCTTTTTTTAGTGATAAGCTCCAGGCAGAAGCATATCTCAGAGAGATGTCTTTTTGTCTCCATGGTGACACTTACCTATTTAGAAACTTCAAATTATTGTTTCTATGTTACAAAGTAAAATTTTTGGATTAAAACATTCTGCCCACTCCATGTTTAAATAGAAAAGAGACAAGAAAAATCCTCATAGGCAAACAATGGTGCACACACATGCCAGGGAATCGTTCCTTTTAGGAATTTTCTTAGTATGAATTTGGGGGTATATTTTTCTGCTCTCTGAGGCTTTCTTCAATATGCCCTCTGACTTTTGAGAAAGACTTTAATTTGTTTTGTTTATTGACAGAACATGGAAACGGGACAGGTGAGAGTGGGGCAGTTATGAGTTTGCACTTTATTTTCAGCTCCTCTAAGGAGAGAATTTTGCTGGTGTGGACTTTGATGACTTAAATGCATTTATTTTTTTTTTTTTGCTATTAAGAATTAAGATTATAATAAACAGTGTTTTCCAAGGACAAAAATGTGCCTACTTTTCTAATTTTCTTTTCAATTAAAACAGTAATCAGAAAAAAAGAATTCAGCTGAGCTATTGGAAAAATCTCACAGGGCAGAAGTAAACACGATCCAATCCTTAGTGTTATGAATTACAGGAAGAAAAGTCCCTGCAAGATAATCCTTCAAAAACATCAAAGAGGTGTTTCAGGTATGTGTGTGTTCCTGTCACTTGGGGTCCCTATGTGAAAATCTGCCCATTTGAAGAAAGGATTCGATTGGCTGTGAATGTACTTGTTTGCAACACTGAGCAGTTCATTTGTGAATGTGTGCCCATTTGAAGATTAACTGCCTTCTGCATGTGGGCCAAACCATAGGAAGGTGTTTAAAACAAAAGGTTTCTTAGGGTTTAAGCATTCACTAGAATCTCCTTTCACAGCATTGATTTTAAATTCAAATTCATCATTAAGTGAAGCCTAATTTAACTGGTCCAGCTTTCTCATGCTTTTCAGAGTGAATACTTTTCTCCTTGTTTCTTTATTGGTACAGAATTACTCTTTGAATTCTGTATGACTTGTAATTTCAGTTAAAAGAAAGAAAAATAAAAGCAAAACTTTGTCTATTGTGTGATAATAACTCAAATCAGTTATTTGCCATACTTGAGAACAAAAACTTGACTGATACAGCAAGCATTTTGCTTTCCTTCTGTCTGTTTTGACATCATAAATACAGTTATTGAAACATTTTCTGATTGCAAGTAGTCAATACAACCCCACCAGTCTTTTCAAACTTCTAAGAACAGATGTAGAGTTGAAGTGTGAACTATAGCAAATGAATTACAATTACTTTATTTACATCAATAATAATCCTTTTTAAAAAGCTAATTAAAAACTCCAGCAAGTACATTTTTATGGATAACTGCTCACAGTAGCTCTGGGAAAAAGGGAATTAGTTGGGTCAACTAACCAGAAAATGTTTTAAAATTAAAAGTAATTTTGACTTATGACCAAAAATCTAATAAACCCACACCAAAGATGTGGTAATAATTGAGAAAAATGCTACTTCGTGTATCTTTAGGTTACTCTGTTTTTGTTCATCAATGCATATACTTAATTTGATATAATATTTTAAATGGTCTCATTTTATATATCAAGCAAAATTTAAAAAAAAATAAGAGAAGGCAATTTGGCCAGGGGCTATTAAGACAAGAATAGCTATCAGGCTTACTTGCATATATTTGTGTTATATTTTTCTCAGAAAAATAAAACTAGCTTTAAATGGTCACTGATTTTATTTCAAGACTATGTCCAGGGCTTCTCTTCATGGCAAAATAGTAGCGTCAAAGGCAATCAGGCTGATGAGACCACATTCCAGACATTGCCCCCATCCCATTGTGTGTATGAGATTAAACAGGCAGGTAAAGAGGACCCTATCTTGAGTGGATTTAATCTTTCCATGTCTTTATAAGGGAAGAGGTGGACGTGCCTACATGTTACAGCTAGCAGAATGTAGTATTGTATTAGCCAGCGTCCAGTCAGAGAAACAAACAAACAAACAAAACACTAGGTATTTTAATGGGAGATTTTAAGTAGTGAATTGGTTATTTAAGAGGTGTAGGCCTGAGAAAACAAGAGTGGAGCACTGGTGTTACCCAAAGCCAACAGCAGAAGCAATAGCTATATCTACATCTGGGGAAACAAAAGGAAGGATAATGGGATTACTGTTCACCTCCTTGGAGGAAGGGCCTCTTTGGCGGCAGGGAATTGGGCCTACACAGTCAGGAACTGCAAAAAAATCTGGAAAGATGTCTCTTTTCTCTTCCTACCATCTTCTAATCTCACTCTATTGCCTCCTATTGGCAGAACTTAATAGCCAGATGGCAAAGGAGCCTGGGAAACGTATTTTACAAAGTCCAAGTCCTACTATCAGAGAAGCTATACAAGGGTCAATTGGGGTTGTAGGATTCAATTACTTGAATTTTTACAGAAAACGAACCAAAATGCTGTGTGGCAATAAAATTCAGACATTCTTAGGTTACTCTGTTTTTGTAAAGGATTTTATAAGTCGAAAAAATTCCTGGGCAGCCGGTTAGCTCAGTTGGTTAGAGCACGATGCCCGTAACACCAGGGTTGCTGGTTCAATCCCCGCATGGGCCACTGTGAGCTGTGCCCTCCACAACTCGATTGAAACAACTAGTTGACTTGGAGCTGATGGGTCCTGGAAAAACACACTTAAAATAAATAGAAAGTTAAAAAAAAAATCCTATTTATTGGCTAGTTTAGCAGAGAACTAATAAAACCACTAAAGGTATTAAATTAGTGATTATTTTCATGAATTATTGCAATATATTTTCTGTCTCCCGAGTAAAGAGAAACAATGGAGTATTATCTCTATTACTTATTAATTGCTGTATAACAAATTATTCCACAATTTAAGTGCTTAATACAACAAACATTTATCATCTCACACAGTTTCTGAGGTCAAGAATCTCAGAATTAAGAATCTGAGTTTAGCTGAATGGTTCTGGCTCCAGGTTTCTCATGAGGTTTCAGTCAAGATTTCAGCGAGGGCTACAGTCATCTGAAAGCTTAACTGGGTTGGAGGATTTGCTTCAAAGCTTTCACATGGCTGCTGGCAGGAGGCTCCAGTTCCCTACCAAGAGAACCTCTCTGTAAGTCTGCTTAGGACCCATAACACCCATCATCCACCAAAGTGAGTCACCCATGAGAGAGGGAACGTACGAGAACAACCAGAATGCCGAAAGTGTCTTTTATAATCTAATCACAGACGTGAGGTACCATTACTTTTGCTCTACTGTACTCTATTGATCATCCAGACCAACGTTGGTACAAGTAGGGGCAATTATACAAGAGTGTGAGTACTAGGAGACAGGGATCATTGGGGGCCATCTTAGAGGCTGGCTACCAGAATACCCAACCTTTTTTTTCCCCAATTTTTAAAATAATTTTACTTATTTATTTATTAGCTTCATGTGTACAAAACACTGTAATAGTTAGACTTTTATCATTTATACCCTCACAGAGTGATAACCCCCTCCCCCAATCTACTATCCCTCTGACATCGCATACAGCTATTACATTTCCACTGTCTCTATTCCTTATGCTGTACTCCGCTTCTTGTGACTATATATACATATATATATATATATATATATATATATATATATATATATATATATATATATATATAATTATAGGTGACATTCATTATTATTCAGCTTCAGCTTCAGGTGTGCAGCGCAGTGATCAGGCATCTACATCATCCCTGAGGTGGTCTCCCTAATAAGACAAGTGTCCATCGGAAACCCTATAAAATCTTTACATTATTGATTATATTCCCCAAACGGACTTTCATATCCCTGTGGCAATCTTGTGGTTATTACCGATCGTGCTTTCTAATTCCCTCACCTTCCCCCTTATCCCCCCCATCTAGCAACCCTCAGTTTTTCCTCTATGTCTCTGAGACTGTTTCTGATTAGTTCATTCATTTATTCTTTAGATTTCACATATAAGTGAGATCATATGGTATTTGTCTTTCTCTGAGTTATTTCACTGAGCATAACGTTCTCTAGGTCCATCCATATCGTTGCAAATGGTAAGATTTCATTCTTCTTTATGGCCAAGTGTTACTCCATTGTATAAATGTACCACAGTTTCTTAATCCAGCCATCTACCAATGGGTATTTCGGTTGTTTCAGAATACCCAACCTTTTACTGGAAAAAACTCCAGAAAAGTATCATTTTTTAAAACAAAAAAATCCCATCCAGTACTGTTTTAAGCTCCAAAGTTTGTCAAGCAGACTTGAGGTATTGATTATGCATAAGAAAAGAAAGGTGACACATTTGTATAAGTTGAACTTGATTAATTTCATTTGGTTCTCAGTAGCATTGTATCTTTCAGGTTTTATTTGATTAAAATGTCTGCTTAAAGAGTTCTTCGCTTTTGCTGGTCATAAATGGATTCCTCGGAGTGAAGATTTTCATTTTAGATGTGGTTTCTTGAAAAGTTTCATAAGTTAATGTTAACAAGTAAAGATCCTTTGAAAGTGAGTTTCTGTAAGTTTTGGTCCAGTTTAAGGTCATAGGATCCTTTATCGTTGCCTGAATAGTGAGCTATATTTGGGGATTTGGCATACAGAGGGTCTGTCTTGGACTAGGTATCAAAATACCTAAAGGATTTCCTTAAACAGGCCCAGGGTCAGATACAACAGGTGCTTTACTTCTAATTTTGGAACCAGAAGCAGATAGTTTAGAGTGAAGCTGTTCTGTTCTCATTCTGTAGGAGTGAGAACAATAAGTAATTTTGTCAAGACATCGAGTGTAGAAAAGACCAGAAATGTGTTATTCCTTCTGATAACAAACCACATTTTTACAAGATAACACAGAATTTTGATGAATTCTGATAAAGGCCTCTGTTTCCTTAGTATTTAAAAATTCATTTAAAAAATTTGAAAGTGGACTTTAGTGTCAGGTTCTATGCTAGGATATTTAAATGACTATGCTCAGTCTTATTTTGATTATACTATTGTCAGTGAATTAAATTTTTGTAATAGAAAATAAACATATTGTAGAATTAATGATGTATTTGGTTTTCTTTTTTCTTTGTTTTTTAACTTTTGTTTATTTTAAGTGTGTTTTTCCAGGACCCATCAGCTCCAAGTCAAGTACTTGTTTCAATCTAGTTGTGGAGGGCACAGCTCACAGTGGCCCATGTGGGGCTCGAACTGGCAACCTTGTTGTTAAAAGCACCGCTCTCTAACCAACTGAGATAACCTGCCACCCCAGGTTTTCTTTTTTCGTTTTTTCGAAGTATTTTAAAAGAATTTTGGGACTTTAGAAGATGGTGATATTACTTTGTTAAAAATATATTAAAGCATATTTAAATAAGATTGAAATATGGATAAAATAGAAAGTATGCTTGAAACACTATGAGTCACCCCAAATGAAATTATTGTGCATATAAAAGCAAAACTTTTGACTTGAATGACTTTTTAAAAAATGAAAGCAATATAGTCACAAATGTTTCAATTACAAAAAAAAAAAAAACGGTTGACAAATTTTCAAATGTGAAGTCCCTGGAAATATATTTCTTATATATCCTTAAGATATTCAATGCAATCTTACCACGATATATACAGTATACTTTCCATTAATACATACTGAATATGAGATTAGCTTCAGAAATTCTGATTGAACGAATATTAAATGTTAGGAAAGGCATGGTTTTTTTTGGCATATCAGAAAGTCTGTTGCTTATAAAATGAATACTACAGAATCTACTCATTTAGGAATTCAATATTTAAGCTCTACAGTTTAGGTGTTAACTCTCTTTGAATTTTTCTGCAGATTGAAAGGCAAACCATGCTTAAAAAAAAAGAAAAAGAAAAAGGAAAAAAAGACAAGCCATGTTGTAAGTAGTGACAAATTTCAGTAATTCTTTTTGAGTTGAATGAGAAGTGTATGTAGTGTAAATGTTTTTAGAGAAAAGGTTTGACTTGAAACTAGATTTTTCTAAAAGTGATTCCATATTGTTTATTTCTCTACTACATGTACAAAAGTTAATATTGGGACAAGAAAATTTATTTAGGTCACAGTAACTTTTGTAGTCTCCAAAAACAGCAGGACTGGAGATAGAATCTTTAAACATTAAGACATCAAATTGAGATGCTCCAAGGAAAGTGAATACACGTCATTAATTGCTTGCACTTAAAGTACTGAAAACAAATTTCTAGAGTCTTCGGTAGTTTGCATTGGACTCACCATCTGGCCTACCTTGTCCCCATTCCAGAGTTTGACTACATGTCTAAACCTACAGTAATCCCCCACTTTTCCCTTCTTCTGACCCACCCCTAAACCCCACCATGGCCTTGAGACTGGAGTACATTTTATGATTAACTATGTATTTAAATAATTAGGATACCAGCTGCTGTTGTATTGTAACAAAATAAAATTCTGGTGTCACAAAAACGTGCTGGAGAAATGCTGGGTTCTAAACATAACTTGACATTCAACTTCAGAGGGTGGGAAGTTGAGCTGGAAACCTCAAGCACTGGAACCCATGGCAAGTCCAGTATGTTATCAAGCAATTAAAAGATGAATTTTTTAAGAAAAAAAATTCTAAGATTTTCCGACCAGTGACATCTTTTTGTGCTGGGGTGCGCAGCTACAGTGGAAGGGTGAACAAAAGTGTCTGTGGCAAAGGCATCATCTTGCCACAGTGCGTGAGCTGTACTTTGAATTTCTAGCAGGAATCAGCAGTTCAGGGGTGATTTATGGACAGTCTGTGTCGTCCTACACTGTGCCAGTTCCACCAACCTTCGCCAATTAACTGTATTTTCTGCTTAAGCCGTTAAAGCCACCTCCATGGAAACGCCTCGAGAAGAGGGGGTGTGGGGGTGTGGGAGGGAGCAGACAGGTGCGCCCTCTGTTTGGGAATACACAAAGGGCCCACCCAGCCGCCGCCGTGTCCCTGGCAACTCCGCGCACTACTCAGGGCGCGCACTCACGGCGCGAGCTCTTTCTGCGGCACCGCGGTGCAGTGGGCGGTCCGGCGGGCGGGGAGGCACGCGGAGATTACTGCGCGTCAGCTCGCTGAGACCCTCGGCCAGCTCGCGGACGCTGTGCCCGGGAAGCGCGAAGCGACGTCCGGGAGCGCCCGTGCTGTAGGGACTTGTAGTTCGCGTGCCTCCAGGGCGCCGCCTCCACGGGCAGGCCGGCTGCGCGTCCCCGCCCGTCGCAAGCCGACTTCCTGCTGCTGACAAAACTACATTTCCCGGCATTCTCCCCGCTGTCGGGCCGAAAGCGAAAACAAATTCTGGGCTGCGAGGGTGCTGTCCTCCGCTAAGCGCCCCCACCCGCTCCCCGCCCCTCCGGCGCCCTTCTGCGAGGTGGGGAGACGAGAGGCCGCGTCTTTCTCTTTTGGCTTTCTTGGCTTCCAGTGTAGGGAGCGCGGGGGACGCAGGCGTCGTTTCACCTGAGCCGGCCCCGCGCGTGTGGGGGGCGGGGGCTTGCTCGCCTCACCCCAGTCGGCACGAGGAAACTTGTAGGGTAGACGACCCCCGGCCCAGGTGCTGAGCGGGGCAGCAAGGCCGCCGGGACGTGAGTGCTCACTCTCGGGTTTTCTTTAATTTCCACTCGGTTCCGTGGGGCGCGCGGTCCCTCGGGAGGAGGCCGCGTGCGCACAGCCATGCATTAGGCAGTGCTCCCCCATGCGCGCGGAGAGCGCGGACCGCTGCCTCCGGCTGCCGTCACCGCCTGCCGCCCGCGGAGCCCGAGCCCGAGCCGCCGCTCGTTCTAGGCCGAGGCGTTGAGGAGCCGGCACCGCGGCCATGTGGGGCTAGCCCGCGCCGCGCCTGGCCTGCAGCAAGACCGGCAACATGGAGGCAGCCGTCGGCTCCCTCGACGGCGGGGACCAGGGCGTCTCAGAGCCCCGCGAGGACGCGACGCCCATGGACGCTTATCTGCGGAAACTGGGCTTATATCGGAAACTGGTCGCCAAGGACGGGTCGTGCCTGTTCCGGGCAGTGGCAGAGCAGGTAATGGGGTTGGGGGTGGGGTGGGGGCGTTGGGGCCGGGTGGGAAAGCGGCTGCCGGCAGCTGTCCCGGCCGCCCACGTCCGGGGCTGCGCGTGGCCCCGCTGTCGTCACAGCCGCCCATTGTAACGCCGGAATGGGACGCTAGCCTGTCTGGAAGCTGTAAATCGAAACTTAAAAACCCGTAAATTAACTGGGTGTCGTCCCTCTAGGTTAAGAGGTAATGAGTTGAGGACAACCTGTGAGGCCTGCTGAGAGCGTGTACGTTTGATTGATTGCTGGGGACTTGGCGAAATGGTATTTTTCCATTCTGTTCCGCATTCACCGTCTCTCCGTTTTAGAAGCAGAGCGTTCACACCAGTTAACCAAATGTTTACTGGAGGAGGTGGTGCACCAGACTTGACTCGCAGAACGTTAGTTTTTCTGCGACTGGACTTTGGAATGTGGGGTAGTCAAGCCCGCACGATGTCCACTGAATCAAAAGGGGGACAATGTGCAATTTGGGAAAACCAACCTTTTAAAAATACAGAATGTCTTAAAAATAATAGTTTTTGAGTAGATCCCACACTTTATTATGTTCTGCAAGGCAATACAGATACGCTGAAAATCGTTTACTTTTTAAAAGTCTGTTTTGATGTTGGTAGTAGGAAGGGTGTAATTGAGGATTCTTTAGGCCCTTCTTGACCGAGTATTTTCCCTGTTAATGGTCAAAATAACTTTGTAACACAATTGCCTAGGAAGGTATTTCTGGTTTTTCTTGTAAGAACTTATTCTATGTTATATAACACTGTAGTTGGAAGTTATGCAGTTACCAAAACCCATCCTATATTGAAAAATAGCTGTTGAAATAGTTGAATAAAAGTTTCAGGTTACCTCCCTGGTGTGTATTTCATACCTTTCAGTTTGCTTTCCTTTCTTCGGTTTAAGATTCCTCCCCTCCCCTCCGTGGAGTTTTTATGTTTTTGTTTTCTCACCTTTTTTGAATGCTAAATAGCTTTCAAAATTTCTATTTGTGAGTGTTTTACTTAACATCTGTAGACCAGTCTATTTTCATTTTTTTCGACGTTGAAAGGCCAGCCGTTTATTTACCAAGGGCGCTTATTTTCACATCAGTATCATGAAATTGTTTTTTTGAAACAAATTGATTTAACTGGTACAAACCTTTGCATTATATTGCAGGCATTGTCATTCAGACATTTTTCCTAGAGCTCCCCAAATCAAGCTTTGTCTTTTTCAGTTCATTACATTTCTCTAATTTTTAGAAATTCCGGATGTTTCGGTCTTGCCACCCACCCTAGTCGTTACTATTAGTAGGTAAACAAGTCTGTCCCATTTGTGAGTTTGGGGATCTCCATCTGTCCTACTTCCTCTGTCTCAGCCTCCCTGAACTCCTCAGCACCTCCAGAAGCAGAGGGAAGAGGTGGAAGTGAATTCAGCCTCTATTTATATGTATTAGCACTAGTGAGCGTTTGGTAAGGGAAGAGGTAGAAACAAATAGAAATAAGGGACATATGGCACTTATTTGGAGTTGGATTATCCAGATCCTAGTTTATATTGAAGCAGAAAAGAGTGTCTGATTTCCAGTATTCCATGCCATAGATAATTGGTGAACTTATTGTAGTGTGGGATCTCTATTTTTAGGTAGAAAGGGGCGAGAACTAGTTATACTGAAAACTCATTGGTAACATCAGCTAAACCTCATTACAATAAGATGCAATAAAATAAGTTAGGCATAAGGGACTATCTCCTCCACTTATGTGACTGATTTTTAGTATACTGAGCTTAGAAAACTTTAATACCATGACTTTTGGGGAAATTTCAGTAGACATGCACTAACCATGTAGCCTTCATGGCCAATAACAAATTGTGTGTGTGGTGGGTGGGTGACTTAGCAACAACCTCAGGCTGCTCTTAAAAAATATGTACAAAGGATTTAATTTTTTGCCAATATTTTCTCCAAAAATATCAAAATAATTGAACATTACTAAGAAGGAGTCACAGTAAATAATCTGAATGGTGTCTGGGGGGAGTGGGGCAGAGACTTGAATTAGGAGTAAGTCGTACCTCTCCAAATTACCTGATTTAGATAGGACCTTCCCTTTTTACACTACTGGACTTGGGCCTGCAGGAGGCCTGACCTGAATCAGCTTTGTGGCTATGGAGCTAAAAATAGGGCACTCTTTGAGGACTTGCTAAAGCAGTGTATCTGAGCCTTCCTCGGTGTTTATCACTATCGTTTCCCAAGTAAATATTGGAAAGCCGCCTTTTTCTAGCTTATTTTCACGGGTATAATAATTTGCAGAGATATTTGTAATACCATTTGAATTTTTCCTGAGTGTCCTTGAACTTGCACAATATTAATACTTTTTAAACACTTGTCGTGTATGTAACCTTGCTTCTCTTGCAGTGCTTGGTTTTGTAAAGCACCAGCACCCAATACTTGATGGAAGTTGCTGGGAGTTTTGCTTCTGAGTAACAGGTTCAGATTTCATGTGCTAATAAAATCTTTGTTAAAAGGAGAAAAAACAGGAGATATGCCTACCGTTGTTTTTGACAGAAAATAAGCTTTAATTCATTTATGTCTGCCACCTGTTGCTAGGTAAATCACTTTTAAGACTAGCTTCACTTTGCTAACTGCAGGAAAGCCATATCAGATGACACTATGGTTTACTCAAACTAGTAATTCCTTGATTCACAGTAGTGTCCAATATAGCTTCTGTGAAAGAAGTGTTGTTATCATTTGTTGAATTGACAAATTGTGTAATGGTTGTTTTTTCATATGGACAAGCCTTCTGGTGCTGGAAGGTTACAGGGTATAAGAGTGTTTTTAAATATTTCTTAGGACATCAATGTAGGTACACTCAGTTAAGCTGAAAACCAGCTAGTACACTGAACACAAACTCATTGCCAACCTCACTAGAAATAGTGCATCTTCAGTGTATCTCAGTGTAAAGGGACATACTTTGTTTCCCGAAAATAAGACCTAGCCGGACAATCAGCTCTAACGTGTCTTTTGGAGCAAAAATTAATATTAAGACCCGGTCTTATTTTACTATAAGACTGGGTATAATATAATATATAATACTGGGTCTTAATATTAATTTTTGCTCCAAAAGTCGCATTAGAGCTTATTGTCCATCTAGGTCTTATTTTCGGGGAAACAGGGTTACTAGCTGTCCAGACATTTGTGCCTCTGATTCTGTGACTATATAAATGAGTCTTGGCTGTTACTTATCCAGAGACCTATAAAATGTGCAACTGGAACCTCCCTTTAACTTAATTCTCTGCTCACCCTGACTATAAGGAAGAATCACTCAGTTGGCATTGTAGCTTTTTTTTTTTAAAGTATAGTTGGTATACAATGTTATATTAGTTTTAGGGGTTCAGTATAGTGATTCAACATTTTTGTACCTTACAATGTGATCACTCCTCTAATTCTAGTAATTATCCGTCACCATGTAAACTTCTGACAGTATTATTGACTATATGCCCCTTCAATGTTTTCATCCATCCCTTCATCCCCCACCCCTCTGGCAACCATCCCTTTGGTCTCCCTGCATCTGTTTTTGTTTTGTTTTGTTTTTTTAGATTCCACATGTGAGACCATATGGTATTTGTTTTTGTATGACTAATTTCCCTTAGCATAATACTCTTTAGGTCCATCCATGTTATTGCAAATGGCAAGATTTCATTATATTTTATTGTTGCATGATATTCCATTATGTGCGTGCATGTGTGTACACATATACATGCGTGCGTACACAGGCACACACATCTTTATCCATTCGTCTCTTGATGGACACCTAGGTGGCTTCCATATCTTGGCTTTTGTAAATAATTATGCAGTGAACACAGAGGTGCATATATTTTTTCGAATTAGTGTTTTTGTTTTCTTTAAATAAACATCCAGAAGTGAAATTGCTGGGTCATAAGTTCTGTTTTTAGTTTTTTGAGAAATCTCCATACCTCCATACTGTTTGCCACAATGGCTGCACCAATTTGCAGTCCCACCAAAAGTGCACAAAAGGTTCTCTTTTCTTCACATCCTCGCCAACACCTTATGTTGACTTTTTGAAAATAGCTATTCTGACTGGTGTAAGATGATTATCTTATTGTGGTTTTGACTTGCATTTCCCTGATGATTAGTGATGTTGAGCATCTTTTCATATGTCTGTTGGCCACCTGTATGTCTTCTTTGGAAATTTGTCTTTTCATATCATCTGGCTTAAAAAGTACTACTGTTTTTATATGTCATGCCATCTTTGTGGTTAGAGGAAGAGGTGGGAATGAATAAAGATCTAGAAATTAGATAGGGAAATGGAGGGAGACTAATGTGTGTTGGTTGTGAGGTTATTTTGGTGTGAAAGATAGAACTAGGTTGCAACTTAAATCTTAACAAAATGCTTAATGATGTGTTGCTTTTTCTTTTTAGGTATTGCACTCTCAGTCTCGCCATGTTGAAGTCAGAATGGCCTGTATTCACTATCTTCGGGAAAACAGAGAGAAATTTGAAGCGGTAATTTGGAATTTTAGCATGCAATGGTGTCTTGACTTGTTCAGCCTTTAGAAGTGGCCTAGTGGGAATTTCACAGGCTGAATCTTAATGCAGGTTATGAAAATCACCCTATAAAAAAGAACTGCTTTATTGAATTTGCATCCAGTTATGTTGTGTGTGTTTTTTTTTTTTTTTTTTTTTTTGGCTGTTTTGTGGTATTCATTTATTCAGACATTTAGAACGCTTCTATGACAGATAAGACACTGAGTTGTAGAGGATAGAAGGGTGACTTGGGCAGGATCCTTGCATATGAAGAGTGAGCTTTGTCTAACATGGTCAGGGAATTGGATGTTGTGGTTAATAGAGTTTTCTGTGATTGTAACCCCTATGAATTTAAAATATTTCAGACTTAAAATAAAAAATGCTGAGTATAGCTAATAACCGAGCGTTTTATCAGCAGGCATTACTAGGTTTTTAATTTTTAGGGTTCATAATTGTGAATCACATCAGAACACTAATTATGTAAATAATGATTAATAGTTAATAGAATTTTACTTAGCACCTTATTGTAATTTTTTAGTAGTATGTATAGAAGGCTGTGAAAAAAGATGAGTGACCTATTTTCATTTTACATTGAAAGCCTTATAGAATTTACTAGGTATTGGGTTTATGACTAGGATTATGTCATCTGACAACTTTCAATGGTATTTTCCTCTGTTGACTGCCAAAAGAACGTTTACACTTTGTAAATAACTCAGTTCTAAGACTTAGTAGGTAAATAGTTCTCAGTTTGGATGTGCTCTTGGGTCGGTGTTCCTATATTCAAGCAAAATAATTGTTATTGGTGACATTTTTCTGGATGCCATCTTACAAGATGGACAGTAATATATTCCAGAGAGGAGAGTTACCTGCCTGATCAGGAGATATGAAAACTTGTCTTATAAAGAGAAAAGTGGTAATGTGGAAGCTCGATAGAGAGTTTTAGGTTGTAGTGGAGATGAGGGGCATAAGTGGAGTGGTCTTTAAGTATTTGAACAAATTACAAGTGAGTTAGTCACTATTGGCCCCAGAAGGTAAAAACCTGTTGTTGATAGTAATGGAAATTGTTAGCATTGGTTGAGCACCTACTATGTGCTTGGCATTGTTTTAAATGCTTTGTGTGTATTTAGCCTTTACAGTCTTGTGAGGTATAATCAGAGGTTGAAAGTTTCAAGGAGGTAAGTTTCACTTTCCTTATAGTAATAAGCACCTTTAGTTTCTATTGGCCAGATTGGAAAAGGCTGTCATGGGAAGAGGGGGTGTACCCTGTGACCAAGAACGTTCAGTTATGGCCTAAATGGATACTTTCTGATTAGAAAGGAGAATCTCATATTGGATGCAGGCTTGTGTCAGAACACTGCTTAGGTCTCTTCCAACTTTAAATGGTTCCTTGGGGTTTTTTTAAGTCTGTTAATAATCACTTAGTACAGATCTAGCCTCTGATTGGTGGGATATTTAAAATATGTAGCCATTTTATTATAAGTATGTGTTGAAACTTAAGATAGTTTTTGGAAATTTGACAGTATACTATGTATAAAAGAATCTGAATATTAAAAAAAGAGAAACAAAAAAAGACGTAAATCCATGGACACTTAAAAGATTTTTATAGACTGGGAGTGTACTTTAATGTTTTTAAGTGTATTACTTTGCTAAATTGACTGGGAGTGTAATTTAAATAAAATTCAATTTGGTGTTTCAGACATGTCTTTTAGAGCTTTCTGAATTAAATTAGTGCAATCGCTCTTAGAAAAACAAAAAATATTATCACATAGCTTGAATAAACTCAATTTTATTTTTGTTAAAGTAACAATGATTAAGCTGTATTAGAAAATTTTTGTTGGTTCTTCAAAATATTTTTAGCATTATTCTTACCTCTGTTTTTAGTATAACTGACCCAAGATACAATGAATGTTCATATCTGTATTAGTAAACTAATTTCTTAGCTAATGTTATCTGTCTTTATTTAATTCTCTTCCTACCCATTGGCCATTAAATTAATCTTAAAGTACTGTTTTTTTATGTAATTTTTCAGTTCATAATATCACCTGTGGTGACCTTGAAATGCCTTCTCCCTCTTCTGAAAGTCCTGCCTGGGCTCAAAGCCCTCTATAAACAGGTGTCCAGTTGAGTTCCTCTCTCCCTACGAAGAGGGAAGTGTTCCTTCCAGCCAGGTCACTCCTGTCTTCCCAATACGGTGCTGTCACTGCCTCCATATGCCACGTTGTCCCTTTGCCCATCCAGATTCTGTCCAGGAAGCCTTTTCTGACAGTGCTTCCTTCTGTAAATTCTTTTCTATGTTTATGATCTTCACTTAGTCATTTGTATTTTCATAATTAGATTATATATGTATATATATTTTTTACCATTTCTAATGTATGCAAGGTTTGTGTAAGAACTTGGTAATTCACGGTGAAGAGGTTAATTATTGTTTTGATGTATTCTTAATAGACTTTCTTTTTTTCTTTTTTCAGTTTGTAGAAGGGTCATTTGAAGAATATTTAAAACGTTTGGAAAATCCACAGGTATGCAGTAATCTAACATTTTTTTAATATTTAAGATTAATATAGTATATGAAGAAGTTACAGTGAGTTACCCTGTTTCTTTATAAACATTTCTTAGGTATACATTTTTTTTTATTAGTTTCAGGTGTATAAAACAATACAATGTTAGACATTTACTCCTCTCACAAAGAGATAACACCCAAAATCTTACTACCCCTCTGATATCATACAAAGCTATTAATAGTACCATTGACTATATTGCCTATGCTGTGATTTTCACCTTGTGACTACCGTGTTACCCTGAAAATAAGACGTAGCCAGACCGTCAGCTCTAATGTGTCTTTTGGAGCAAAAATTAATATAAGACCGGGTCTTATATTAATTTTTGCTCCAAAAGACACTTTAGAACTTAGTGGCTAGGTCTTATTTTCGGGGAAACGGTATATATACAGAGGGTGCCAAAAATATGTATACACATTTTAAGAAAGGAAAAAACTATTAAAATTGTAATACTCAATATGTACCAATAACAAAAGATGAATACAAATCACGTTTGACTTCTGCAATTACAAGAGGTGCTCAAAGTGCTTACCATCAGTGTAATCTTAATACAGTTTTTGCCTTTCTTAAAATGTGTATATATTTTTTGGCACCCTGTGTGTGTGTGTGTTTGTGTATTATAGTTGACATTCAGTATTATTTTATTTTAGTTGTACAGGGTTGTATTAGGCATTTATATAATCGATGAAGTGATTCCCCCCAATGAGTCCAGTACCCATCTGATACCCTACGTAGTCTACAACATTGATTACATTCCCCATACTGCATTTCACATCCCTGTGACTGTTTTGTGACTACCAATTTGTGCTTTCTAATCCCTTCACCTTCTCCCCCGACCCCCATCTAGCTCTAGCTCTTAGGTATACACTTTACACGGCATTTAATTAGAAGACAGAGCTGTGTATTGTGCACTGGATGTTGCCTAAGGACAGAGTCATGGTGTTTTTATTTTTGTTATAATGGCATAGATTGTAGCATAAAAGACCTAAAATAACAGTGGTGATGAATTTCAGGATGCTCTGTTTGTATGTGTATGGAGATTTGTGGACAGGGCAAGATTTTTATTTATTTTTAATTTTAATTTATTTTTTTAGTTTCAGGTGTACAAAGCAACTTAATAGTTAGATATGTAAACCCCTCATTAAGTGATAACCCACCCCGCAAGCTACTACCTCTCTGACATCTTACACAGCTGTTATAATACCATTGACCATCTTCCCTATGTTGTACTCCACATCCCGTGACTATAAATACCTATATATTTAATAATAGTTGACATTCAATATTACTCTACTTCAGCTTTCAGGTGTAGAACGCATTGCCAGGCATCTACACAGTCTATGAAGTGATCCCCCTGATAAGTCCTGTGCCCATCTGGCACCTTACATGATTTTTACAACATTGTTGATTCGAATCCCCATACTGCATTAACTACCAATTTTTTTTTTTTTTTTAAATCATTTCCAGCTAAAGCCTCCAGTCTTTTTTTTTGTTTTTTAAAGATTTTTATTGGGGAAAGGGAACAGGACTTTATTGGGGAACAGTGTGTACTTCCAGGACTTTTTTCCAAGTCAAGTCGTTGTCCTTTCAATCTTAGTTGTGGAGGGTGCCGTTCAGCCTCAAGTTGTTGTCCTTTCAGTCTTAGTTGTGGAGGGTGCAGCTCAGCTCCAGGTCCAGTTGCCGTTGCTGATTGCAGGGGGCGCTGACCACCATTCCTTGCGGGAGTCGAACCGGCAACCTTGTGGTTGAGAGGACACGCTCCAACCAACTGAGCCACCCGGGAGCTCAGTGGCAGCTCAGCTGAAGGTGCCATGTTCAATCTTAGTTGCAGGGGGCACTGCCCACCATCCCTTGCGGGACTCGAGGAATCGAACTGGCAACCTTGTGGTGGAGAGCCCACTGGCCCATGTGGAAATCGAACTGGCAGCCTTCAGAGTTAGGAGCATGGAGCTCTAACCGCCTGACCCACCAGGCCGGCCCTTAACTACCAATTTGGATTTCTTAATACCTTCACCTTTTTCACCCTGCCCCCAACCCCATTCCCATTTATCACCCTGGTAGATCTAGTACCTATTTGGCACCATATCCAGTTGTTACAATATTATTGACTATATTCCTTACGCTATACCCTACATCCCCATGACGACTGTGTAACAACCAATTTGTACTCATTAATCCCTTCCCCTTTCACCCATCCTTAACCCCCCTCTCATCTTAAAGAAGTCCCTCTAAGATTCCTTGTAATACTGGTTTGGTGGTGATGAACTCCTTCAGCTTTTTCTTGTCTCGGAAGCTCCTTGTCTGTCCTTCAATTCTAAATGATAGCTTTGCTGGTAGAGTAATCTTGGTTAGATGTTGTTGCTTTTCATCACTTGGAATATTTCCTGCCACTCCCTTCTTGCCCGCAAAGTTTCTGTTGAGAAATCAGCTGCCAGTTTTATGGGGGCTCCCTTATAGGTGACTGCTTTTCTCTTGCTGCTTTTAAGATTCTCTGTCTTCAACCTTTGGTGTTTTAATTATGATGTGTCTTGGTGTTGGCCTCTTTGGGTCTGTCTTGTTTGGGACTCTCTGCACTTCCTGGTCTTGTATGTCTATTTCCTTCACCAGGTTGGGGACGTTTTCTGTCATTATTTCTTCAAATAAGTTTTCAGTTCCTTGCTCTCTCTCTTTTCACTCTGGTACCCCTATAATGAGAATGTTGGTACGCTTGATATTGTCCCAGAGGCCCCTTAAACTCGCTTCAATTTTTTGAATTCTTTTTTTTTTTTTTTGCTGTTCTGGTTGGGTGTTTCTGCTACCTTATCTTCTGCATTGCTGGTTGAATCCTCTGCTTCATCTAATCTGTTGATTCCCTGTAATACAGTGGTACCTCGGTTTTTGAACATAATCCGTTCTGGAAGATGGTTCGAGTTCTGAAACATGCAAAAACCGAGACACAGTTTCCCCATAGAAAGTAATGCAAAATGGATTAATCCATTCCAGACCTTTAAAATCAACCCCTAAAACCGCAAATTTAGCATGAATTTTACTATCTAATGATACCATAGATCCATAAAATTTATGGCGTTCGTAAACCTAAATGTTTGTCAACGGAGATGTTGGAAAACCGAGGAACCAGTGTATATTCTTCATTTCCATTATTGTATCCTTTATTTCTGACTGGTTCTTTTTCATGGTTTCCATCTCCATTTTTATGCTTCCTATCTCTGTTCTCCCTGAGATCATTGAGCATTCTTTTTATTTTGACTTTTATTTTAAGTGTGTTTTTCCAGGACCTGTCAGCTCCAAGTCAAGTAGTTATTTCAATCTAATTGTGGAGGGCATGGCTCACAGTGGCCCATGTAGGGATCGAACCGGCAACCTTGTTGTTAAGAGCACTGCACTCTAACCAAGTGAGCTAACCGGTCGCCCCATTGAGCATTCTTATAACCAGTATTTGGAACTCTACGTCTGATAGATTGTTTATCTCCGTTTTGCTTAGTTCTTTTTCTGGAGCTTTGTTCTGTTATTTGGGACATGTTTCTTTGTCTCTCTATTTGGCTGCCTCCCTGTGTTTGTTTCTATGTATTAGGTAGGGCTCCTATGTCTTCCGGTTTTAGCAGAGTGGCCTTCTGTAGTAGGTGTGCTGTGGGGCTCAGTGGCACAGTCTTTCTGGTCACCTGAGCTGTGTGCTCCAGGTGAGTCCCTTGTGTGGGTTGTGTGTGCCCTCCTCTTGTAGTTGAGCCTTGGTTGATAAGTGCACATTGGTGGGAGGGACTGACCCTAAGGCTCACTGGATGTGAGGACTGGCCTTGACTACAGTGGAAGGGTTGTTGTTGCAGGGCTGACCCTACAGAGCAGGATCTGCCTCAGCAGGACTCTGGTGCCCACCCAATCCGCCCCTTAGGTGTGTTGTACTTGGAGGCAGCTGGGTAATGCTCCAGCTTGTTTTGAAGCTGGCCACTGGGGGCGCCAGCCCCAGGACCACCTTGGAGAGCATCTGCTGTAGGTCTACTTCAGCTGTGCCCTGCACCCCACGCACCTCCGGCCCCCCCCCGGGCCACCCAACAGGAGCCACAAAGAAATCCGCTGCCACCAGTCACCAGTGCTGAGCTTGGAAGCGCCTTGAGAGGCCATGCCACAAACGAAGGCTGGCTGCCGCTAGTGCCACACTTAGGGCTGCTCATCCAGAGGTACAGGACGCAGTCAAGCCAGATGCTGCTTGTCTGGGGTCTGCGAACCTTTAAGAGACCCTAGGAAAGTCTGCAGCTTGAGCCAAAGCTGGCTGTCTGCATGAAAAAGCCTCTGAAAGCAGCCTGGGTGTGCCCAAAAGTTGGGCGGGCCTGGGTCTTGAATCGCCAGGGCATGGCGAACGATAGGAGGAGACTCAGATATGGCAGTTACCTGCGTCTGCATGCAGGGAGCGGGAGCCCTCAGCAAAGAAACAATGGCCTCTACCAGCGCCAGCTCACCTGTCCAGGAGAAAGCCGCCTCTCCAGCCCCTGTCCCAAGGCAGACAACTTAATTCCCCACTGTATGTCCCTGCCGCCTTTCCAGCTGCTGCCCCAGCGCTGGAGCTCAGAGCGAGTGATTCTGTTGGTGGGTAAGTCCTCGTGCAGTCCATTTAAGCGGAGCCCCTGTGAGTGCAGCAGTACTTGGTCTCACTCAGTCACAATCTACTGGTTTTCACAACCGGAAATTATGGGGACTTCTTTCTCTGGCACTGGAACCCGGGGCTGGGATCTCTCGCTCCTCTGGGGGCGTGGGAGAACCTCCACAGCTAAAATACTCCTCCCCATCTTGAATGGTCACATGCAGGTGTGAGACCAGCCCGTTCTGGTCTCTGCCCCTCCTACTGCGCGTCCTTGGTTGAAAGGCTTCAGTTTAGATTGGTTTTAGGTGATTTTTCAATACTAGTTGTTTTGCAGATTAGTTGTAATTTTGATGTGGTTGTGAGAGAAGGTAAGCACAGCATTTACCTACTGTGTCATATTGGTTATCTCTGGACAGGACAAGATTTGATTGCTTCCTTAGGTAACTGAGAAGACAAGGTTTTTTAATGGAGGTTCCATTTCACATGATGAGCTTGAGAAGAAGGAAGAATGAAAGGATAGGATAGTACTTCCACACCAGGTCCTGATGCCACACTTTGTCAGTCATGTTGAGGTTAAAAGAATATTTTTTCTGTTTACGAAACTAATATTCTGTGAAAATCCAAATATTGTGGAATGTCATATAGAATGCCATGTAGAATGTTCCATCAGCCCCAGAGGTAATCATTGTTTAAAATGACTTTAGGAAAGGAAGAAGCTACGAAGAGGAGTCAGGTAGAGATGAAAGGGGATAATAATACAAGATCAGAGTGTTTGATCAATGACCGGTGTCTCCATTTGATTCCCTACCCCAATTTTAGTGCTTGTTGTGGGCCAACATTTGTCGGTCACCCTGGGAATACAGAGGTAACTGAGATTTGAATGCTATTCTTAGGAATTTCTTTGTGGTGGGGAAGAGTATCTAATACAAGTGAGAAAGTACATGTTTCATAAGAAGTATAGATATGATGCTGTCGGCATTCAGTTTTATTTGCAGCTGTGTAGGCAAAGCAAGAGTTGGAGAGTGAGTTGGCATTTGAAGTCTGAATAGATTCTGAATAAGAAATCCCTGGGGTGAATATTAGTTTCGTAAACATTTCCGCGTACTGAAAATTGTGAGCAAGGCAGATTCAGAAAGCAGTCCAGTTTGTGTGGAGCATGGAGCTTGAGAAGGTAGGAGGTAGTGAGAAATAAGTCACAGGGCAGGCTGTGGGTCAGATCATGGGAGGTCCTTCATGCTAGGCCCAGCAGTATGGAGCTTATGCTTTAGGTCAGCATTTCTCAAAGTGTGAGCTATATATCATCTGCCTCAGAATCACCTGAGATGATGGTTGTGAAAATGCAAATTCCCTGGCCTCCATTCCTGACCTGAATCAAAGTCTCTGTGCCTGAGGAATTGGGCATTGGGAAGCCTTTGAAGTTTTTTGAGGCAGGAAGTATGTTTTGTTCATTGTTGTGAACCAGAGAATAGTGTGTGGCATTTTTACTGACTGACTGGATGGACGGATGAAAGAATTTTGTGTAAAGATGGTTTGGAAGTGGCTCAGACCAGAGGCAGGAACATCAGTTGCAGTGGTTGAAAAAAATTGTTTAATGCATGGAAAATGTGCACACTATATTAAGTGTGAAAAAAGGAATACGTATAGTATGAATTCAGTTTGGGAGAAGAACACCCTCTGAATCCACTCCAGACCATGATTTCAACACTGAGTTTTGCCGATATACCATGGTCACAAATTCATTTTCCTGAAGTTTATATTTTTTTCTCTTAGTTTATGAGCATCTTTGAAGGCAAGCATTGTATATTGCTTTTGGAATTCCATAGTTATCTTTCAGTTTGGGGTGCCTAATTGATGGTCAATTTGTGTGTGTTAAATAAATGTTAAATCTATGTTGTGTTATATGTTATAGATAGGAAAAATAGAGGCCAGAATGTTAGAAGTTCTAATTTCTAGGTAGTAATATTACTAGTGATTTTTAAAAATTGGTAACACCCCATTGGTAGATTTTATTGCAGTCAAACTTGTAGAGAGATGAATCACACAGTTAACATATTTTAGTGTCTGTCATGTCCTTGGGTGCCAGAAACCATGGAGAAAAGGACATGTGAACAGACATTAAGATTCTTTAACTTGATTTAAGGTAACTTAAATGAGAGTTACTGGTCATTTGTACTTCTATAGAAAATAAAGGAGATGACAAAACCATTTATTTTTTAATCAGAACAAAGTCCACAATGTTATTTTATAGTAATCTTTGTGCAGCCTTTCAGGCTGTTGGACTGTGAGGGTCTGAAAAAGGATAGACATACTGGGAGTGGAACGAAGGGCACAGAGGGAGAAATGAGGTAGCGTGAACTGAACTGAGACTGATCTGAGAGCCTGGGAAAGGAAGGAGGGAAAGGAAGGAAAGTTGATGTGGTTTAAGTACATAGGACAGGTGCCTCTTCTCCAGGCTGCTGGATGGGAAGATTTTTAATTCTTATGACCCCCCCTTCCATCTTATCAAACTTCTTCCCCAGATGTTTTCGGTACCTTCTGAACAGTTGTTTGTTCTTTGTTATTAGCAACATGTTTATGTCTTCATTCGTTTTTTTTTCTCCCTGATATATGGGATGTATGAAATGAAAAGAAATAGTTGACGGATAAACTCCATTGCTTCATCCAATTCTCAGAGAAAGCATCTTTACCATTTTTTAAAAATTATTTATTGGAATATTGGGGAACAGTGTATTTCTCCAGGACCCAAGCAAGTCGTTGTCCTTCAATCTAATTGTGGAGGGCGCAGCTCAGCTCCAAGTCCAATCGCCGTTTTCAATCTTAGTTGCAGGGGGCGCAGCCACCATCCCATGTGGGAATTGAACCGGCAACCTTGTTGAGAGCTCGCGCTCTAACCAACTGAGCCATCCGGCCGCCCCATCCTTATCCTTTTATTTATGAAAGCAGTGGAACATTATGAAAATACCTCAAACATTTTGCAAGAATTTATTTTTGCCCACTTTACTAAGGTAAAATTGACATACAAGAAAATTCACCGGTTGTACAAGTAAGTGTATAATTTGATGAGATTTGACATACGTATTTAGTGTGTAACCACCAGCATAAACATCATATGGGACACTTCCATCACTGCAAAAAGTTCCTCATGCCCCCCCCTCCCCTTTTTTTAAAGGAGGGCGCAGCTCACAGTGGCCCAGGTGGGGATCGAACTGGCAACCTTGGTGTTATTAGCACCACACCCTAACCACCTGAGCTAACTGGCCACCCCTTCTCACACCCCTCTCAGCAACCACTGATCTGATTTCCAAGTTTCACCTTTTCTAGACTCAGAGAGTGATAACAGTGTGTAGTCTTATGTGTCTGGCTTTTTTTCACCTAGCATAATGGAACCTTTGAGATTCAGCCATGTTGTCAAATGTATTAGTAGTTCTTTTTTATTGTGAAGTAGTCATTAGTTATGTGGATACACTATAATTTGTTTATCCATTTACCAGTTGATAGATATTTGGTTTCTTTCCACTTCTGGGGCTATTATGATTAAATCTCTAAGAACATTTGCTTTTAAGTCTTTGTGTGGATGTATGTTTTCTTTTCTCTTGGATTAATACCTAGGCATGGAATTACTGGGTCATATGGTAAATGTATGTTTAAGTTAATAAGAAACCGCCACGCTTTCCCAAAGTGGCTGTGCCGTTTTGCTTTCTCATTAGCAATATATGAGAATTCCAATTGCTCTACATCTTCAATACTTAGTATTGTCAGCCTTTTAAGTTGTAGCTTAAGTTTTAGTGGTTGTGTAATGCTATTACTCTGATTTTTAATCTGCATTTCTCATAATGTTGAGCTGCTTTTCATGTGCTTATTTCCCATCCATATGTCTTCACTGGTAAAATGTTTAGATTTTGCGAATTTTTTATTATGTTGGAGGTTTTATTATAAGAATTCTTTATACTGCATGGGTATATTTTTTGTAAATATTTTCTTCCAATTTATATCTTTTCATTTTCTTAATAGTATCTTATGAGGAACAAAAATTTGCTTATGACTATGAACATTTAAATTATGCATTTTTGATATAGTTCATTGGTTAAAGCAGATCTTTGCAGAAATACTTTCACCCACTGTAAGGAAATATATCAAACATCATAAAAAGTGTCAAGTAAATAAAATTATAGCCTTAAGATAGAAGACAGTGGTAGAACGTAGATTTTTTTTTTGTAATTTAAAATTGATTGGTTAGAGAAGACAATAGGATATTATAACCATTGTTTAGTTAACCACACTACAGCAGAATTTATTCTGAAGATTAAATACTTATAAAATGGTACATTATTTAAGAAGTATTTTGTTGACATGAGTAGAATAGTTTTCCATTTTTTAAGTGATGTAACTAACACATTTTGCAGAAAGCAGATGTGCTTGTGATCTATGCAGACTGGTTTCAGTGAAGGATTTCATCTACACCAGAGGGTGTTGCTTGTAGCAGTTTATGAGATGCCATGATTGTTAAGCAGAGACTTATTTTAAGAAATCTGTTTTAATATATGGCACCCATTTCATTTTGAAAACCAGAGCCAACTTTTAAGAGCTACTAAAATGAAAAGTCTAGAGGGAAGGACTCTGTTCCTTGTCTGAGATCAAAACATTGTCTAAAATCTTTTCCCTATCTCAAATTTATTTCAAGGAAAGTGGCAGCATTCACTTACCATAGTTCATTATTTTTAGTGAGTGTTGGTTACTAATTTCATTGAATACATTGTTGTGTAGAATACATTGTCGTAATAAAAGATTTAATACAGAATGAAGAGTGAAAAATCTTTCATTTTCTCTTATCCTGAATTCCCTGTCTGCATTGTCAGTTTAAGATGTGTCCTTCCAGTTCTCTTTCTAGGAATGTACACATACATATTAAACATACCTTTTTGTTTGTTTTACACAAAAGGGTTATTTTACTATGACTTTTCATACTAGTCTTGAGTGATCTTTCCAAGTCAGTTCACATGGGTTTACCTCAGTCTTAATGACTGCATGTTGTTCCATGCGTAGTGCAGATGAAACGTAAGTTACTTAATAATTCTTTACCTATTAGTGGAATCTTGGGGCTTAAACTTTTTTTTTTAAACTATTACAGATAGGTACAGTGAACATCTTTGTGGACATACGAACTATTTCTTTAGGATAGATTTATAGAAATTGAATTGCTGTCTGAAAGGGTATATGGACATACTCTTAAATTTTTATGTATACTGTTCATTTCTTTCTAAAAGGCATAAAGACTTACAAGGACTGTAGAAGTTGTGTCTCATTTCAAAAATGATTGCTGGGACACTGCTCTGTTTCTGTCTTCAGTCACCCTGAAGATAAGAGACCTGTCCTTTTTTTCTCTTTCTGATTTCTGAGTTCTGCTTCTATTCCACATCGCGTTTTCTGGGCACATCTCATGTGCCGGGCTCTGCCGTGGGTGCTAGTTTGGAGGACAGAGCTCTTGCCTTCAAAAAAATTCAACAAATTCTCACCTGAGAGATACCACTCCAGGGTCTTACCACACTAGTACTAAGGATTTTTTGCAACAGAGACTTGGGCTTTTAAGTACATATTACAGCCTGTTTTATAGAAATGTTTTTGTAATATTTATAATAATGAGCTTTTGTAGTTTATTAGCTATATTGTGTAAAAGCATGTTAAGATTGTTTAGAGGTATGTTGTAAAAAGCATGAGACATTTATGTGCCAACTTTTTTTCTTTAATACAGGAATGGGTAGGACAGGTGGAAATAAGTGCCCTTTCTCTGATGTACAGGTAAACACTCTAATAACATTAAACAAAAATAAAGTTAGTGGGAAATTAGTATATTCCATTATACTAAAACTGTTTAAATAGCAGTTTTATGCATTGGTTATGAAGTGTATTTTCTAAGTTGTTTCTGACATTTAGATATGTCAACGTTTAGAAATTCTAATATTCAAAATATTTTTGGAAAAGCATACAGAAATTTTTCCAGGCCTATAAACTATATCACTTACCAATCAGCCTGATAGAGAAATTATTTTCTACTTTGTCAAGGCTGGCATTAAATGGCCACTAAACTAGGCAAAACACACGTTATTAATTTTACTACTATTGACTAATAGAGGAGCAGGTGAATGCTTTATTTTTTTGTTTTCAAAATGCTTTTATATATTGCTTCCTTATGATTTCTGAGTTTTGAGGTCTCCTTTTAGAATTATATCTGAAGTCACACATATGCAAATTATATTTGAAATTGTATTAAAAATACTTTTATATAGGTATTTTACAACTTATTCCATTACTGCCTTTTGTTTACTGCTATATCTTTAATGCCCAGACCAATGCTTGGCACATACTAGGCTCTTGATGAATGAATGATTGAATGATTAAATCTCAATTTATGAAATATATTCCATAAGCAGTAATTTCTAATGTTATTTTCAGGAAAGATTTTGTAATTTATCGGGAACCAAATGTTTCTCCTTCACAAGTAACTGAAAATAATTTTCCTGAAAAGGTAAGAATTTTTCTAAATGTTTCCTGAAGGATTTAAGTAAAAGAACCACTCAGTTGCTACCTTGACCTCCTAAGCAATAATTTTAAAGTGATTTTTCGAAATATTTCTACATGAAGGTTACCTGATGATTTTTTTTAAGTTCCTGTTAATCATCGATCCATATTATTTTGTATATGTTTTTCTCCACAAATCACTGTGTTGGACCCTGTCATAACATTTTACCAAAGGGAAAAATATTGCATGTGATTAATTAGATTATTGTTTTACATCAATATAAACATTAAATAATAAAATAACTTGTGAAAATAGGTTCTGCTATTGCATCCAGAAGTACTTTGGTAATTGTGATATATTTACCATTATAAAGATAATTTGCTGGTTAAGGTGTCATTATCTATTCACAAAGCAGAAACAATTGAAAAATTACATTAAGTCTAGGAAGAAAACTGATTCATTATAAGAAAAACTAATTTGTGTTAATTAGCTGATTGGTAATCATTCAGGCCAAATATAAGTGTCTTATCACCATTCTAATGGTGGTTAGGAGGCAGGGAATTGAATGAAGGACTACCTGTGTAAAGACTTGGGCTTTCCAAGGTGCTTGGCTCTGGATCTCACCTTTCTCAGTATTGGAATATGACATAATTAAACAAAATGTGTGTGCATTTCTCTTTGCATAAGTAATTGACTAGTTAGGAAGTACAGTTGACCCTTGAACAACATGGATTTGAACTTCATGGGTCCACTTATACATGGATTTCAAAAATAAATATACATTCTGTCCTCTGTGTCCCAGAGTGTCACATTTGTGGATTCAGCCAACCGCAGATCAAAAACGGTATTTTCCATCCAAGGATGGGAATCTGCAGGTGCGGAGAGCCAAGTGTATACATTGTTCTGTACCATTTTATATAAAGGACTTGAGCATTCTCTGATTTTGGTATTGCGGGGGTGGGAGCTGGGGACTGTGTTCTGGACCAATCTACTGTGGATATTGAGGGAGGGCTTGTTAAGTTTTGGGAGAGTTAAAAGTTACATGTGGATTTTTGACTGCGCCCGGGGTCAGTGCCCCTAACCCCCACATTGGTTCAAGGTTCACTGTACTTAAAACTATAAAGAAGCAGGAAAAAATCTTTTGAGCCTGCTTGTTAAAGGTAAGCATTAATAAGATTTTGGAATATTTTCTTAAAAGCTCTTGACTCTTGTTCTTTAAATAGTTGAAATCATGCTGTTTTCATATATTGTAGTTTTTATGATCCATAAGCATTTCCCCAAGTCATTAAGAACTTCTGATTTAATGACTAGGTAACATTTTAGTATATGGATGTACCGTAGTTGACTGCATTGGAGCTTTAGGTAGCTTCTAAAATATTTACTTTCTGTTTAGAAATTATTTATTAGTACTTCAGAGATATTGTAGGTAATAAGTGGCTATATAAATGTCGTATGTGAAGGACTGAAAGCTGTCTTTTATTTTTCCCTTTCAGGTTTTACTGTGTTTTTCAAATGGAAATCATTATGATATTGTCTATCCCATAAAGTATAAAGAGAGCTCTGCTATGTGTCAGTGTAAGTATCTCTCTTGTGTTTGTATAGGAAATGATATTCCTAAGCTACCCAGTCTTAATACAAACAAGTCAGGGCAAATATATTCTTGTATAAAAAGATATTTCTGGGAACATTAGGTTACCAAAAATATTAATACTATAATAACTGGGGGGAAAAAGAGCTAGTAGCTTGAGTTTGACTTGTAAATACAAAGTTATTTCATTCCTGCAGTCATTAAGTTTAATAATAAGGATTTGTATGTGTTTTTAAAGCTGCTGGTGTATAGCTTGAAAGCCTAAATGACCGAGCAAATCAAACATTTGATTGTATTTAGCTCTAGAGTAGGGGTTGTTAACCTTGGCATTATTGATCTTTTGGGCCAGGTAATTCTTTGTTGTGGGAGAGGGCTGTCCTGTTCGTTGTAGGGTATTAAGTAGTATCCCTGCCATCTACACAGTAGATGCCAGTAGATTGCTCTCCCATTGTGACAATCTAAAATGTCACCAGATTTTGCCACATATTCACTGGGAGGATAAAAGGCTTCCTTCCAGTAGTTCCTTGCTTTACCTCTTATCATCTGTTCTGACAAAGTGCACATCACTCATACAAAGCAGTAGTTGGGCATATAACAGCTTTTTCCCCTGTTGTTAAGCCAGTGGTGACCAGTAAGATAATGTGTAATGCAGATTTCTAAAATTGGTCTCTTTTGAGGTATGAAAGTCTAGCTGTCTAAATCCTGGGCTGTTTCCACCTCTCCCAGCTAGTCAAAATCTGGACGTTACAGCTTTGGGAAGGATATCTCATGGAGCCTACCTTCCTATATTTCTCAGTGTCTGTGGTTTCGATGATATCAGGGGTAGAAGAAAGATGATCTGTGAGACGGAGGTCTCTTTGGGGACTCATTTCGAGGGTGGGCACCCATTGTTGATGAATTCTTAGTGCCCTTGTTTTCATAAAGATTACTGTAGTAAAACCAAATGAGAGTCCTAAATTCTATATGTAAGTGTTTTTGACTATTTGGTCATATATATTTCCATGTGTTTTTTTTCCATTTTTTTTGGTTTTGTTTTTGTTTTTAAAGCAAAACAATTGTGTATGCTTCTTTAGTGGTTGCAGAGAACACATTTTATAAGTTTCTTTTTAGTCTCTTATGAACAGTTATCTACTTTCTAGTAGTCTTACTATTTTCCATCCAAACCTCTTAAGGTTGGGCAGATTGTATAGCATCTATAATTCTCAAATTCCTTGTCCATACAATTAGAATAATTACATTATTGTGTGCTGGGATTAAATATGAAGGTACGTAAAGGCTTAACACAGTATATAGAGTATAGTAATTGTTCAATATGCATGTTTAGCTTTTATTATATTTGTTTCGCAGTTGTGATACCTTTTTATGTTATTATTAGTTTTTAAAATTGTATATCTTATTAAATTATTTCAAACTAACTGCACAGACAGAAATTCTGGCTGCTCTCTAGGTAAATTTCTGATTAAATTGTGTTGACCATGAGATGTTGCAGATGTCTAGTTAGGATTTTAGAAGCCTGGGCAGTAGACATTCACAATTTTATGTTAGAACATAAAATTAGTTAATGTTGTATAACATCTCTCTCTTGTTAATTGCAGCTCTCCTTTATGAATTGCTGTATGAGAAGGTCTTTAAAACTGATGTTAGTAAAATCTTGATGGGACTAGACACCTCTGAAGTAGCTGATGAAAACAACAGTGAAATATCAGATTCAGAGGATGACAGTTGCAAGTAAGAATGAATTTAAGTTCTGAAATACCATTATAGTGCCACACAAAGAAATGGTTCAGTAAATGTTGCTGCATGGCGTTGCCTGACACATTGCAGTATTATGATATTCCTAAAATAGAGAAATGTGCAGAAGTTTCTTTTTCCCTGCCACTAATTTTGGGACTGTTTCTTTTGAAAATTGATGTTTTGGGTTGATAAGGATCTATTTCTATGTAATCTAGGTGTTGAATATATGTAGAATAGATTTGGTCCTACCTATATGTGTGTATATTAGAAAATTTTAAGGTTAACCTGTCAATTATTTACGTATCCAGGGATGAAAAAGAGCCCATTTTGATTTACTTTATTTTATTGTTTTCTTTCTTAGATAATGCCACCTCTTTTTCTTTTTAGATAAAAATCCCAAGGTGGGGTAGAAGTGTGAACAGCCTCTGTTTAGGTTGTGAATAGCATGTAACTTTGATTTTCTGAGGCTTATTTTCTTTTTCCACACAGGACGTGTAGGGTAGTGGTTAAAAGCTTGGGCTCCGGACAGGCATCTAAACCTGGTTTCAATCCTGGCTTCCTGCCAACTTACTAGACTTGGGGCAAAGTTACTGTATTTGGCCATGTATAAATAATGTGCACTTTTTGGCCCAAACTTGTGAGGGAGAAATAAGGGTATGTATTATACATGGGTAGTAGTACTAATTATGTATCCATACAAATGTTCTTAATTCTTTTATTTATGCTTATGAGTTAAAAGTGTAACTCTAGAAATCAATAACAATATCCGTATGCAAAATAACATCCTGGAATATAACAATTGGTTTTGTTGAACTTAGGACAAACTTGCAATGACGAAGAATTCTTGACCTTCTATGATGCGTAAATATTGTAAATGTGTTACTGGTACATAAAATTTCTTGTACCTGTATCTGTTCTTATGTTTTGTAATTATTTGTTACATAAAATTTCTTGTACCATAATATGTTAAAAAATAAATGCTAAAATTCCTTTACAATACAAAAAGCAAGTACCTAAATATAAACAAACAAAAATTTGAATTTAAAAAATTAAGATGAAAGATTTTTTCCCCTGAAAGTTTGGGCCAAAAACGTGGGTACGCATTATATACGGGAGCACATTATACCCGGCAAAATATGGTACTTAAATTCACTGAGAAGCCTCAATTCTGTAGCTAAAAGATGAGGATATATTTCTTCAAAGGGGAGAATTTATAAGAATTAAATGAAATAGCATTCAAAGTGTAGTCTATTTCTTAGATAGTGTGTCTAACATATATTAGTTTTTATCAACAATTAAGAAGTTTGTATTTTATAAGAACCAACTCTTTTCATTCCCAGTGAAGCTAAATGTATATTATTCCTCTTGCATCTTAAATAGGGAAGTATCCTATTTGGTTACATACTGTGAAACTAGAGAAAGATGTAATTAAGCCTTAGGATATCAAATCTTTATGAAATACTTAAATCTCCTTTTATCTGTAGTTCTAGGCATTTGCTGAATTAAATTTTTCTGATCCTGATTGAAAATTTGATTGACTACCATGTCTTTGTATGAAGGAAATGAATCATTTAGGTTAGAATCTGGGTCTGCCTTTGTAAATATAACGCTAGGATAGACTAACTTTGCATAGATCGTTCTGCTCCATGGTTTTCTCCAGGCACCTGTCTGATTAAGACATGTCATTAAGCATAGAGGAAAGTTAACCAGGGAAGGTGTGCTCCTTGTGCTGTTGTTTTTCTTTTTATACTGTACTTTTGTAGCCCTTGAAACATGGAAGCCTTTCTGGTTAACTTTCTGTTGTATTATTAAAATTTCTTTTGATTTGTGTCACATCTGGCTTAGAGTGGACAAGCCTTCAATTATGAAATACTGCTATATAGTTATGGCAAAATAGGTAGGTAATGAGGAAGGACCAAGGATGTCATTGTACTCTTGTGCCTGGATTCTTTTTGCGTTCATATTGGTCAGTTCTGAAGTACTGGAAATGATGGGTGCATTTTTAGTGTAGACTGTATACACTTGGGGTCTCTTAAAGATTACTGAGTTTAAGGGTATACACTTGGAAAATGTCCTGAAAACTAGAGATTGATTTAAAGACGAATTGTAGCACAGAAGAGGAGTACAGGGAGCCTCTCATCACATATCCCACTAGACTTGCGATCACTCTGTTGCAGCCTTGCCAGCCCCTTGGTCACCCCAGGGTCTTTGTACTTGCTGTCTGTCCCCTCTGCCTGGAATACTAAATAGCCAGCCATAAGCTTTGCTGTCTCACCACTTTTAATTCTTTATTCAAAAAGAGATCTCACGTCGTTTCCTCATTCCACTTTTTATCATTTGAAGCCTATAACTCAGCACTATCATTTTTTCCTACCGACGCCCCCATAGCACTTACCAGCATTTAACATACTGATTACTTAGTTTGTATCTACTCTTAATAGAATGTACATCTTGTTATAGTGGAATATTTTCTTTAATGGAGCCTCACCTATATATTAAAAAAAGGGAAATTTTTTACATTGAATGTTTTATAAACTCATTCTGTCCACCCAAATTTCTTTTTTTTTTTAGTTTATTGGGGTGAAAATTGTTAGTAAAGTCACATAGATTTCAGGTATACAACTCTGTATTATTACATCATCTATAAATCCCATTGTGTCTTCACCACCCAGAGTCAGTTCTCCTTCCATCACCATATATTTGTTACCAAATTTCAATCTATATATGTTTTCTTGATTGAGCCAGTAGGATTACTGATAAAAGTCTTTGACTTATCTCCCTCCCTCCCTCTCTCTTCTCTCTCTTTTTCTGACACACACACACACACACACACACGCTCACGCTCACTCCTTCTCCATATACACTTTACTAAAACTTGTATGAGCTCATTGGAATATAGCAAGGGTGTCAAAACTGCGGCCCTGCAATCCATTTTCATATCACCCGCAGCAAATTCCAAAAATATATTTAGTTTACTTAAATAAACCAGGTGAGGCAATATGTACTTCACCTTGAGTGAGTGGCCCGGCTGTTTGTGTATTTTACTGCATATGGCCGTTGGTGAAAAACGTTGAAAAAAGTTTGGACACCCCTGGAATATAGCTTTGACTTTTGGAATATAATTGACTTTTTTGAGATTTTTATATGAAGTTTGACTAAGTTAATTGCCTGCAAACACATTTTGTACTCCTAATTATAGTTACATGTCTTCCTTTGTAGGAGTAAAGCTACCACTGCTAATGCTGTGAATGGATTTAAAAACTTGTCAAGTGATCAGGTATTTTTTTTTCTGTTAATAATATAAGAGCTTATGAAATTGTAATCTTATTTTTTTTCCTCTTTTCTGGTACATTTTCAGTACTCAGGAGCATCTACTAGTAAGAAATTTTTCAGCAACTTTAATTTTTGAAGTTTTGTTTTGATTTTATTCTTAAACGTATCTCAAACAACAATGTTATGTAAGCATTTCTGTGTTGATTGGACTTCCTGACTTTGTTTGTTTAGCATCTGAAAAACAATGGGAAATCCTCAAGCCTTCCTTTGTCTAGAAAGGTTCTTAAGTCACTCAATCCAGCAGTCTATAGAAATGTGGAATATGAAATTTGGCTGAAGTCTAAACAAGGTGAGTTTAAAAATCTGCATCTTCCATAAATTTGCTTTGTGGCATTGAAAATAATTATATCAACCTGATATTATACTGATAATTGTTTACAGCTCAACAGAAGCATGATTATTCCATTGCTGCTGGCTTACAATATGAAGTTGGAGATAAATGCCAAGTAAGTAATTATATAGAAGAAAAGATTTTACTTGAAATCTTGTTCTAACAGGAACCAAGAAAACAGATCAAGTTTGAATGTGTTGTTAATTTGGGGTTTCAGAATATATTTATAATATATACATTATAATAGTCACAAATATTTGGCATTTTAATCTATTTAAATACATTACCAAAATTGTATGTATGTAAATTTATCACATGATCTTTAAAAAACAATTCAGTCTTTGATACTATTTGCTTCAAAGAAGTAATAACTTTAGATTTTAGGACAAAGTTTCATTACAATTGGCAAATAATTTACTGAAATTGAATCAAGCTTGACATTATAGGTCAATATGTTTTGTTTATAAAAGTCTTCCTGAAAGATGATACATTTATAATCTTTTCTGTTGAAGAAAGGAGAGTGAACAAGAAGGAGTTTTACCATTTACTTTGAATAAACTACAGCTCTGGATTTAAGTAGCTCCTTAATAAAGGGAAATGTTGGATTAGATCAGTGTTTCTTGGAGTGATTTTGCACCCTGCCCCCCCTCCATTTAGCAATGTCTGCAGACATTTTTTTGTTGTCACAAATGAGACGGTGCTGTTGACATCTAGGTAGCATAGACCAGGGATGCTGCCAAACATCTTACACTGCGCAGGACCTCCCCGCCCCCTAACAAAGAATTGTCTGGTCCAAAGTGTCAACAGTGCCAATGCTAGAGAAACTGGATAAGATAATTTCCAACGTCCCTTTTCTGTCCTTTGTTTACTTAAAAAAAAATAAAAAGCTATTTCCCAAACAAAAACAACCCACATACACAAAAAACGTTATTTGGAAGATAATTTTCATCAAAAAGTGTTACCTTTTAAAAGCTAGTTTAAAAGAGCCACTGACAAGCATTTCTTCTTGACATGTGGGGAAATGCTCATTTCCTTTGTGGTAAAGTAGTTTATGTTTTAAGTATCTGATTGACCAGGATTATATCTGGGCACTTTTAAGAGCTTAATCATGTTCTGATTCTGGGGTATTTGAAAAAGGAAGAAGAGGATACGATTCACTTGTGTTCTTTCTTACGGGATTATCAGAAACATGCTCTAATTACAGAACAGAATTGTGGGATCTTTTACTAGGGTGCTTTGGAAAACATGGAAGACAACACAAGAGTAGAACCAGGAGGGCTTAGGGCTCCCCCCCTCTCGCTACCTCCTTAGCAGAGAAGAGAAGATTGCTTATCTTATGCTGCATCATTTAAGTTGTGTTTCTTGTTATTTCAAATCAAGCATATTTCCTTTGAGGTTGCAGTTGCTTTTGGTAAAGTAGATGCTGTTGATAAAGTAGATTGTAAAGCAGATACTTGTTTTAATTTTTTCCTTTTTAGAGTATTTTGTTTCTATTTCTACTACTTGACAATTACACTTGGATAAAATTTAATTGAAATTTTACTATGGAAACTGCTAGGACTCAAAGATGACTTGCTTACTGAAGTAAGCATGTAAGATGTAGTTTAAACTTTTGATAAATAATAACGTCAGAAAAATCTTTTTTATTATTAAACTGTTGGAAGAGAGGAAGGCGAAGTGTGTCCTGATGTGATTGGTGAAGAATGAAACCTCAGCTGAGGACTTGCACTAATAATGAAAGTAGGAGGTTACTCAGAGCACTGCTGCCTGCAGTGTTCCTAGTGATCCTGTGCAGTGAGGTGCAGGTGCCCTGTTTTGACTAGAAAGAAACTTAAGGAGTTACTCTTGTGTCACAATTTACTATTGGGAAATACCAGTTGTATGTTAGAGAACAGATAATGGATCTGTTTTTAGGGAGAAGATGGGTCACAATTACCCACTTTAAGTATTGGAAAAGTGAGAAGATAATATAGTAATAATAATTGATCTCGTGTCCTTTATATATATCATACCTCCCTCATCCCATCTCCAGAGGCCTATGACTTTGGTACTATTATTAGCCCCATTTTGCATGTGAAGACACTGAAGTATAGTTGTAACTTGCCCAAGGTCGAATTGCTGGTAAGTAGAAACGCCAGGCCTGGAATCCTGGTGTGTATGGTGCCACAGCCCTGAGTTCAGAACCAGGACACGCTGCCTCTCTTGTTTGGAGCTTTAGTAGATTGTGCTCCTACTTGAACTGGTTAGAAAAACAATTTAGAACAATTTTGGAAGGGTAAACAAAAAGTGTTTTAGGTTAGAGGTACATGAGTCTGGGAATTCAGAGAGACATATTATACACTCTTTTCAATTTAGTTTGTGTTTAACAATATATATTTTGTTTTCTCTTTAATTGAAAACAAAATAAAATTTAAAAAGTGATCCCTCGTGCAAGCAAGCAGGTGACTGATCTTTCTGGAATTGTTCAACAGGTTAGGTTGGATCACAATGGGAAATTTTCTAATGCAGACTTTCAAGGGGTTCACTCTGTGAACGGACCAGTTCTGGGTGAAGAACTTGGAAAGAAGTATGTACTGCTTTTCATCTAAAACACTTACTATCTTTTCCATTACCCTAATGTAATCATGGGAATTTCTAAATGGCCCCATTTATTTGCAAATTCAATTAAAGGTGTCGCCTATGTGTAGAAATATATTTATTTAGGTCTTTTAAAAAAACAGTTCTAATTCAAATTCAGTATCTTGCATGATGAGATAGTTTAAATAAAAATACTTGTTTTGTTGCTTACTGTTTAAAATGTGCCATTCTTCACAAAGGCATTTTGGGAAATTAACTGTTGTTAACTGTAAAGTGGGAGCTTTGGAGGGCAGGAACCATAATCATTTCTAATGTTCACTACTGCATTACATGGAGTTACTTTTCAGTAAATGTCAAATGGAGTAAAATTTTATGGTTAACTTTCTGTTACACAGTGTTACTTTAGAGCACCTTTTGTTTCAGTTGCTGCTGCCTTTATTAGAGGCACCTAAACTTTACTATGGAAAATTTCAACCATATGCAAAAATAAGGAGGATAGTACAGCGAACCCCAATATACCCATCACCCTATTTCAGCAATTAACATTTGGTAGTTTTTTCTAATCTGTTCTCCCTAGCCCCTTTTTTAAAAATGGAAATGAAATTGGAATGTCTCAAAAAATCTCAGACATCACACAATTTCTCATATACAACCTTAACTACAGTACCACCACCACATCTAATAGGACAGCAACCATTCCTTCTTTATCTGATCTTTTGCTTTGACTGTATTAAAGCATTTTAGTGTTTTTTTCAGGTTAGAAAATATGCTTTTGATTTATGTCATTTTATTTGATTAGAATTATATCTCGATTGCTAAATGCTTTGTTTTTACTTCAATTTGTTTTTAATACAAGAATTAAAACGGGAAATTATTATGTAAGTTGCAAATAAAATAGTTATGCAGAATTCTTTAATAGATACCCTTATGAGGAATACTTCAAGTTATTACAAGGTTTTTTTCTTCCTTTTGAAGACAATTACCGAAGAACCTCAAACCACCTCCCTCAGAAAGCTGGAACACAGTGTCAGGGAAGAAGATGAAAAAAACTTCCCTTTCTGGACAAAATTGCCATTCTGGTAGGAGCACATGAAGTTATTCTTTCTTTGGGAGAGGGATGATAGTACATGGGGTTGTTTATAATAAGAAAATTATGAGGTATTTTGGCTTCTTGTCACAGACGTGGATTACAGAGGGCCAAAGAATTCAAACAAGCCAGTAAAAGCCCCATCAGCACTACCTCCTCGACTCCAGCACCCTTCGGGAGTAAGACAGCATGCATACCCTAGTCATTCTGCAGGGTCACAGTCTCAGAAACCCACCAGCGAGCACAAAAATCTTAGGACACCCTCACAGACCATAAGGTAAACTTTCTGAATATAAGAGACGTAGAAATTAAGTGAGGGGCATTTCTTTTGTTTGCCGCATTACATGCTTTTGAGTAGTTACAACTTTTTGTTAATATGCATGTCTACAGCATATCAAAAGTATTGTTGGTAAACTATTATGTGAGGATTTCCGTCTTTATAATTCTCTTTAAACACATGACAGTAATGTAGGGCAAGAGATCTTTATTTTTGAATATTTTTTTTCAAATGATTTGATAGATCTTATCCTAGCCAAATCTTATTTCTGGTACTTGATAGTTTTCTGGTAGCCCGTAATATATTAAATACTGGATTCCAAATTGCATTCTAATATGCTCGCTTCGGCAGCGCATATACCAAATTGCATTCCAAATTCCTTGGAGGATCTCTCCCAACAAACAGAATTCTTTGGATGTTTCCCTTTATATAGGAAGTTAAGTCAACCAAGGTGGTTGGTTTACTGGTAAGTTTGGATTGTTTGTGGTAATGTGTCTTAAATGGGGTACCTGTTTTAGGTTTATGTAATCACAAATATCAGCATTCTGACTGAATATCCAGAGACAGATGAGTTTCAGGGTCATAAATTTCTGTGCTGTGGATTTTGTTTTTTCCCTAATCTGCCTTTCTGTGTAGTTTATAACCCTTCGGAGGTGCTTTATTTGAGAGTGTATCTTAAGTGCAGGCTGTCCTTTTCATGTAAACTCGGCCATATTTCCTGTGGGCGCTGGAGCCATCCTGGGTTACTGTGACCAGTGCATTCCCTGTCCAAGCTTCCTCTCCCCAACTGTCTCAACAGCTGTGGCATCATCAGCTTATGTGCTTGCCAAGCTCTAGTCTTTAGTTCCTTTATTTCTGGCATTTGGGCATTCCCCCTTTCTTGGGAATGTACTTAACATTTTGTCATTAATGATAGTTTATGTAATGTCTTCAAGACAGTTGTAGGTTCTTAGTCTGACGTGTTACCAGTACTTTGTTTCCTTTGCCTGGCGTAGCAAGGTACCACAAACTGGGTGGCCTAAAACAACAGACAGTTCTTCTCTCATAGTTCTGGTGGTAGAAGTCTGAAATCAAGTTGTCAGTAGGGCCATGCTTTCTCTGAAGACTCGAGGGGTGGTGGCAGGCATTTTAACCAGTGCAGGCAACGTACCTAAGAGGTCTGACTTATTTTGAATATTAACTTTGGAAACCATCGGAAAGTCATAGGCAGAAATGAGATTTTAAAAAAAAATTCTTATTTTTTTAACAGACTAGGAAAGAAGCATTATTTTCCCTTAAACACAGGGATACTCTGCGGTGTCTTAAAGATTAAAAAAGGGGCCAGCCGGGTGGCTCAGCTGGTAGAGCGTGAGCTCTGAACAACAGGGTTGCTGGTTCGATTCCCCCATGGGCCAGTGAGCTGCGCCCTCCACAACTAGACTGAAGGACAGCGGCTTGGAGCTGATGGGCCCTGGAAAAACAGTTCCCTAACATTCCCCAATTAAAAAAATGAATAAAAGATGAATTATGTAAAAGATCCATGTTATTTGTTAAAAAAGAAATTAAAATACACATAGACTACTGAATGGCTAATTTAAACATACTTTTGTTTACCACAAACTGAATTTATGTCCAGTGTGTTTCTCGTGTTGTATTATCCAGTCTCCCAGGAATTGTTAGAATGATCAGGCAGGTATGAAATGTCTTTGTCTCATTAGGATCCTTTTTTCTTTTATGTGTTAGATATATATTACTTGGTATATCAAAAACACTTTGGCAGACAGCAGTGGCTAATACATAGACATGAAGCTTTAGAGAATTTTTGACGTTGTGACTGATTACATAGGAACCTAGTTATATTTGCAGTTAGTATGCCTTCTTTGTGGGTATGAGAGTGGATTTTACTAGTATATTAAAACAAATTTAGGGACTGATGTGGATCGGATATTTAAAGTAATATTTAAAAAAGACCTAGTCAGAGTTTAGAATTTTATAGTCAACAGGCCACTTGATTTAAGTCCATTAGAGTTTATCTTGACTGTGATGTTCTGTAACTTTCCAGACACTCATGATATTTGCTGAGTCTTCCACCACTGGGGTTTGAGGACTGGTCTAAAATTCTGAGGCTCCAGATTTACCCCCCTGCTTTTTTTTCCAGTATCATTGGGGTTGGCGTCTGCCCTGTTGGATTTAGGTTGTGATTTTAAGTTGGACTATCTGAGGGCATTAAGTGACTAATCTTTACTTTGAGAGTAAATCAGATGGTATTACTGTGTTCTTCCCACTCTTTAGGATGATTCTGTCTCTTCCTATTGTGACAAGATTTTTTCTGTAGGTTTTGGATTTTCATTTGCCACTGTTGTGGAATTGTTAGACATGGTAGAAATAGTATTCATATTGCTTATACTAGTTACAAGCCATATAAAAGCATCAGGGTTATATTAATAGGCTATTAAGTAACTCTATTTGTGCATTTTTTGTCATCCTTTAACAAAATTATATTGAGATGATAGCAGTCTTATCTGTGCATCTAGTATTTAGCCTGGCACATTTTAATTTTTCTTTTCAGCTTTCCATCTCCGTTGGTGGTGTCATAAAAAATTAGGATAGTCTTGGTGTCTCCTTTGATCATTGCCCTTTACTTAGAACAGAAAGTAAGAATGCTTTTAAGACCTAAACTAATAACTCTCTTTCTCTTGAAAGGGAATTCTTATGAAACTGTTGGAATATGGAGTAAAATAAATACAGTGCTTACATTTCTGATCTGATGAAAAGTAAAAAAACACCCCATTATTTCTGTATTACTTGGAAGCGAGTTGTATTTTTCTTTTCTTGTTTTTCACCTAGCTATTGTAAGTTTATCTTCTTGACTCTGTAATGTAGGGTGATGCTACAGGAGCTTCCCATTTGCTGAACATTTATTGATCAGGTTTCCAATAGTTCTGTAATGTCACAGTGTAGCTAAATTAGTCAAATTTGTATTGCAAAACAGGTTATTTTATTTTGGGTACTCAATACATTTGTCTTCTTTTTTATGACAAGAATGTTTTATTTGACAGAAAACCTGATCGTGAGAGAGCTGAGGATTTTGATCACACGAGTCGAGAACCTAACTATTTTGGCTTCTCCCCAGAAGAGCGCAGAGAGAAGCAAGCTATAGAAGAATCTCGTTTACTCTATGAGATTCAAAACAGAGATGAACACGCTTTTCCAGCCCTTTCTGTATGTATAACAGGAAATTATTGTTTGGCAATCTCTACTTAATATACAGTTGATCCTTGAACAGGGGTTTGAATTGTGTGGGTCCACTTATAGCAGATTTTTAAAAATACATACAGTCGGCCCTCTGCATCCCACCCCCCCCTCTGGTTTTGCTTCTGTGTATTCAATGAAACGTGGAATCTGTGGATGTGAAGGGTTGACTGTATGCGCTACGCTGTTTATGGAAGGCACGTGAGCATCTATAGGTTTTGGTATCTGCGGGGGTCCTGGTACCAATCCCCTGTGGATACTGAGGGATGACTAGTTAAGTTTATGCAGATTTTCGACTATGTGGGAGGGGGTTTGCATCCCTAACCCTCATGTTGTTAAAGAGTCAGCTGTAGTATTTATATTAAACCACAGTTTCTAATGATAGACTAATAATTTTTAAACTGAAGGGTACCTTAATGATCATGTAATTCCCCCACCTTTTCACATTTTTTATGAGGAGGGTGAGTTCTAAAGATATTACTAGCTGGTGGCAGGGGTGAGGCAAGTAAATTGGTTAGCTCACTTCTAGTTTAGTATTTTCTTTTGAACAAAAACATGTTTATTTTGCTAGCCAAAGTAATAATATGCAGTAGAGGCTCACAATTCACTTACTAAGCCACAGGTATAAAGTCAGGAGAGTCTCTTCAGTGTTCCGTGTTAAACACACTAGGACCTGGTGACATAATGTGTGCAGTGAGAGCTGTTGTTCAGAGTGTTTGCTCTTGGAGATGGTGGTACATGTGTTCCATGTGTCAGATGCTGGCTTGCAATGGATGCTTCTCTGATGAAAGAAATGTTCTCTACTTTTTGGTTTCTTAATTCTTTTGGGGGAGTCACAAGGGACAACTGTTCTCATGTAGAGTGAAGTAAATGCCAGGTGAGGAGGGTTCATTGGCAGCCTAGGTGAAGTGTCAAGTCAGTTTCGGGCCCTGTGCCTATGGGCTCTTTCTCAACAGTGGATGAAGCGAAATGAAATGTTACAGGAGGCTACCCAGTACACGGTGTAAAACTAATGCCCCCCCCCCCCCCACACACACACAATTCTCTGTCTACTGGCCTCAAATCATTTAGAGGTGTGAGATGCTCCCTTTCAAACAGTTCATCTGGAATAATAGGTCAGTCTGGCACAGGTGTTGAGGCTTAGGAATTATTGGGAAAAGTGCCCACACCCATGTGTGAATTAGGCATGGTCTGTATGCTAAGTATATTTATGTGATACGGTATTTTCCCATAACTCTTAGATAAAAAAAACTACAAAGCATTTAAGTCTGTACTAATAGCATTTTGTCCTTTTTCAGTTAGTGAATGGTACGAATACAACTACTGTAATGTGGGAATAGATTGTGAAATTTTTTGATTGTTAAAATGGAGTCTTCTTACTCATTTTTAGACTGGGCAGTTTGAATCCTGTCTTGGACTTGGTGGTTATTCAGGTTTGTCTTCTAGAAAACGCCTGCCACAGAGGGCTGAGATCCCCTTCTCAGCATTTACTCAGTGCCAGAGGAGTAAAGGACCCTCTAATAATTTAGTTTAAAAACCTGATTTATTCTAGTCCCTTTGTTACACCGATTAGAAGGTTGGATCTCAGGCAGAGCTTACGTGAACTGCTGACAGTAGCATTTCAGTGATAACAATCCTAGTGGCACTGTATCTACTATTTGCACTTAAGTATCTTTCCCCACAAAGGATTGTGGCTTTACAATGGCTGCTTTTGAAGTCTGTATGAAATGAACGGTGCTGTTCTTTGTGCGAAGAATGTAAATTGTAAGGTGAAGTTTTGGTTAGGGTGACTTCTTGAAATGGAGATATGAAGAAGTCTTAATAGTAATTTAGGCCAAAGGTCTGATTGACTAATATTTTGGCTTAATATAATTCAATATGACCCGTAGGTCCTATTTTTTGAAGTTTTGGAAGTATACAGGGTTATGAATTTTGAGATTTTTAGTTAGACGTATAAAGACTAAGATTAATTACTTTAGTTCATATATGTGGGTAAGTCTTTAACACAAAGTATTGGGTTTTGTTTATTTGAAGAGTTCATCAGTCAGTCAGTCAGCTTCTCACAGTAGCAACCCGTGCGTCCAGAGAAAGCCATCCCATGTGAGTGATAGAAAAGGAAGCAGGCGGAGAATGGATGCTGAAGAACGAAAAGATAAAGGTATGTTATTTCATCATTCAAAAGCAGATGCTAGAAATCTGTGTCTAGTTTAAAGTCATACATTGCGAAGAGAGAACCCGTTTAAAATAGGTAAGCAATTTGATGTCACGTCACACTGTAGCAGAGAAACTGACTCTAAAGTTCACGGTAAATGTTATTCTGAAGACTGCATTTTTTGCTGACTAAACATGATTCATGTGGTACTTTTGGTTTTCTGTCTTCCTATTTTGTTCTTCACATCTGACTTGTGGCTGATGCTTTCTTTTTATCTTGATCTGTTTCAGACTCTATCCATGGACATGCTCACTTGGATAAAAAACCTGAGCCAAGCACATTGGAGGTAAAGGTCTTAAATACTAATTGCATCTTTTCTTTTTCCTTAAAATTGTGATAATATAGCAGGAAGAAGTAGAAGAAGATGATGACTTCATTTATAACAGGGAGGTAGACATAGTAGAGAAAAATGATAGTGCTTGAGGAGAATTCACTCACAGATTGTAACCATTTCTTCAAGGGTACATTATGATGACTTATCTGAATTGGTGGAAAGTAGCTTTTACTCTCCATTACCCTACAGTAGATTGAGGTGTTTTTTTTTTTTTTAAACTTTTAAAAAAATTTAGTTTAAGTGTGTTTTTCCAGGACCCATCAGCTCCAAGTCAAGTAGTTGTTTCAGTCTAGTTGTGGAGGGCACAGCTCACAGTGGCCCATGTGGGGCTTGAACCATCAACCTTGTTGTAAGAACACCGCCCTCTAACCAACTGAGCTAACCGGCCGCCCCAAGACAGATTTTTAAAGGAAGAGTGTGCTGTTTGAAACCATGCCCCCAATAAAAACATCCCAGTACTTTTGATGTGATAAAGTTGTGTAGGCAGTTACCTCTCTTTTGAGGACCAGATGTAATAAGAAACAAAACACCTGAGCTGTGAGAGGGTACAGTCAGGTGCAGGTTGGGGGAATTGTGAAGGCAACCATGATGATCCTAGAATGTGGGTCTTTGAAATAAAATTATTTTTTATTTTTGCTTTTAAAGAATATTAGCGATGAGAAATGTGCAAGAGTTTCATCACCATCAAAGTCAAAGAAATTAGAGTGCCCACCTCCAGCAGAACAAGTAAGTACATTGTTGCATCTGACACTGAAGGCTCCATTCTCAGCGTTTCTCAGCTCTGTATGTGGTCATTTAAAAACAAAACATCTACATAGGAAATAGAATATATTTTAGTATCATAATTTGGGTACAGTTATGATTTTTCTTTTATAATTCTGTTGGTTAGTCTACAATGTTCTCAGTTTTTACTTTTTTACTTTTTATTTTTTTAATAATTTTTATTGGGGATTATTGGGGAACAATATGTTTTCTCCAGGGCCCATCAGCTCCAAGTCGTTGTTCTTCAATCTAGTGGTGGCCATTTTAACTCTTTAGTTGTGGGGAGTGCAGCCCACCATCCCATGTGGGAATTGAACCAGCAACCTTGTTGTCGAGAGCTCATGTTCTAACTGAGCCATCCGGCCGCCCCTCCGGAAGCTCAGTGGCAACTTGTTGTCTTCAGTCTAGTTGTGGAGGGCGCAGCTCACTGACCCATGTGGGAATCGAACCGGCAACCTTGTTCAGAGCTTGTGCTCTAACCAACTGAGCCATCCGGCTGCCCCGAATGTTCTCAGTTTTTATTGAATGTTGTTTTATAATCACTGTTTTTTGGACATAGAAGTCATTCTTCAGAATTATTTCATAGAAGGGAGGGGATATAATGATTAGACTGTAATGACAAGTCTAATCATTTTTAAATGAGAGAAATACACATTTAAAAAGCAGTATCATCAGTTTACAAATCTAATGATGAAGGAACCTGAGCTCTAACAGACATTTTGGTTCTTGATTTAATACAGGAGTAGAAAAGGTTCTTAGTCCTTGCCTTTCAGTCAGCGTCCTTCACGTCAGTTAAATAGCATATAATTTTGTGGCAAGTCTTTGTGTGAGGAGTTCTTCTAAGTAACTCATGAATTTCAAGGTGATTTCAATGATTTTGCTTCCTTGCCTTAAAAGTATTGTGTTCAAATTGCTTTAGGATTTGTTTCTGTCTCTACCAGTGACTTTTACAACTTTTGACAGGCAGTCCCTGGTTAGGATCAAATTTGTGTAGAATTTTTCGCTACTGGTTTTTTTTTTTTTAATCTCTTTAATTGCTAAGACCAGAAAGACCATTTATATACTGTGTTTCTCTGAAAATAAGACCTAACCGGACCATCAGCTCTAATGTGTCTTTTGGAGCAGATATTAATATAAGACTCATCTTATTTTACTATAATATAAGACTGGGTCTTATGTAATATAATGTACTATAAGACCGGGTCTTATGTAATGTAATGTAATGTAATGTAATGTAATGTAATGTAATGTAATGTAGTATAACATAAGACTGAGTCTTATAGTAAAATAAGACCGGGTCTTATATTAATTTTTGCTCCAAAAGACACATTAGAGCTGATGGCCCAGATAGGTCTTATTTTTGGGGAAACACAATAGATATTGCAGTTGTATAAAAGATAGACAACTCAAGGTACATTTGGTGGTTAAAATTAATGTTAAGCAAAATGAACTCTTGTCTTTTTCTACTCTCTCTTTTTGCAGAAGCCAGCAGAGCATGTGTCTTTGTCAAGTCCGGCTCCCCTTCTAGTTTCTCCAGAGGTACATCTAACTCCTGTGGTGCCTTCTTTACCAGCCACTGTGCCCGCCTGGCCAAGTGAACCTACAACTTTTGGACCAACAGGTGACATAAGAATTAAAAAAAACTAGTGAACCATCCAACAAAAGCCTTCTAAGTCAGAGACTGAATAAATTCTCAAGTGAGACCTTTACCTTAGAGTAGGGCTGGGTGTGTGGAGCCTCACAGAGCTTTTTGTGACCAACGCTTTGCTGTGTTTCTAGTGTGGAGTACCGTGTTCATTTGGTATTCATTGCAGATATGTCCTCAACGTCTCAGGAACAAGATGTTTGAACTGGTTGATTGTCTTCACTGCTTGCTTTGGTTGCTCAGCACTGACGCCACAGTTTGCATCCCGCATGGGCCAACTCTTTCTGGCCCCATATTAAACCTTTTGCCAGGCTCTGTGTTTACACGTTTGTAAGAGCTACTGTTAGAAGACATTGACACAAAGTTTGTTTCCTGGGCTTATTTCCTCCTGTGTGTCCAGGAGGGTTCTTGGTTGATATAAAAAGCACTTCTTTAGATTGCTTTTTACAGCTTTTTCTATTGTGCAGCATTCTTTACTTTTTAGCTTAATGTAAACATATTTGTAGAGGAGAGAATTATTTTCATCTTTTTATAGTTTTTTGATTCCTTTCCCTCTCTTTTGTAGGTGTTCCTGCGCAAATCCCCGTTTTGTCAGTGACACAGACTCTGACCACTGGACCTGATTCTGCTGTGTCCCAAGCTCATTTGACACCCTCTCCAGTACCTGTGTCAATACAGGCAGTTAACCAGCCTTTGATGCCTTTGCCTCAGACACTGAGCCTTTACCAAGACCCGCTTTATCCTGGGTTTCCTTATAATGAAAAGGGAGATCGAGCCATTGCACCACCGTATTCACTGTGTCACACCGGGGAGGACCTGCCTAAAGGTGAGCTGCTTCTCCAAGTCCAAATTGATTTTATTTATCAAGTACTGATACAGGTTCTACTTACTGAGAAATGTAAGTAAGTAGAGGTCAAGGTAATGTTGCCGAGTAAGCCAAAGGACTTACGTGGGAAGGACAGCAGAGGTTTGGCTAGTAGTCATTCCCTCTCCTGTTTCAGCTTGTGTTTGATTGGATTATGTTTTTTGTATGTTTGGTGACTACCCGTGTCATATTTTTCAAAAGCAGCCTAAAACCATTTTGAATTCTTAATAATGTTAATAACAAGATAACTAAACATTTACTGAGCTTTCTCATCGCTGTTCATTACTTCATCCATGAAACTATAGAGAATGAATATAATAAACAGCGTTCATAGTACTACATGCAACAGTATATATCTAAAAATTTGCTTTTAAAAATTGTCCCTTTGTTTTTTAAATGAATTTTAGTTGCAAAATTTCCTATTTGTAGAAAAACTGAAAGTAATGCAGTGAATCTCTCTGTGCTCTTTGCCTGGATTTATGTAGATAATTCTGTTTTATTAGTCAGTGGTCTGATGTTTGAGTCTGTGGGTAACTGGCTTAATGCCAAGTGAATACCTTGGCTGATTGCCGATTAATCTTATGTTATTAATGAGTTAGGTTTGTGTTGATTTTACTCTTATCCCCCAACATTTTGATTTCATAATTTTTTAAACACCACAGAGAAGTTGAAAAAGAAATACAGTGAACACCTGAGTTTCATTCACACAGATTTAATAGAAATCAGATAAAAATCTCAACTTAGCCATTTTGAGACTTAGATGTTAGCACAGACAAAATATTGAACCCGGAATTATCCTATAGTAACAGCGCCTAGTTTTGGTTATACTATACTTTTTATCTGTGTTTTACCACAGGCTAGAAAGTATTGCAGTAGGCAAGATTGTCTTTAGAACTCTGTTGTTTGAGGATAATGAAGAAAAGCTTTTTGAATGTATTTATCATTTTAGTGAGTGATTGTTTTCTTTATTTTCAGATAAGAACATTCTTCGATTCTTCTTTAATCTTGGTGTAAAGGTATTTACGTTTAATTATTTTAAAGTTAACACTTCAAATTATTTCTGGTTAAATAATCTTAACTCTTATCCTGTCAGTCATAACCTGAGGTTTACTAAACCTTATTATTTTAAGAATTGCATTTTCAGTACTGTGTAGTCTCTTTCTTTTTGGTGGTGATTGAGGCTCCAGTTTTTGCTTAATTTTCCTTTTATTTGGCAGTGATTTCACTCTGTGAGTATATTCAGGAAATAACCCTGTCCTAGGTAGCCTAGTGGAAATGACCTCACTGAGGAATTAAGTGAACCATCTGGGTTTGAAGTTCTGCTTCATCACTGTTTAGGTGTAGAGCCTTCATTTGTGGAATGGGGATAGCATTTTCCACTTACCTCAGTGTTGAAAAGATCAAAGGAAATCACATGGGAAAGCTCTCCTTTGGAAGGTGGTGTGTTCACTAGTAGAGCAGAGGTGTCCTTTGGAAAGTGGTCAGCCAAGAGCTAGCTTGTCTGAGAAAAAGGGTGGAGAACTCTGTCCTTGTCAGTACTGTGCTGTCTCCTGGCTTGGATTCGTTTCTGTGAATCTTAGACTGTTAACACAGAAAATGAAGTGCCCTTCTGTAGCCTCTGACAGTTCATAAAGGAGACTTGATTAATTGTACCATTCACTGCATTCCGTTGCCTGATTTTGTGTTTATCTAGTTAATGTTGGCTTTAGCTAAATTAGCCAGTTAGCTGGTCAGCTTCGTGTGTGTGTGTGTGTGTGTGTGTGTGTGTGTGTGTGTGTGTAGCTAAATTAGCCAGTTAGCTGGTCAGCTTCGTGTGTGTGTGTGTGTGTAGCTAAATTAGCCAGTTAGCTGGTCAGCTTCGTGTGTGTGTGTGTGTGTGTGTGTGTGTGTAGCTAAATTAGCCAGTTAGCTGGTCAGCTTCGTGTGTGTGTGTGTGTGTGTGTGTGTGTGTGTGTGTGTTTAGCTGACCCTTTGCAGGGGAGGGGTTTGGAGGGCTTTGTTTTCAGTTTTACCCTTCTCTGCCTGGGAGCCTAACTTGAATCCTTGTGGAGTGCTCCGGGGGGCGCTAGAACTACGGAGTCCTAATTAACACTGGGGGTCATCTACTCCTGTCAGCATTTTTCTGGTAGAACAGGCCCAGACCAGTTTTCTGGGAAGCATGGGGTCACTCAGTGAGCCAGTGGTAAAGCCAGGATATGAGTGCAGGTCAAGCTAAACAGCCGGCGATTTGAGACAGTCGAAGCTGGAGGCTCAAGTGCTTGCTGGTCTTTGTTTTTGATACTTGGTATCATCCATATTATTTCTGTGTAGTTGTAGCTAAAGGATGGAATTAATCGTCACATTAATTGGGTGGGTTCATTATATTGTTGCCTGTCAACCTTTATATAGGACTTTGGCTTGGTTTCAGGATAGGACAAGGAATGGAGTTTCAGAGCAGTGGCTTAATTTTGTACTTTCTTTTCATGTTGAGTGTCACAGTAATCTAGAACTGGACTGCACATCATACGGTCTTTGCAGGCATGAGAAACTTACCTTGAGCCCTCTCTAAACTTTGTTTTGCCCCTTTTTGTCTCTTTTAGGCATATAGTTGTCCTATGTGGGCCCCACATTCTTACCTGTACCCTCTGCACCAGGCCTACCTGGCAGCCTGCAGGATGTACCCAAAGGTCCCTATCCCTGTGTATCCTCAAAATCCTTGGTTCCAAGAAGCTCCTCCTACTCAGAATGAAAGTGATTGTACCTGTACCGATGCGCACTTTCCTATGCAGACTGAGGCCACTGTGAATGGTCACATGCCACAAGCAGAGATTGGACCGCCAACATTTTCTTCACCTCTGGTTATTCCTCCATCTCAGGTGTCTGAAAGCCATGGACAGTTGTCTTACCAGGCTGACCTGGAATCTGAAAACTCTGGGCAGCTTCTTCATGCTGAATATGAAGAGTCACTGAGTGGCAAGAATATGTTCCCACAACCATCCTTTGGACCTAATCCATTCTTAGGCCCAGTTCCCATTGCACCTCCTTTCTTTCCGCATGTTTGGTATGGGTACCCTTTTCAGGGATTTGTAGAAAATCCAGTAGTGAGGCAGAATATTGTTGTGCCCTCTGATGAGAAAAGAGAATTGGATGTACCCCTGGATAATGTGGAACTGGCTAAAGAAAGTAGTTCAGTTTCAGCACTAGGTGAGTTTCACGAGGTCAAATGTGAAGACACACATTCTCTCCCTGAAGCAAGTGTGAGGAGGCATGAAGGCCGTGCAGAGCAGTCATCCCAGACACCTCAGGCAGATCCGGCACTGGCTTCCCTCCCTCCAGTAGCAGAGGGAGAGGCTCATGTTCCGACTCAGATCCTAAACAGGGAGAGAGAAACTGTGCCTGTTGAAATCGAGCTTAAAAGGACCATTCCAAGTCTGAAAGAGAAACCAGAAAAAGGGCAAGATCCTAAGACTGCTGCTGATACGGTCAGTGGGGCCAATTCTGTGGACAGCAGACTGCAAAGACCAAAAGAAGAGAGTTCGGAAGATGAAAACGAAGTGTCTAATATTCTGAGAAGTGGTAGATCCAAGCAGTTCTATAATCAGACGTATGGAGGCAGGAAGTACAAAAGCGATTGGGCCTATTCTGGTCGAGGGGGCGGATATCAGCATGCAAGAGGTGAGGAGTCCTGGAAAGGGCAGCCAAGCAGAAGCCGAGAGGAAGGTTATCAGTACCATCGGAGTGTCAGGGGGCGACCATACAGGGGGGACAGGAGGAGAGCAGGGATGGGAGATGGCCACCGGGGACAACATACTTGATGGTTGTTGCTGCAGTGTATTAGAGCAGAAACCCTTTCTTAGGTGGAATGTTTCCGAAGGCTTTAAAAAAATACATTAAAATGAAAACCCAAATTGGAACTCTTTCCTCCCCTCCCCCTTTACCCTCACTCCAATTCTGGACAAGAGATTTTGGATATGGTTCAAGGGGGCAGGTGAATTCTTAGTGTTGCCATTTTTCTTTGTTCAATATTTATCAGGTGACTGCTCCCATAAAAAGTAGAAAAGTTTGTTAAAGTATTTTTTATAAACAGCTTAATATAATACATAGATTTAGTGTTTGGTTTTTTCCTTATCTAAGTTTAATTTCAAATGTTGGAAATGTGTGCTTTATAGTGTTTACTAAAGTGACAAGAAAATATAACATTTGACACACTATAGATTCAAAAACATAACATTGCACCAAATAGAAATGTATATTTTATTATGCAATGCCTTAGTCATAAACTGGGCTCCAACAGTTCTTAGCCTAAAACACTGTTGTTTTTTGAAATGCTTCCAACCCAAAGGCCTTTCATCTCAATATCTGTCAAACTTGAACAATGTCTTCTCTTTAATATTACACATGAGACAGCCTATTAACCTGTGTCTTAGAAATGTTGTATATAGTACTTTTAATATTAATAGGGTATATTTTTGAATTTTGGTATTTGTTGAACGTGAGATCGCATACAACAGATGTTTAAGAAATAATAGGAAATCTAATGAAATGGCTGTTTCCACCAAGGATTCTTAGCACTGGTGTAAATATCATGGTGCCTACTCGAAAGAAATGTAGATGCTATGCATTTTGAAAATAATCTGCATCTATTAAAACTGCAGAAATTTTTTAATGCCACTTTAACACTAATGCACTGACAGATTTAGATATTTTGTGAGAAGAAAAGTTAAAAATTTTTAGCTTGACAAGTTTCTAGAGTTACTGTTTTTTTTCTTTTTCTTTTTGCACCATTGTTTATATGTATCACTTTACAGTTGCATGTTCAATTTGTCACAGCTGGAACTATTGTACAAAAAAAGGATGATTGTGACTTCTAGTTCTTTTCTAGAGGATGCTGCTAGAAAATGGTTTTGCTTTGCATTTTATAGCTGTTACCCCTTGCGTATATGTCTCTCGATCATGCTCCCTCCCTTCCAGTCTTTGCAGTATTCACTAGAAGTTAGTTCCTTTTGCATGTTGCACTCTGTTTTCATTTGGAGATTTGATTCTCTGAATTAACACAGTAGTCCTTCATCTGTGTTACACTTTATAAATGACCGTAGTTTGTATTTCTTATTTGTACATACTAATGTGAAAATCTACCCTTTTTTATGTTCTTTTGATCAGGAAGTTTGAGTGCTATGCAAATAAAGTAGTTTCTCTTTGCATGCCATGTATAACTAGCCAAAAATAGATTTTTTTTTGAAGCAAATTACTTTAAAAGCAAATACAATTCACTTGAATTTGACAAACTGAAGCAGATGAGTTTTCTGGGTTCTCTGATAACCTACAGGAATGTTTGGATGCCAGCTAGGCTCAGTGAATCTCCACTGTACTGTAATAATGGTTATTTACCTCTGTGTTGTTTTAATTATCTAATGTCTGTGTAACTGCTGATTTGAGTAGTGATTAGCATTTTAGATGTTTCATAACAGGATTTTTAGAGAGCACTTTGAAAGATAGTATTTTATGATGGTGCTAGGTAAAAATTTTAAAGACTGGGATGGTTGTGTGGAAAAGAAAAAATTCTTGAGAGAACCTGTTGAAATTCTGTTGTTACCTTCTAAGCTTGAACAATTGGAGAAGATACTGCTTTTAAGCCATTTTTTCTTAGTGTTAACATCAACATTTGTTATAGAATGAGATTAGAGGGTCCTTCACTTTCAGTTCATGCTTTTTTTTTATGTAGTTTTAGCTCACCTGACAATTTTTATGAAAATCACGTTTAGATAGGACGACCAGATTTAACAGTTCAATAAGTTTAATCTCAGGAGTCCAAAAGAAATAGCTGTTTCCAGTGTCTTGTTTTATTGACTAGGATTTCATCTTCTCAGTTTCTTCTGGAAATGTTTAAAAATTGGATAGGAAAGAATACTGTTCATTTCTTCACTGTCAGTCTGTCTTACCTCAGTTGAGTAACAATACTCTATAGTTCCTGAAGGAAATACTGATTTGCTTCCTGTTTCCTATATTTTACCTCCATGACATGATGAAAGAGAACTTTACAGATGGTACTTTAGTCGGTAACTTCTGGAATAAAAGAACTCTGATTTTTGGTAATGAGTTTTTAAATTACCAGTTTTTGCATGAAGGTCAGTTTTTTTTTTCTTTAGGTTTGTTTTAAATGTATTAGTTCAGGGGATTTTGCCTTATGCTGAGGTCGAACTAGGGCCAAGCAAGCTTTTGTCCTTCATTTTAACTGAGTCATATGGTTTGTTGACCTGAGATGTAATGTTTCTATAAGAAAAATGCTTGGAAGTGAGAATCATTTGTATTTTGAGTTAGAAATTATGGAACTTCATTGTGTTATGATTATATATGTTTTGAAGAACAAATGTTTAGAATGACCAAAGCTCACCTGTTCTGTTTGTTAGTTGCTTTTGCTAAACTTGATTTTTGTCCCTTTCCTTTTAGTATTGTGTATATTTGTTCTCTCAGATAAATCTTCGGCTCCTGCTCCATGTACTTGTCGGCAGCAGGATGCTAGCCTTTGTGTCGTCCTCACCTGTTTCCTGTATCCCATATGTTCATTTTCATGGCTGACCTAAGCTCACACACACCCTGCCTTGACCTGGCAGGAGTAGGTTTTCCCAACCCACAATGCTGATACAGCTTATTTGATTCAAACTATATATATTCTTGTATTGTGTTTCCTTTGTGACTCAAGGTTGAATTAAAATGCCTGTGAACTGCAAACTTGCTTATGTTTGACTTGGTGCAATAAAGTTTCTTTCTAACCATTTCTGGTTTAGAAAACATTCAGCCATCCTAGAAACTGGCAATATTTATTTATGCCTCATTTATTTTACCTTCAGTTTTAGATGGGGAAACCTTAGTCTTTCACTTATGGGTACTAAGCAAGGTCCATTTTAGTGTAGCTCAATAGATTACATATTTGGCTACACTATTTCTGTTTACTGTATTTTGCTTCCAATTTAATGTCTAAATGCTATTTTTGTTTAAAATCTTAATGGCTCAGTTCCAGTATGTCAGTTTCAAAGAACTAAGATTTTACGAGTGTTAGCCATTTACTCTCCCATGAATTGGGATTTCCCACTAACTGGGGTTTTTTTTTTCCCCTCCTGAAATACTAAGTTTTAGAAAATTCTAGAAGAGGGGTGGGTGCATGTCTTAATGCTGGGAAACAGCACCTTTAGAGTTGATTTTACTTGAATGGATTGAAAATTGCATTGTTACAGAGCTAGAGAAAAATTTAAGTATGAAAAATAATAGCCTTACACTGAGTACAAATAATACTTAAAAGCATGTGAAGATGTGATCATTCGTGATGTTACTTGTAAAAAAAGTATATATACATATCTTTTGAAGTGTTGAAAGGAAAATAGTACTTTATATTCTTTATCATATCACTTTTTGTAAGTGTTGACTATATTCCTGTTTATTTTTCTATGTTCTGTTTTGTAGCCTTAAGAAGTGTTTCAAACATACCTGAATGTATAAGAGTAAATGCCCTACATGGTGTGATGCTGCATTATATATAAAACTGTGTGCATATATTAAATTTTGTCTCTTGATTCTGCTTGTGATTCTTTGGTTCCTGGGTAAACCAAGTACTATAGCATATAGATCTTAAAAGAAATTTAGTAAACTTCTAAAAATAAGAGATGGTTTCCATGGTTTTTATCCAGTCAGAAGATAACTCTAGTATGTGCAACTAAAAAACCACATGGGATATAAACTATGGGGTAGGTACTGTTGTTTTCCCTACTTTATATATATAATAAAACTGACAGGCCAAGTAATTTGACTAAGGTCATGCAGCTAATAAGTAATAGACTTTGGAATTGAACCTAGCTGAGTGGTTTTAAAGCTCTGCCATTTTTTAAAAAGCAATCATTAAATGAAATAGGAATGTAGAATATCTAAAGACTAAAGAGTATATGGTCATTTTATTTTTTTAAAGTTAGTATTCAATATTTGTCTTCTGAAGAAAGAGTAAGTTTTTTTATTTTGAAAATAAAAGTAAACCTAAGTTTCTTAAGGCTATATTTCTTCATTAAATCAAGTCACCTAAGAATATTACTAGTCAGTACTTGATTAACCTATTAATATGGACTTTATCTTAGAATGGCTTCCCCAGAAAGCAGAGCCTGAAAAAAAGGCTACATTCAGTACAAGGGTTAGATAGAAAGGTGATTTAGGACCAGGAGCAGCAAGCTGGGAAGAAGGATAACAAGTTAGAGTACGGTTATTGCTGTGTCACAGAACCTGGGGGGATGAGAGGGAGAAGAGAATGTGGGAAGGAAGCATTTATCTGTTAGCTAGCTATGTGAGTGCTAGTGCCTTTCCCAATGAGTCTGTTGAGAAGCCAGAGTATGGGGAAGAAAGCAAGAGGGGTGTTGGTGTTTGAGGGAGTCACTTGAAGTGGATGGTATAAAAAGGTGAGACCACAAGACCAGTGGGCCACAAGAAATGCCCTGTCTAGGGTTTCTCTATACAAGTTTTCTGTAATTAGAAGGGCCTGTTTTTCACTTTGAATAGTTGTTATATTTTCACTTTGACTTTTAGGTCTATGTCTGGGGAATAATAAAAGTAAACACAACCTCAGAGATACTAAATTTATAAATTTTAAGAAACTTCCAAGAGTGAATCATTCGCTCAGAATAGTGAAGCTACAGACTGGTAAAAACGTCATATTAGAATATTTTGGATTGATCTATGAATTCATTAGAAAAACGAGCTTCAAAGTCTAAATACATATTCCTGTGATTAAATTTTATTTTTCACATTTATAAAAATCTTACGAAGATTAAAGATGTAAATACGGAAGATGAACACTGGTTTTTAAGGCCTCCTGTCTTTGACTATTCTAATAATTGAACTGGCAAGTTACTGAGTTCTACAAAATTCTGTGTAGTAAGCTAATTTTTGGACCAACTCCCTCAGATGCATTAGAAAACAATGCTTGTACCTACTCAGGCATATACCTGTCACTGTGTAACTTGTTGCATGCTTTCAGTAAGTTATTTCCTAAATTAGGAGTTAGTAAAAGATGTAAGTCCTTTATAATTTTGTAAATTAGTGTACAAATCGGGCCACAAGGGAGATCAGAAACCAGAGGCACACATGTGACGTGACACCAAGGCTGTGCTGCTCCATGAGATGGATGAAGGGACACGGTTACTAGTCTCAGCTGAGAACTGTCTAGATACGGGCAACAGCCTTGGGTATATGCAAGGTTGGGAGCTGGAACACATTTAAAGCCAGGAGCACCCCACTAAAAATGGCAATTATGGTAAAAATGTTATAGATAAGCCTTTTCTGGCCTGGGTTTCAGATTCTTAAAGGGGAAATAAACCACAGAATGTTAACCACATTTGTTCAGGTTTGAGGTCCCGGAATCTGCACACTAAGATGAAAAGGGGTTCCAAGTGGTAAGATACTTGGGTAACCTGGCAGAAGCAAACTGAAAGTCTTTGGAGAGACAGACCTCAGTGAAGGAGCCAAGGTGACTTTAACCAAACCAGTTTGACTTAACAGTAGCTTAAACAAAAAGTGTTTGTTTCTCTTTCATAGGAAATGTGGAAGTGGCTGCTAGCAGTTGGGCAGTGTTTGATGTCAGGACTAGCATCCTCGTGGCTTTCTTGGCATCGCTCCTCACCTGAAGGAACGACACATCCACAAGAAGCAGTACCAGATGTTTCCTTTGATTAGGAAAGCCAGAGGGCTTTCTGAAATACCCTATGAGATTTCTACTTTCAACTTAGTGGCTAGTGGGTCAACATGGCCCATTCCTAGCTGCAAGAGAGACTAGGGAAATACGAAGAGGACTGTCATGGTTGTCTTAGCCTAATTATGACCCACCACCTGGGGCTGGGCATGCTGCCTACCCTACCAAATGGGCAAGGAACAAGTTTTGAAAGGAAAGGGAGTGTGTCTGGCACACTAAACCTTACAATTGACACAGATAAAGCCTCACAAACTAAAATACAAGGAAACCAAGAGCAAGAGGTATCAGATAATGCACAGTAATGCAAGAGTTAAGTGAACAAGCTCTAAATATTTCAAAAGATTAAAAGAATGGAAGAAAAAAAAAACTTGATAATTCTAGCTGCTTCTAACTGGTTTTGCTTGTCTCTTCTATCCCTACTTTGAACATGTTCAACATCTCATTTGAATCTTGAAGGCGCTCAAGTCCACTAGAACCTGCGTGTGTTCATCTTCTCCTTTCACTAATCTCTTCAGTGACCACGCTGACTTCTGCCTCTGACCTGACATGTATTCTGCTTTACATGGATTATTTATCATTTATCATTATAGGTGCTATTTTTCCTGCCTCTCCAACCCAGAACAATTTCTCGTCTGAACCAGAGTGCTCATATACACCAGGGACTGGGGTAAGGGCTTGACATACACGTATCTAAATGTTAATACAAATGAAATTCTAGAACCAACTGAGTAGTTATCCTGTCCTTCTATTTTCTGTGGTAAGTAGACTCACTCCTTCAATACAATAGGCAAACTGTACACTAGACACCAACAATATACTAAGTTACAAGCAAGCAAGATATGTGACTGGACTTCAAGATGCTAAAAAAGTAATTTCTAAACAGTTGATATGTACAGAATACAAAAATTCAAAGGTAATTGGTATATATGTGTATATATAGTATCAAAAAAATATACATTTTAAGAAAAAACTATTAATATTGTAATATATACTGATAATCTGAATGCAAGTCACATTTGACTAAGGCAATTAAAAGAGGTGCTCAAAATGGTTACCACCGGCGTAATTTTAATACGGTTTTTTCTTTAAAATGTGTGTACTTTTTGGACACCCTCTATATGTATGTCTCTTCCCTGTTCTTTAACGAAGCTATTCCCAAAACTATTGTTTCTTGAGTATCCTTTTGTGTATTTTATTATTTTGTGTATTTTCATATAGTTGGTGGTGTAATACGTAAACAGTTGAACATGCTTTTTTGCTTAGAGGTTTTTTCCTAATCAGGACATACTGAGAAGTCTCATTCTTTTTGTGACATCTGCATTGATGATATGTCTGAGTTGGTAATACTGATTTTACAGAAAAATTTTTTCTGATGATACAAACTAAAAGACTTCTATTGCTATATAAAATTTTAAGTAACATCTAAATCCATATTTTAAAAATCCCATTTACATAAAAATTACAATTAATACATATTCTATCATCAGTAAGTAAAAACTGTGCTCTTAATATATCGTAAGTATTTTCTTTAGGGCAGAATACAGCATCAGTAAATATAAATAGCTTTTGGTTTATTTTATTTAATATATTTGAAATAATCATTCACAAATTTAACCTATCTTTAAAAATAGGCACTACTTATTTTAGTATAATCCCATTTATGTACAAAACAAAACTTACATATTCACACTCAGGTAAGTGCACAGAAAAAACATAAAAGGATATATATTATTAAATGCAAACACTGGTAACCTTTGGGAGGGTAATGTGTAGGGAGATAACTTTTTATTCCATGTGTTTCTGTATATTTGAATTTTTTACAAACGTATTTATGGATTACATTAGTTTTTAAAAGGCCTATTTAGGGCCCAGTTAAACCATACTTTCCACTATTTGCATATTAATCAAAGCTTCTATTATTTCAAGGAGCTCTAAAAGTCTGTGCAATAATTTATACTTTTCCTCTCTATTTTGCTTGCTCCATTAATTTAGTAAAACTCTTTTCCTCACTTGAAGCATGTTAGTCCCAGTTCATTTATTAGTGAGAAGTATAATCGAAAGTGGCTTCACACTACAGTTACCCCACTGTTCAAACTGAGGGACTCAAGACTTGGATGAGTTTTTACAACTCTTACTATCCAAAACTCAAAAGTCAAATAGATGTATACAATGTCCTCTAATATACAAACTTAGAAATGAATATAGGAATATTTGGTTCCAGGGGACACTTTGTATTGCTATCTGGGCACTTGTTTGCATTAATGTTGCCTTTAGGTAAATGGCTCACATTCCTTGGCCTGCCCATCAGAAATGCTTGGAAGTTTAAAAAAATACAGATGCTTAGGCACCAACTCTAAAGATTTTGAGCCTGCACTTTTAAGGGAAGCAAACATTCTTTAAAATGCTTTTTCCTAAATGTTGATCAGTGATTATATAAATGTATGTTTAAAGAATGACATTACCTTGAGAATAATTACAGAACATAGAATCTAATAGAAGGCTGAAATAGTAATTTGTATTAAAGTTAGGGTTTTTTTCTTGGCGGGGATAAGGAGGTATTGAAGTAATTTTTGATAGTTTCAAAAGCACCTGAAACATTGTAAACAATGGTTATGTTGGTAACAGCCATTTTCTGACAGTGGTGTTTTGTAATAATCTTCCTCTGAAAGTCTAAACACACCGACAATATAGTGCAAAGACTGAAAACAACAAATATAATCCTGATGTTTATTTATCAAATTTCATCAGTGTTGTCTACGACCAGCTTTTAAAATAAGGGCAGTTTCATTATACTGATACACTTGGCAAACCACGCAAGTACAGAAACCTTTTCCAAGATTTTCCATATTTTTAAAAGGGGGCAACACTGGTCAGCATTTGGTACATGAATATAATACACCTACTGAAAATCTTCCCATACATCATGAAAATTTGGAGGTAATTAGTATAATTTGAAATGTCTTCATTTTAGAATGTTATGCACAAAAAGGGCCTTATCATCAAGAACAGAAAAGTGGCATTTTCTGTGTTCAGACTACAATTTACAACACAACTGGCTTTTGAATAAATTATACTTCAGGCTTCAGAATATGTGGGGCATAAAACCTGATTAAAGTTTTATATGACAAAAAAGCCAATAAATGTTTCTTTTTAAATCCGTATTCTCAGGTTCAGTCTAATCATCCAAGAAAAAGTAGTTTCCACTCTTCTTTTGTTCTACATCCTAAAAAATAAAAGAGAAGCAACAAAGATCAACAACATTGTCCTGTATGTAGGGTACTTCTACTCACAATATTACTCCGCAGTGTTCAGGACAGTGTACCTACCCCTTCCCTGCACACAATGTCTGCTTCTGGATGTCCTGGGTTTGCTAGTCAGAGGCACGATCTACCTTTGCTACCGTCCCTACCAGAACACCTCCCTTGGTTCACCTCAAGTAAAGCTCCTTTACGTAAAATGCCTTAATTACACATGAAATTTTGCTACATAAAATACTGTTTCCAGGAAAACTATTAGATTTCATTTTCGCCATTTTACCTTTAAGCTCCTGGTCCAATAGGTCCCTACTGTCAGTTTGAGAACTGCCTAATACACAAAATGCATATAAAACTTTTCCCCAGTACTATTTACTGACTGGCCAGTAATGATCCATCTACCTACTTGCCTAGCTGCTCCTTTAACTAGGATTAAGGTATAACTAGGATGAGTGGACATAGAGAATGATGAACGTGTGTACGTGGGGACTGAACCACGAGTTTCTACAAAAGAAAATGACAGTACAAAGTTCGTAATGCTTTAGAAGAAATTTTTAGGAAAATAAAGCTGTACATAGTGTTCCTGAATTTAATTCCTGTTTTCTGCTTAATATGGTTTTCAAAACTGAGAAAACTCTTCACACTTAAGTCAGAATTTGTCATTTCATTATCCTGGCCAGAGAAGAACATAAGCCCTTTATAAACAAAATATATAGTGAAGGCTAAAAGCATCCAGACATCATGTTAGGTGCTTAAGAATACATGATGTGTACGATGACCTTGTTGTCTCTGCCTTCCAAGAGCTTACAGTTTAGTAGCAAAGCTAGAGGAGTACAAATATGAAAATAATAAAATTCAGTAAATGTGACAGGTGTGTATAACATACTTCTAAAGCTTCTAAGTATTAAGGATGATGGCAAGAGGACTATGAAATGTAAGCAGCCTTTTAAGGAGGCACTGCAGAGGATACTAAACACATAAAAGGGGTTCCTTAGAGTTCATTCACTTTTTCTTTTTTTTGAGCAACCAAGAGATTATTGCCTTCTAAAAACAAACCATATTTCACAGACTACATCAAGTGTAGGGTACACAATTATTTTAGGTACCACAAAGAAAAACATTGCCAATTAAACTGACAAAACGTTTTTCTACTGTTTGGAATTGTATACTCATTGAAGGAGCTTGTTTGAACTCTACAGTTTACTCATGTTGCTCCTGTGCATCCACAGAAGAAAAATACATGAGAAACTGATTAAGGTATGCATACAAACTTGTTTCAATGAATTAGTGTCACCTTCCTGAAGGCATTTTAAATGGCAATTAAACGCAACACATTTCAACAGTGTGTACAACTCAGACAATATCAGCTCTCAGAGAGACAACTCAGGCAGTAATGGCAGCTACATCATAATCGCTGACTATAACACTTAAGTATGCCACCAGATATTAAAATGTGAAAAACATGACTTAGAATTAATGAAATACACAGATTTTAATGAAACAGTCTTCCAATTTGAAACATGCCTTTCAATTATTTGCACTGAGACGTTACCCATAATTTAAGAGTTTTTCTACATACCTTAATTGAATTGAGTTTGTTTATTCTTGGCCTATAATTGTTTGGGTCCCTTCTGAATGTAATTTCAAGCTGAGACAAAAATTTATTCATGCCAGCCAAAAGGGTCTGAGGACTAGGAGAAAAAAAAGATGAACTGTGATTAAGTTTACCCCCCAAATTTGACTACTTTTTGGGATAAAGTGTATTAATCACTGTTCCTTCTAATTCCCCAATCATAAGTCACCTGATAATAGTATAATCACAGCACATTATACACTCTTTATGTTCAGAAATGAGTTTACTTAGACTTATAGTTTGGCCATAATATTTTTATGCAAAACAAACACTTTCTGATCGGGAAAAAGAAACTTAAGAAGTACCACTTTAGAAAAAAATAAGTAGGAAATTACAGAATTTTAAATCTGACATTTTTAGGGGAGAAGAGACTTTAACAGAAAAGACATTATTAACTAGAAATTTGGTGCCAAAGGGAATATGTATAATATAATGGTTTTGAGTAATAACTCCCTTTAAAATTTCTATGCTTTATTCATCTTTTTTACCCAAACTAGGTATTAAATCATGCTAAATCACATCACACGTGGAAATTTTAAGCATTTTGTAAATACAAAGGGAGCATCATTTGAGTAAGTAATCTTTATATAGTCTAAGAACTTTCCTAACTCTCAGAGAAATACATAATTCTCAATAACTGATATAAAAATTTAAAGTGAAAATAAAATAATTCTGGGAAGAAGTTCAGTAAGGTACTTTTATTGGTTGGATAAATTATTCAAATAGCAACTCCATTCCTCCCTAATATGTGAAAACATTATGTTGGAATCACATGAAATTGCTGTTTTTATAGCTAAAAAATGGTTGAATATCAGTAATTTCATATGGTTCAACCAAACACAAGGTTTTAGCACTAAAAGTTAAGAAATTCCTCATAAATTGATTTGAATGTTAGACTTCTCTACATCACAATTGCTCTCAATCAAGCCAGTAGGAAAAAAGGGGAAAAGGTAAAATCATTCATTTTCACTCTGCTATAGGTCAATACCAGATACGTTGGGTCTACTGTGAACTTTACTACTAGCAGAGTAAGTTGGGCAAATCATGTAACCTATGTGGACCTTGTTTTCTTTATCTGTCATGTAAAACACCTATGGTTTTCAATGAATTATTTGCAAATCCAAAATCCTAATGTGTTTTGGAAATCCAGATGATGTGGACAAAAGTTAACCTGAAAGAACAGGTGAGGGGCTCAGAACTCTGCATGCTTATCCACGCCAGCTCCCCCCCTCCCCCAAGTCAGGATTTCTATACTGTAGCCTGAAAACTATTACACCCAGTCCCATCCAATATTCGATCTGAATAATTTTGGAAGTCAGCATCATTTCTAGAATTTCTGGCTCTTTCCTTCTTAAAATGATATGACTAATGTTTATAAGCTTATCGGAAAATTTTAAATAATTTTCTAATTGTTAGAGCTCATTATTTTTAGAAAGTAGTTTTACCTATTTGCAAGTGTATTCTTAGATGGAACACCATCAAAAACGATGACTCGATCTGCTAGGTAGGTAGCCATGATGAAGTCATGTTCCACAACAAAGGCTGTCTTCTTAGCATGGAGTATGAAACTAAAACACACAATTTTGAAATCTTTCATAGTTTTATATCATCAAATATTTACATGCTATATTAAGCATGTATGCCAGTACACATAATCAAAAGTAATAGTCTTACAAATAGGACATTACCGTTTGACAACTCGAGCTGCCATCAATCTTTGTTCAGAATCCAAATATGCAGATGGTTCATCAATTAAATAGACATCAGCAGGTTTGCCCAAACAAAGAGCTAAAGCTACTCGCTGCAGTTCACCACCAGATAATGTCTGTACCTATTTGGAGAAGAAGTTTAGCAAACCATGCAGACATCCAGTTTAACGTAATAAAACAAAAAAAATTTGAATACCTCTTGGTCGATGATGTTTTCAATTTGCAGAGGCTTCATTACATCAGTCACAAATTGTGGATGAGTGTAAGCATCTCTTATCTTTTCATGTAGTAACTGTCTAACACTTCCCTGTTTTTAATGGAAAAAGTATTGAAATTTTATTTCAGTACAGAACTAGTCTAAATATGAATTGTAACGAAGTTCCAGAGCAAAAGTATATCAACAGGTATAGATAGTATTTTTATGCTTATCTGTTATTTATTGCATGTTTTAAGATTTTTCAATTAAAAATCCATCATGTCCAACAAGTTAAAAACAATAATTTTAAAATCTGAAAATAGTAAAATAATAAATGTTTCAGGGGAGAAACCATTTGAGAACAGGAATAATTCTACAAGTCAATGTGGGTTTCAAGTTACCTTAAGCAATCAGATAGCACAAAATATACGATAGGGACGAATCTTAAGATGCTGGCTGGTTGTTTTTTCAGGAGAGGGCTGAGTTTAAGAACTTGAAAGGTAAGCTTATCTTAGTAGAAAGTATCAATGACAAAATTTTTATGGTAAGCTAAGCCATCTCAAATAGGCCTAACATACAGTAAGTGTTGAGGTACTGTGTGTAGATACTGCAGTTAAACTCATTACAACACCTGCAGAAACCAAAGGAGATTAACTTCATGTTTTCATGGTTCATCCATATTGTATCAGTATTTTATTTCTTTTTATGGCTGAGTAATGTTAAATTTTATGGATATGCCACATTGTGTTTATCCATTCATCAGTTGATGGACACGGATTATTTTCCACATTCTGGCTATTACGAATAATGCATCTGTGTGCAAGTTTTTGTGTTCAGTCTTCATTTCCCTTAGGTAAGAGTGGAAATGCTGGGTCATATGCCACTATGTTTAATTGCCTGAGGAACTGCCAGGTTGTTTTGCAAGTGGCTCTATCATTTTGTATTCCCACCAGCAAGTACATGAAGTTCGTATCTCTACATCTCACCAATGCTTGTGACTGTCTTTTTGATTAAAGTCATTCCAGTGGGTGTAAAGTGGTTTCTTATTGTGCTTTAGATTTGCATTTGCCTAATGACTAACGATGCTGAGCATTTTTTCATGTGCTTACTGGACATTTATATATTTTATTTGGAAAAATGTCTAGTCCTATCCTTTTGTCTATTTTTACATTGAGTTGTAAGAGTTTTTTTATATATTCTGGATACGAGTACCTTATTAGACCTATGATTTACAAATATTTTCTGCCGTCCTGTGGGTGGCCTTTTTACTTTCTTGATGGTGTCATATGCAGCACAAAACACTAGGTTTTTAAAGGTTTATTTTGGAAAAAGATGCCAATCAGATTTTAAAAGCATTTTCCCAGCAGTGGAAATGAATCAACGACTGTAGTCCTAATACCTTCTTTAGCTACTTTTGATAAAACTGTACAGAAACTAATTTGGACAAGAATTTTGATATAATGAAAGATTAAAGTTACAGGAAGTTACAGGGTGTGTGTGTGTGTATGCGTGTAAACAAACTTTAATAACCAAATAACAGAATAACACTCACAGTAGATTTGGGACTGATTTTCTGTGGCTTATAACTGACATTTAAAACTGGTACTTCTCCTGCAAAATAATGCAAATAAATAAGACAGTAAATGTGAAAGATGTGCGCAGTTTTCAGTGTGGAACAGAGTAACAGGAGTCAAGATTGTAACAGTACCTCCTTCGTCAGGTTTAAGTCTTCCAGCAAGCATTCTGATAAACGTCGTTTTACCAGTACCTGGCGACGCAACATACAGCAGATTGACTTGAAAGATGCTTCACATTTAGAGTAAGTCTATGTACTACTGGGTTTTAACTGAGAAATTCGTTTTATTTATTTATTTTTGAGAAATTAGTTTTAAAGATACATACTGACACTACTGAATTCTGAAGGTTTTAAAAACAAAAACTTAAACATTCATGATTCATCGCTCAAATATCCTACATTAATTAGAAGGAATATAAACTAGTTAAAGCTTATAATGACCATTTTAATAAATGATAAGCCTATGAAGTATAAGACGGGTTACTTTATAGAAGACTTATATTTAGCTAAAATATCAATGCACACAATTTATTAAGGTAGTATAGTATTGTTATGATAGATATCATTATAAAGTCCATCTCTATGAAATATTTAAGTTAAATGCAACCCAATTCAAAATTCCTCCATTAACTAAAGACTGATACATTGCAACAATCCTAAGTTTTCTTCTACAGTTTTGTAAGCTGTAAGTATACAATTCAAACATTTTTTAAAATCATGAAAGCAATGCCAGATATATGATACTCAAATTCATCTCATATTTATAATGGCAATCTAATATTTAAAAATGCTGGTAATATAACTATTTACAAAGGTAGACCAGTTGTAATTTAAAATAAGAAAAGCTCCAAATGAAAGACTGCATTTAAACTAGATTGCTTCTAAATTACCATTCCTTTCATTCCTAGTTTCTAAGATGAATAAATGACCTACCAATTTGTACAAAGAAAAACTAGCTTTTAAAAACATATTATTATTACTGATTATGAATCAAAATAACAAATATGAACCTGACTGAAATTGAGATTAAATCATAAAATGTGACAAAGTAAACTACACTGAAATGTATGGATTCAATCCAGGCCCCAAGCCTATAACTGAATCAAAGTTTTTCATGGAGGAGTTAAAACTAAGTTACTAGGTAAACAGAACAGACTTTCAAATATCACAAAAGAAGAAAAACTTACCATTTTCCCCCAACATCACCATGATTTCAGAATCTGTAAACTCTCCTGCTACAATTGCTAGCTCAAACTCGCCCATCTTTTTCCTCATTCCGGGATATTTATACATACACATCTTTTTAACCTCCTCTTCATTTGCTGTCTCAGCCACTTTAAAAACAAGTGATGCATCTCTGAATCTCAAATTTTCTGTTGGAACGTAGCCATCCAAAAAAATGTTTATGCCTGTTGAACAGTCATTGACAATAGATTAGTAAAGATTAAGTAAAGACCAGACTTTCTACAGCAATAAATTATTACATAAAAGCCCAAACCCCAGGTTCTCTTGGGAGCAATCTAAGTATAGATTTTAAATTTCTGTGGATTTATGGTAACATGCAGTGAAAACATGGTGTTTTATGTATCTAATGCAAGTTTAAATAATTCATGCACATATATGAGCCTATCACATACACACATACAAAGCATTCTTTCATTATGATGTGACTTTATATAAGACTTTTCATCAGGTTTTATGCAAAAATGCCATTTCTCCTGTTATTTTAAATAAAAAAATTGCAATTTTTCTCTAAAAATTTTAAATACTAAAAATGTAATTTTTTCATAGATTGACAAATTAATAAAATAGTTTAGGGAATAATTTTTTAAATAAACAATTTAAATTGTGACTTCATTTTCACATGAGCTATAATCATACATTGAAGTTATAATTTACTGCATTTTCCCCAGTTTGTAAGAAATTTATAATGAACTTCATTTTTTGCACTGGTATCTGTCTCAGGAACCACTTAGTGGTGGGCTAGTTTTCACTTTTGTCCAATTGCTTAGGTAGGAAGAAACATGGGAAAGAGAGGTCAGACAGTCCCTCTTTCCTGAAAGTTGAAGTAATAAAAATATACTTACTACGCTATTTTATAAGATTTTTAGTCACTGACCTATAATATACTTCTAAACTCTTTTATTTGAACTACTTACTAAAGTATTTTATTAGACTTTTAGATAGTTCTACGAACTTAGGGTACAGATAATGTATACCCTTTATATATAACCTTTATATAATTCTGTTGAGTTATTAAATTCCAGAAGAGCGAAATTTTAGATAAATAATAGAGTGCTATATTAACTATTAGGTCGGTGCGAAAGTAATGGTGGTTTTTGCAATTATTTTTAACCTTTTAAGCTGCAACTACTTTCGCACCAACCTAATATTTAATGTCAACATTTTCTAAGCATTAGAAGTAACAGAATCCAGCATTGTGAAAAGTTTTTCAGGTTACCTTCTCTTACACTAAAAGGCATAGTGACCACACCGTATGCACTTGGCACTCCGTACAAACAGCAGATGAAGTCCGAGAGATAGTCCAGGACACTTAGGTCATGCTCCACCACAATGATGTACCTGCAAGTCAACACAGAGTCTTCAGCGCAACCTCACATGTAGAAGCAAATTAAAACTGTATTGAATTACAACTGCTACATAATGGTTTTTTTAACGACAGTGTCAATTTCAGGAAAATAGATATATTTTTAAAAAATTAAATGTAAAGACCATTATGAAACAAAAGCCATTAAATAAGATTCATTATCAATGTTCATATTTCAAATTGTTTTCCTAAACTAAAAGTTAACATGAAACAGTTATGGATATATGAAATACATGTTTTGCTATAAAGAACATATTTTTAAATAACTTTACAAAGCCAAAACAATTATTATCGACTTAAATCAGATGCAGTGCGGACCAGTGGCTCAGTTGATTAGAAATCGAGCTCTGGGCAATGGTGCTGCTGGTTCGATCCCCACATGGGCCAGCAAGCTGCGCCCACCCCAACTAGAATGAAGTCAGTGAGCTGATGGCTCAGTTGGAGCATGGGTTCTTAACCACAAGGTTGCCAGTTTGACTCCCGCAAAGGATGGTGGGCTGTGCCCCCTGCAACTAGCAATGGCAACTGGACCTGGAGCTGAGCTGCGCCCTCCACAACTATGAAAGGATAACTTGACTTGGAAAAATCCGGGAAGTACACACTGTTCCCCAATAAAGTCCTGTTTAAAAAATATTTTAAAAAAATCAGATGGAGCCTAACCTGTTTATTATTCTGTTTAACTTGTGCATTATTAAGCCCTTCTAAGCGTCCCATACTTGCTGTCCTAGGGGATACAGAGAATATGACAGAATCCTTAACCTGAGAACTTTCAGTGTAGCTGGAAAAGATAAAGAATAGATATGAAATAATACCAAAAAAGACTATACAGCAAAATGTGTTCTATAGATACTAAAATCCAGTGAAGGTCAGAAAGGAAATAAGTGTGTCCTGGAGCACTTTATAAATGGTATGGGATATGAAATGACTTTTGAAGTGACAAAAGTATTGCTAGTGTAGAAACTATTAGGCAAATAGTCATTAACATTTTTTTCTTTTAAGACTTTTATTATTGGGGAAGGGGAACGGGACATGATTGGGGAAGTGTGTACTTCCAGGACTTTTTTCCAAGTCAAGCTGTTGTCTTTTCAATCTTAGTTGTGGAAGGTGCACTTCAGGTCCAGGTCCAGTTGCTGTTGTTAGTTGCAGGGGGCGCTGCCCACCATCCCTTGTAGGACTCGAATTGAACTGGCAACCTTGTGGTTGAGAGCCCACTGGCCCATGTGGGAATGGAACCGGCAGCCTTCGGAGTTAGGAGCATGGAGCTCTAACCGCCTGAGCCACCAGGCCGGCCCCCTTATTACTTTTTTGTAGTATATATTTAGGGTTTTGAATCCTTCATTTATGTTTTTAATTATTTTAAATATTATTTTAGAGTCTCTTTGAAAATATCACCTGCTGTCTGTTGTGTCTGACTCATTTGTAAATGGTTTCCTCCTGTCATTTATAACCCTGGATTTGAGCTCATGAATCCTGTGTGACTGGGGTTGAGTGCATATCCCTCCAGAGTGGTTTTATATTTGCTTTGGCTAAGTTATCAGACTAAAGATTCTAAGACCCTCTTCTTATGTTACTTTCTTATCATGGAGGGTCCTTAGACTCTCATGATTATATAAATTTCAATTCCATATCCATGTGAATAGATTTGAAGGGGGGCCCATCCCTCTACTCCCAGCTAGCTCAGTGAGCGACAAATATAGGTTTTCTTGACATCTTCATGTGCTTTCCCTTTTGCTGATGAGAAAGCAGTCCTTTGAGAGTTCTGGAATTTTATGTTTCATAATCCAATACAAGGGCTTGCTTCGTTCCCACAAGTGGTTATTAAAGCCCAAGACCTATTAGAGAGACCAGTAACATTCCTCCGGAAAGCCACATCCTGTCTTTTCTCTTTATAGTTCTCTCTCTCTCTCTTTCTCTCTCTCTCTCTATTTCTCTCTCTCTCTCTCTCTCTCTCTCTCTCTGGCTTCTATTCTCTAGGGATTTCTCTTGCTTTCTTGTAAGATCAGCTGTGTATTAAATCAGTCACTAAGGAGAGGCACAGAAAATGCTGTGTAGGAAAAAACCCTGCGTTCTGATCATAGCTTTGCCATATAGTAAATTTATAACCTAGGATCGGTGACTAGCTTTTCTGAACTTCAACTTCATCTGCAAATGGAAATACCAGCTAAAGAATCTAACTTAGAAGATTACTATGAGGCTCAAATGAAATGGATTTAAAAATTCTGCAAACTACAAAACCACCCTATAAATACAGGGTGTTGTGATTACATGATAGAGGTTATCAAGAACTCTCTTGTGCTCAGTAAGACTCTAAACTACCAGAATTACTCTGGTGATCCTGATAAATGTTCTACTTTTTTTGTGTTTGAATGACATGTCCATTAAAGGATCTGTTAAAGTTAAGGATCTACTTCCCAGAAACCCATTCATATATTCCAGAATTTGCTTATCATTTCAGAGTATTCCTAGTTCCCTGGGAACAGGCAGGGCAGTAAATGAATTTTGCATTAAGAACCTCTGTTCTAGATAGAGGAAGGTAAATTCAAGTAGTAGCTCCAGTAAACCAAAATGGAAAACACGCACATGTATATGAATTTATGGTCCCAGTGTTTAACCTTTAGAAATCTGTAAAACTCGCCAAACAAAATAATACAGGCATATGCCAAATCTGTACTTACCTATCTGGATTTATTAGAGATCGTATAGTAATAGCAGCCTTTAAACGCTGCTTAACATCTAGGTAACTTGAAGGCTCATCAAACATGAAACTATAAAAAAGAAAAGCAAATATAATTTGAAAGACAAATATGACATAATTCTATCTTGCATGTTATTTTAAAGCACTGTAATATATTAATAGTTTCCGATTTAACAACAAAAATCCCCTTTTATCCTAATGAAGAGTCCACCCTGTAATGGTAATAGCCATGCTGTGCAGAGTATCTTCTGTGCAGAAGCAGAAGAAAAAGCAGGACTGCATATCAGGTCTGGGGAGAGACTCCAAGATTAGGCTAACTTACAAATTGTTACCTTCTCATGAAAAATATTCTGATATAGCCCGAAGAAATTCACAGGGCTTTCCTTTTAATTAGCTAAAGTCAGTTGCATTAAGCACATAACGTTTTTGGAAAAGAAGCCAGCGCACAGAATTATAGACTACTCTGTGAAGAGCTAGCCTCCTTTGGATGCCAGAGCAGAAACGTGGAAGAAGATGGGAGCAATAAATATCTGGGAGGAGAGAGGTACCAGAAGGCAGAAGGGAAACTTGTCCTTTTTCTTCCCTTGTCAGTCTCACATGGCATATGCCATCCTGATTTAGAGGTATTTAAAAAACTTAATTTACATCAAAAAGCCCTGAAACCCATAAGTTGTAAAGTACTTATCTAAATAAATGAGTCCCCCCCACCCCCCCGAAGGAGTAATAGGGAGAACGGGCATGGATGCACAACTGTTTCAACATCTTATCTCAAAATTAGAATCTTAGGTACTACTGTGTTTCCCTGAAAATAAGACCTAACCGGAAAATAAGCCCTAGCATGATTTTTCAGGATGACATCCCCTGAACATAAGCCCTAATGCGTCTTTTGAATAAAAAATTAATATAAGAGCAAAAGTAATTGTAGTTTAAAAGGTTAAAAATAATTGCAAAAACCACAATTACTTTTGCACCAACCTAATACTTCTATTAATTTCGCTCAAAACCACTGCTTTATTAGCAGCATTACAAATAAAACTCTAAAATAAGGATTGAGATATATAAAAGTTGTAAGTAACCTACATATCAGCTTTCTGTATGCAAACGACAGCACAAGCAAATCTCTGCAATTCTCCTCCTGAAAGATCTTCCACATTTCGTTCTTTTAGATGGGTTAAATCTACAGAGAACATAGAGGCATTGCATTTAGTGTTTTAAGTTTTATTTCACCTCTTCAAAGCAAAACATACTGCATGTCATTCTGAGTTTGAATATTTTGGTTGAAAATTGTGTAACATAAAAAGTAAATATAACACCTACTAGCGATTTTCCCATTTATTTCAATAATCCATATAAAGATATCTTTATAAGTTCAGGGCCTATTACAACACATACACGATGTGGTATATATACACAATGGAATACTATTCGGCCATAAGATGAAATAGTACCATTAGCGACATGGATGGATCTTGAGATTATAATGCTAAGTGAAATAAATCAGACAGAAAAAGTGGAGAACCATATGATTTCACTGATTTGTGGTATATAAAACTGCAAACAACAAAAGAACAAGACACAAACAAATGAAACAAAAACTCATAGACACTGACAATAGTTTAGTTACCAGAGGGTAAGGGGAGAGGGGGGTGGTAGATGAGGGTAAAGGTGATCAAATATATAGTGATGGAAAGAGAACTGACTCGGGGAGGTGAACACACAATATGATATATAGATGATGTATTATAGAATTGTACATCTGAAATCTGTGTCTTTGCTAATAATTATCACCCCCAATAAATTTTAATAAAACGAAAAACAAAACACACACGAAACAAGCACTTACCAAGCTGTTGACATACAATTGCTTGTGTCTTTGTTTCATCCTTTCGGTCCAAAATAGACCCCACTGTCCCCTGCCATAACATACCAAAAATACTTATTACTATTTTCTTTCAATATTAAAATTAAATCCAGTATTAAAATTCCTTCAATATTTCCTCCAATATTAAAGAGTTACAAAGTAAAACAAGTTCAATTTGATATATCTTTTATATGTCCATTGATATCTATAAAACAAATTACTCCTAAAGTCAACTGACCTTTGCAGCCTTGGGAATCTGGTCTACATATTGAGGTTTGATAATAGCTTTTAGGTCATCTTCTAGAATCTTGGTAAAGTAATTCTGTAATTCAGATCCACGGAAGTAAGTCAAAATTTCTTGCCAATCAGGTGGATCCTAGAAATACAAGTATAATGATCTGAATTTAACAACAGAATTTCAAAGAGGATGATTATATACAAAACAGAACCCATATTCAAATAGTAACAGAATACTTCTGGCTTCTAAGTTAAGATTGAGGTGGATTTAATTTCAAATCAAGGCATACCAACTCATAACAGTTTAATGAAGCTCAGAATAATCAGTTAAGTAACATCAACAGATTTAAAAGGAAGTTTTATCTATATAGTTTCTCAGCATAATTCCACGCATAATCTCGGGAAAAAAAAAAATCACACATACACTCTCCTTAAGAGTCTCATAAAACCGACCCAAGGTATTCATTTTTATAAGGTGGTAATACATACATCATACTTTCCAAGGTTTGGCTTTTGTTTTCCTGCTAAAATTTTTAAAGCAGTTGACTTTCCAATACCATTAGTTCCAACTAATCCCAAAACTTCACCTGGTCGAGGGATAGGCAACCTGTCATAAGAATACAAAAATAATAAAACTCAGCCTTAGGTAGAAAAGCTACATATTAGAATGATGTATTTTAACACACTCGCACTCCATACACATCCATTAAGCTAAGGGATATATGACAGATATTATTGGATATTAGAAAAGAACCCAGCCAAGATTAACTTAGACTGTTAATTGTTAGAAATGCATCTATGACAATATTACTCCAAGTTTTATTCAATTTTCATTCAAAGTACATTCTAAATTAATAGTTCTTCTTTACATAAGGCTTAGTTTTAATGTATAACAGAAATGCTTTGATAAAAAATTACACAGCAGGTGCAATCTCACACTTTTTTTTTTGCCTGCCATTTACTTACAAGGAGAAAAGTGCCACATCAACCAGAAATATTCCACTTCATTCTCCCTGCTGCAGCAGGCCCCTTAAAGCTGGCAGGTTGAGAAATACCTTTTTATTAGTTAGATCTAGACTCCCAGATTCAAAATATTAGTGTTTAGTAGATTAAAAACCTCAAAGTACTCCTGTGATTTAACAATGTATGTCCAAGGGCAGAGTAATATTCTCTGTAGATCATGAGACTAACAGATAAATAAAATCAAAGACAAATTTCCTCAAAAGTTATTTTGGGAATAGGGGTATTATTAAAAACAATTATTCTCAACCCCAGTTGTGTATTAGAATCATCTGGGAGCCTTTTCAACTTACTGAGGTCCAGACTCTTCATCCAGCGATATGATGTAATTCAAATGGACTGAAACCTGGGCATTAGTAGTTTAGAAAAGACACCCAGGTAATTCTAATGTCAGCCAGAATAAACCATTGACATATACAATATGATTCTGAATGATATTACAATATTGTATTTCTCTTTAGTGGAAGTATAATACAACTTTTTTCCAATTTTGCATTTCTCTGAAAATTCCAAATGTATTTAACTCTTGACTGAAGTAAAGAGGAATGTTGACTTGAAAATATACCTGTGAAGTTTGAAGGCATTGGCACAATATCGATGTGTTGTTTCTTTTTCCAAGTTGCTTGGTAAATTGACAATTGATAAGGCGCCAAAGGGGCATTTCTGTTATTTAAAGTAAAGAATTAATTTTGTGTTAATTTTTAGAAGTATACACATGACTAAAATGGGTAAAGAACTTTTTATAAGTAATCTTCCAAATGTGGGAGTTGCACAAAGATGTAAAATACCATTTCATTTCCTTTTCTTATTTACTAAAAAATAAAAGTTAAGTTCCTCGAAGGCAAGAATCTTATCAATTAATTTTGTGTTCCCCTTTGTGACTGCCACGATCCTAGGCATTTAAAGCGTGTTCAATTCTTACTGAAAACCTTACAGAACTTGAGGTTTTGTGTGTGTGTGTGTTTTACATTATTAGATAAGAGAAGGCTAAGAGGCAAGATAAAACATGGTTATTGAGTACTATACGATTGAATATTCAGCCTATGACAGATGCCTTCCTCTACTTCCTTCTTCCTGTCTTCATTTGCATCCTTTTCTACCTTGCAAAGTCCTTTAAGATCATGGATTGTATCTTTTTTGGTCTATTCCTGTCCCATCAACAGATAGCATACCATTTACACAGAGCAAGGATTAACGTCTTTCTGTTGTGAATTTTAACCATCCCACATGAAAAAGATGCTTCTTATTCCAACTGAGTAAATTTGCACTAAAAAAGGCTTATTCATAGAAAAACTTATTCAAGTAACAGTTGACTATCAATCAGATAAACGTCTAAGGAACAAGAATGGCAAGAACTGGAGGGTCACTTAAGAGTAGTAATATGACTAGAAAAATTTCTCAGGAGTACTGATAACTTAAAAAAGGTACATCCAAAGAGTGTAACTCAGATTAGAGAGCTGTTTAGCAGAACTGTTCAATGAGCTCAGGGACCAATTCAAAAGTCTGTGTGTATAAAGATTTCAGTGAATTCCCATTTTATAAGTCACAAGCACCAGGGAAATTAAAAACAAACAAAGCTCTTGTTTTCTAACAAATTACCACCCTCTAACCAAAACTATTCTTTACATGAGATATTTTTCTGCCAGTGTAGTTACCTCCATTTATAGAATTCTCTTTATTCCACCAATGTACATAAAATGCTTATAGATGGCAAGTAATGTAAACTTGTCTAAATCTACAAGAAAAAAAAATCCATACTGTTTACATAAATGCATTATAATCATCTTAGTGTTCAGGTGGTATATACTACCGCACCCCAGAAAGACTCATCACATTAGTATTTTTACAGCCACTGAAGTGCATACCCAAATTCTGGAGCCTCATGTTTCTATAGCAGTGAAGAAAGAAAAGAGTTCTTCATAAAGTGAACAATGTATTGTTCAAAATCAGATTTCCAGCACCCCAGAACATTGGCAGGCATACAATTAGAGATTAGTAAATATTTGCTGGAAGAAATGCTTCCTTGCTTATATTTTCAGAACAAGGGAAATGCTTTCAGGTACCAATACCAATAAAATCTTCTGGATAGTTTACTAAGGATTCAGAGACCAATGCAAAATATACATAAGCCTTATTAGAATGAATAACAGGGTGGTAAAGGTCGTTTCTGAAATATACCATCTAAGAACAAAAATATTTAAATTAAGAACTTCATGCACTGGCTCCTAAATATCTTTTATTAACTAAAGTTGGAAATTCATCATTCTTAAGTCAAAAACTCTAATGAAACATTTTGATGCAACAAAAACTAATTGAAAAATTACACTATTGAAATAAACCTAACAACAGAAGAATGTGTAATACAGAAGAAGTACTTAAAGATTAGGTTAAATTTAAGAATTCTGGCCACGTGCATTTAAGACTTGAAAAAAAATGTCTGTACTATGACTCTTATTTTTTGTATTCATACTTCCAAAAAGTTCTGGGGAAGGTATGCTACAGAATTTCCTTCTTATAAAAGGATAAAGAAAGAGAGATTAATTCTGCTGGGAAATGGCTTTACAAAATTGAGTATGGCAAGGATAGCTTTTAAATAGGGTGGTTTAATTAAAAAAGCAACAATATTAGATTATTGATATAAAGATACAATTTTCTTAAATTTGTATTCTTTATTGCTTTATATTTTTGCCTCTTTCAAAACAATTATAATGTAGTCAGAATTTTCAGATTTCATTTTCCGGTTACAAATTTAATCCAACAAATAAAATATCATACCTTAATACAAATACCACAACCAATACAAAGAGTTTCAGAAATCCATGCTATTTTGCTCTGGGGTGTAACCTCAATGCATAATTTTCCTGGCAAAGGAAAAGATAAAATTAAGCCATTTTTCCTGACATCCTAATTTTTAAAACATTGTTATTAAGGCAATTATGATTCAAAATTTCCATACAGAAGCAGATTTTCAAAAAACAAAGGCCACACATAGAAATACACTGTCTTAAATCAGTGCTTTGTGGGGATAGATTTCTGAATTTATTACTTACATGAATACTCTTGTCAGGCAAGGAGACGACTCTAAATTTTAATTTTAATTTACTACTGGGGAAGAAAATATGCTAGTAAAATTGTGGCTGATCTTCAAACAGTTTTATTTTTAAGCTGACCGGAATATGTAATTCACAACATACGCCTTGGAGATGATAATTTGACATCAAAGAAAAGAATGAAAAATGTTAGCTAGATCAGTGAAGTTCTATATAGGTGTGTACTCATCTGATATACAGACAAAATTAAAAACTTGGTATTAGGTATATTAACCACAGAATTTCTGAAAGCATGGTAGACTATAACAGATGACATCTAAAGTTTCTTTTAAGATTCTGTAAGCCTATCTACCTCACTAGTATATTTAAAGTAACAATTACTTTAACAGAGCCCTTAAAGACTACCAACAATTCATCAGTTCTGAATGGCTATAAATGTATTTAATCTTGAATATATAGCAACATCTCATGAAGAGTCCTTCTTAAGCTCTTTATTCTTGCTTTTTAATGTGAAAATATTATCAAATACATACACATTGACATTCATTTCTCCATGACTAAGAGTAATTATAGGATTTTGTAGAACAGAAAGAATCTTAGTAACTTGAACTCTGGTTTGATTTTATATTCAATAAAGTTAAAAAAGTAATGATACTTATATATTATTCTATAATTAAAAACAATAGAATCATTTAGTAATAAGCAATAAAATAAAATTTAGAACAAAATTTGGTTTTTACATTTCAAAGAAACGAACAACTAAAGCCAAGAGAATTATGAAGCGATTTCATTTCTCTTAAAATCTTAAATGAAAAATAAATAAATAAATAAATAAATGATCCTCAGAACAGCTTACCCATTCGAACAACAGGGCAACTTTTTTTGCACTCCTGCCGACATTTCTTAGGCTTACATTTGTCATGGTTGACAATAGAAATTCTTGTTAATTTATCCGCCATTATTCTAAGTAAGAATATGCAGCTCTCCTATTAAAGAAAAATGAACAAAATTATGGCACAATGTAATTAAGAGAAATAAGTCATAATGTGTATAAAAATTAGCTAGGAACACAAATTATCACTATATTCAGATATTATCTGGAACCATTATGTTGGTGCAAAAGTAACTGCAGTTTTTACAATCATTTTTAACCTTTTAAACTGCAATTACTTTTGCACCAACCTAATAGTAAAAAAACTAGTAAAAGTAATAAAATAGTAAGGTTGGGAAACAAAAATTTACATATATACTATTTATCAAAAAATTTATATGAAGAAAGAAAAAACCACCATTTTCAACAGTCACAAAAAAAGATATGGGAATCAACAAGATATATACATATGTCAGGAAACATTCAAAATACCACTGAAAAACATAAAAGACCTGAACAAATAGAATAACATGCTGTCTGTTTTTACAATAGAGAATTTATACATTTAATCCAATCTCAAGGAGAAAAGAAATAAACTGGAGAAACCTAATCTACAGCTCTCAATTAAAATGAAAAGTAGTAATAGCCAGAAAAACTGAAAAAGAGCAAGGAGGATGGGGGAACTTACACCTCGCAGATGGAAGAAATGATGCAAGCCTTCAGGAATTACTAGTGATCCCAGTGTGTGAATACAGAATAAAACAATATAGAGACCTGACATGAAAACTAACACATATGATAAAGGTGTTTACTCCTTCCCTCAAACTAATGTAAGATGTCTTATCCATCTGACTATAATGACACTACTGATGAAAATGGCAAATAATTATTAAGGTGCTGACCATCATGTTGACAAACTAGAAAAAATAAAAACGCATTTCTCTAGGAATTTGCAACACAGCTAGGATGAATTCTATGCTAACAGCATTGAAATGAAAAGGAGACCAAGTGACTGCATATATAGACTGCTTACTTTTAAAGCTTTTATAAGTCTTAATATTTAACAGTGCCATCAATTAGGTAGCTAAGGTCAAAGTGAACTTAGAAATCTTTTAAAGTGAACTTAAAAAATCTTTTACAACATTGGGCTTGGTGACATCAGTTTTCTTAGAATGGTGATTAAAGTAAATAATTCCAAAAAGTACCTTAATACTCCAGTTTTTTCCAATACATACAAAAAGCTGAAGCCAAAAGATTACGTATTGACAAAGACATTCTGTTGGCTTTTTCTATCAATGACTGTGATCCTCAATCCTCTTTTTCTTTTTTTTTTAACAGAATGCTTTCCCTTGTAGACGGCAAATATTTCTCACACCTCAGTATCATTAGGCTTGGAGACGGGGATAAGAGGTATCTTGCTCCTCAATGCTGCTTCCAGACTATTATCCTCTCTCCCCTTCACTAAAAAGTCAGCTTTTGCCTCTCAAATCATCCAGCTGCTTCATTTACTGACCGTCAGTCAGATCACTCCATTCTTTGAGGATTTCAGACCTTGGCTAACTTGCACTCTCTTTTACAACCCCTGTCATAATTCTTGGTGATTTCAATATAGTCACAGATGATTCTTCATTAATAGCCTATCCTCTGAGTTCATTAACCTCTCTCCTCCAATGATCGTGTCTTTCACTCTACCTCAGCGCTACTCATTCCTTTGGTCAAACCCTTGATTGCATTACCAGCAACTGCAATCCTTGCATAACCTCCATTTCAAATACCCCATTCTTCAACCACCATTCCTACCTTTTCAGCTCACCCCTCTCATATGCGATCTAATAACCCTTTGAATTCCCGCATTTCTCAGACCTACTATCACTGTCTCTGGATTCTACCACATTTCAATTGTCCCTCAGCCCTTTGTAACTTCACTTCCCTCCACACCCAGCTAAAATTCCCTTGTCCATTACTTATACCCCTAACTACAATCCTGGTTACAGGCAACGCTTCATCTGCATACATACAGCTGAAATAGGTAGAGAAAAAACAAAGCTATGCTGACTGCTGTCATCTCAAGTAAACACTTATGCCAACCAGCAATCACACTATATGTATTTCCAGAGCTAAGTCCATTTGTACACTAAAAGACATCTAAGGAGAATGTTCCAACAATTCTTCCTGTCTTTCACATCAACTATTCTTTGCACTGGCTTATTCCCATCAACATTCACACACTCTGTTATCTGACCCCATCTCCCCCCACCCTCCATTGCTTTATTTCTCCTTCCTTTTATAGCAAGACTACTTGACAGAGTTGCTTATAGTCAGTGTTTCAAATTTCTCTCTCTGTTTTTTCTCTGCAATCCATTCCAAGCTTTAGTGCCTATCATTCCATCACAACAGCTTGTCAGGCCATGACTCGAACAGCTTCTGCACAGATCTCTTTGCTCCTACTCTTACCTCCTCCTACTCCGACCCTTGACAGTTCATTCTCAGTACAGGAGCCAGAACAATCCTCTTGAAGTGTAAGCCAATTCATGTCTCACTCCTCTACTGCAATGGCTTCCCTACTCACTGAATAAAAGCCAAAGTCCTCAATATAACTAACGGGCACTGATCAGCCTGTTAACTTTCTGATGTCATCTCCAACTACTCTACCTGTTAATTTTGTTCCAACCACATTGGTTCCTTGCTGTTCTTAGACATGCCAGACATGTTCTTGCTTCATGGTCTTGGCATTTCCCTCTGCCTATAATGCTATTCCCCCTAGTGATTTGCATAGCTCACTCCTTCCAGTCTTTAATGCTTATTTCTCAGTGAGCCTTCTCTAGCTATACTATCAAAAAATATACCCAAGTGCTCTTCTGTCCCTCTTCCCTGCTTTGTTTTATTTTCCTTCTTAGCTCATTCTATAATATGACAAGTATATCTTTTATATACCATGTTTCTCCAAAAATAAGACCTAGCCGGACAATCAGCTCTAATGCGTCTTTTGGAGCAAAAATTAATATAAGGCCCCGTCTTATTTTACTATAAGACCGGGTATGGTATAATATCATATCATATAATAATATCATATCACGTAACATAATATATAATACCGGTCTTAATGTTAATTTTTGCTCCATAAGACGCATTAGAGCTGATTGTCCGGCTAGGTCTTATTTTTGGGGAAACACAGTATGTATATATGATATATATACACATTTATCTGTATGTGTGTGTGTGTATATGTACATGTATATATATTCTCTCTACATACAGACAATATTATTCCCTCCCCAAGTAGAATGTACTCCATCATGAGGGCAGAAATTTTTGTCCATTTGTTCACCCTAGTGGCTGGACCAGTGCCTAGCACATAGTAGGAGCTAAAACATGTGAATGAGAAAATAAATTTAAATCTTCCTATAGTTTATTACAACTTCAGAAATCTTGCAAGTTACCAGTATTTCATAATGACAGTTATCCACTAAAGTATATATTGAAAAGAAAAAAATCACTCAAAAGGAGACTAAATATGTACTTAATAAACAAAGTTATCTTAACTAATATGTTCACTTTATACTCCCTTTAAAACCTTTAAAAACCAGTTAAAGTCTCATAATGATTAGAAGAGGAAAAAATTAAATGACTTTTGAATTGCTATGAAAAAGCCACCATTCTAAAAGTGACAACTCCCTCCAAACTGAAGAGTCTTTAGTTAGCTATCAAAATAAAACTGAACACTATACAAATCACTTGGTGAATGACTATGATGAATTCCCCTCTATGGGATAAATCTTTTATCATGAAATTGTTTAAAATTTATTTCTGCCAAACTACTAAAATGTTTCACCTAATATTTTAAAAATCAAGCGACAATAAGAGACAATTCTTACAAAGAAATAAAAACATACCAGATGGTTAATAAGCTGATAGACATGGAAAATGATAAATTATAATGCATTTAAGAAAAATGAATACAGATTATTGTAGAACTGTTCATTAACTCTGTAAACTTACTAAATTTCTATATTAGTTTCAAGAATTGGGGAGGGGGGATTCCTATTCTCTTTTTCAGTGAGAAAGATACAGCACAGTAAAGCTTGGAGGGGGAAAAGTATAGCAGATTCCTGGGAATAAAGAGGGATTGGGAGGTATTTCAGATCTGAAAAAGTGTGTTCCAAATCATTCTCAAACAATGATTCATCAGTCATTCTTCCAGCTGGGGGAAAAAAAGGAGTGAGGCATATATGAAAAGCAAAATTACTATAATACTGTGTAAAAGCATTTAAAAGACAACTGTTATTGAATGATGCTAAATATCACGTGAAATATTCTAACCTATGATTATTGTAGTTATTAGTCTTATAAAACACGTAAATTGGGAACAGAGCACAACTCTGACTTCAGAGTCTTAAACTGAAGACATTTAAAAGGAACACTAAACTCATATTGCTTTCTCCACCCCCCACCCCACCAATAATATTAAATGTTCTTCCTAAAAAATTATTTTATATAGGAGAATTTCACTAAAAAACAAAACAAAACAAAACAAAACAAAAAACCCCTTTGGTTCAAATACAGGTAAGAGCCCTTTGTTAATACTAACAAAAGCATTATTGTCAGGTAGCTGGTATAGAATGCATAGAATGTACTGAGGACTGCAACACACATGCCACTATCATAAATGCCCAGTTAGCGGTCCTGTGGAAGAGAGGGTAAAAGAAAAATAAAACATTGTTTTGACAGTTCTCACTCTTACTGACTGAACCGCAAAAAAAAAACACCCCAGAAAAGAGACTTTCGTAGTTTATGGGACGTGGAAATCGGCTTTGACCGTCGTGCCTACAGTCGAACCACTGAAGGGAAATAAAGGCATTTTGAGTAAAGACACCACCCCTGATATCAAGGAATTTAAATCAAGGGGAAAAGGAAAAAGTCACCACGGGGGGAAAATGCCGAATGCTATGAAAGCGCACCAAAAGAAGCTAAAGGCGGTCAAATTGGGAGACTACCTGGGATAACACCAGCAACAGCCCACAGTACATGTTGCTCAAAGAGAAATTCAGAGCGACGTCTGACCGTCATTTCTGTCAAGACTGGGAGTAGACAAGGAGTATTCAACTTCATGGCGGCAAGATGCCATGACTCATTCCATAATCACCAAACTGGAAAAGGTCACGACTTTCCATAATCAAATACGCACATGTGAGAATAGATTCATTTTACTGTGAAAGTGGAAGAGTGGAGATAGTAAAGAGGATTCCGATTCTGAAGGTGTCTTCCTCTCTGCAAGGTAGGAGCGGGGGAAAGGGGGAGTGGGCGAGGTGGAGGTTGGATGGTTGAAGAGATGGCATCTAGGTCCATTCTCGTAGCCTGTGGCGGGGGTGGCGGGCAACAGCTGCCGAGAGCCGGGTCAGCTGCACCGGAAGCACGACGCGCCTCCAAGCCCGAGCTGGCTCCCGCGCTCCGGCGGTTCCAGCTGTCCCCTCTCACCGGAGCCGGCTGCCACGCGCCGCTGCCATCCCCATCGCCGTCACCTAAGGCCTAACCAAAGGTTCTCGGAGAACGTCCCTACAATCTTTACATCGCAGCAGACCGCAGCCCACGGCCAAACCCCTCTGGGCTATTCACTTACCAGGAGAGAACGATCCCCTTGCGGAGAGGAGCGCAGAGGCCAAATCAGTTCTCGCCGTCACTTCTCAAATACTCAACGTGTTCCTACGGCCTCCAGCCAAAATGGCGGTGCCCAGCAGCCGCCTCGCGCATACCATAGGGACGTAGTGCGCGTGCGCAACAGAGATCGCCCGGCGGGACGGTGAAAACTGACGTAATCGTGCTGCGACGCCAATTCAATGTCGTTGGGGGAGCCAGGTTGTCCAGAGAAGCTGAGTGGGAGTGGCGCGGAGCTGCAGGGCATCCTAAAGCTTTGAGCTGCGGCAAGCCGGGTCTGTTAGCTGTAAGTGCGTGAGCTTTTCCCGACGTGGAGAATGGTTCTAGCGTAAGCCGATGGTCTCTTCCCCAACCCCAACCTTTTTTACTGCTCCCAGTCTTCCCAAGGCCAGCGGGTCAGGAGGGGAGCGTTAGCCATTGCCCATGCTAGCACTTCTAGCAGAGATGTCTAGCGAGACCAACGGAGTCTGGTACAGACACTGCTCGCGGTGGCGTTTCCTCTGTGGCCTTAGCTCCTTCCAAACTGTGTGGCCAGGTACCCAGTCTTACCCGAACTCCGTGTTTTATCCACTTGGTGGCGTCCAGTACCAAGTCCTGCAGTTGAATTTTGCTCGGTGATTAGGGATGAGCCTTTTTTTTTTTTTTTTTTTTTTTTGACAATTTGACATTTTTGGACATTTGACAATGATAGGACATTCAGCTTGTAATATGGCCAGAGGTTTAATTGTCTCGTCATAGACCTTACTTAACTTGCTGGTGGCAAATACTTTAGTTTATGATTGGACCTATTCATTCTTGTATTCATTCAGCAAATTGCTAATTGAGCGTTTAAGTTTTAGGCTTTTGTGAAGTTTACATTCCAGTGACTCTACTATTATTTAGTGAGTATCCAGTGCTTGTGTGGGGATTAGGGAACAACTGACCTCTAATAGGTGTCAAGGAGATGATATACATAATTATTGGTTCAGATTTATAATAGCATGTATAACACTGCAGTAGCTGTAACTGCATTACGAAGCAGTTTTACATATTGTTCACTATCCAAGAAGTATTTTTTTTCACGTTTGCTTAGACTTACCAAGATTAACAAAAGATGTGAAAGCCAAAGTAAACTTTTTGTTTAGAATAGGCCAGTTATTCACTTCTAGATCTTGAAGCCATTTTTCTGACTTTATCTTCTATGGTAAAAGCATGTATAAGTGGAGCTCTTGACAACTAGTGGGGAGATGTGATTTTTCTCTGCATCGCTTAATGGATTATTTTAAATGGAGACCAATATTTACATTTCTTGGCATAAGAGTGTTTCAATCTGAGTTTTCTACGGGAAAAACTCAAAGGTCTATGTCTTCCTTTGAATTAAGAATTTTTACTCATAGAAGTATAGGACTATATAGCAGTATAGAATTATAGAGCAAATCAACCTCTGACAGGAAAAGAAATAAAGCCCAGACTTGCCAAAGTCTAGGCTAGAAAAGGAGAGGCTGAAGCTAAAGCCCTGATTCTGTGCCCTTTTGCCTATTATACTCTGCTCTTTTGCAGATCTTGTAAGTCATATTGTATTTTAGAAATTAAAAACCAAATTCCCAAGATTTTTCAATCACAGTGATTGAGTTATCTGTATTTGACAATTAGATAATTAATATCATCCAATGAATTAATATCAAGGGTATACTAGTGATCCATTTTGCTATTACATTTTTATTTTTACCTTTTGTAAAAAGATGCTCAGGTCCTGGTATAATGTGGATGTTCTTTTTTCTACGTAGACTGTTTTAAAAATGACCACACCAAACAAGACACCTCCTGGAGCAGACCCTAAGCAGTTGGAAAGGACTGGAACAGTACGGGAAATTGGGTCACAAGCTGTCTGGTCACTCTCATCATGCAAACCAGGTAAAACAAAACAAAAAAGCTGTTTATTTAAAGAACTACTTACAGGTTCCTTGTGCTCTGGAATGACTTTAATATTCTTTTTGTTTTTATGCTTTATTTTAACTCTGAAATAAATTTATTTGGGTTGTCATTTGTTATGTATTTCTTCCCAATTGCTTCACTAATATCCACTTCAATTTAACTGCATATGTCGTAAGGTCTCCTCTGTATCTTTCCCTGTCTCTGCTATGATTGAGTTATTTGGTTAGTATTTTTGTTGTTGTTGTTGTTGGCTATTTCTCTAGATGAGATTAGTGGGTAGTACATTTTCTTGAATGATTACATATCCCAAAATAACTTTATTTTACTCTTGTTTGTGATAGAATTCTTGAGTGTCAGTCCTTTTTCTATCAAAAGTTTGTGGATTCCATTTCACCATTTCCTTTTTTATCATGTTGCAAATAAGAAGGCCTATGCCTGTATCTCTTTTTCTAAGTAACTTGTTCTTTCTCTCTGCAAGCATTTAAGCTTTTTCTATTTATTCGTAGGATTCAAGACTTTTGCTAGGTTATGCCAGCATACATACGTATCTTTTCTCATCTGTCTAACCTATAATTTTATGGGCATTTTCAATCTATAGACTCAAGTTCAGAGAAAGACTTTTAGCTTTAGGAACTTTGATTATGATGTTACTGTTTAGTAGTTGCTTTTCCTTCAGAAACTCGTATTGTTTACACATGAAGACTCCTGTAGCCATCTTCCCAATCAGGCCTCTTCTATTTACCCTTCCAATTCCTTTCTCTCTCCTTTCATCAGTAATTTATTGAGGTATAATTTACTTACAATAAAACTCACCCTGTTTAGGCTTATAGTTCTATGAATTTTAACAAACACACAGTCATGTAAGCACCATCAAAATCAAATACAGAATATTTCCATCATCCAAAGAAATTCCCTCATACCCCTTTGTAGTTAATCTTCTGTCCCCTGTTCCCCAAACCCCTGACAACCTCTGATCTTTTTTGTGTCCCTTTGGTTTTGCCTTTCCCAGAAGGACATATAAATGTAATCATACTGTATGTAGCTTTTTGGATCTGGCTTCTTTCACTTAGCATAATGATTTCTGCTAAGTGAAGAAGCTCTCTGTGATTTTTCCATGTATCAGTATTTTATTCCTTTTTATTATTGGTTGCTATTCCACTGTATGGATCTACCACAGCTTATTTATCTGTTCCCCAGGTAATGGACGGTTAAGTTTGTGGTAGCCAGCTTCCAAAATGCTCTTGGTCTCCTTTCTGTTGACCCCTCCCTCCCACATTGTGTCCAGGTTGGTCTCTGGAGCGGTAGAATATGGCAGAAGTGATGGGATGTGACTTTTGAAACTAGATGGTAGAAGACATTCTGGCTCTGCCTCACTCTCATTTGGATGACTTACTGTGGGGGAAGCTAGCTGCCATTCTGTGAGGAAATTAGTGTCCCCGTGTGGAGGTTGGCATGGCAAGAAACCATGGCCTTCTGACAATAGATAATGAGGAACTGAAGCCTTTTGTCAAGAGCCAGATGAGTAAGCCATCTTAGAACAGATCCTCCAGGGCCAGTCAAGCTTCCAGATAATTGTTTCAGATAACCGTACTTCAATGAGAGTCCCTGAGCCAAACTGCCCAAACAAGCTGTTCCCAAATTCCTAGCCCATAGAAATTGTGAAATAATACATGTTTAGTATTTTAAACATGTACCTGCTAAGCTTTGAGGTAACTTGTTATGCAGCAATAGTTAGATAAGGTTGCTTCCAGTATTTGGTGATTATGGATAAAGCTGCTGTAAACATTCAGGTACAAGTTTTTGTGTGGACGTATGGTTTTGTTTTTTGGGCATAAATACTTAGGAGTGGAATTGCTGGGTTCTATTGTTTGTATTTCTCCTTTTCAATCTATACTCGTTATTTCCTTGTTTTTCTTCCTGTATTAGCTACTACTTCCAATATGATGATGCATAGGAGTGGTGAGAAGGGGCATCCTTGTCTGATTCTTGAGCTAGTGGGAAAGCTTCTAGTTTCTCACTATTAAGTATGATGTTAGCTGTTGTGTTTTGTAGATATGTAAAGTTGAGGAAGTTCCCCTCTATTTTTAGCTTGCTGATAGATTTTAGCTGAATGGGTGTTGGATTTTGTCAAATGCTTTCTCTACGTCTATTGATAGGATCATATGACTTTTCTCCTTTAGCCTGTCGGTGTGATGGATTACAGTAATTGATTTTAGAATGTTGAACCAGCTTTACATACCTGGAATAAGTCCCACTTGATTGTGGCATATAATTCTTTTTACTAATACTCTATTTGCTATATTTTCTTGAGGATTTTTGCATCTATGTTCATGAGAGATACTGTTCTTTAATTCTCCTTTCTCCTAAGTCTTTGTCTGGTTTTGGTATTCCAGTAATGCTGACCTCATAAAATCAATTAGGAAGTATTCCCTCTGCTTCTACTTTCTGCAAGAGATTGTAGAGAATTGGTATAATTTCTTCCTTAAATGTTTGGTAGAAATCACAAGTGAAACTGTCTAGGCCTGGTGATTTCTTTTCAAAAGTTATTAATTTTGTATTCAATTTCTATAAGAGATTCAGATTATCTGTTTCTCCTTGTGTGAGTTTTGAAAGAGTGTCTTTCAAGGAATTGGTCCATTTTTATGTTGTCAAACTTGTGCACATAATACTTCTTTATTACCTTTTTTTATTACCTATGGGATCAGTAATGATGGCCTCTCTTTTGTTTCTGATGTTAGTAATTTGTATTTTCTTTCTTTTCTCTTGGTTAGGCCAGTTAGAGGTTTATTGATTTTTATTGACCTTTTCAAAGAACGCGCTTGTGGGTTCAGTGGTTTTTCTCTATTAATTTCCTGTTTTCAGTTACATTGATTTCTGCTCTGATTTGTATTATTTCTTCTCCTTATTTTGGATTTAATTTGCTCTTTCTTACGTAGTTTTCTAAGGTGAAAGTTTAGATTATTGATTTTAGATCTCTCTTCATTTATATATATATTCCATGCTGTGAATTTCTCCCTAAGCACTGCTTTCACTGCATTCTACAATTTTGATAATTTGTATTTTCATTCATTCTCAAATATTTTGAAGTTTCTCTTGATATTTCTTCTGTGATTCATATGTTGTTTAATCTCCAAATATTTGGGGTTTTTTCAGTTGTCATTCTGTTACTGATTTCTAATTTAATTATTTGTGGTCTGAGAGCATACTTTGTGTGATTTCTCATCTTTTAAAAATTTTTATGTGTATTTTATAGCTCACAATGTGGTCCATCTTGGTGAATGTTACACATGAGCTTGAGAAGAACTGTGTATTCTTGAGATGCTTGGATATTCTGCTGTCATTGGATGAAGTGATCTATAAATGTCAATTTGATCCAGCTGATTGATGGTGCTATTCAGTTCCACCACATCCTTACTGATTTTCTGCCTAATAGATAAAGGCTGAGATTCAGAAGCTAAAATTCCTTTAGTGTCCTGGTTTTTAGTTCCCCTGTTATCTTTGGATTTCTCGAGAGACTCTAATGGAGTCTGAGCTTGCAGTTCTTTGACTTGTGACTTCCTGATATTATATAGGACCCCTGCTGATATATGGTGGTAGGTTGGGAACAAAAGTGTTCTATAATCCTGTGACTAGATCTCTGTCTTTTAGTGGGACTATATTCATGAGTGTGACCCTCACAAGTGCTTCTCGCCTTTTCTTCTCCTTCTTAGGTGAGACAGGAAGGCTAGAGGAGGCTGGAATTAGGCATATTCCCTCTCCATGTTAGTTAGGCTGTGGTAAAACCCATGTTGATTAGGCTCTGCTAAAACAGTGTTCCTTGAAGTCAGGCCTTTATTAAGGAAAATAGAATGTTATGGGTGTGTTCTACAAGGTTCACTTTCCCCCTCCTTCTGCAGGGAGCACTGGAATTTATTTTCTTTATGTCCCATAGTTTTTAGGTGCTCTTTTTTTTCCTCCCCCTACTCTTTTTTTTCCCCCTCTGTGTTTTGCTTTGGATATTTTTTTTTTATTGGCCTACCTTCAAGTCTACTGCTTCTTTCTTTGGCTTTACTGAGTCTACTGAGGACTCTGTATTCTAAGGGATCTTTCATCTCTGATATGGTGGCTTTTTTTTTTTAATAGCTTTTTCATTTGACTTTTAAAGGAGTTTTCATCTCTGTTGAAATTCCCTGTCTGTTCCTGCTTTTCATGTATTAATACCTTTTCCCTTAAATTATTTTGCATATTAATCATCATTATCTAAAGTACTTGTCTGATATGTCCAACATCTGGGTCATATCCAAGTGTATTTCTATTGATTGCTTTGTCTTTTGATAATATTTGTTTTTCTTGTTTGTGTGTCATAATTTTTTATTGACTGCTAAACGTCACAGGTAGACTAGTAGATACTGTGAGAAATGGTACTTGTACTTTGAAATGGATACCTCTTTTCTACTGCCAGTCCTTGATAGTGGGGGGTTGAGTTAATTAGGAACTGAGCTGGGTGTGGTTTTTTGTTGTGGTGGTGGTGGTGGTTGTTTTGTTCTGTTTTGCTATGGTTACGTTCAGTACCTCACAGGCTTCCTCTAAAAATTCAAATTCCTCCAAAGTCCTTATGGAGGGGGCTGTTGTCCCAGAGGAGTTTTCTGAAGTGTTCCTCCTTCACTCTCCTCTTTCACCTGCATCTATATATACTGTGCTTCAGAGGGTGTCTTTCTACGGTCTTGCTCTGCCTCCAGCAGTAGAATGCTAGGCCTTGTTACTCACTTGTGGGGATGAGAGGCAGGGCTTGTTGTCTGTTTTCCTGGTCCAGCTTCAATCTTAGCCGCCCTTCTGTGCCTGGCCTCCAGGGTGGGGCTTTCTCAGCATTTTGGGCCCTCCTACCTTGATAGCCAACCTCTGCCTGTATCTGTGGCTGGTCTTTTGTGGGAAAGAGTTTTCTGCCCCACTCCTGAGGAAGGACTGTTTTCCTGCTTCTCCCCCAGGTGTAGAGGTTTTTTTCTTTTACTCTTCTCCCAGCGAGGATAGGTCTGTATCTGGGTCCTGGAGTCAATAGGTTTGTTTGATGCCCCTCTCCCAGCAGCTTAAGGCCTTTGTTCCGTAGGAGAGAAGGGTTTGGGAAGGAGGGTAGTACTTTTGCTTTTCCTGTAGTGGTGGTCATGCAAGTACCACTGACATAGGCTTTCCAGTCTCCTGCTCTCCCCCATGTCTTTCTGGGTGTACAGAGAGGGCCTTGGAAGAGTCTGAGAGTCCATGTGAGTTCACCTTGTGTTGGCAATGTCCTTGGCTGCTGTACTTTTATGTTAGCCCACGCTCGGCCTTTAGTAGTTTGTTAAAGTTCTACCAGATTTATTCTTAGGTGTTTGGTCAGTGTTCCTTCCTCCCTTGCTTTACCACACTTGGGACGGTCTGTACGTCCTTTTTCTCCTGAGCCTGGGAGCTGCCCCTTCTTGAATTCCGGGCTGTTTGGTTGGTGTGTGGTTTCAAGCTCTCGAGTTTTCAAGAAAAACTATGAGCTTGTTGCTTATCTAGCTTATCTAGCCTTTTCTTGTTGTTTGAATAAGGCTGATGCTTTTTTCCAGCTTCCTGTATCCTAGACTGCTTCAGAAGTTTCTAATATGCTTTATAGCATCAAATATTTCTGAATTTGCTCAACTCTAGCAATTTTCCATTGCTTGACCTAGTAGTATAATTCTACTGCTGCCCTACTGTGTCAGTAATGGGGTATAAATCAGTGCGAGTTCATGTCCTTTGATGCTATGGCACTTGCAGAGGGCAGCACATAGAAGTCACTGGTTCTCTGAAGATGCCCCAGTGCTCTGACATCGCCTAGGCACAGAAGAGAACAGTAGTTGCCACCACCAGAAGGGTGGTAGGATCACTTAAAAATGTGTTGGGTATGAAAGTCATGACATTGTAAGTGCAGTGTCATACACTGTACTGCATGTGACTTCTAGCTTTGGGTCCATCAGTGAAGTATCACTATATGATTATCATTTTACACATTAAGAATGACTGACTACTCTTTATTAATGAGAAACAACATGAGAAAGTTAATTGTATAACCTTTACTTTGCTTCTCTATGGTCAGGTATTTTTCAGGTCAAGTCAGCAGACAATTGCTAAGTCTGTAACACTGTTGGAGTGTAAAAGATAAAAAAGACACAGTCCTTGCTGTCAAGGAGTTTGTGATCTAGTGGAGGAATTATAGCTTTAAACTAGTCATTATTATGCAATGTAATAATGTATAACTTCTGTTTAATACTTAATAAATGACAGGTCCTGTTCTAAGTACTTTACTGTTTAAAAAACAATTATCTCAATAAAGTCTCCAAAAATCATATGAAGTATGCCCTCTGATGTATTTTTATCATTTTCTAAGTGAGGATACTGTAGTATAGAAATACTAAGTGATTTGGCGAAGATCACATAAAAAGTGGGAATGCTGGAATCAGGCAGCAGGCCCCACCATGGCATACTGCTTTCCACTAAGTATCGGCTCGGTGCAGCAGTGGCCCAAGGGAAAAGTGATTGGTGCTGCTTGAAAGGATCAGGGAAGTCGTCTTGGAGATGATGCTTATTCTGCATGATGGAGCAAGAATAGGATTTCACTGAGTAAGGACATAAACGCAAGAGGAACTTTTGTGTTTTAAGTTTACTCTGTCTTGTCCTGTGTGAATTCTTTATGGTACTTTACACAGTATGTGCAAAAATGTACAGCTTAGACAAAATGTGGCTCATTGAAAGAATTGGAAGTCATCAGTAAGTTGGGAACAGAGGGAAGTGGCCCAGGTAGAGCTGGCTAGTTAGGGAGAGGCCTGACCATAGAAGCTGTGTTCAACAGTTCATACTTGATTGTAGGGATAGTATGAGGCATTGAAAAATTGTTAAGTGTGAAACAGTCAGTGTTTATTCACATTTCAGAAGTGAATATAAATATATACACAGTATATTTAGATGTTCTTTAAAAATTAAAGCCAACAACCAAGAAAACTTGGTCCTAATATAAGCATTTGTGTGTGCAAGTGGTATTGCTTTTAAGACTTGAGGTCTGTTTTAGAGGATAGAAGAATTCTGATTCATTTTAATTTCATCCTATTTACCAACCTTTCTGGACAAATATATATATGCTAATATTACATTTTGAACATATAGTTCTTTCTTGATTGTGAGAACTGATTGTCCCTTGTGGTGTTTTTAGGATTTGGAGTGGATCAGTTACGAGACGACAACCTAGAAACTTACTGGCAGTCAGATGGCTCCCAGCCCCATCTAGTGAACATCCAATTCAGGTAATACATTTTTGAGTTTTTCAATTTGTGTATGCTATAAGTGGACAAAGAAATCTATTTTGCTTACATAAAGTTTAAGAACATAGAAATTATGGTGAAGTGCACTTAACTCCGCTTTTGGTAAGTCTCAGAGATTATTTTTCTGCTTACTTAGAGATTGTTTTCAGTTTACTGTCTTATCCGTTCTGAATTCTTTATGGTGCCTTACACAGTCCTTTTATATAGATAATTCTCAAATATACATTTTCATATAGCTTATTTCAGAAAAATATGCTTTGCATATAACCCAATACAATGACTTAATGCATTGCAGTGAGTACACCTGGAGAGAAGATTGTACGTTCTTTAGCTATAGACTATTCATATAACTTCTCAAATTTGTATTTCTTTTTTTTTTTTACATTACTTTATTTATTTATTAAAATTTATTGGGGTGACAATTGTTTAGTAAAATTACATAGATTTCAGGTGTACAATTCTGTATTACATCATCTATAAATCCCATTGTATGTTCACCACCTAGAGTCAGTTCTCCTTCCATCACCATATATTTTCAAATTTGCATTTCCATTTGGTGAAAAAAACTGATTTTAACTTAGAACTTCTAAGGACATTTTCAGTTTTGAAATGCTTACTTTGGGGCAGGGGGTAAAGGAAAATAGCCATATGTTTATCAGTTGCTTTCAATTTATTAACATAGATGGAAACCAGTTAACTTGGTTATCTTTTCCCATTTCTGCCATTCATTTTAATATTCTGTAGCATTGTATCTTTAGTTTGTTTTTATCTTTCTAGGTTACAGATGAGCAAATTTCTTATGAAAAAGCCAGATAATAAATATGTTAGGCCTTGCGGGCTATCGGGTCTCTGTTAGAACTACTCAGTTACCCCATTATAGCATGAAAGCAGCCATAGGCAATGCCTCGTGACTGAATTTAACTGTTCTAATTCCACTTTATCTTTCAAGAGTAGGTGGTGGGCAGGGTTCAGCCATTGGCCTGTAGCATGCCAGCTCCTGGCGTAGGGTATTAAATGTATACACTAGAAATAAAAACAGCAACTAATATTTTTTTTAAAGACTTAAAATACCAGGTACTTTGCTAAATGCCTTACCCATTCATTTCATTTAACCTATAGCTATTTTTAGTCCTTATATTGTAGTCTCGGAAGTAGAGACTTAGATAAATTAGGTTACTTACCCAAGGTCAGACAGCAAATGAGTGGCAGAATTGCAATTTGAACACAAGTACTCTGAACTGAGAGCCTGTGCTTTTAACCATTGTACTGTATAGCGTAGGGTAAATCGCTTTTCTGTGACAACAAAGGATATTGTTTATAAGTTGTATAATTTAATTGTATTGTATTAGAATGGCAGGGTTTTTTCAGCAAATACAGTTTTATACAGAAGTCCAATGTATTGAACAAAAAATAATGAAAATAACTTATTGAAATAGTGAAGAACAGAAGAATGTTAAATATATCGAAAAGGTCTACTAGCTTGCTGTGTTATTGAAGCTAAAGGCTGATAGTTTAACAGTGGAGATAAAAAAATTTTTTTCAAACAAAAAGAGAAAAGGTCAGGCCCTTCACACCATTTTTCCCTGCTGCCCTCATGGTGCGCAGATGTCCTGGCCGATACTCTCAAGCGCATGGACCATGCCAAGGAGAGAAGCAAATGCCAGGTTCTTACTCGGCTCCAACGTCATCGTCCAGTCGCTAGTTGTGTTGATGAAGCGTGGTTACATTGGCGAGTTTGAAATCATTGGTGATCACAGAGCTGGGAAAGAATTGTTGTGAACCTCACGGGCAGGTTAAAAAAGTGTGGAGTGATCAGCCCCGGATTTGATGTGCAGCTCAAAGATCTAGAAAAACGGCAGAACAACCTCCTCTGGTCCCATCAGTTTGGTTTTGTTATACTGACAACCTCAGTGGGCATCATGCACCATGAAGAAGCAAGACGAAAACACACAGGACGGCAAATCCTGGGATTCTTTTTCTAGGGATGTAATACATATGCGCAAATAAAATGCCTCTGGACAACAACAAAAAAAGTATTTACTGGAATCTAGTTGAATGAAAACATTGATAGCCATAAATGCCAATGTTATTTAAAATACTTTGAACAAAAAGTACCAATACATGTATGGCCGTAAATTGCTTAAACCAAATCATACAAATTAATTTCCCCTCCTCTGCAAATTGCAGACTGTCCATAACTTTTATACCTTATAATTTTGTAAAGTTTTAGGTTTTTAAAATATATTAGTTAACAGATGAACCTCTTGCATGATTGCACTGCAATTTCAGCACTTACACTTCTTTGTTAAAATGCACATGTGCAATTATTGAATAGTTTATTACATTTCTCCCTTATTTTTAAGAAGTAGAGCAAATGGAAAAAATCAAAGTGCTGATGCCATTTAAAAAATAATAGATACTAAGCTTAACAACTTAAGACAATCGCGACTGTGTTAGAAATCATTAACCTCAACCAGAAATTCATTGGACTTTATGAGTCAACTTCACATTGAATGTGGGGAAAAAAAACAACAACAAAGGAAATGTTAGAAATTTATTGTCAAAGATTATGACTAAAATATTGTGGTGTAATTTAGGATTGGGTAATTGAGATTTTTTAGCTCTTAGGAACCAACTTTCACACCTCCATTATGTAGCCCCAACATTCAACTTTCTTCATTTGATTTTCTATGTGTTTTCATGAATACGTTATGAACTAAAGGAAGGAATTTGTGTATTGAAAAGAAATTATATTATGAGTAAGCTTGAAAGAAGTTCAGTTTGGACTTTATATTTTTTAAGAGGAAACGAAATATTTAACTCCTTAGGTTATTCTCGCCTTCACAGGGAAAATAAGCAACTTAATTATTATGGCAGTTTCTCAGTTAGTTGAACGTTTAGATTTTAGAAATAATCAGTATGTATTAATGATGTATCAGGGTGAACTTGTAGTGCACAATTACAAAATCGAATTTACTTTTAGATGTTATTGCTCCTTTAAATCAGAGGCAAGTTCCTTCTTGCCCTGGGTGAGAACTCGATAAAGAACAGGTATCACATTTTTGGGTAATATATACAGTTCTCTGTTCATTTCAAATAGCAAAGGATAGGTTAGAAATGAAAACATTCAATCCTAGCTACCGTAGTAGTCCTAGATAATAGTGAAATATTTGCACGTATATATTACATCCCTGGAAAAAGACTGCCAGGATTTTCCCTCCTGTGTGTTTTCGTCTTGCTTCTTCATGGTCCATGATATCCGCTGAGGTTGTCAGACTTAGAAAGTCTCTTTCTCTCCCTAAGCTTGAGTCTGTTGCAAGTGGAAGAAGAGAAGTGTGGCTTACTTCTCTTTTCCTACCTTGCTTCTATTTGTCTTCTCCCATATTCTTAACTGTTCCTGAACTCTCCAGGCCTGTTAGTATGGGAGTGGAGGAGGAAAATGCAGAATTGCGATTCTATCTTGGTTATCTAGCATGGGTGCTCTCTGTACTTGGGTGTGTGTTGAAAGCTAACTGTAGCTTATGGATGCTTTTGTGGTGGAGAGAATCTACTTTCACAATTACTTAATGCCCTGGGTGATTCACCTGCAATTCTTCTGGTGAGGATGTATTCGTCATTTACTCCTCCCTCAAATCCGAGGCCTTTGGTGATACCTCCAGCTTCCTGCGGAGGATTGTTGCCCCTTCCTAGCCAGAAACTGATATACCCTTCAGGTTATCAGGTTGATTAAGGAAGTTCCCTTCTCTTCCTACTGTGCTTAGACTCTTTTTTAATGACTAGGTGTTGGATTTTCTGAAATGCCATTTCTGCATCTACATATATAATCACATGGTTTTTCTTCTTTAGTCTGTTGAGATGGTGAATTTCATTGATTTTTTTAAATTGTAAAATATACATAACTTTTAAAACTTTGAAGTACACAGTTCAGTGGAATTAAATACATTCACATTGTTATACAACCATCACCATTATCCATGTCCAGAACTTTTTATCATCCTAAACTGAAACTCTGTAGCCATTAAACAATAGCTCTCTATGCCCTCCTTTCCCCAGCCCCTTATTGTCACTGTTCTACTTTTGTGTCTCTATGTATTTGACTCTTCTAAGTATCTTATATAAGTAGAATCATACAATATTTGTCCTTTTGGGTCTAGCTTAACTTAGCATAATGTTTTCAAGTCCATCCATGTTGTAGCATGTATCAGAGTTTCATTCCTTTTTAAGTCTGACTAATAATTCCATTGTGTGTATGTACCACATTTTGTTTATTCATTCATCTGTCGATGGACCTGTGGTTTGTTTCTACCCTATGGCTATTGTGAATAATGCCACTGTGAACATGGGTGTACAAATATCTATTTTGAGTCCTGGCTTTCAGTTCTTTTGTGTATACACCCAGAAGTGGAATTGCTGGACCAAATGGTAATGCTATGTTTTTTAAGGTACTGCCATACTGTTGTCCATAGCAGCTACCATTTTACATCCCCACCAGCAATATGAAAGATGTCCAATTTATCCAGATCTATGCCAATACTTATTTTCTGGTATTTTTTTGTGTTTTGTGTTTGTTTTTTTTTTATAATAGCCATCCTAAGGGGTGTGAAGTGGTATGTCATGCATGGTTTTGGTTTGTTTCTCTAGTGACTAGTTATATTGAGCCTCTTTTCATGTGCTTATTGGCCATTTGATACCTTTTCGAAGAAATGGCTATTCAAGTCCTTTGCCCATTTTTGAATTGGGATTTTTGTTTTCTTGTTGAGTTTTAGGAGTTCTTTATATATTCTGGATATTAATCCCTTATCAGATGTGATTTGCAAGTGTTTTCTCCCCCTCTGTGGGTTACCTTTTTACAAAAGTTTTTAATTTCGATGAAGTCCAATTTGCCTATTTTTTATATTGCTTGTGCCTTTGGTGTCGTATTTCAAATGGATTGGTTATAACTGTTCTATTTTATTGTTAGTTATTAATCTTTTACTGTATCTAATTCATAAATTAAACTTTATTGTAGCAATGAGACTCCAATTACATACAAGTATTATTCTGCTTTATACTGTCTCATAGGCTACTGATATTTTATTCATTTGAATGAGGGGTGAGAGCTTTTTCTTTTCTATACTTCATTTTGGAGAGTTTCTGTAGCTATATCATTACATTCACTGTCTTCTGCATTGTTTAAACTGCTGTTAATCGAATCCAATGAATTTCTTCAGATTTTTGTTTTATGTCCAGAAATTCCATGATTTTTTAATATCTTTCATCTCTCTCCATTTTAATCTTTTCTTTTAATTCTTTGAACATATTTATTACAGACTATATTTTCCAGTTTGCTCACGGCATTATTTCCTATCATACACGCTCTTCTACAGCTTTGCTACTTCCTGATCAAGAGATGGCATCTCTGTCTCCCTTCTTGAAACTGATCAGGCCTTGTGGATTTCTTACTTAATGGAGTGTGGATGTTGTGATACTGTTATTTCTAAGGCTGGTTCATAAAAGGCAATACAACTTCTGCCTTGTTCTCTTTCTTTTATGTCATTCTCTCCCTTGATAGCCATGTATAATGCTGTGAGAAAACCCACATGAAATGGAGAAGCCCATAAAGAAATGAACCCAAGCCCATGGCCTCAGCTAAGCTCCCAGCTGACAACCAGCACCAACTTGCCAGCATATTAATGAGGTGTCTTGGAAGTACATCCTTCTGATCTCAAGGCAAGTTGCCACACCTGACGCTGTGTAGAGCTTTCCCTTCTGAGCCCTGCCCAAATTCCAGATTCATAAACAAAATAATGACTATTTTTTAAAGCCACAAAGTTTTGAGGTGGTTTGTTGTACACCTATAGGTAGATATTTATATTTTTTATTTTTAAGTCCTTTAATCTCTGTCTTTTCCATATCTGTCTTTATTGACTGATTTTTTTCCCCTCATTATGAATCACATTTTTATTTTTCTGATTCTTTGTAGTACATTTTGATTGGATGCTGGATATAGTAAATTTTACCTTGTTGAGTACTCAGTTTTTTTGTTTTTGTTTTTTAAAGATTAGATTTTGTTCTGGCAGGCAGTTAAGTTAGTTAAGATAGTTAAGGATCAATTTGATCTTTCTGAGGCTTGACTTTAAGCCTCTTTACAGTGGATCTAGAGTACCCTTTGCTCTAGCATGGGGGTCAGCAAACTTCTTGTAATAGGATAGATAGTAAATATTTTAGGCCTTGCAAACCGTATTTTACACTGTTACAACTGCTCAACTTTGCCATTGTTGTGCAAAAGCAGCTGGGAACAGTGTGTAAGTGAATGGATGTTGCTTTGTTTCAGTAAAACTTTATAAAAATAAGTGCCAGGCCACATGTGGCCTGTGAGCTGTGCTTTGCTGATCCCTGCTCTGGGACACCAGTTCTCCAACTTTTTTGTTTCAGTGCCACTCTAATCTTTTACTGAAGTCCTCAAAGCGCTCTTGTTTCTTTTTTATGTCTATCAGTGTTTACCAGATTAGAAGTTATAGCTGAGGAATTTTAAAGTATTTATTTATTCATCTAATAATATTAAATAATAATTAACCTATTACATATTAACATAAATAACATTTTTTTTAATGAAAAATAACTGTCTCTTCCAAAACCAACAAAAAGTAGTGAGAAGAGTGTTATTGTTTTACTCTTTTGTGTATCTCCTTAGTGTTTCGTTTAAGAGAAGAAAGCTGAGTCTCATACATGCTTCTTCGTTAAATCTTTTACAACATCCCACCTCAGATAGCATCTGGAAAACTCCACTGTATATTCATAAGAGTGATTCTGCAAAAGGCAAATCACATCTTAGTATTACTAGGAAAATAGCTGTGACCTCATTGATTCCCCTGAAAAGGTCTTGAGGTCCCCCAGGTTCCCAGACCACTCTTTAAGGTGACTTCTCTAGGGCAAGGCTAGCCTCATGGTTTGCTAAGACTTGATCCTTCTGGGATCTCCAGTGAATGTCCGAAATATTTGAAGAGGCATTTGGACTCAATACTACGGTTGTTGGGAACTCTAATGATTCCCTGCGCTGTGTGACCTCTGGGAATAGTTTGTCTTACCGCTGCCCAGGAATTGTTCTTTCTTCAGCAGTTGCTGTTCTTTGCGTGTTTTTGTTCAGTGTCACCCTTTGGATGTGCAGATTGGTATTCATCCAAAGCCTCCAGGGGACTCCATGCCAATTTCTGTTTTGGTTTTTTCTCAGTGTAGCTCCTTCCTCAACTCTGTGAGACTGCTAGATTCTGCTGGGTTTCCATAGGGCTCACTGCATTCGTTTCCTTTCCCTCAGGACTCAGTCCTGTACTGCCTGTTGTTCAGTGTCGGCAGACAGTTTTTCGTACAGGTTGTCTGTTTATTCTAGTTGTATAGGGTGGGAGCGTAAGTGTCCTGTAACAGTTATTTCTTCATGGAGAGACATCCATGGCTTTTTATTTGTTTATTTTTAACCATTATCTGCTGCTTTGCATTAAGGTCTTGTATGTTCTATTAAAACAAGGTCTTTGTTGTCTTAGTCTTCAGTGAAAACTTTCACTTTAGCATCCTATTAGCATTGATTAGAAACAAACTTTTATACAAAGAGGGTATTTTCCACCTTGTACCAGGAACAAAGAAGAATAATCATTTATATACATATATACAAAGAAGAATGTAATCATATATATGTGTGTGTGTATATATATTGGTTGCATGTATACAGAGGGTGCCAAAAAAGTGTATATACATTTTAAGAAAGGAAAAAACTATTAAAATTATGCTGATGGTAACCACTTTGAGCACCTCTTGTAATTGCAGAAGACAAACATGACTTGTATTCATCTTTTGTTATCAGTATATATTGAGTATTACAATTTTAATACAGTTTTCTTTTCTTAAAATGTGTATACATTTTCTTGGCACTCCCTGTACATTTGATTACGTTCTTTGTTCCTGATTTATACACATATACACACACATACAGGCACGCGTGCACACGGTGCCAAAAAAATGTATACACATTTTAAGAAAGGAAAAAACTGTATTAAAATTGTGCTGCTCAATAGCTACCAATAACGAAAGATTAATACAAGTCATGTGTATACGTTTTTTTGCACCTCCTGGATATATATATATATATTTTCAATGTATGTAGCATATTAACAGGAAATAATAGAATTTTATAACTTTTTTTAGTTTCGTCTTGTACCTTAGGAGTTTGTAGTTGTTCTTATATAGTGTAGAGTGTAGTCATACAGAACTAGGTTCAGATTTTGGCCCTGTGTTTTACTAGATGTGTAAATGAAGACTAGTTGCTTAGCCTAATCTGAGCCCCAGTTTCCTCATCTGTGAAGTGGGCACAATGTTATATTAAATAGGAATGAGAACTTCTAGTAATAGAGCTTCTAACAACAGTGTTTTAGACAGTGTGGAAATTTATTTCTTCTACCTCGTCATAGAAGAGGAGCCTGGCATTCCGGGAGAGGTATGGCAGCCCCAAAGCATGTTGTGGACCCAGATTCCTTCTCTTTCCATTCCACTGTTCTTAGCTCATTGATTCTATCTACAAGGTTGCATCATGATCCAAGATGTCTACTAGAATTGCACCCATCATGTCCACATCCCAGGTAACAGGAAGGAGAAGGCAGGAAAGGTAAAAGGACATGTCTTCCTTTAAAGAAACTTTATAACACACAGTCACTCAGTTTAAATCTTACTGGTCATAACTTAGTCACGTGGTCATACCTAGTTTTAATTGAAGCTGGGGAATATAGTCTTGCTGAATGTTATGAAGAAAGAAGGGAAAAAGGGCTGTTAGGTTGGCAACTAGGAGTATTTGTCGCTGATGTCTTCTCTTGCAATGTCATGGGTTCCAAATCAGTTGAGAAGTTATTCAAGAGTCAGCAGATGGAGACCAAAATATCACCCTTATAAAACTGACAGAGGGGCTTATAGCTGCAGTGAAGTGTTTCCTACCATGAACCCTAGAATTAAACAGACTTACCCATCCAGTTATGAAAGTGCTAGACCAGGCAGAGTCTGTCCCTATTAAATTTGTGGCAGGAAGGAACAAAGCAAATGTTTGCTTCCTGTCAGCAGCTTTCTCAGCAGAAAGGGAATAATGGGTGAGGGAGTAGAGAAGCTGGAAGTGTTACTTATGGCACCAGAAATGGGGAAATATTACTACAATACTCCCTTCCTACAATATCTTATCCCAAGAGTTTAGCTGGATGTCTGGCATATAGTAAGCATTCAGTTTATGGTGATTATTTTTGTAATGATGATTTGAGCAAATCTTCCCATGTACACTGCTATTGATAAAGAACATCATTTTCTATGCAATATTATATTTTAAATTCATCATGAGATAAAATTTATAAATAATTTAAAAAATATTTTATGGGTACATTTTAGAGTAATAGTTTTAAACTTTTGGTTAGGTCACAGTTTCCTTTACAAACTTAATGAAACTATATAGCATAAATTTTACGTATGATTTCTCAGGATACATAGACGTTAGGATAAGATCCATGGTGTAGAGAAAATTTAAAGAACTACCATGTTTCCCTGAAAATAAGACCTAGCCGGACAATCAGCTCTAATGCGTCTTTGGAGCAAAAATTAACGTAAGACCCGGTCTTATTTTACTATAATATGAGACCGGGTCTAATATAATATAATGTAATAAATATAATATAATACCAAATCTTATATAAGACTGGGTATGATATAATATGATATAATACCTGGTCTTATATTAATTTTTGCTCCAAAAGATGCATTAGAGCTGATTGTCCAGCTAGGTCTTATTTTCGGGGAAACACAGTACAAACACCTACATGTTACTGTAAGCTGGTATTAATGACTGTTGAATAAGCTAAGTACAATTACTTAGTAGGAAGGTGATAGTGGTTAAGATCACACGAGGCAGGCGGACACACATTTGAACACCTACCAGCCTTTTGACCTTAAACCAGTTATAAACCTGAGTGTTGGTTTTCTTAAATCAGTGAGATGCAGGTGATACCATGTTTCCCTGAAAATAAGACCTAGCCGGACAATCAGCTCGAATGCGTCTTTTGGAGCAAAAATTAATATAAGACCATGTATTATATTATATTGTATTATATTATATTACATTATAATATATAAGATCCCATCTTGTATTATAGTAAAATAAGACCAGGTATTATATTAATTTTTACTCTAAAAGATGCATTAGAGCTGCTTGTCCGGCTAGGACTTATTTTCCGGGAAACACAAGGTTGAGGAATAGATGAGATGTAAAACATTACCACTGGGCCAGAGTATTCATTTATCTGCTGTTTGCCGCTGTTGCTGTTTTTATAATGATTAGTGTTATTATTTGCCTTTCTAACCTCACCCTGATTATCTTGTAGGTTCCAGTGACTAATTTATACTGAATTTCATAACTTGGAGATAAAATTATTCTGAGCATAAAGCTTGGTCCTTTCATCTGCTTTTGTTTAAAAAAAAAAAAAAAGTCCTTAGGAGTAATCTTCATGATCTTTGATCTCTCTCTAATAAGAAAGACCTTTCACTGCCTGCCTCTGGCTCATCAGGGGAAAAATCTTTTGTATGCCCTTCAGAATTTCCCCTTCTTCCTTTGCTTTCTCTCATGTCTTCTTCCTGGCCCAACAGAAATAGAAAGATGTCAGTTTGATACCTCTGGCCTTTTGAAAACCTGGTAATGGTATTTATCCTGTCAGCGGTTCCTGGGTATTTAGCGTTTTACATCTTCATCTGTCTTTATTATTTAAGGGAAAGTCCTTAACTTTCCCCATCCCTTTCTGATGAATAGCTTGGCCTACAGAAGTTTGATCGCCTCATAAGAGCTACAGATCCCCTGCTGTTTTTATAGGTTGACTTTTGACACAGACTACTTCTGTTCAAGGATCTCATTGTTACTCAGTTAGTGCCAGTTTATACCAGAACTTAACTTTTAAAGCATGTTTAAATAGACTTCTTAATGGTTTTTCTGGTTAATATTAAAATTGTCTAATTTTTTTTCTAATGACCAAAATAACACACACTTATTTTAAAAAATTATTCAGAAAAGATAGAAATCCTAAAGGAGAAAATTAAGATCTCCTATAGTTCCACTCCCCACCAAAATATCCACTTTCACTGTTTTTGTATGAGTCTGTCTAGGTCGTTTTCTATACATTTATATAGTTTTATAGGCCTTTAAAATATTGTTTTTCCTAAAATGAGATCCTTCTGTATATACTGTATTGTAAAAATTTTTTTCCTGCTTTATATATATGCATGATTATTTTAAATGGTTGTATAATATTTCATTGAATGGATAGATTATAATGTATTTGATTAATTCCTATTGAGATAGATATTTAATTTGTAATTTTTTAGTAATTTAACTACAAGACAGTAAACATTTTTTCTGCATCCATTTTTGAGTAATTGTATTATTACTGTGTTTTAATGCATTGTTAGAAGTTGCAATTGCGGATCAAAGCTGTGTACTAACTGGCTATGAAAGTACCTTTTCTAATCAAATTTGGGTATTAGCTGTCATTTAAATATTTTGCAATATGATAGCAAAGCTAATGTCTATGTGTGTTTTAAATTCTATTTCTTTGATTCTTAGAGATTGAACATCTTTTCATGTTTTTTAGTGATTTGCATTTTTTCTGAGATTTATTTTCTCTTACGTAGTTTTTGCTTATCTAAATATGTATATTTTAAAAAACGGCAGAATTTTATTGCATTAAGGAATAGATGATACTTTCTACTTAAAAAAAAATGCCTTTCTCTTTGTTGGACTTAATTTCTCAATTATTAACATAGGAAATTAAGTGATTAACTAGTGAAAAAAAACCGAGCTTGTCAGTAATTTCTTTGTCTAAAATACAAATGAAGACTGAAGTTCTTAATTCTTGTTTGTACTCTAAGGTGCCTATTTTGGCTTAACTTTTCCTTCTTTGCTCTCTCTCTAATAAGAGAGATAGAGCAAGTTCTGGATAAGAGATGTGTGTGTAAATAAAACATGTTATCTATATGTTTATATATTCTTTGCTTTCATCGTTAAAAGTAAAAGACATAGAAACTGTTGATTTAAATACTAATTTTAGCAGACTATGATTTTTAAAATCAGAAGATAAGATGTTTTAGATATCTTTCCACATGATAAAGGTCATGTTTTTACTTTATTACTTTTAGAAGAAAAACAACAGTGAAGACCTTATGTATTTATGCGGACTACAAATCTGATGAAAGCTATACTCCAAGCAAGATCTCAGTCAGAGTAGGAAATAATTTCCACAACCTCCAAGAAATTCGGGTATGTCTTTCAAATTTTAGAACCAGTTATCCTGTAACTCATGTTCTTTAGAAGATAGTTACATTTAACATTAGATTAGAGAAATTAAAATGTTATTATAGAAAAGGAAAATTGTTGGTATTTAAGAAAACATTTTTAATTTTTTTACAATCTGTCCATCAATCCGACTAATTTTTACATGTATTTCGAAGTAAGTTGCAGCTATCTGTACATATCACCCCCAACACTTTCGTATAATAGATGATAACGGGAGTTACTAATATTTGCTTAAGGTTCACTTTTTAAGGTAAAATTTATATAAAATTTGCACAAATCTTAAGTATATTATTTGGTGAGTTTTGACAAATGCATATGTCTGTGTCACCCCAACTCCGATTAAGATATAGAACATTTCCGTTACCCCAGAAAATTCCATCGTACCCTTTTCCAGTCAGTCTCCATTTCCTTCCTACCCTCAGAGGTAACTATTATTCTGATGTATGTATGTATGTATGTATGTATGTATGTATGTATGTATGTATGTATGTGTTCATTCACTCCTAGAGCTGTTTGCCTGTTCTAGAATGTCATAAATGGAATCTTACAGACTGTAACTTTTACGTAAGGCTTCTTTGACTCAGCCTGAGTTTTTCAAGATTCCATCCATGTTGTTGCATGTATCATTACTTCATTCTTTTTCATTCCTAAGCTGTGTTCCATTGTTTGACTTGACCACAATTTATTTATCCTCTGTATAACTATTGAAGCTATTAGGATAGTGCTTTTGTGACCAGAATTTTACCAGTTCCAAAATATTTACATTTGAGAGATATTTTCAGTGATTTTGAATTATATACTTGTGAAGTTTAGACCCTTAGCATTTTTCTTGTCAGAAAATCATTGAGTTCAAATAATCATCAAAATCTTTTAAATTAGTTGGTTGTGAGAGATCTGGGAAGCCTCTGTGATTTTTGAAAGATTTCTAGTTAATTTGTGTCCTGGACCTTTATTTGACTTAGTGTATATATTTAGACCATGTCTCTACAGTTTCTGTTTATCACATGATTGGGTCACTCTTATTGAGAAACACTTTGGGAGTAGAGTTGCCTTGTTTTGGTTTAAAACTAAAGCTTTATTATGTAATTCCTCAGGCAGGTTGAAATATGTGAAACACTAGAAACAAAATGTTTTGATCCAAGATACGTGTGGTATATATTGAAATGTTCGCTAGATGTCACTGTTGTCCTTTAATTGCTAGTCTCATAGCCGAGTTAGTAAGTTCAATGCCTCAAGCAGTGTTAAGTTGTACTAGTTTTTCGTATATAAACACAAAAATTCTTTGATGCATTTTGGGAAATTTACATCTTTACACATGATTTCTAGATTTATGTGTTAAATATATGTCTAATATTGTGTTGTAAATTGTAGGACCTTTAAATGTTATTTGGGCCATTGTTGGAATATTTTTAATCTAGTCTTTGCTTCCGTTATATCATGTAAGTGCTAAACATTAGCCATATAGAATAAGGGCTCTTTTAGGTAGTCTCTTAATTTTATTCTAAGTGTGTTTATATTTCTGTGTAGTGACCACATAGCCTCATGAGACCAGTAATACTAAATATTACCAGGTGATAATGTAAGTTGTTTTCCTGAAAAATGTAATGAACATACTGCTTTTCTGCCACAGTTCTCACTAAGGAACCATAATTTTTGGATTTTCCTTTAAAATATTAGTGCTGCCTTTGCAGCTCATGATATAAAGGACACTTCATCTTTTAATTGCATATCTTTATATGTGATTTATTCTGTTTACCTTTTTTCCTTTATAAGTTAAAGAAATAAGAATTTGACAGCACTTTATTTTTTAAGGAAAAATAAGCAAATCATGTTTTTGTTTGTTACATTACTCCTCTATAAGATTGAAATTGTTATTTTTTAAAAAAATCTTTGCTTCTTCTAACTCAGATACTAAATGATTAAAATAGTGTGAACTTTTATGAGGTTTCAGAGCCATCATTTCATTAGTTATAGGACTGATTTAACTGAGTGGAAAATCCAACTAAATCTTGTTATATTTTTCCATGGATGTTTGCCCACTGGAGGGTGTAGTGTGTATTGAAGTGTTTTAATAGGTTTTCCTTTTTTACTAGAAATTATGGATTTGTTTACTTGAAGCACTCTAAAAACCTATTTTCTGTAATTTTATTATTGATTTGAGTAATAACTTTAAAAAAAATTTAGTTCAGGGTGAGGAAAGTTAATACTATCCTACTTATCCCAAAATCATTCTTTTTCTATCATGTTTTCCATCATTTCAGTTATGAAGCATGAATTTTTATCTAGATCTTTGTTACATTTATTGAAAAATCTCTACAAAGAGATCAGGCCCTTCCTTTACTATTCTAGAATACATATTTTAGCCTCTCTACATGAGAAGGGACTTAAAATGGAAGTGAAGTTTAGACTTTATGCTTAATGGCTGTAAGATACTAAAGCTGGGTTTGGCCAGAACATTTTGACACCACAGTTGAATTTATTTATGTGGCTTATTCTATCTTTTTCTTGTCTTTTTTTTTCAAAGTCATTTATCCTATACAAATCGGAAACCAACAACTTAAGAACATTGTTTATAATATATTGCTTCTATACAAGAGACTATTTGTAAATAGAAGTGAGCTTTAGCACTCATTTACATGAGTCTTTATGTCCTTAGCTTTTCAGAATTCTTTATTTCAATTGCGTTACTTTTATGCTGGAAGTCAGGTTCATGTGTTCAAGATGTTATTCAAGAGAAGTTTTCAAATAAGGATATAAGTGCTTTTTAAATTTTTCAATCCTTTGTATTTTAGCATTATGTTTTGGTTTTTAATGTTCTTTTCCTTTGTTTTCAGAGTATACGTGAAGGAGATTTTTTTGTTATTTAGAGTGAGGAACCAAATAATACTGTATCTCAGATGTGACCATTTTAACATTTTAGAAAACATCTCCAGTTTTGTCTTCCCTCAGAACCCCCTCCCCAACCAAAATCTGTAAGATGCCCAAGTCCCTTATGTCAAATGTGTGGCATTTGCATGTAACCTATGCCCATCCTTCTGTATACTTTAAATCATCTCTAGATTATGTATAATGCCTAACACAATGTAAAGCTATGTAAATAGTTATACTGTATTGCTTAGGGAATAATGACAAGACAAAAAAACTGTACATGTTCAGTACAGTTTCAACCATCATAGGCCTAACTACAAAGTATACGTAACTTTTTATTTCCCCCCAAATATTTTCTTTTTTTTTCCCCCCCAAATATTTTCTGTCTGTGGTTGGTTGAACCCATAGATGTGGAACCCACTGAGGGTATTTCTCTTTTTAAAAACTATTTTAGAAATGTTTGTACTTAAATGTAAAACTAAAGTGGTTTATTAGACACGTAGTCACAGCTCTCAAAATTATTCTATTCAGTTCTATGAAAAATAACTTCTTAAGGTTAAGTAGATATTTTCAGCGTATGTGAAAGTTGTCCTTTGGTTCATTGTTAGCATTTTGCTTCTAAAATTTGTGGCCACCAAAGGATAAAGTATTGAAGGAGCACAAGATTGAGCACTTAAGTGAATTTTAAGCCTTGTTTTTTTTCTGTCTTCAGATAATAAAGCTGTTATTGAGTGATTTTTTTTTTTTTAAAGCGGTGGCTTGAAACAAGTCTTCAGTGTTAAGAGAACTGTAATGATACTTGCCCTTTCTTCCATGTGGGCGAGCCTTTTGGCTCTCTACCTTGTATATTAAATCAGTAGCATGGCTGTGGGAGTCCATATATGGTACTTTGACAGAAGTGGTTAATAAGTTAACTTTTCTGTTAAAATAACATTTACTATTCTAATTTGAGCTCCATTAATGTATGTGGTAGAATAAGAAGATGCAGACCAAGGTATTGACTATATCCATTGATCTTTGAATCTACTGGTATTAACTTTCTTATGAGAGGCCTATTTTAAACAACTTGATATAAAGTGGAATGATTTAGGCAGTATCTACAAACATAAATTGGTTTGATAAGAGAGAGTGTTTAATTTATTGAACCTTTGGAAAAAATGGTTTTTATTGAATTTAACTGAAAAAATATTACTTAAAATTAGTTTTTATAACTAACTTTAGAACATCTTTGAAATGAGTATAGAGTGTTTGGTGTGATACACATAATTTTTAGGCCAGATATGTTTACCCTGTCTTAAAAGTAACATATGAACTTAAAAAAATTATTCATAATTATATACATTACTTATTTCCAAAATGGAGTTGAGGTAACTATGCATTTGGGCTGTATTTCCTTTTGAAACTAAAGTGTTTTGCACAATAGGATGTCATAGAGAAATATTCTGTGTCTCTTTTTTTTGACCACCAAGTTAGACTGTACATTTTTTTTTTTTTTTTTTGACTATAAATTTTTAAAGAGATATAGCCTGGCATTCCCATACAAGACAGATTCATGCTTTTTTCGGTAATTTTTCTATTTAGGGCCTGCCAAGTGCCAGCACTGTGTTAGGTACTGGCATACAGCTAAGATAGTCACTGTTTCTGCCCTTAAATACTTCGTCTTCTGGTGGAAGAGACAGGTAAATAAATGTCAACAGTTACCATAGTAAATACATACAGTGGGCTGGGCGAATGCATGGAATACTGGAGCAGTAGTTTAAACAGTTTTTCTCAAAGAGGTGATGGTTCAGCTGAATCTTAAGGAGAAACATAAAGCCTACTCAGGTGGGGAACACAGTGGAGGCATTCTGAAAGGGGCACAGTGTACATACACTAAGGTGTGGAAGCGTGAGGTCATGGCGTAATGGCGGAGCTGCAGGTAATTAGGTATGCCTAAACGCGGGGGACGTGGGGGGAGTGCTGGGAAGACTGGGGACGTATTCATTCAACACATTTATTGTGATGGTAATGGTAACGTGGCCTCTGGGTAGCAGGAGTTTGCATCCTTGCAGGGAAGAAGCATGTAATTGTTACAGCGAAAACATACGCAAAAGTCAGACTGTGCTGTCTGTCAGACATCTAGGGAGTTTAAATGAGGAAACATTGATAAAGTTTAATCTTGGGAATGCTGGGGCTGGAGCCATGTGAAGACCAGGTAGGTAATAAATACCCAGGTGAAAATGGTGAGGATTTAACTCAGGCTATAGATGTAACTAAGCTGGGTGCATGGCTGTATCTGAAGTAGAATCAGAGGGTTGGTGACTGACGGCTGCCCTGGGTACTGGGAGTATGGGCAGGAGGTTCAAGTGGGTAGAAGGGCACCTGGAATTCTCAGGTTTGGCGAGTGGTCGAATGTGCCATTGATTAGAAGTGGATGCGGAGTTAAGCAACATCGGGGCGGGGACAGAGACAACGGTCAAGCTAGTGAGATTAGTTTTTGTCACTGACTTTTGGTATCTTTTCAGACGGAGGGCTTTTCAGTGGATAGTCCAGTATATGGATCTGAACCTGAGGAAGAAGTCTAGGTTAGAGGTGTAGATTTGGGAGTCATCAGTGTGTAAAGTAGAAGCTTAGGTGTGAGTTGGATTCATTTGGGGAGTGTGTGTAATAGAAGAGTGCCAGGGCTGGAACTGTGGAAGTGCTAATTTCAAGGACTGGGTAGAAAATGATTATCCAGTGAAAAAAACTGAGAGGAACTGCAAGAGCTAAGAAAATCAAGAGAATATGATATCACAGAGGCTGAGAATGGTCTGAATATCCAGTTAGGGACGGAAAAGTTTTCTTCACAAGCCTGTGTTACCTGTTTTTTAACAGGCAATTTATTTAATGCAATTCTGAACTAAGGCCGTCTTGCAAGTAGTTTAATCACTCTTTGGAGTAATAGTCTCTAAATTTATAGATTTGAGACTAATGAAATTATTTGTTTTAATAATAGGAATTCCAACTTTTCTTACCATAGTATTTGTTCCAAGTAAGAAGATTGTGAAAGAGATTCTTGTTTTGCTTCCTAATGCTTTGAATCGGAAGGTTTTGTGCTGCTGATGCAAACTTAAAGTAAACTTTGAAGTTGATGAGGTTTCTTTCAAGAGCATTGTGCTGTAAGGTCATTTTTTTCAAGTGCTCTTTTGCAGCAATTATGGATGAACTGCACTGTTTCTTGTAGGCAGTGTGACAGTAGTAACAGCGAAGGGCACAGAAAATAAAAAACAGAATGGAAAAACCTTTTATTTAACCCTGTGACAGGATATATAATACAATAGAAATACGTACTTTACTTATAAAAGTGAAAATGACATGGCTTTACAGAGACAGATTATCAACTCCTTTTATATAAGGAAAGTCTACTGAGCGAGTTGTGGCCTGCTGAACAGGGTAGGGTGAGCACTTAGCTGAGAACCTAGCATACTGTTGTAAACAATAGGCATTTAATAAAAAGTTGTCAAATAAATATGTCTGCAGTCAGTCCATAGGTTTGCCACTGACCCTTGCTTGTTTACTTTGCTTCAAAAAGATTATCTGGGCAAATCCAATTCCTTCTCACAATTTTTGATTGTGATAAAAAAAAAACACAACACATAAATTTGACCATCTTAACATTTTGAAGTGTAAAGTTCAGTGGTGTTAAGTATATTCATATTATTGTATAACAGATCTCCAGAAGTTTTCACCTTGAAAAATTGAAAATCTGTATCCATTAAACAACTCTTTCTCATTTGCTCTCCCCTCTGCCTCTGGCAACTACTATTCTATTATACTTCATTTCTATTAAGTTGACTACTTTAGATATTTCATATAAGTAGATGCATAAAGTACAGTGGTACCTCGGTTTTTTTAATGTCTCCGTTGACGAACATTTCAGTTTGTGAACGCTGTAAATTTTATGGATCTATGGTATCATTAGATAGTAAAATTCATGCTAAATTGCTGTTTTAGGGCTTGATTTTAAAGATCTGGAATGGATTAATCCATTTTGCATTATTTTCTATGGGGAAACCACACCTCGTTTTTCGAACGGTTCAGAACTCGAACGGTCTTCTGGGTGGATTATGTTAGAAAACCGAGGTACCACCGAGTTTGTCTTTTTGTGACTGGCTTATTTCACATAGCATAATTTCCTCAAGGGTGATTTAGGTTGTAGCATGTGACAGAATTTCTTTCCTTTTTAAGGCTAATATTGTATTGTAATGTATATACCACATTATGTTTATCCATCCATCTATTGATGGACACTTGGGTTGCTTCCATCTTTTGACTATTGTGAATAATGCTGCCATGAGCATGGGTGTGTAAAATCTCTTTGAAACCCTGCTGTTAGTTGTTTGGGGTATATACCCAGAAGTGGGATTGCAGGATCATACAGTAGTTCTATTTTTAATTTTTTGCCTCTGTTAGAGATATGACTCAAGAAATGGGCAAGTTAGAAGCAAGACTTGGTGCAGATAGATAGTGATATGGAGAAGGTGGGTAAGGTGAAGGGCCATGTGCAAACTGAAGTTTTTAGGTTCGAAGGATGTAAATTTTATGGGAAAAGGTAAGGTGGTGTAGAATGAATAGAGTCGATGCAAGAACAAAGACAACCGAGAGAGAAAAATAGAGGAACCAAGTGACTGGTTCCCCCAATATTCTTCATTTAGTCATCTCTCTAATATCTGGTTCTTTACATTTTCCAGCATTCCCCTGGACATGTAAACTTTTTAGTAAGCCCCTCTTCCTGTAGAAACTTTTGAGTGAATCTTTATTCTTGGAAACTAAAATGTTCCTGATTAGAACAATCTTATTGAAAATTACCTGCTGAAGGAGCAGGAAAAAAACAATCTTATTGAAAATTACCTGCTGAAAAATTTTATCATAATTTTAAAGTATATCTTAATCTCCAGATGTTAGAGGCAAATAGTTGGTGTTCTTGATGGGACGAGTGTTGCATTCAGAAGAGAAGAATCAGCATATCAGCATTGATTTAGATTGGATTGACCACCATAGAATTGTTTTTGAGTAATTGTATGGTGGTCAATACCATTATTTGTGTTTATTGTTACCTCTACTATTTATTAAGCACTTTTCTGTAATACATGCATGTCACTGTGCTAAGCAGTCGCCACTCACTATTTCATTTGGTCTCTCCAAAGCTCCATTGGTGGTCAGATGTTATTACTATCCCCATATTCAAATGACACTGACACTTAGAGAGGTTAAGTGAACCTCTTGCTATATGGTTCACTGTAAATGTGAGAATGTTGGAGCTTAAAGAAACTTTAGGGGTGATCTATGAGATTTCATCAAAAAAGTTAGGTGCTAAGCAGCGAGGCAGGTAATGTAACACCAAGAGTCCATGCGTTATCCAAAGGGACAGCTTCTATTTAGTTTCAGCCTTTGTTGCCAAATGGGAATGTAGAGCCAGTGTGCCAATTACACTTTTTAAAGAGAAATCAGAAACCTAGATTTGAATGTGAAATTTCCCAATTTTTAAAACGTGCTGGGCAAACATGTTATGTCCGCAGGCTGAATGAATGTGGCCACAGGGCCACCAGTTAGCAGCTTCTAATCAAGTACAAGCCCCTTATTTTACAAATGAGACAGAGAGGCTATGTGAGCTACCCAATGTCACATAGCAAGTCAACGTAGCTTGGAATCAGCATGCAGTACATATTCCTTCCATTTTTTCCCCTTAAAAATCACTTTAAAGTTGCTAAAACATTTCTTTATGTGTTTAAGAAAAATTAAAGGGTCTAGCTGAGGAAATGAGCTAGTGAATGATGGGATAGATTGACTATAGATTTTTGAAATGTGTTTAAAAATTGTTTACTTTTTAAATATATTTTATTGAACATTGATTGATATTTGTAATGCTAATGATTTTGGCGTAAACAGTTGTACGTCTAGACAGTGATTGTTATTCCCTGCTAAAAAAAAATGCTCTGTCAAGCCATGAAAAGACATGGGGGAACCTTAAATGCACATTACTAAGCGAAAGAAGCCTATCTGAAAAGGCTACATACTGTATAATTCCAACTAGGTGACATTCTGGAAATGGCAAAACTATGGAGACAGTTTAGATCAGGAGTTGCCAGGAGTTGGGGGTTGTGGGAAGGATGACTAGGCAGAGCACAGAAAATTTTTTTTAAACACACCTTTTTTTTTTAATTTAATTTTTTTATTGGGGAACAGTGTATTCTTCTAGGACCCATCACCTCCAAGTCAAGTCATTGTCCTTCACTCTAGTTGTGGATGGCGCAGCTCAGCTCCCAGTCCAGTTGCCATTTTCAATCTTAGTTGCAGAGGCTGCAGCCCACCATCCCATGCGGGAATTGAACTGGCAACCCTGTTGTTGAGCTTGTGCTCCAACCAGCTGAGCCACCCGGCCGCCCCCGCAGAAGATTTTTAGGGCATTGAAAATACTCTGTATGAGACTGTAATGGTGGATACGTGTTATTATACATTTATCCAAACCCATAGAATGTACACCACCAAGAGTGAACCCTTAGTGTAAACCCTGGACTTTGGGTGGTAATGATGTGCATGTAGGTTCATTAGTTGTCACAAATGGACCACTCTGGTTGGGGATATCAATCGTTGGGGAGTTATACATATGTAGCGACAGGGGTTTTATGGGTCAGCTCTGTACTTTCCACTTAATTTTGTTGTGAATCTAAAACTGCTCTAAAAGTCTTTTTTTTTTTTTTTAAAGAAAATACAGGTATTCCCTGCTTTTTGAAAGTATGAGTTATGCCGCTTTGCTTTTATGAAAGACATACATTAGTACTTGTTTTCACTAAACAAAAGAAATCCGAAGAGGATTTTCACATTTAGGAAAAAAGGCAAAAAGCGAAAAGAGGGTTCCCCGTTTGTTTTGCATGAACCATTATAAAGCCAGCACGCACCCTGACAGTGAGAGTGGCCCCACCAAGCTCCTTCCCCGAGAACCACACTCAGCATTTCAGTAACAAGCCACCAGAGCTTTGAACTGCATCTTTGAGCATCTGTGCTTTATGTTAATTTATTTTGTGCATCCATTAGCAAGATGTGTCCTAAGGTATCAGAAAAGCCTAAGAGAGAGCTCTTAAGGGTGTTACACGTAGTACAAAACTGGATGTAAGTCAGTGTTTTGATAGTGGTGAATGAAATACGGATATGTGTGTGTTGAACTTGCCTGCGTCCACCATACTATTAACACTCAGACAGAAAGAATCTTGAAAGCTGCCGAAGTTATTATTGATTCTGCTAGTGGCAAAATGGTCTCTTTGAGTCTGCCATTATGCATTGCTTATTTTATTCAGTAATAAAAAATGGAAAGTCTGTTGCTTGAGTGGCTCAATGGGTGTACAAAACATGTATTTATCATGTCATTCCTGATTTTACACTACATTACTGTTATTTTAGGTTTTATGTTTTAATGGGTATGATTTAGCAGGTCATTTTCGGGTCTGGGAATGCTCAAAAAATTTTCCATATAAATTAATGGTAATTGCTTCTTTGCTTTATATTGTCATTTAGCTAAGAAAGCTCTCATAGGAACGCTCTACTTTTGCATAGTGGGGGAACCTGTGTGTAATAATATGCTCAACTTTTCCTCCCAATCACCCAGGATAAGAAGTTTTCTGAGGGTTTGACCGGCCCATTGAGCTCAGATAATAATTATAACATGCTGGCAACTTCTATTTTGTCTGCTTCTTCTCTGAGATTACACATTTGCTGCTAAGCAAAGAAGATTTCATAACAATGAGTACCCAGGTTTTTTTGTTTTTTTCTGTAGGAAAACATCTCTAATTTTATAATAGAAATAAAGTAATTATAATAGAAACTTATAGCCAGTAACTACTAAATACTGTTTCAGCATATTAATATATCTATTTTATCTGCATTTAGAAAGCAAATTTGAAAATATATAGATGCTAACTCTGTGAATGTTTACTCTAAATAGTGTTATTTTACAAAAAAAAATCAACAGTTAAAATGATCTTACATTCTTTAACTTAATGAATTTCAATTTTGTATGAATTAACCTAGATATTCAGATTCACTAAACTCTGAAGTTGAGGAAAAAGTACTCTGATTATTTAATGATAAATAGTATCCTTAGAGTAAATTATGCTTTTTAGTATATCATCTTTCAAGATCCCATTTTTGCTTTTCTCTCATTTCACTTAATTGTAGTGAATCTGGCCAGTCAATATATGTTGTTTACATATTGTATCTCTTTTTGTAATAATGATATACAATAACTGGCTTTTGATTTATTCCTCTAATTGTAGTTTCTTTGAGATTCATGAGAAAAATGAATAGCCTTTAAAAAAATATTGCATGTATTTTAATTGTCCAAGTATTACACTCATTTTAAATATAGTTGCTAGAACCTCAGAACTTAATCTGAAAGCTTTATTTTACTATGTTTTATGAACAGGGCAAAACTTAAGAAATGTATAAGAAATGACTGTGATGCCAATAGTCTTAAAAACGTATTCTTAGATCTTCAGACTATTCTTCCAAGAGTCAGAGTTCCTATTTTTTTTTTTTTTAAATTGGGAACTGCTTGAAAGACATGCATGTTCTTTAGCTGTTATAAATATTAAACTTTGGCTGTAGTATTTCATTAAATTGCTTTTATAGACTTTCTCTTTAGTGTTAATCTACAGTCCTACATTGAAATACATAAGAAATTACGAAATTTGTTATTGTAATTCTGTTAGAAATATTGTTGAAGACATAGTTCACTCTATTACAGAGTCACCTTTTTCTACAGAGCCAGAGTAAAAATTTCCTTCAGATCTGAATTCAGGAAAACCAAAATGCTTTTCCTGAATTTTTATCTCTCTTTCTCTCTCTCTCTCTCTCTCTCTCTCACACACACACACACACACACACACACGCACGCGCGCGCACACACACACACACATTTCTCTGCTCCAGAACTTTCAATTTAGGAACTTTGATAGATATGAAAAACCTACCTATTGTGAGGGGGCAGTTGGGGAAGAAGTATGTCAACCCTGTTAGTCACCAATAGATAGTATTAGCAGTTTCTTGTGTAGTTAATATATTTATTTCCACCTGTGATTAAATAGACTTAATACTGGTTCTGTGGAAGCTAATCTGTTTGTAAGAAGAAGAACCTCTGGATTGTGTCAGAAACAATAATTATGGGGCCAGAGTCCCAGAGAGCAGTTCCCAGGCTTACAGCCTCACGTGGAAAGGTGCTGGCTCGGTTATTAGATGGCCATCAGCTGTAATCAGATGGCCATCAGCTGTGACTAGTTGGCCGTCAGCTGTTACCGGTTAGCCATTAGCCACTGATATAACTGCTGAGGCTATGCTAAGGAGTTGGTTGGTTGGTTGGCAGAGAAGCGGACGGCGGTTGCGGATTGCGGATTGCGGATCATGTAGCTCCTGCTTCCTGTGTCTTCGCCAGCGAGAATATAGTGGTATGACTCCCCTATCCATGGCTCTGTGGGTGTTCCTTTTTGGCCTCACCATATCCTGCGTTCTTGTGCGGGGAGCAGGACTAGAGTCCCTGCATGACAAAGATAGTGAAGGAGCATTTGTTTTAGCTTTACTGAGGAAAAGGGTCCAAAGAAAGGTTAGTTCGTAAATTGATTCTACCCCAGCAGCCCACTTTCTGCTATGAGCATGTGATTTTAGAGAAGATAATGACTAAAGGGATTGTAATTTATTTTAGGAGAATCAGGTAGACTCATAACTTGCCTCTTATCATGGCCCAAAGGTGATAAGCTCAGGTTAAATATGATAAGGAAGGCACTTTAGGGAATAAGAACAAGCTGAGGAATAAAAAGAAATCTCTGCCTGCCTTCACTCTTCTACCTTAGTATTTAGGTAGCTGCTTCCCATTTAAGGTAATAAAAGGATAAAAAGTCAATTTTTTTCTCAGCTAGTTTGTAAAATCTAGTTGTTAAACGTTAGCTTTATCCATTTAAAAAAACTGTCATTTCTTTGAGAAAATTAGTGAAAGGTATTGAGAAGTGTTCTTGGCTTTAAAATAGTGATTTTGTATGAAGAGCTGCTTTGTTTTGAGAGAGAATTGTCTAAGGCAAATGTGGAATTCAAATTTGAAAATTTTCTGTTGACTGAGATCAGGATTATCAGTAGCATGGAATTATCGTGTCTCACTGAACTCCATTTAACCTGAAGTTGTAGTCCTTTGAAACTTGCTGCTATTTCCCCTAGAGTCACATTGTACTCACCATTGGACGGGGAGTTCTCTAACCTTGACTTATGGGGCAACAATCCAGTCTGTTTCATAATCTGCAATCTGGGTTTTAAATATCCTACTTAATGTGGGACAGAAGGACGAGACCTAAGCCAAAGGAACATGTTTCTAGATTGTCTTTGCCACATGCTGCTGTAATTGTAGGTTTTGGAGTCGATCTGATCACAGTTGGAATCTTGGTACTATCAATTCTCTATTTTGTGATACAAGACAAATTTCTCTGTTTTTTGTGAGCCTCTATTTATTTTCAAAAATGTCAATCATAATACCTGTCTTGTTTGGGTGGTTGTGAAGATTAAATGAGATAAGCTGTGTAAAACATCTGCGGTATACCAAACACATAGTAGGTTTCTCAGTCAATATATGTTTATGTCCTTCCATTCTTCTGTTTTCCTTTAATTTTGTAGTGACTGCTTGCTTTATCCTTACTCATACATGACTACACAAGATCAGGACGTGTGGGATAAATGTCTTCTCTTTATTAAGTTATGTTCCAGTAATAGACAGTAGATAGGTTGTCTTGTATTCAAGTTCTGCCAGATCGAAGAATGAAGTGGTTTAAAAAAAAATTGATGTTGATATTTGGCATTTCAATATCAATTGTCCAAAGTTGGACTGAGCATACATCCCATGTAGGTTTTCTAGTTTTTTGTTTTTTATTTTAATGCAATTTTCATTGGCATTGGGTTAAATATATGGATTTAATCCACTGAAACTAGAGTAGCAGTGGCATTATTATTTTGTGGCTTTTGGAAGGGAATACTTTAACAGTTTTAATCTTTCTGATATGACCCATTGAATAGCATAAAACCTATTGCATCACATGTTGATCTACAGTGTCAAAATATTAGGTCTCTCTGTATTAACTAAGGTAATAGTTTACTAACTTGGATACTTTGATTTTGTGTCTGTTCTTGAAATTTTTTTATGCTCATGGCCTTTATTTTGATGTGATTTATTTTTTTTAAAAAAGAAAAGCTGATTTAATATTGATTACTCTGAATTCTACTTCTTAGCCCTAATACTTTCTCTGCAGGGTATATTCTTTTAATCTAATACATTTTTAAAAAAGCCATAAAAACAGATTTTATTCAGTACTATTGCAATAGGGGAAAAGAGACCTCAGTATAAATGGGGCTCAATCCCAAAGACAGCATAGGCAAGTGGAAATTTATAGTCCAAGAGCAGGGGGGCCAGTGGATGAAAAATTACTAAGAGGAAATATCAGGGGTAAGGGTGGATTCTAGCGGGATCTTTGATGAAGACAGGTTACGTGATCAGACATCACCTGGAGGATGGTGGAGGATGAAGAATCTGATCGGATATCGAGATAAACTAATACAATATTCATAATAATAAATTTATAGAGTAGGGGATATAAGAGGGCATTTTAAAAAAATGTTATTTATGCACACCTTAAATGCCATGACTTTTAGTCAAGTCAGTATTTTTCTTTTCCCTCTTCCGCCTCCCCCGCCCACTCTAGTTCAAGCCATTGTTTCATTGTTTCTCAGTCTAGTTGCATAGGACACAGCTCCCTGGCCCATGCTGGTGGTATTATGAGCCTTGCACATCCCCACTGCCCTTGAGGCAGTCGGTTGCCAGTCATCGGTGGGCTGCTCATGGTAGCTCTCGCTGGCTGCTGGCCACTCACGCTGGCCGCCGGCCACTCCTGGCAGTACACGGTAGCCCACAGCAGCACACAGCAGCCCATGCCGACCTCCAGCTGCTCATGGCAGCCCAGCATTAGGGGCACGGGGCTCCAACCACCTGAGCCACCTGGCCTGCCCTCAAGTCAGTATTTTTCAACAAAGCTCTGTCTATCCTAATAGCACAAATATTTTTGCAGACATTTCCACTAAGCGGTGAATTAAGCCCTGAGAGTCACTCTAGCCAATCTGAAGGCTCCCCTCACACGTAGTAGTAGTAATTGAGTTTTGGAAATGCACAGGGTGTGCTCCTGTTCATAGACATTTGCTTTTAGAGCACTTTTGCCTAACAGTTGAACAAATTGTATCTGCTTGAATTTGTAAAGAAAAACCAGGTAATCACAATACAATTTCGCTAGAATATATGTTAAGTTGGCTCACTAGATCAAATAGTTTTAAAAATATTACTATATGAAGAAGTTACTCAACTTATTTTTAAAAATTCTTTGCAAAGAAATTGCTATACCTTGATGCCTGTGGTATTAAGACAACTTTTCACTTCTTTGTGGCCTAACATAATAGACAATACTTTTGGCTTAGAAACAGAGTAATGGGTTGACAGTTTGGATGAGTTTGTGTATATCTGGGCAGGTAATATATGGGTGCGGGCCTGTGTGTGGAAGATCACATATAGATTCGTATATGTGAGTGCATTTGGGTTGGAAGTGATAAGAAAAACGGGAGTATTGTCTTACTGTTAATAAAAACCTTAGGGCTGATATAATTATGTGCCTGTCAAAACACCCTTGTTCATTCATTCATCTTGTAGTTGTTTTTCAGTAATGATTGGACATCCTTCTTTTATAGAATGGTTTTGAAGCTTGATAACACTCTATGATCCAGTTGATACAAGATACTGGGCGATGGCTAGAGATTAGCTCATATTTTTTAGGCTGAGTGATGCTGAAAGACCACAATTTAGCAAACTAGACAGTTCTGGTTTCAAATCTCAGTTTTGCCACTTACTAGCTGTGTGAAACTTGGGAAACACATTTAGCCCCTTTGAATTCTGAGTTTCCTCATACACAGAATAGTGATAATAGTGCCTGTTTCATTGGATTCTTGAGATGACTAAGTAAGATAAAGTTTGCAAAGTACTTGTTCACAGCATCTAACAGGCAGTAAACACTCAATTACTGTAAATTTGCTTTTGTGTTTTAAAAAAGTAAATAATAATTGACAACTTAAAGATTTTTTGAATACTTGAAGTAAAATTCAAATTTATTTCTACATTAGCTGTTGGGAGAGTAGTAGTGCTTTCTGTACCTTGGGTGAAATCTTGATAAGAGCACTGGAAATTGCATATTAAAGGCTTCTCATATTCTGTATTTGTGTAAACCACATAGGCAAATGTAAGCATAATAGGGGATTATTGTTTTTAAAACCTTCAATATTTTTATGGTGAACTTTCATAAAATAGAAATGACATAACTTGTATACCATAACTTACAAATTAATTCAGTTTGAGAAAAATTGATTACTTATTGATTACTCTGAATTCAGACAATATACCACCAATTTGGGGAAAATTACATTACTGTGGTATGTTAAAGTATACCTAAAATCCCATTAAATACCGGTATTGTCATGTTTCTGATGTTAATTGGCTGCATTCAGTTATAGGTTATGAACGGTCCCACTGGAATAATTCACCAAGTTATCAGGCAGAAAGACCAATAGTTCACAAGACTAATTGACCTTGTCAGTATAATAAAAACACTTACAAATAAAATTTTTTTTGCCAACAGCATTGCAAGTGAAAACCCCAGAAGAAACTGTTATGTCCTGTAACTATCTTGGAATGCTATGATTCAGTTAGCAGACTGTGGGTAGAGGTGGGTCATGGTAGACGGGAGTTGAGGGCAGGGAAATGGGAAGTATAGAAGGGAGAATTTTGGAGAGAAATTAATCAGGCAAATGTTAGAAACACAGCCTTAGAAATGATTTTAACCGTCTTGAATCTCCAAAAAGTAGTGTCTTTAAGTTCATTGTATTTTCACCCTTCTTGTTCTGTATCTTAAGCCCTATGTATAGATTTGATAGTCATTATTGCAACGAGTTCTTTCTGAAGTAAGAACACAACTTTGACAAAAACGCAGTGCTGAAATAAGGATGCAGCATGTTTGCCACCCTGCAGTCTTGCTTCATTTACCAATATAAGACAAATATTGTCAAGAGCACCATTATATCCTTGAATCTAAAGTGGCTTTTGGTTGGTTCATTGGTTGGTTGGTTGGTTGGTTGAGGTTGGGATTTGTGCCAGAGTGGGTGAAGGGAGGAATGTTGGGAGGCTACACACAGAACAGTCACTCCATGATAAATTTTGACAATTTCTCCAATCTCTCTCTCTCTCTCTTATCTTTTTTTTTTTTTTTTTTGGGGGGGGGTAATGATGAAAACCATGTATTTTGTTAAAGAAACCCCAGAGTAATATATCAATCTTTCTTAAAGAAAGCAAATATTTTTGAATGCTTTAAGAAGCTTAGTGAACCAATCAATATCAGAGCTTGGTCTTTAAAGGGGGGTGTGGGGGGAGAGAGAACTTTAGCTTAAAACTCATTTGGTGGCTGTAGGTCCCCAAAGTTAGCTATGAGAAACTGCAGCAGATATCAGCCTTCATTGGAATACTGTAGGAGGGTGATGACATTCCTGTTGCATTTTCTTTTTTAAAAAGGTATCTTTTACATTGTAAGCAAACGACAATCAAATTGTTAAGTGGGCTTCAAAAATAGTAATAAAAAAAGATTTATAATGGAAAGAATTGATGGTATATTTCACCTAGAGTAAGAAAGACAATGTGTAATAAGGGATTTTGTGGTTTTACAGCTCACTGCATGTGTTTGAAAGCTGTTCTCTCAGCAACGTGGGTGGCAGGTTATGCTACCATATAATGTATTGTAGTTGGCTCTCCACACTTGTCAGGGTTAGTGTTCAACCATTCGGAAAATTTTCCCATTGTTCTATCATGTGAACCAAGACTCATGTTGAATTCCCAATAACTTACAAAAAAAGGTTTAATTATAAAGTTTGAAATTTGATTACATCTTATTGTTTTAATACAGTGCTATATATTTTAGTATTTTATCTACTATTGCAATTATTTTTCAGTCAAAAAGATACCAAATCAAAACCTCATCTTATTCTTTAAATAGGTTTTACAGAAATCTGTATACTGAATCTTGCCCTTTTTTCTGTATTAACACTCTATTTCCATCTTAAGCATTTTGCTTTAGATGGACCATGGCTCTTGGCAGCTAGTGCATTTTTAGCAAATAATACTGTTTCTAGTAAGAGTTGCAGAGAAAAAAAAAACTTAGTGTGAGGTCCTTGTAAACTGAACCTTTGGAACATTACTTTATTTCTTTTTTCCCCCTTTTGTGCGTCTTCTCTATTTGTGTAATGGTTATAAATTACATCCTTTGAAAAGAAGAATTAAAAACATTTTGTTTTGTTATTTTTATAGTTGATTTTTTTTTTACCTGTTATTTTAAAGATACACAGAGAAATAAGCAATTATGGTATTGAAATTCCATTGTGCCAGCACCTCCAGAGCATAATCCAAAAAAAACAGAAAGCCGCCTGCTGGGTTGTCTGCAGTATGCTTGTGTGAACATCAGTGTCTGCCGTTCACACATCATTTTTTTACTGAAAGTTCCTCTTGGAATAAAGACTCTGTGTTTTCTGAGTGTAGTGAAACATTCGTGGGTCCTTATATGTTAAATTTGTGAGGATTTCTGTTTATAGGGTTAGTTGTCATAGATTTATATTCCATGATTGTCACTGGCACATCGAGAAGTAGAGAAAAGGCTTATATGTTTATATACTATAAAATAATGAAGAACTTTCAGTATCGAAGGTAAGAAATAATGAGCTTTTGTTGAAGATATAGATGAAGAAGGATTGATTTAAATATTGGCTTTGCCCTCAAAATCTATTTTATTTATAAAGTGAACTGTATCTTGGCTAGATGAATATAAAAATATAAATTTGTCCTGTATTTCCCTTGAAATTCAGATCTTAAATATGATGGCTTCTTGACAATATTGAGTTAATTTTTTTCAACTGACCTAAGTAATCAACGAATGTATTAGAAAGTATATTTATGGATCCTTAGTTAATTTTAAAAAATATTTTTATCTTATTCACTTCATTTTTATTGTTATTATGCTGCTGGGTGCCATATTAGATATAGATAGCAAACTTACAAAATATAATCCACTGTGTTGGCAGTCTGAACCTTTCACTCAGACTCATAAAACATCAAAAAGAGAAAGCATTTACCAGATAACAGGGAATTTCAGTTTTAAATTTGGTGAAATTGAAGTTGATGCCCACAGTCTCCTTTAAGGTTTATTTGAATCGTTTAACATCATTTGTTTTTTTTCTTAGAAATTTCCACACAGAAGTTAATAAAAGAGTAAACATACATGTCTTTGCCGAAACTAGGTTTTTACCCATTAGAACTATTTTTCATTGAGAGATAATTTCAGGCTTGTTTGTTTCTGAGTTTTACTCTGAGTTTCTTGACCAATTAAAATGTACTTTTACATTTCATAATAATTGTATCAATCTTTTAATTATTGTTTCTTCTGATTATTAGAATGAGATTACTGTCTATGTGGGACCAGTCATTACATTTAGTCAATAGGTCCAGTAGGCAGTGACACTTGCTAATCTCTCACCTGGTCTCCTCAGTTTGCTTTGTATTAGTCTTAACCTTTCTTCAGTCCTATATATGGAAGAGATTGTCACCTAAATAAGATATGTCTCACGTGCGCCTCCTGGAAGGGGAAGTAAAAGCATCAAGTCCTTAACCTTCTAGTTTTATAAGGGCCTAAGACGCCTGCGTCTCCTGATTGCCACGAAGCCTAATTGCTCACAGGGCAACCTGGCACGCTGCCATTTCCCCACTGAGCTGTTGGTTGGTACTTGTGAATAGAACAAAAATGTCTTTGCTTTTTCTACTCACTTGTTGCTGACTGCAGTTTTAGGAAACAAGTTAACATTTTTCTCAAAATGATAGTAATTCACATCAAGATGAAGTCAAACTTCATAATATCTAAGGCATAAGTAGTAGAGTTAGTTTAGTGCTTTTAAAATTCATGTTAAATAAAATTTATTACTTCTTACTCCAAATATTCATTTTGTATAATTCCACCTTAACTATTCTAGACAGCTGTTTTAGATTTGGATAAATACTTTTAAAAGTAAATTATGAGGTGGATTTTTTTGTACGTTTTGTACTTTTATAAACAAATTTTGTTATATATGAATTATGGGACCAATGGAAATCACAGATCTTGCAAGCAAAGTGTGTGTGTGTGTGTGTGTGTGTGTGTGTGTGAGTGTGAGTGAGTTCAGCTGTTTTGAAAACCTGTCATTGGGAGTACTAGAGATGTTTGCATTCAATTTTTAATATAACAGGAGGTGTATATTGAGTTTTCACCTCTGCCTGGACCTGTAACAAGAACTTCATGTTTTCCCGTTGTCATGCTTTACGTCTAGGTACCATAACTAATAAGAAACAATGAGTATTGCGAGACTATTACACAGTTGAGTTACTTTCTTCTTTTCTTCCCAATTCCCTTCAGAGTTCCACATCTCTTTAAAGCATATACAGGATTATAGATTTTTGAATTGCCAATATTTATTCGCTTGTACTCACCTCAGTTATAGTGTTATTTTTATTTTGGACAGACATACTTTAAGACTATTTTATTACTTTGATATTCAGAGTCAAAGCAGGGAAATTACTTTCAAATCCTGACATCATCTTTCACCAGCTACTGGGTAACCCTTAGCAAATTACATAACCTCCCTATGAACTTCAGGTTTCTTAGGGATATGGTGTTGGGATGATTAAAACAAATGCATATTAAGGTCCTGGCGTATGATAGCAACTCAATACATGGTAGCTAAAAAGAGCAAAGCCTTGAAAAGTGGTAATGTTTTTATAGGCTGTAAAAGCACCCCCTAGTATGCTTTCCTATGTAATCTCATGAAATTGGGGGGTTTTAGGTACACAAAACTATTGGATATACATTTATATTTTTGAGTTGATAAAGATCCAAGAGCATGGGCTTTGGAGTCATCTACTGGAGTTTGAGTTTTATGCTCTTGCACTTGACTATGAACCTTGCAAAGTTAGCTTCTCTGTGCCTCAGATTTCTTGTGTATAAAATAAAGATGAAAATAGTCTACCTCATAGGGCTGTTACAAGGCTGGATTAAAATCAGTACTGTTAAAACAATGCCTGGCAAAGAGAAGTGCTCCAAACATGTTAGTTGTTGTGAACTATTATTATCTTATAGGAAAGGAAAGATCATAAAGCCAGAAAACTCGAATGGAGTCAGCCTTAATTAATGGATATCTCTTTCATCCACTGCTAAATAATTCTCATTACCTTTTTTCCAATCCTCTTCAGAGCTCCACATCTTAAAATGTATTTAGGATTATATTGCAGTTCGAATTATGCTTTTTATTTATTACCTCCATATAGAATTGTGATACCCTTGCAGTAAAAATCTTTACAGATCTCCTAATCAAATGTATCTGTTGACTTTGTCACCTACTTCTTAAAAGTCTTGTCTGAGTTTTTTTTTTAAAGTATGTTTTTATTTAAAAAAAAATTTTTTTTAAAAAAGATTTTATTGGGGAAGGGGAACAGGACTTTATTGGGGAACAGTGTGTACTTCCACAGCTTTTTCCAAGTCAAGTTGTCCTTTTAATCTTAGTTGTGGAGGGCGCAGCTCAGCTCTAGGTCCAGTTGCCGTTGTTAGTTGCAGGGGGCGCAGCCCACCATCCCTTGTAGGAGTCGAACCGGCAACCTTGTGGTTGAGAGCTTGCGCACCAACCAACTGAGCCATCTGGCACTGGCCCATGTGGGAATCGAACCGGCAGCCTTCAGCATTAGGAGCATGGAGCTCCAACCGCCTGAGCCACTGGGCAGGCCCTGAAAAGATTTTTCTAAAGTCTTCATTGCTATACTGAGCATTTTTGAAAGAGGTGATTGGGTCTCCATGTATCCTTCTGCTTCAACTGGATTTTTAAAATAAGCAATTATTTACTTAGTTTTTAAATGATTTATATAAAAAGCATTTTATAGTGATTCTTTGGGATCTTAAATTCCTGATTCTCCCATCTATTTTTCAGTGGTTTATAATCCAGTGGTAGGCCATCAAATAGCCTGTTTCCTTAGATATATTACTGACATGTATACCTAAAGGCTGCCTTTAACCTTTCATTGTTTTGAGTATTTATTTATTATCGAGATTTATGGTCATAGAATGACAGTATACGTTTTTGCTGTACCTTAAAAATTACACACACGAAAAGCCTCATTTGTTTGTATTTGCATAAGGTTTTCTCATTACTATTGCACATACTTTTTGTTCTAGAATAAAAGAAATTAATGTAAAATGTCAAGGAAATATACATTCGTTTATTTTAGAGCTCATCTAACAGCAGATTGTAATGTACCTGGAGTAGCAAGGACTTGGTCAGAGCTGAACCTCACTTATAGCAGAGGTTCTGCCGCTGTGCTGTGCGCTGGGGTTTCTGTAGTTGTTTCTTTTGTGTGCTTAGCGCTCCCTCCTCCCCAAAGTTCATGAAACACACATATATGGTTTATATGCGTATATAACTTTTTTTAATGTAAGGAATAGAACTTTATGAGCATCCCAGAAGGAGTATGCCCTCATCCCTTCCCTATCACAGCCCCTTCCCTACCCTTTAGAGGTAACTACTATCTGAACTTTTTGTGATAATTTCCTTAGCATTTTAATATTTTTACTACCCTTTTAAGTTTATTTATACTACCGTAAAACGTGTGCATAGGTTAAGTCTGAAAGGACTGCAGTAGCATTTATAAGAAATAGCACGTCTCTCCCTATCCCATATGCTCCGCCCACTCCTTGGGAGCAATCCTTAGTTATTTTAGCCTTTTCTTTTTGTATTTGCTTCCACATTTCTAAATAACATATGTACACAGATATCTGTAATAGATATGTACAACTCTAAATAATATATGTGTACATATCTATATTTAAAGACATGATATCTTACTATGAAACATCAGGATTTAGCTCTTCAAGCCTGTTTCTTCTCTCATATACTTACCTTTCTTCATCTTCCTAGTATAGTTTTTTTTTGTGGTATTTGCTGAAATCGTTATACACATTTTCATTATTATGACCATATAAGTATTGTTTATATCTGATTCATGTCATGTCTAATGATTAAATTTTCTTCTTAGGCATTTTATTTTTTCTGGAATTAATACTTGCCTCATTTTTTTCTTAATTTTAAAAATGTTACCAAGTCATCAATATATCCCTAATTCTCTGATAGATCTATAAAATACCTCTTGAAACAGTCACATATACTTTCTTGGTTCCACATTTTTTTCTTGGAAACATCCCTCCTGGACTTGCAGCTCAAATACTGTGTCAGTGTTAGTTCTATTAGAGAAGCAGAGCACTAGTGTGTGTGTGTGTGTGTGTGTGTGTGTGTGTGTACAGCATAGATATATGTATGTGTATATATATGTGTATGGGGTGGTGGGTTGCAGTATGTAATAAGGGATTTGTTACAGGGATTTGACCTTACACAAGTAGGAGTTGGTTAAATAAATCTTTAAAGCTGTTTCCATGTGTGATGCTGGAGCTTGAAGTCTACAGGCCTGGCTGCTGCCCCATGACAAAGAGGTGAACCAGCAGATAGTGACATGTGTGATCTACAAGAGGGCTGACTTCACTTGAGTGTAAACACCAAAATGGCTGCTACTTCACTTCTGCCCTCCAGATCTTGCATGGAAATATCTCTTGTGTCCCACCCAACCAGAAACATGCAAGGAGGGAATTCTGGGAAATGTAGTTTAGGCTAGCCAAGGTGATACATACAGAGCCACCACAGGTGGCCTAAGAATGTTTCTGTCAGATCTCTGAGCCTAGGGAGTAAGTGACTGATGGCCCAGCTGCTGCTCTCTTTAGTTCATTACCACATTAGTGTCCAGGCCGTGCCTTCCACAGTCTTTCCCCAGCCAGTGAGTGAGCACAGCAGGGGTACTAACCACTGGCTTACTCCTGGGGACTCTGGAGTCTCCGGACAGGCTGCCTGTGCCAGGAGTCCCTGAAGCGCTGCCACACTTCCCCTAGACCTGCACTGCAGTCTGACACGGATCCACCCAACCTCCCTTCTGTGTCTCCTTCCCCTGGGCTCAGACCTGCGTCACTGTCGGACAGCTCTGCCAGCCTCCTCCGGCTCCCTCCCCATTTTCTCTCACAGACGTTTCCCCTAATACATTTCTGGTATGTCTGTTCATGTCTTGGTGTCTGTTTTTGGAGGACCCAAACTAACAGCTGTCTCCTCAAGACATCCCTTCAACATCATCCTGGGAATTCCCTTCACCTTCTCTTTTGATAGATCTCTTGTTTCTTGGATCCAAGGTCTTTATCTTTCTTGATTTACTTCCTTTTTTGATGGAATGTATACTCCACATGGGAGTAAAATTGTTGAATCCTTGCATGACTGAAAACTTTATTTTAATCTCACCCTCGAGGGATGATTTGGCTGGGTATGGAATTCTAGTTTGGAAATAATTTTGCATCAGAATTTTAACCACATTCTCCATTATCTCATAATTTTCAGTGTAAGTGTTGAGGAATACAACGCCACTTTTGATTTTTGATGCTTTCTTTTGAGTGTGATCTGTTTTTCTTTGTAGAAGCCTATACTTACTCTCCTTATGCGTCATGTTCAGAAATTTCACAGTGCTATGCCATACGTGTGTGTGTGTGTGTGGTGGTTTTTTTCACTGTGCTGTGTGCTCAGTCGATCCCATCAGTGAGGAGACACATGTGCTTCAGTTCTGGGAGGTGCTCTTATGTTCTTTGATATTTTCCTTCTTCGTTTTCTCTGCTGTCTCTTTCTGACTTCATATTTGTTAGCTGTGATACCTCCTGTGTTGAGCCACTAATTTTCATACTGTACCTTTTGTTTCCTATCTTTGAAGCAGTTCATTTAATTTCAGTTAATTTAAAACAATGTGCATGCACACACGACAGATGACCCATTTTAAATGAAATACAATTAATATCTCTTTGCCATCTCTTGATCTTGGGAATATTTTCAGAGTCAGTTTCCTTTACAGTATAAATTTATTTTTACATTATTGCAGATTATATAGCTGAAATGTAGGTGAAGGACTATTCAAGATAAGGCTGAAGAGGTAAGCAGGGACCAGCATTGGTTCTAGATCTGTACTGTTCCCTTGCTGCTTCCTTCAGAAGTTATCTCTTAAAACGGAGATATAAAATTTTAAATCATCAGCATATGTCCACTTGATATTTAGACAGTGATACATGTCTGAGCCCAGGAAAAGGAAATAGGTACCTGAAGTCATGGGTCTGGATTCAATTATATTGGATAATTGTGTAGATTAAACTCTGTATTGTGAGACAGAACTAGGAGGAATACAGCACTTAAGGAACAGACAGAGGAGTCTCCAGAGAGACAAAGAAGAGATGAGAAATCAAAGATGAGAAGAGAAGAGGGAGGAGGAATACCTGAAGAATGTGAAATCACAAGAGGCCACGAGAAGAGAACGTTTCAAAAAAGAGGTTTCATCAAGTGATGTAGAAAGGATAAAAAGGCTTGAACTAAAAAGGATCCCATGGATTTAGCAATAATGAATCTTATTACCTTGCAACTTTCCTGTGAGGAAAGTATAAAAATTACATGGGAATAAAATTACCCTGATTTTGTTTTTTGTCTACAAAAATGACAATTTCATATGATTTACCTAACAGTTGGAGAAGTAAAGGTGTAGGAAGGAGAGGTAATTTGCTTAAACTCATGACTAGAAGTGGTAATTCAAATCTCGGTCTTCTTTTGACATTGGATCTGATGTTCACGCCTCTGTACTACATATTTTTATCTATTGTTGTTTATTGATTATTCATTTACTTAGGTAAGACTTTTAGCCTTCCTTTTATAACAAAACCAAGGCATAATTTTATTATGTATGTATACATATTTTATATTTCTGGTTTTATTTTTGATAATAGTTAAATCTGGTTAATTTGGGAAGTCACTTTTTTTGTTGTTGTCCAAAAAGTTTTTTGCAATTTCTTCATAACATTTCTTTACCATTTTGGGCTTTTGGTGAAATTATTATTTTTTAATTGACATTGACTTCAAATTAATTCAAAATTGTTCATGTAGGTCAGTAGAACACTATATAATTCTTCTCATTTGTTAGGCCTCTTTTTAAAAAACAGGTTAACTTTAAGACCAGTTAAGCTATGTAATCTTAACTCTTCAGGGACTCTTTCTGGAGTAAATTTCTCTGTATAGAAACTTGTTCTGACTTGTCCAAAACTGAATGTCTTGACTACCTGTAGGAGGAGTGACTGATTTTGACCTTAAAGTCACCTTCGTAGGTGGTCGCCTTCTTCACTAGGGCAAGAGAGCTTGCTTTCCATACTGAGCTCTTTGAGTCAGATTCTGTCTTTCTTGTTAAGCTGCTTTTGTGGTATCCTTACTTTTAACACATTTGAAATTCGTGAAGTTTCTTTTGGATCATATTTGACTTTCCTTCTCTACAAGTAGGTCATCATTACTGTAACTGGTTCTGTTCCTTCCTAAGTGAAAGGATGGTTAAAATTCCAGAATCTGCTGCTTCATGTGTCGACAGTTCTCATATTGCGATCCTGTAGAATATCAAAGTCACAACTATGGTTAATGAAAGAGGAGAAGGTAGTGAGAATAGGGAGCAGGGGACAACTTTCGTGAAGTAACTATCAAGTAGTTGTTCCTTCTGTCATTTTATTTTCCAGCGATATGTGATTAGCAATAGGAAAAGCCATGTAAACAACTTCATATCTCATATTTGACATGATTTTTGTTGATGATTTCTGCTTTTTTTAATGTAAGCTTTGTTTATGGTGGAGTTCGTACTTTAATCAGTATTTTCTCGGCGGGGTACACCTGTCCTTAAATAAATAGAGGTAGTGACTGATTAAATTGACTAAACAAAATCATGGTCACGTAATGAAATGAAATGTTGAAGAAATACTTATTTCAAATTAACACTAGGAGTTGTCTCAAATACTCGTAAAATCCTAGACATTCTTTAGTGTGGAATTTTCACCAGCCTTATATAATGTTTTAAATATTCATTATTCATCTGCCACCCTTGTATATTACTTTTCTATTGCGGTGTAACAAAGTACCATGAACTTAGTAGCTTAAAACAACACATATTTATTTTTTACTTATTTTTTGTTTTTATTTTTATTTATTTTTTTTAAAGATTTTATTGGGGAAGGGGAACAGGACTTCATTGGGAAACAGTGTGTACTTCCAGGCCTTTTTTTCCAAGTCAAGTTGTTGTCCTTTCGATCTTAGTTGTGGAGGGCGCAGCTCAGCTCCAGGTCCAGTTGCTGTTGCTAGTTGCAGGGGGCACAGCCCACCATCCCTTGTAGGAGTCGAACCGGCAACCTTGTCGTTGAGAGGATGCACTCCAACCAACTGAGCCATCCGGGAACTCAGCGGCAGCTCAGCTCAAGGTGCTGTGTTCAATCTTAGTTGCAGGGGGCGCTGCCCACCATCCCTTGCGGGACTCGAGGAGTTGAACTGGCAACCTTGTGGTTGAGAGTCCAGTGGCCCATGTGGGAATCGAACCGGCAGCCTTCGGAGTTAGGAGTTAGGAGCATGGAGCTCTAACCGCCTGAGCCACCGGGCTGGCCAACACATATTTATTATCTCATAGTTTCTGTGAGCCAGGAGACTAGGCGTAGCTTAGCTGGGTCCTCTGCTCAGATCTTATAAGGCTACAGTTAGGCTGTGGTCTCATCACAGGCTCGACTGAGGAAGGATCCACTTCCAAGCTCACTCAGGTACATGTATTTTTAAGCACATAATGTCAAGTATCCTATATAGCTTAGCATTAATTTCTTCATCTTTAAATGTATATATCTTTACTGAGCTACCAGTTATTTTCTGTAATTTACAACATTCTCTTACTATCTTTAGTAAACCATGTTATACATTTTGTGTACAAAACTATTTTTAAACTACAATATTATATAAAGCTTTATATAGATCTTGGTCAGGCACATCATTAGATAAAATCCAGAATACAGTAATAAATTGTATCAAAGAACTGTTCTGACAGGCAATCGATTTGGCAAGGTGGGGGTCACTGGTGACTTTTACAACATTGGTTTCAGTGGTGGGGACAAAAATTCAAATAGGAAGGGAATAAAGGTAACTAGCAGGTGAAAAAATAAAAAACAAAACAACTTTTCAAGTGCACAAATATATGGAGAAAGGAGCCAAAAGGGGAGATGGTAGAAAGAAAGAATAAGGAGGAATATAGAAAAAAATTATATCTTAGTGGTGATGAAATTTTCATTTATTGAGGTCCAAACCTGAAACGGGAGAAAAAAATTATTTTGACAAAATGTTGCCTTTTATTAATTCTGTTTAAGATATTAAAAAATAATATTTTTTTTGCTTAAACTATATTAACCTTTTAATCAGACACTTACAAAAATTAAATTTGTACATACTATATATACTTGAAATTTTTTAAGTCTATGAAGTAACTTAAAATATGGCAATATCAGAATAATAGCTTTTTAGAGATGATTCTTTGAGAATTTCAAACTGGGCACAGTAGAACTGAAGTAGATACGTGAGTTGGTGTTTGTGACTTCCAAGCAATATAGTCGATGGTGAAGCCATTGGAGAGATGTTAACAGCTATACATACTTTGTAATATATTTTTAGTGATTGAGATCAAGAAACTGTATGATACATTCCAAAGAAATAGTTTATTAATTGTATTTGTCGAATAATTTGCTGAACATTTATAGTTCTGTATATATTATGCCAAAAATTATACATGCTATAAAATCTTAATACAGCTTTTAATACACTGAAACACATAAAATATAAGTACTCTAAAAATAACATTGTGTCCATCAGAAATATGGCTAAATGTGTCAAAAACATTCTATTAGTAAGGAGTTGAATTTAGGACCTTAGTTTTACTTCTTGTTTATCATTGAGATATATTATTGTACATTTACCTGGAGAATAGATTATTTTAACCAAAAGTACTTTCTCCCTTTAAACTCCCATGCATATCTATTATAATAGTTTCCTATTTCTGCTATAACAAATTACTACACGCTTAGTGGCTTAAAACAACAAACATTTATTATCTTACAGTTCTGGAAGTAAGAAGTCCAAAATGGGTCTAATGGATTAAAATCAAAGGGTCAGCAAGGTGGATTCATTTCTGGAGATTGTAGGGGAGATGTGTTTCTTGCCTTTTCTAGCTTCTAGAGGCTGCCTGCGTTCCTTGGCTTGTGGCTGTATCACTCAATTTGCTTCTGTCATCGCATCTCCTTCTCTGTCTATCCTTCCTTCCTCTTTTAAGGACCCTGGTGGTTCGGCCCACCACTGTAATCCAGAATAATCTTTCCATCCCAGGATCTTTAACTTAATCACATCTGCAAAGTCCCTTTTGCCGTGCAAGTTAACATATTCACAGCTTTGGGGACAGGATGGTGGACATCTTTCTACTACACCTTTCTTTTTTTATTTAGAATCATTGAATGTCAGAGCTGGAAGGGACATTGGATGATAACTTGTTCAATCCCTTTATTTTATATGTGAAGAGATTACATGAAGCCAGAGTGGATATTAGTCTGCTTCTACTTTTTTTTCCCCCCACAGTTTGGAACAAGGCCTTATTTGTATTTTGTATGCTTAACTATACTTAGAACAATACCTTGAACATTTTAAGTACTCAACAACTATTTGTGGCCTGAATGAATAAAAGCTTAATGATAGAAACCAGATATACCTGGTCCCTGAAGCACTCATTTTAAGTTATTGCTAATGGAAATTTGTAAAATGCCACTGACCAAAAATATCCTGACAGGTAGAGATTCAATTATTCTTATATTTTGTAGTTAAAAGGAGGAAATCATTCAGTGTTAAACACAATTACCTTTTTAAAGATTATGGTTCTCTTCCCCATCTCTACCCACCCTCTTTTGCCATAAAAAACGAAAAGAAGGAAAAAAAGAAGAGAAAGAATGAAAGAAAGAAAAAGGAAGGAGAGAAAGCATGGAGGGAAGGAAAAGAAGATATAGTGGCGTTCATTTAATTGTTTTTCCAGAGTAACTCATGGAATCCTGATTTTTTGACACTCATTGCCATTTGATTATTGATAAGATAAACCTGTATTTTCTGTGATGCATATCGTCCATATGTGTTCAGTAATTAAGATAACTTAAAAATCAATATATTTTTTAAAAACTACTTCATAACTTTATGAAAATTTTTAGAAACTTCAGTTTACTTCCCCCCCCTTCCTTTCCCCCCTCCCCCACCCCAACCCCAATCAAGCTATTGTTGTTCTCAGTATAGTTGTGGAGGACGCAGCTCACTGGCCCATGTTGGTATTATGAGCATTGCGTTCTACCTGGCTGAGCCAGTTGGTCACTGGCCGTTGGTCGGCCGCTCATACTGGCCACCAGCCACTCACGCCAACCTCCGACCTCCGGCCACTCATGGCAGCCCAGCTCCAGGTCGAGCTCTTCACAAATCTAGTTGTAGAGGGTGCAGCTCACTGGCCCAAGTGCGACCTCCGTGTTAGGAGCAGAGAGCTCTAACCACCTGAGCCACCTGAGCCGCCCAGCTGCCCCTCAGTCTACTTTGGATTTACGATTTTCTTTCCCTTGTTAAAGGACAGTTGGACTCTTCATTAAAATAAAATTAAAAATTAAAAAAATTAGTATTTCTTATTGAAAAACATTAAAAATCTAGATTTCAGGTTTAGATCATGATCCAGATTAGATAAATCACTATTTCCAAGGAAGAAAGCTTTGTTTCATGCTTATTTAATGACTGATTTTATTTTGTTAATATTCTCGTAATTTATATAGAATCTGATTGTTATATGACTTAGGATGTATTATGCATGGTCCTTGAAATAAAATATATAAGAAGCATAATGTTAGACTCTTTTCCTACTTGTGTCAGCACGGTCTTCCATTGGCTATATATATATATATTTCTACATGTCTAATTGTAAACTCGTGTGTTATACAAGTTTCCATAAACACTAACACTGCATACATGTTTTTTTTATTTTATTTTGCATACTAAGATGATGCATGTAAAGTGCTTGACAACTGTAAAAATGTACCATGGTAAAAGTGAACAATAACTGGTAATGGTTATGTCATCATATTGTCATTCTCTCAGTGAGCAAGATGTTAATTTTAAGTCAACTTTATTTGTATTCTTAATAGAATTTAAAACTTTGTTCAATACAGTTGGCATACAATATTGTATTAGTTCCAGGTGTACAACGTGGTGATTAGACATTTGTATAACTCATGAAACGATCATCCTGATAAATCTAGTATCCATCTGACACCATACATAGATAAATCAACTTTCGAATGTATTTCATTATAATAAATTATATTAGTTGGGTGGAAACCTAATATGACTTTTCTTTTCCTGGCAGCAACTTGAATTGGTGGAACCAAGTGGCTGGATTCACGTTCCCTTAACTGATAATCATAAGAAGCCAACTCGCACATTCATGATACAGATTGCTGTTCTAGCCAATCACCAAAACGGAAGAGACACCCACATGAGACAAATTAAAATATATACACCAGTGGAAGAGAGCTCCATTGGTAAATTTCCTAGATGTACAACTATTGATTTCATGATGTATCGTTCAATAAGGTGACTGAAAACAACAAAAGTCATTAAACATACTTTTTCTCTTGTCAGAAAATATTATATCTGGTATCTTTATTGAAAAAGCATCAGTTATTTTATAATGTTTGCATTGAAAGTTATTTTATTACAGCTTTAATAAAGAAATTTTGGGTCATACTATCTTTATTTTCTTTAACATATAATAAACCTCAGTATTTTACATTATTAAAAACGGGTTTGAAGCCAATCATTAAAATTTTACTTATAACAAAAGAACCAGTTGAACTGAAAATTTTAAGATATATATATGTATATAATGTTTTACTAACCAGGTGATTATTTCATATAGTGATCATGCATTAAAGTAATGATTTACTGCATGCTTGGGAACAAACCTATTTTATCAATAGATATTTAATAGGTCCAAATTCTCCTCCTCCTCCTCCCCCTCCCCCTCCCCCCCTTCTTCTTCTCCCTTCTCCCCCCTCCCCTCCCTTTTCCCCTCTCCTTTCCTCTCCTCCCATCCAGATGAAGCTTATTCTTTTAATACTGGGCCTTTTTAAAAACTGTCAAATTAAGCTTAGCATTAGGTGTCTGATGAGAGCAACTCTGATTTGGGGAATATAGTTAATTGTGTCATAATTACTTCCATGAAATACTTTTAACCCTATGGTTGTCTATATCCTGATATCATGGCAGAGACTGCCAGTATAATCTGTTTATTCTAATTCTAGTGCTGCTATAGAAGAGTTAGTTTCAAATTTGTGTCTGACACTGAAGCATTCCTGAGGGATAATATGTCCCATGAAAATTTTAAAAATGTTTGAAATTATTCTTTATATAGAAAAAGATACTAAAAGAGCTTAAAAGTGTTCTTTTCCATGGTTTAAAGTGAGTAGACTTAGTTCTGTGTACCCTTTTCTGTACCTGTTACTTTTTGGGAGGAGGATTATTTAGCCACAAAACTTCCCCAGATTTGGGAAAGATTTCTTGGTGGTTCTTGTATTACTGGATAGACTGAAGTCTTAAATAGTAAAGTTTAAAAAATAATTATTTTTGCTTTATTCTAGCAAAGTACTAATTTACATGGATACTATAAAAAAAGTTTTCACTTTTTTACTCAGCAGAATCCCTGCTGTTCTTTCTGAGTTTCACAAAGATTTCAGCGTGTGAATTTTGTTGTCTGAAGAAGTGTGGTAGGTCACCAAATGGTCTGTAACCAGACTCTTTTGGGGTCAGCAATTAATCCTAGTATAGATGTGGGATACTGGGAATGGTAGAAGAGAGGATTAAAGGAAAACACATGGATAGGAATTAAAAGCTAAGGAGAGAATTAAGGAAATTAGAAGAGCAATATACACTAGGCACTAGAGTAGATGTTTTGCCTTTTTTAGTCTGATAAGGAAACATTCATGTAAACAAGAGTCTTAGTTTAAGAGACAGATAATTCTAATAAAAATATAGGAGATTTTATTAGTAATAATGTTACTACTTGCTGTTTTTTAAAAATTTGCTTAAAAGAAAAAAGGAGGAAGATGAATTACCATTTATACGATCCAGTCTGTTATCTCCTACTAATAGTTTTGCTAAGAGACTTCTAAAATTAGGAGGGATTAAGAAGAATGTTGAGAAAATCAGTATGCTTTCTACTACTTCCTTTCTTTATTTTTCATATAATAGCTGGCTGACCACCTTATTAGGTATTGAAAACGTGGTACCTGAGGTTTATGGAGATAATGCTTTCCCTTATTATAAGCATTACTTAAAGATAGACAATTAAAGCATAATTGTCTAATGCAGTTGCATTTCTTTTTTTAAAGTACAGATTATGTATTTGACATAGGATTTGTATCTAGAATAGAGAACTCTTACAACTCAACCGTAAGAAGACAGTCCACTTAAAAGTGAGCAAGGAAGACATGATTTGTAAATAAGCATATGAAAAGATGCTGAACTTCATTGGAATTAGTGAAATGCAAATTAAAACCATAATGAGATACCATTTCACAACCAGTAAAATGACTCCAATTAAATAGATGACCACAGGGGTTAGCAAAGATGGAGGAACTGGCCTTCGTAGTGCTGGTGAATGTATAACCGCTTTGGAAAACCACTTTGGTTTGATAATTTCTTAAAAAATTAAACGTATACCTAATTATGTGACCCAGCCATTCTACTCCTAGAGAAAAGATAGCATACATTCATAGCAGTTTTATTTGTAATGTCTCCAAACTGAAAACCAACCAAATGTGGTATACCCATATAGTAGAATACTACTCAGCAATAGAAATGAATGAACAATTAATACTTGCAACAATATGGATAAATTTATTTCTTACTGTATAGGATCCGGGAATCAAAAACTAAGATTGAAAAGCCATTTTAACAGTTAAAACGACAGCATATTCACCGATTCATTTGTAATGAGTGTACATTTTTGAGTATTAGACAAACCGTACATTTCTAAGATTTACATTTTTAAATTTCACATGTAATTTAAGTATGAGACACCTTTAAAATCACTTTATTAGCTGAGGAAGTATTTGTCACAAACTGTATAAATGCAAACTGGAATTTTAAAACAGCAATTCATTGAGTACTAATAAATACATAGCTCTAAAAAAAAAAAACTAATAGGTACTGGGCATTAAATTAGATGTAATAAGGAAACCAAGATAAATTTGATGCAGACTTTACTTTCCAGTTGCTTACAGTCTACAAGGGGAAATGATAGTTCTCTAAACAGCCAAGTCAGAAGTGAGGTGAGATCTCTGACTGCTGAATGGGAGTGCAGCGGAGGAGACAGCTGACTTCCTGTTCAGGAAGACTGAGGTGAAGCTGAGTGTGACACTGGAGGAAGTGGAATTTTGGAAAGAAAAACTGTTTGTAATAGCTAGTTATTAACTTTTCAAGCCTATTTGGTCCAGATTGTCATTGTTTTTATATGCGTAACAACAATTAATTTGAAACAGATGATTTATGTGTTCGGAATCCAGTGATGTTTTGCACATTTACTCTTGTTTGAAAGGTTCTAGCGATTAAAACAGACAAATCTTGAAAAATAATTTTAGACACCATGCCTTCTGTTCTTTTAGCCATGATGACTACTAATTTAGTAGAGATTAATACAGTGCAGTATAAATTTTTGAGTATAAAATTTTATGAGTCAAATACAAATATTTGACACATTTCTAGTGTTTTGGAAAATTGTTACTGCTCTAAAATTCTTAATAAGATGTTGGCTTAGTATTTTTTATTGGATTCTTGATTATGCGTTTATTTTATCAATTACCACTTTAAAATGATAAGATTTGCAAAATGTTACATTAAAGCATTAGGGAAAATAATGCTTTGCAGTTGTGGTTCTATGTGGACACTTTTGCTTTGTGGATCTTTTACATCAAAATTATCTTCTTTTGTCCATGTTGTTCTGGCATTCCCTACTATAACTGTAAAGTGTGTTTGGAAATTTTTCCTGGGCAAGGCTGTTGATCAGCCTTCCACAAGGTAGCTCTGTGTGCCTCATGGTCTGCATTTACTTGGATCTGTTTCTGTGCAGTGGTGTCTAGAAAGCCTTAGAAAGAGGAACATGATGAAAAAGAAATCCTCAGGGATTAGTTTATTAATTATCCGTGATAACGATTTATTAACAATACAAACCTGAAGGCTAATTAATTAGAAAACCCCCCACTGTAAATCTAAGAAAATGTCTATAATCAATGGCAATTTTATATGAAAAGTTGAAATTAGTTCTTCGTACTATTAATCTGTTTTTCAGTTTTATCTGAAAGTATCCCTCCTTTATTCCCACCACCATTGTTCATCTTTTGTCCTTTCTGGTTAATAGAACCAACTTGCTATTTTGCAAGCATAAGCAAAATTATAAGTCAACCAGTTTAGGAGAGTTCTACCTGCTTATGAAACCTTTTTCTGAGTGAATTTCTATTTCAGGAAATGGTATTTCACATCATGTATAATTTAAGCTCTAGCATTTATCATCGCAGTCATTTTTTTAAAAAATTTTTCATAGGCCGCCCCCCATCACAGTCATTTTAATTGCTGCATTTGTGGCAGTCAGCTTTCCACTGATGCAATTCAATGATCATCATAAGATGTTCTTCTGTTAGGCATTTGCTTTTCTGATGTTGAGAGCAAATTACGCTTCTCCCCCTGTGGTCCTGGAAATAACTCCCCAAACTGTTTTTATAGACTTTCTTCTAAGACTAGCTCTCCTCTTTACCCTGGCATTCATCTATAGCTGGACATCCAGATTTTAACAGATCATTTCCTGTTATTACTACAGCAGTATCAAAATACTGATCACTTACCAAGAAGCAAAGTATCCAAAAGACTGAAGCAGAAAGTTCAGCCAGCTGTTTGTTTTCAACTGTGAAAATTTATAAGAATCACATGTTAAATGGATATGGAGACAAAATGAAATAGAAATAGAGGGTAGCCTCGGTAATAGGAGAATGACACTAATCCACTCGACTGTTGTTATAACATACTCAGGTGCTTACCAAAGACAAAGCAAAGGAATTTTCCTATTTATTTTAAAATAGTGCTTATTTTTTAAAGCATTTAGTAGCTAATAGGAGATGCAAAGAACCTAGGCTTCAGAAGTTTTCTTTCATTTTTTTTAAGTCATCCGGTCTATTTAGAAATTATCAATTGTTTGGTGTAATTTTCTGTAATTAGGTGTAATTTTGACTCCTTGCCTTCATCTTTTCATCCTCAGTAACCCATCTCCACATTAATTATCACTTTTAGTTTCACCCCATTCACATCATTCTAGGCCAATTGTGGGAAGCTCCCAGATGGACCATTAGTCTTTATACTAAAATAAAAGTAACCAAACAGTATTTCATCATATGGCTTTCTGTAAATACCTAAACTAACTCCATATTACTTATATAAATCTATCTGTATAAATGAACCTGAAGTCCTTTGGCATCCCTTCAAGGCCATGCCTCTCCCCCACTTCTTTTATTACTTTTTTTCATTCTCAGATTCTCAGACTTTCTGTTCTAGCCAAGCAAATATGCGTGTCTGTTTTATGCACCCTCATTTTTACTTTTTTATATGTAACATCTAATGGCCTTTGATCTTGTCACTATTGTACCAATGAATACCAATGTCCTGAGCAGAAAGTAGCTCAAAAGTCATACCCTCCAATGCCTTTACGTATCCGATTTTAATCCTATTTTTGTTCACTCTTTTATTCTAATTCCTCTCAGCATTTAATGTAATCTGCCAGTAACTACTGTATTAACATATGAATGTTATACTGTGTATATTGCTAACTCTTGAAGACAAGGAATCAGTCTTATTTATCGTCTATATTTGCATTATTACATTTCTCAACATATAGTAGGCATGCAGTAAATACGCGTTGCTTTTCTAAGATCTTCAGTTGATATCTCATTTTCATAAAATCACTGTCAGGATTACATTTAGCTATGAATGATAGAAATTCCTACCGCAGTGACTTAAATAAGTTTTTATATTTCTTGTATAGTAACAGATGTAGAGATCTGTGGTTGCTTTATTGGCCCAGCAGCTTAATAACAGCAGAGACTTTCTGAGAACTTTTAGGTCATTTTCTCATGGTCAAAAGACAGTTGTTGTAGTCCCAGCTGTGACATTGGCACTTGAGAGAAAGGAGAAGAGAAGCGTTGTTCGTATCTGTCCTCCTTTATCAGAAAGGGAAAAGTTCCCCAGAATTCTTCAGCATACTTACATCTATCTCATTGGTCAGAACTGGGTCGCATGGCCACCTCTGTCTGAAAGGGAGGCAGGTTTGGGAAGGCAGGGAGTGGGATTGTCATTGTTGACTGAGGCGAATATTGTCTTCTAGGGCTAAACACATTGTCTCTCTGGGAAAAAAACAAAAATAAAAAACAGTATGCAAGGAAGAAGGGAGAATAGATATCAGGTGGATAATGCAGAATATCTGCCATACACAGCCTTTCTAAGCCTCAGCATCTTCAACTGCAAACTGGAAATACTAATAGCAGTACATCTCAGAGGATAACGTGGGATAATAAATGTAAGCACTTAGCCCAGTGCCTGGCAAATAGCAAGTATTCAATAAAAAGTAGCTGGAATTTGGTTGGTATTGTTTTGTGTTTGGTTCATGTAGTTTGATCCAAGAAATCTACGGGGGAGAAATGGCTGTTTTCCCTTCTCCCTCATGAGTTCTGCTAGATTTGGGAAGACAACTGCCAGTTCTGGAGCACTGCATGTATGGCAACCTTGGAATCCCTTTTTGAGCAGCTGTATTATATCATCTGCTATATATTAACACCTCACTGTAATGGAAATTATTTCTATTTGCTATTTCTATTTGCTACACAAAACAAGAATTTCTAAATTCTGCAAACCGTTACAATGAATGGGGGCTAAAACACCTCTTTAGCTAGGTTAACTACATTGTTTGTCCTTTTGAGCCCATGCAAAAACCGTGTTTCCCCCAAAATAAGACCTAATAAATAAGTTACCAGACAATCCACTCTAATGCGTCTTTAACAGCAAAAATTGATATAAGACTCGTAATATAAGACGGAGTCTTACATCAATTTTTGCTCCTAAAGACGCATTAGAGCTGATTGTCCGGCTAGGTCTTATTTTCGGGAAAACACGGTATCAAAACTGTTTCTTGCATTTTTCAGTCTTACCAAAAAAGAAAACATACCCGATAAAACTTCTAATGTTGGAAGCTGGCATAGATGTTTAACAACTCTAAGTTCTTGAAGACACATGCTCATTACCAGAAGTAGGAAATGAGCATCGTGTGACCAGAGAATCTCCAACATACTCTTACTATATCTAACTAGTTCTAAGCCCTTACTAGGCCCATACTTCTGATTCTAGTTCTGAATTCCTCAGCTGCACATAGCTACTTCTTATTTCTGTTCTTTCTTGGCCCTTTTGGAATTTCATGATGAGCAGTATTTTTCTAGCTCCAAACTTGCCTCCTCTGAATGTTCTCTCAGGTCACTTTGGGTAAGTTTTCCCTTTACTTCGATCAACTGAACAGAAGTCCCTATTTTAGACTATCTCTAATAATATAACATAACTGATCATGTTAGTAACATGGTGTCAATGAAGAAAAGTAAATGCACTTGGCATATGACTTTTACTAAGGCTGAAAAGCATGCAATACATTTTATCAAGATAGGAGGGAGGAAATAATCCACAGTGTCATTTTTTAAATAAGGATATTTGATTGCTCATCTCTATCAAATAAAAAAGATGTTTACAATGCTGTGGTCAATTGTATTACATAAAGTTTCCGGGAGAAAAACACTGCATCTTTTTCAAACAGTATACACTGTTGAATGCCTTATATCCTGTGCAGAATACAAATAAGTAGAAAACACGTTTCCTATTCAGAAAGAATTTATAGTCTAGCTGATGATGGCTAGGGACACACAGAGACATTCACACTCCATGCTGGTCGGATCGAGTAAAACAGGTAAGTATTATTTTAATAAAGGCAAATCTCACCAATGCTCAGGATGGTAAGGAAGGTTCTTAGGGAAGAGAGAAATTCATGTACGTAGGCATATTTGAAGAGGCCTTCCTAGGTTCTGTGCAAATTGAGAAATAAATAGTGAAGAGGAAGACCAAAATCTCACCTTTTTTCTTGATAGGTGACAGATTGACAGGTGTGTTTTTAAGTCTTAGCTAATTTGAGCGTCTAACAACGAATCTCTAAGATTCGCGTCATAGCTGGTTGCACTGAAGGGTGGGAGCTCCCTCCAAGAAGGAGGATGGAGTCACATAGTCTCAATTATTCTTCCTATATTTACCAATCAGATGTTTGCCTCCTCAGGGATGGAGCACAGGGCTGGAGAGAGGCTCAGAGTAAAGGAACTGAGCTTCCTTCCAGTTAGTGCTCGTCAGGAGTCGGGAAGTTTCCGTAAATTTACACTGTGGTTCCAGAGCAATGTGTAGATTTAAGAGGAGAGAGATGAAATGGGAGGACATTTTAGGCAAGGAAAACTACCAATCTGTGGATGAGTGAGGAGATTATAATCAGATGACAGTACAACAGGATGTTACTACAAGTAACGTAACATCCTTAAGTTGCAGGATGGATAAAAGGTAGGGTCAGGTGGGGTGAAAGTTTAATCTTTCCTTGTTATGTATAGGGCAACTAGTTTTATGCCTGTACCCTTATGTAATTCTTCTATTTAATGCTGTATTAAAACTTTGGAGCCTTAAAGAGGCAATATGGGTAGCCTAACACGCACCACCATTATAGGTTGTGAAGGAGACTGGACTAAACGCTGTTTTTTGAAACAATTTTATGTAAATCAAAATATTTAGTGAATATTTGTCACATGTAATTATTTAAGGTTAGGCGGGGTAGAAGGCTATCAGAAAGTTGCCTGGGTAAAAAGTTGGGTGGGAATCTGTGCTTTCCCAAAGCACATTCCTTAGAGGATGATGCTGGTGGAATCAGAGAAATGTCCACCCAATTTGAATCCATTGTTCCAGGTTTCGTCCTTCCATTCCAGAGATTTAGATAATACATGGCATTCTTAGAAAAATCCACTTGTAAGCAAGACCGTCAGAAATCATACACAGCTCCAAGTAAGGCTCTCAAGTGGCCATTACAAAAATATTTGAGTTCTTGGACTATGTCATGCTGTGTGTTTAAACAAAATCATCATTAGTAGGAACACAACTTGATTCCATTGGGTCCAATTTGTGCTTGTCTTACATCTAATTACTTTTGGATTCAAAATAATAAAGCCTTCTCTTAAAACTGAAGAAGTCTTCAAAACAGTATTATTCATACTATCCCTTTTAAACATGTCAATGGAAGCATGAAATCTACAGTGATATGAAGAAACAACATAGTGTAAGCGAAAGTTTTTTGCAGATACTCTTTGTGTAGTTAGTGAATATGACGAGTAAATATTTTAATGGAAAGATTCTGTATGTGAAAATTTTTCTCTCTTGCCAGCTAAGAGGAAGTAACTCATTACTATGGGAGTTATATAAGCACCTGACTCCTATCTACTGTAATCTGTGGCCAATTTTGTCAGCCTTTTTTTTTATGTGTGTGTGTGTGTGTATGCACGTGTGTGTATGAAGCATAATGTACATACAGTGAAGGGCACCAAGCACCAACTCAATGAATTAGGTCAAAGTGGATACCCATGTGCATGCTGAGTCTCTTGGAAGCCCTCTTCATGTGCCGTCTCAACCACTGTTCACCCCTCCACTCCAAGGTTAGCCTCTACTCCAAGGTAAATGGTGTAGCTAAGTTTCACCTATGTTTAATGTATATATTATGTATATACAAGTGGACAATATATTTTCCTTTGTGTTGGTTTTCTTTGACTCAGCATGATTTTTGTATCCATGTTACTGCATATAGCTATTGTTTGTTCATTTTTACTGTTACATATATAGTATTGTAGGAATATATCATAATTTTTTTCATTCTGCTGTTATTGGAATTTTCATTTTGAGGCTATTACAAATATTGCTGTTATGAAAATCTAGTACCCATCTGTTGACTCATATTGCATGTGCATTTCTGTTAGATGTGTACCAGGGGTACTAAAAAAATGTATACAGGTGGACACTTGGGTCAACATTGTTCAAGTAGTAGTTCACCGTAATCAGAAGTGTCTGGACGCTGGTAACCACTCTGAGCACCTCTTGTAATTGCAGAAGTCAAACGTGACTTGTATTCCTCTTCTGTTATCGATATATATTGAGGATTACAATTTTAATACAGCTTTCCTTTCTTAAAACGTGTATTAACTTTTTTGGCATCCTCTGTATATAGGAGCCAAATCTCTTGCTCAAAGGGCGTATGTGTGCTCATTTTTTTGGTAGATAATGCCAAATCACTTTCCAAAGTGGGTGTACCCATTCACTTTTCCACAGCAGGATATGAGTTGCTGTTGCTGCAAACACTCACCAGTCTTTACCATTGTTGGTCTTTTTAATTTTAGCCATTTTGATGAGTGTAGTGTTATCTTATTATAATTTTAATTTTTCTATCCCTAATAACTAATGAAGTCAAGCCACTTTTCATGTTTGTTGGCAATTTGGATAGCTGGGAAGTATTGTAGTCTTTTGTTTATTTAAAAAATTTGTCTTATTGATTTATAAAGGTGCTTCATGTATTCTGGACATAAACCGTTTGACAGTAATGAGTGTTTTTACTATTTTATCCTACTCGGTGGTTTGCCTTTTCATTCTCTTAAAGATGGTATCTCTTACTGAACAGAAATTCTTTATTTTTAATGTAAAACAATTTGTTAATCTTTTACATGACATTTAGCGTTCTTTTGTGTGCTAAGAAATCTTTTTTCATCCTGAACATCATGAAGATATTCTTTTCTATTATCTTCTAAAAGCTTTATTTGCTTTGTTGTTCAGATTTTAGATCTACAATCCACCTTAGGTGATAGGAGTTAATTTTCATATTTTTTCTTTTTTATATGGATATCCAATTGACCCAGTACCATTTGTTGAAAACTATCTTTTCTCAGTGTTCCGCAATGCCAGTTTTGTATTCACGTATTCATATGTGTGTTGTATGTTTTTGAGCTCTCCAATCTATTTAATTAGTCTATTCTTGCATCAGGATCACACTGTCTTTATTAATTACTGTTGATTTATAATATTTTTGACATCAGATCAAGTTCTCACAGCTTATTCTTTGTTAACCGTGTCTCAACTATTTTTGGCTTTTTTCATTACTATATGCATTTTAAATTCAGCTGATCAGATTATACACACACACACACACACACACACACACACACACACACCAGATAGAATTTTTATTGGGGTTGCTTTGAATGTATAGATCCATTTGAGAACTGACGCTTTTACAGTAGTGAGTCTTCTAATTTACAGAAGACTCCATGTATTTTGCGTCCGTAGTATCTTTCAATAATATTTTATAGTTTCCTAGGAAGACATCTTGTACATCTTTTGTAGATTCCTAAGAATTTGATATTTTCTGATGTTATTATAAATCAGACTTTTAAAAAGTTTAGTTTGGTTAATTGAAATAAAATTAATTTTTGTATCTCGACCTTACGTTCAGAAACTTTCCAATGTACCTCTTATTTAGAATAATTTTTCTGTAGATTCTTTTAGATTTTTTTACACCCCTAAGTGATGGCTATTATATTTCTTTTCCTTTCCTTATATCTCTTGTTTACCTTTTTCCTCATTGTATTAGGTACTCCCTACAGTAATGTATTATACAGAAGTCTGAGATGTTAAATTGAACATCGAGAGCAGACATTCTTACCTTGTTTCTAATCCCAATAGAAATCTCAAAATCTCACCATTTTCAATGATATCTGCTTTTTTTTCCCCTTAATAGAATTAATGTTAGTCCCTTCTATTTCTAGTTCATTGAAACTTTTTGTTTTTAAATCATGAAAAAATATTGAGCGTATAAAATGCCTTTCTTGCATCCATTGAAAGAGCCATATGATTTTCTTCTTTATTTTATTATTATGTTGAATTATTTTGTTTGACTGTTGAATGTTAAACCAACCATTGTCCCTGGAACAAATCCAACTTGGTTATAGGCATTATCCTTTTTTATGAATTACTGTTTGCTAAAATTAGTTTAGGAATTTTTTATTAACGTGCACCAAATGGTTTTTGCATTGTGAATGCGATTGGCCTGTAATACTACTTCTTTGTACGGTCCTCTACATGTTTTGGCAGTGGAATTACTTTGGCTTCATAAAATGAATGGGGAATATTTTGTTTTTGTTTTTATATTTTCTGGAAGAATTTGTGTGAGATTAGAATAATTTCTTATAAGAGTCACTGTGAAGGTATAATTATAGGTTTGATTTCTAACTCTAAGCAGATGGATAACTGTTCAGATTTTTATACTTCTTCTTTTGTAAGTTTTGGCAATTTATATTTTCCTGGGAGTTTATCCATTTCATCTACATTTTCAAATTTCTTGATGCCAAATTCTTCATATTATCATTTTATAATCTTCTAATGTCTGTAAATCTGTAGTTAGATCCCTCATCATTCCTGATGTTGGTTATTTGTGATATCTCTTTTTTCCTCTTCATTAGTTTCAGCGGAAACTTAACAATTTTGTTAGTCTTTTCTAAGAACCAACTTTTGGCTTTATCTTCTGTATAGAATATACCGGGGGTGCCAAAAAAATGTATGCAAGTGGACACTTTGGTCATTGTTGCTCAAGAAGTAGTTCGCCGTAATCAGACGCTGATGGTAGCCACTTTGTGCCCCTCTTGTAATTGCAGAAGTCAAACATGACATGCGCTCATCTTTTGTTATTGGTATATATTGAGTAGTACAATTTTAAGAGTTTCTTTTCTTTCTTAAAATGCGTATACTTTTTTTTGGCAACCTCTGCATTTGTTCTATTTCATTAATTTCTCCTTTTTATTATTCTATTTCTTTGGGCTTAATTTGACTTATTGTTCTCAGTTTTTGAGATGAATACTTAGATTAATGGTTTTTAGCATCCTTTTTCTCTAAAAACGAAGAATCTGCCCTTAAAACTGTAAATTTCCCTTCAAGCACAGCTTTAGTCGATCTTACATTGTTTATTTTGTTGTTGTTGTTTTTGTTTTTTGTTGTTCTTTTTTATTTATGATTGGGGAAGGGGAGCAGGACTTTATTGGGGAACAGTGTGTACTTCCAGGACTTTTTCCAAGTGAAGTTGTTGTCTTTTCAATCTTAATTGTCGAGGGCACAGCTCAGCTCCAGGTCTAGTTGCCGTTGTTCGTTGCAGGCGGCACAGCCCACCATCCCTTGTGGGACTCGAGGAGTCGAACCGGCAACCTTGTGGTTGAGAGCCCGGGCTCCAACCAACTGAGCCATCTGGCACTGGCCCATGTGGGAATTGAACCGGCAGCCTTCGGTGTTAGAAACCCAGAGCTCCAACCTCCTGAGCCACCAGGCTGGCCCCAATCTTACATGTTTTGATACAAAATTATCCATTATCATTCAGTTAGAATATTTTCTAATTTCTATTAGAATGTTTCTCTTTGACCCATGAGTTATTTAGAAGGACATTTCTTAATTTTCTTTAGAAATATGTGGGGATTTTCATTGGTTTCCAGCATAATTACTCTGTGGTCAGGGAACATTTTTTGAAATTTGTTGAAACTTGCTTTAATAGCCCAGCATATGCTCAGTTTTTATTAATGTTTTATAAAAATCATATTTGGGGTGCAGTGCTCCATATATATTAATTAATCCATATTCTATGGATTTTTTTGCCCACTTGTTCTATCAATTAATAAGAAAGTTATATGAAAACCTTACATATGATTGATGGTTTTTCTACTTCTCCTTAAAATTCTGTCAATTCTCTCTCTATATTTTATGGGTACGTTATGAAGTACACATTACACACTTAGAATTGTTATAACTATCTGATGAATCAAAGCATTCATTATGAAGTGAACTTTGTCTCTAGTAATTTTTTTGGTCATAAAATCTACTTTGTCTGATTTAATAAAGCTATACTAGTTTTCTTTTGATTAGTGCCTGAATATTATGTCTTTCTCCATTCTGTTACTTTCCACCATTTCATATCTTTATTTCTTGTATGTTTTCTGTCATAGAATATAATTTTTGTTTTTCACTCATTTGACTTTCTGGGAAAAAGAAATCTATGTGGCTAATTTGGAAGATACTGCTTCCCAAACCACTGCAAATAAACATCTAGGAGAGAGGTGAGACAAAACTTTAGAAAGATCATTTCTGGCCAGATTTTGAAGGGCCGTTTAATATCGAGGTAAAATGTTTGGCCTGTGTCTTTCAGGGAACCATTGAAGGGTGTTTTGAACAGGTGGGTGAGTGACATGTGTTATAAGAAGGTCAAATCAGTAAGATTCAACTGGAGCAAGAAGTACTGGCGGCGATGAAGATAGGTTCTGAAACCATCTTAATAATGTAGTCTCTAGAACGACAGTACTTGATGCATGGTAAGCTGGCAATAAAATATTTGATGACTAAATAAAAAACCCAGGTGTCGTGTGCTGAGGACCAGATAGGAATGAGGCAGTGGAAATGGCAAGAAAGGAATGAGAATATGAAAATAGACAGAATTCTTTAGGTTAAAGATAATCAACAGATATTTAAACCATGCTGTCTGTATTATACGGGGTCCTCAGAAGAATAAATTAAGAATACACAGATCATTAATTCATACAGCATTACAAATAGTTGAACATAGGAAATATTTAAAAGATGGGTATAGTATTTTTCCTCACCACCACCTCTTCCAACGTTCAAACTACCATGTTAGCTTTGATGTATAGACCAAAATCCTGCAAATCTTATATAGGTATTTGCTTGCTGCACCTCAATGATTTTGCAGGTACTTTTGAGGAAAGAGCCTCAGTTTACCCCTTTCCAAGAGGGGGCCATGTTTCTCTATAGTCGCTAACTATTAAGTGCATTCACTTTATGTTATTACGTAGTGCCAAAATAATTCAGTGGCAAATAATTCAATGTTTCCTATTTCTGGTTTGGCCTCATCTTCCCTCCAAATGCAGTTAGTAATCTTTCCCTTAACAGCTGCTTACCTTTTTCTCATTTTTATATATGTTAAGGAATGCAGAATTTGTAATAGTTATCAGAATTTTAGGGAATTTTGGACGAAAAGTTAAAATATGTGATAATCCTTTTAGTCATAATTTTTTTAGTAGTTTCTATCAGACATTTCTATTGTGTTAATTTCTTGGGTGTTTCCATCTGCTGTTTTTGGCTGCTTAGTATAGATTGTTTTCTGTTCTGTTTTAAATCTTGGATTGTGCGTCTATCTTCAGTAGGTCTTTATAAAATTCCTGTGCAGCCTGGGTTAAGAATGTTCTTTCCGGAGAGTTTTGGGTTTACTTCTACGTACACTCACTCATTGGGGACCCCTGGCTTAGGACTTAGTTCTTTGTAATTTCTTGCTGTGCCTTGCTAGACTACATCTGACATAAATTCAATCCTCTGTGTTGTGCAGGCCATCTTATGAATTCTCAAGTGACTTATTTTCCCCCGTCAGAGCCCAAGCACAGGTAAACAACTTTGCCTAGTGCCAATTGTCTTGTTTTGCTAATGGGCAGATTTTCTCCCCCTCAACTGAGAGTGTAGCCCTTCCACTTTAATGTGGGGATCTTAGTTTCAACGAGTTCTCATCTCTAACCCTTTGCATTCCCTTTAAAACCAAACTCTTAGATGGCAACCACTGCTCACTACCTGCCATTGAGGCAAAAACGGTAGCCTACTCATTTGCCAGTTCAGTTTTCAGTCGCTTCATTATTCCTGACACCTGGATATTTTTCTTTTATGTGCACTTAGCTGTGCAGTTTTTAAAAGAATGTGTAATTTTTCTCCAGCAGTTCTAGTTGATCTAGCAGGCGGGTTTTTATGTATAGTTGCCCATATTGCTGAAACTCAAATCTTGAATTCTTTCCACATTTATACAGTTTTATTCTTCCCATGTTTCTAAATAACCTTGGGTTTATTTAGTATTATTTTTTTATTTAAAAAAAAAATTATTGGGGAATAGTGTGTTTTTCCAGGACCAATCAGCTCCAAGTCAAGTTGTTATTCTTCAGTCTAGTTGTGGAGGGCGCAGCTCAGCTCCAAGTCCAGTCGCCATTTTCAATCTTAGTTGTAGGGGGCACAGCGCACCATCCCTTGTGGGAATTTTACCAGCAACCTTGTTGCTGAGAGCTCGGGCTCTAACCAACTGAGTTATCCAGCCGCCCTTGTTTTCGTTTTTAAACGGGCATTGCATTTCACGGTTGGATTGGCCTTAAAATGGCATATTTTTGATTTAATAGAAAAAAAGTACCTAATTCTGATATCATTAGACTGTGCCACACCATAAATTCAAAGGGAACAATTAGCTCTAAAGATTCATAGAAAACTAGCCCTTTTATCTTGGCCTGAGAGAGTAACCTTGATAATATATCCCATGTGAATAAATAACACCAAATTCAGTATGGTGATTACCTCGGGGTCCATGGGAAAGAGGAATTGAGAAATGAGGTGGGGCGGGGGGGATTCAATTACATTTGTAATGTGTTATTTCTCAAGCTAAGTAGTGTATACCCAGAGGTTTATTACATTCTCTACATTTAAAACAGTATCTGGAGTATTTCATAGTAAAAATTATTGTAAAAGGAATTATCACCATGAAGAAATTGTACCATATCTTTAATTTCATATAACAGAAGATACACATGGCATCTGTCATTGTCGTATGCTTTTGTCGAGTGAAAAGATAACTTTCCATCCTAAAGAGGTAAAGGAGTAAGCTGTTATTCCAACTACTGTTAAGATTTAGTTATTTCAACATTAGACTCTGTTTCCTCATGCTTATTGAAGATGTATTATGACTGACCACAAACTCCAACCTTTCCAGTGGTCATGCTGTTTCTGGCGGGGGGGGGGGGGGGGAGGGGAGTAGTTCTAGCATTATTCAGAGTAGCAACAGGATAGATCTGAATCATCTTCTGTGCTTAAAAGGTCCTTTTAAGTGTTTCTGCAATCAAATTCTCTGCTGCTTCTTTTTTCACGTTAATTACAAGCGTTGCTGTTTAGTGATCTTGTTTCACTCACATATTTTAACACTGAAATGTGAAAGAGGAAAGAAGGGTTGGCATGTAGAGGGACCCAGGTTCTTTCAAATGTTGACTTAGGCCTGGCACTCTTAATTGATTCCTTGCAAAGACTGCCTCTTGTCCTCAGAACATTAAAAATAGTTAAAATAGTTAACATTTACTGAGTGCTTTCTTTATGCCAGTCATTATAATGAAGAATTTTTTATGTATTGTCATATTTAATCCCTATAATATTCCCTATAATTATCATTATCCCCTTTTTTAGAATGAAGGAAACAGTTTGATTAATTTGACTAAGTTGCACAGGCACTAAATGACTAAGTTGAATATTTACTTCTAAGTAACTCTGAAGTCCCTTTTTCTGTCTATCTGTAGCTAGCTATTTATCAATCATCTATCATCTTCTATATCACGTCATCCAGTGTTGCATATCACATACTAGAAATGATTTAATATTACTTGAACATCAGAAAGATTCATGTAGAGCAGGGGTGTCCAAACTGCGGCCCGCGGGCCAACTGCAGCCCGCAATCCACTGTTAATTGGCCTGCAGCAAATTCCAAAAATATATTTAGTTTACTTAAATAAACCAGGTGAGGCAATACGTACTTCACCTCGAGTGAGTGGCCTGGCTGTTTGTATATTTTACCGCATATGGCCCTTGGTGAAAACTATTGAAAAAAGTTTGGACACCCCTGATGTAGATGTTATGAAATGTTGGTAGCTGATTTCTATTTACAAAAGTTGATAAGAGGAAAATACAAGGAATTGATGAACAGTCAAAAGAAAGCTGGGTCATCAGAATATGAGTGGTTAGGGCGCAGAATACTTTCAGAATAAACTGCCCAAGGCTGTAGTGGAATACGATTGATATTGATGGTATGTGTGGATAAGATAGGTATGTGGCCTCTGGTTTTTTGTTTTCTGTCATACCAAAGAACATGAAAAGGACACTATTGTCCTGGGATTCTCACCTTTGACCTAATCAAATAAAACCTTCCCTCCCCGTATCATTACAGTTAGGAGAGTGGGGAGGGGGTAGGCAGGATGGGGACACAAAGATAAAGAAATACGAAAAGTTGACCAGGCTATGTTGTTTCCTGTATCTTCACAGATTAGGTCCATTGCTTTTCAGAAAGAGTGAGAGAAGGCAGAATGGAGGGATGGATGGAAGGACAAAGGTGGAGAGGAGGAAAGATTGATTTGATACAGAGAAAAGTATTCACTTATGTTTCTTTCTGTGATTACTTAGAGAAGATGCTTGCATGACTATTTTGGGACTTTAACTTTGAAAATACATCAGTGTGATTTAATGGAACTAAGCCTTGTAAAGAGTAAGGGATCTCTTTCCGCCAGTCTTTCATAGAGAAACATATCTCTAAACTTAGTCTTGAACTATTGTTTCTACTTCATACTGAGGCTTGTGTTTAATTATTTTGGCCTTGTGTAAGTAATTCTGGGCCTGGGGCACTTAGATACTTAGGGGCCCTTCATTGGATTAGCAATAAATCACAAATGAATTAGTATAGTCTCAATGAAATAATACTTCATCTATACAATTTACTATTGCCATCTATATGTGGTCTCATCTAAATCCTACTATGATACTATAATAATTATTAATAAAGTAGTAATAACATTGGCTCATAGGACCCAGAGGCATAAGTAGGGGTGTGAGCAGATGTTTTCTTTTGCCTTCGGAATTTTACAGGTGTCCAAAGACATTGTAAAGATGCAAGAAGGGGCCAATCTAAGGACAAGTGCCCTGGGGAGGCCAATAAATAGCTCTGCTTGCTCAAATATTTTGCTGCTTTGTAGTTAAAAAAAAAAAAAATCAGTAAATTAAATTGAAATTAGGGCTTGTGGGAAATTGCGACTCTCTTTTCTCCATACTTGCTTAGGAAGATTCAAGTATTTTCAGTGCTCTCCCTGATGCCGGATTTTGAGCTCTCTGTTGTCTGATTCCTTGGGCTGCTGCTACCTTGCTACCCCTTCCCTTCAGTTTCTGATGAGAACAGTAGGAAATTTTATTAGGAATCTTTTGCAGTCCTTTTGAAACATTTTGGTGAAAATTTCTTTTAAAAATGTATTCCGTTTTCTGTACACATAACAAGAAAGTGAATTATTCAAACATTTGGCAAAGCCTTTTATTGTTTACAGAGAACCATGCCCATTGCCTCAATTAGATGCTTAAGGCAACCTTGCCAGGTAGATAAGGCAGGTGTTGGCCCCAGAAGGCAGATGAAACTGAAACCACAGGTAGTAAGTGACCTAGGTCTTCCCACTCCTGATGCAGTGCTCTTTCCTTATTTTGACTAGTTTCATGACCAAATGCCAATATAAGGGCTTCATTTTAATAAGGATTCTTGGGTTTTCATCTCTGATACTAACTTTTTGAAATTTTTTGGCATCATTAGAATAATAACTGTCAATCAGAGGGACAATTAATAGTTGATAACTTCTCAGTCAGTTCTCAGTGACTTTGCTTTCTCTCCCTGTGTGTATTCTGGGTCTGAAGGGCAGGATCAAGTGTGAATGGAGCAGCTGGAGCCTCATACTAAACACACATTGAACTTATTGCTGCTGCGTGGGAAACGTGGAGTAAATTGCAGCTTCAAAGATCATTTCAACATGATACAGAAGGAGATTCTTAATTCAGAATCATAGGATTTCAATACCTTCTTCATTAATGGAAATGATGTTGGCGGCATACACTCAAATCACTTCTTTTTACGACTTGGGTGCTCTGTGTATCCTTGTGTGGTCCCATATGAGCAGCGTTAGCCTCAAGTGTGCTACGCGGATGCCCAAAGGTTGTGAACTCGAAACCACTGTGTTTATTTTCTGAGAATCGGGTCAAGATTAGCCGAAGCAGAGGCACCAAATAACCTAGGATCACAAGCAAAATGGGAAATAAAATATATTTTATACTGAATCTTTACAGATGGATTTCTCAAAGAACAGTAATTAACTGTGGGCCCAACTGGGGATACGTTTTTAATGATTTGCAGGTAGTCTAGAGAAAAGATTAAAAAAAAAAAAAAAAATTCCAGCCCCGACTGCTCTTCTAAAATGGGCTAAGAACTATAGCAGTGAATTAAAATAACCTGTGAATTTTTCTAACCAAAATAAAAATACAAGTTATGAAATATTTCTTTTACTCTTTGCCAGTTCTTTAATAGTCCATTAGGTATTTCTAGGAGGTAGAGTAGTTGAAATGAAAATTTGAGCTCAGAAACCTGAAAGGCCAGAATCTTGAATAAACTGACTGAGGCGAGATAGAACTAGGTGTGAAAGGAGGCTTTTTCTGGGGTAGATTTGCCTTCAAACCGGGCATGTGTTTCATTTGGAATAGTCTTTGAAAGTTCCAGGAATCATTGAAAAAAGAGGCTTGAAGAACTTAGAAATAACTAGTTTAATCCTCCTGCAGCCTAAGAGTAGGCCACTTCATGGAGAAGGTATTCAATCGCTTCTGTATGATTTAGCGAAACTATTCTGTCCTTTTCAGATTAAAAGTTGTCACTCAACTCGGTTAAAGAATCCATTCTTTCAGCCCACTCCTTCTTCCCATTAGAACCTTGTTATAAAACCGGATGTCTTGTATACGACGTCTCTTTTGCCTGACCCAGAAATGATTGAATGTGTTATTCTTTATGTCATTGTTTATAGAGAGAGCCAGAATGAATATCTGGCCTTTACACTTTATTTCATTTCAGCTTCATACGCCAACATTTAAGAACATTTTAATCTTTCTGTTGCTTGCACTGGAAATGCTGGTAATAACGTGGCTAATAAATATGATTAGTAATTGTGTCCAACAGTGGAGCTGAATATAGTTTTATTCTGATACATTTTCCTCTAGGAAGTACATAGGAGTGATATTCAATTCCCAGGTCCTTTTCAGAAGAACTAGGCTTTATTTATTTATTTTTTAAACCCCTTAACTACAGTAAAAATAGTTAATGGCCCCGTCTTTTGTGGCCCCTTCTTTTGTGAGGCTATTTACATCACAGGGATACTGGCATGGTATTTATTCTCTATAGATAGGTTAAAAGACGATGCACTTATATGTGGCATTACTTCATTAAAAAGAATTTCATTCTAAATTATAACTTTATTCTCTTTTTTTAATGACTGCTTCTTTAAATAGCAGCCATTCCTTGTTTCATTCTTTAAATACCATTCTAAAGGAGGAAAGCTAAAATAGGTACCTTCAGCTTTTTTTGTACCATAGAGATTGAAAAGAAAAAAAATCAAATTTCCTTGAGGCAAAAATTGGAAATTTGGCTTTGTTCCGCGTTCTTCAAACTCCTAGTTACCTAAGGAAAAAAATGAGATAGAACTGTGGAATGTTAGCTGTAAAAGCCATTTAGTTTAATCTCTTTGTTTAACAGTCAAATAAACTAAGGCCCTATTGACCAACTAGTTCTCTAGTAGATTATATAGATGGGTGGTGGAGAAGTCTGTGGGGATTTCTCTCAACTCAGAGTGTTCTGTATTTGGTTGGATTTGGCTTGGGAAGTGGTGAAAGAAGGGAAGCTAAGGAAAAACAACCCATGACAGGTTTATGGCCAGCTCATTAAATTAAATCCTTTGCTTGACACTGTATTGCTTTCTTTGCTGGGTGTGGATTGACAGGTATTGATGAAATGTCTTAGGTTCTAATTCAAAATGCCTGGTGGCAAATTATAACTTTGACAAGTTGAGGTTATCAACAAGCCACAGGGTGAGTCTGTGGACTCCAACCTGCAGCAGCCATTCTACTGTCTCTAGTAAGATTCTGTGCTTCTAACAGGGATGCACTTAATCTCTTCACCCGCAAGGACTAGATTAAGTACTTCAGTAAATATGCCATTAAGATATTTTGTTGTACTAAGCCATTAATACCTCAAATACAGTGTAAGCTGAGGGCCTTCAGCCACCCAAAAACCATGTGAATGGCCTACAGAAATGCCTAATGCTGTATCTACTTTGATACTTCATTATTAAATACAATTTAAAAATTGCTTTGGAAGTAATTTTTCTATTGGTGTGAATAAAATCAGAATGGAGAAAATAGCAAATTTCTTTCTAGGCTCCTCTAAATGATTTCCTCTGCTACCATGTCTACTTTGTTGGGATTCCAACTACATTTATTCCTTGACCTTGGACCTGTGTCTAACTACAGGTTTCAGAGTAACTTTTCACTGCCAGCTAAGCCTCTCTGAGATTTCACTTCTTATTGAAGAAGCTAAATTGGAAGCATTTTAGAGATGTGTACTATGGATGTACTATTTATGTTTGTTGTCTTGGTATTTTATTTCTTTTCTGGACATAATTCTCATGATAATAGAATAACATGGAAATAGAATTTTAATACCACATTGGGCCCAAGAAATCATTTAACTCAGCTCTTCATTTTGGAAATTATAGATCAAAGACATGAAGAGTCATTCATATTGTCTTTGCTCTCTTAAAGGGATGTGGTTTAAATTCCTTTCTTAAAAATATAAATGTATTTATCTTCTCTAACCCTTAGTCATGATTTGGTTATCATCACCTTCTAATGATTGATACAATGTTTTGGGTGACAAAACTTAGGTACAAAGGGATGACTTAGCCAAAGTCAGAGATTGAGGTAAGGTAGAGAAAAACCTGGTGTTGAATTTCCAGGTGCTAGTCTGAGGAGGGCCCTATTTTTTAAAAAAATGTAAGAAATTAAAAACCTGCATTTTTCACACCGATCTTTAATATTTCATCTCTTTCAAGAAAGACTTCTGAGAAGCCAAATACAACCTTCAATTTTTGTAAAACCACCCTTCGAATGGACTGGTACATTGACTTACTAAGTTTAGATAATTTTATAAGTTATTTGTCTTTTGTGGGGGAAAAGTGGTGGTTATGATTGATTTCAGTGAAAGACTTTAGGGTGAATTGGCAGAACCGGTAATGAATATGAATGCAGGAAAAGTATTGTCCATGGAAGACCTCTTTGAAAGGCACCATAGTGGTATGAATTTCCACCAGTGTAAGAAATTGTCTACCTGACCCTTAGAATCATGATGATCTCTGTATTCCGTAGACTCAACTCACTTGCTAAATTGTGATCTAGAAGCTCTTTTCTTATCACTAAAAGCTTAAATAAAACAAAACCAAAGGCCACTGCTCTTAAGTAAATGCTTTTTTCCCCAGTTAGCTCTAAAGATATTACTTCCATGAGAATGAGTAGGTTTGGGGTGTAATCTACTGACCATCATTGTCTTTATTCAGGAAAAAAATAGTTAAAAATAATGGGAGGGTGAAATCAGAATGGTGGAATAGGTATTATCAGCCTTAATATACTAATGAATCGATGTGAGTTTGTCCCTTTTCATAAAGATTCAACTATGCAAGTCCCTCCAAAACAGTAAAATGATGGAATTGTGGATGATGTTTTTTCACAGTAAGCATGTGTTACTTTCATTATTTCAACTGAAAAATATCAGAAGTAAAAATAATGATTTTTTATGGTGATTTTTTTTTTCTGATCAGATCACTTTTTAGTTTTCCCATAAGACCAGGCGTTATAATACCACTACTGAATGTTATTTCGTTTCAATTTAATGCATTTTCAGGAAACCTAGATACCAGGAATACAACAGAGATTGACAGTCACAAGTCAACCTTGTGAAAATGTTTTAATACTCATTTGCACTCTTTTCCACTGTATCTTAAGTTCTTCCAGGACAGAGACCATGTCTCGCTCATCTTTGTATCTCTAGTTCATAGGACAGTAATGAACTCACTGAAGATCTTGTGAATGAATTAAATTCTATAATTCTGAGTTTCTTGTGAGTAGGATAAATTCCAATTCTAAATACTTAACACAGGGTAGTGTTAAGTCCTAATTTGGTATCATAGTCACTCATGTATAACTTAATACAGCTGTTAAATAAATGGGGGAGGACACTGCAAGGCATAGTAAATAGAGTATGTGCTCTTCTCGATGCTGATGACAATGTTTTATTAACACAAACCAGGATTTTCCTTTAGAAGCTGCTGAACCTGTTGCCTACTTACTGTCAGAACAGTTTAACATCAACTGTGCTACAGCGAAAACCATTGTATTTGACAGACATTCTCCAGTATTTACATGAACAATACTAAGTAACCCCATACAACAGGTCAACTCATTCAGCTATTGGAATGTATATTTTGCAGCTAACGTACCGGTGCGTCCATCCCATCGGGATACAATTCTAAGTGAAAAACAAAAAAATGTAGACATTCACCGAATGCTTTTATGGTCCAGGCAGCCAATTGGTAGTTTTTAGAGTGCCTGGTCTAGGAACCACCCCTCCTCCCTGCTCGGCAAAGAGGATCCTAAGCCCTCCTCACAGCCGGTTTGCTCAAGATTACATGAGTCTTTAGATTCTGAATAAAGCTGCCAGCTGCCTTGACAGGAAAACAGATAAGAGAAACATTCCTGAGAAGAGGGAGTGGCCTGCGATAGGAGGGAGTGGAGTAGAACTCCTGGGGCAGCTGAAGGGATGAAACATCCACAGAACAAGTTAAGATAAGTGAACAAAGGCTCCCCAGAGCCTGGGCTGAGATAGCATAACAAGGGGAGACCACCAGGATGGTGGGTGAGGATGGCCAAGGGGGAGGTCACTTACTGGGCCTCAGGGGAGGATGACAGAGAGAAGGGCTCAGCTGCCTAACCGGTTTCTGCCTTCGGATAGGGGCTCACTCTCAGGGATGTATCTTTGCTTCTGCCGTTGGGCAATTGATCTAAAAGAGCAGAGACACCTCTGAGAAGAGTTCTCAAGCTGTGTAAACAATAGGGGCACATAAGGGAGATGCCGCTCCTGGAGGAATTACTGCAAGTACGAAGCCTGGTAACAGGTAACACCAACCTTCAAAACTTCTCAGGCCCAAATGATCTTCCTATTTCATGGCACAGAACCCTAGGGGCTCAACTGAACATTTCACCTGAGTGTTAGAATGGGGTCGTTGCTACTTTTTGGAAAAATAATTTCGCGCTGTTTATAAGGAAAACCCCCATGTCCCGTTTCTGCACAGGGATGGAGAATGTCAGGTTTTTAGGAATTTTAAAAACATGAGGTCGGCTGTGTCACACATGGATCCCTGATATTAAATGCTTGGCTCTTTTTAAAAAAAAAAAAATTTTTATTTAAGTGTTTTTTCAGGACCCATCAGTTAATTCTAAGTCAAGTAGTTGTTTCAGTCTAGGTGTGGAAGGTACAGCTCACAGTGGCCCATATGGGGATTGAACCCGCAATGTTGTTAAGAGCACTGTGCTCTAACCAGTGAGCCATCCGGCCTCCCCACTTGGCTCTTTTTTAATGAGCACTACGGATTGTTGACATCTCAGACACTAGTAGAGATTTCAATTGTGAATTGACAGCAATTTGCTTGTCAAAGTGTGGCTGAAATACCTATTAGGTTAAAGAGATCTTAGGGCGGAGGGCCAAGCAAACTCTATAGAAAAAATTTTTTGTTTCAGTGGAAAACTTTGCCTCATCTATAGCATACCCTTCCAGATGATCAGATTCTAGCCCAATTCGTTGTCTTTGAGCTATTTTGTACTCTCTGTAAATTGTAGGTCACTGATAGATAATGTACATTATGTTCGATCAAGTAGTGATTTTAATTTACTTCTCCCCTGTGGATAAACTATAGTTTTGTCCCTATTTGCAGTTCATCTCAGTGTTCCTTTAGTCATTATAAATTTGTGCTCTTTTGACTTTTCCTTTGAACTGGTTTTAGCATCTGCCTGATTCCCTTGTATCATAGGATTTAAAAAAAAAAATTCTTTAACGTGTTTATTTTTATAGGGTTATAGGAGCCATGATTTTACCTTTTTCTGGAAATTATCTTTTAATAATTCTCTCTTCTGCTAGCCTCTCAAAGCACTATTTCTTTATTAGGGGTTACAAGAGAATCTAATATTTACATATTTTATGAAATGTTCTTGAAGTGACCCAAAGAATCTCTGAGGCAAATTTGTCAGGAAGAAAATTACGCCCGCTTAGCTCAAGCCCCACACTAGCCTGGTATTTTGATTGTTTTCCTTGACATTCTGGTGTTTCTCCGGTGCCTCTGTTCTTTCCTTATCATCCAAATGCTTGTGAGCTGTTCTATCTCTGGAGAGGTCGCTTCAGGGCTTCTGAGCATCAGTGAGGTGAAGCTTGCCAGTTCCTGCCTCTTCTGGCACCTTGTGAACTTCCATAGGTTCTTTTTGAAGAAAGTGGACTATATTAATCCCTCAGATCATTGCTTCCCCGCCATTTTTCTGCTATCAAATGCCAAAAGAACTCAAGTTTCCCCTGATGTTCAACAAGACTAATTTTATCCAAAAATGACCTTTTCAGGATATAAGGTATTGTTAAGAATTATAAAGGAAACATATTTTACAAATTTTGCTCACGTGTGGAGTATTTTTGGTATTGCGTTGTGACTTGGTTACTAATATTTGCAGTTTAGTCGATGCTTACTGAGGCCTACTGTGAGCTAATCACCATGTAAGATACTCAGCTGCAAGTAAAACAAATCCTTGTTTTCAAGGAGCTCACAGGAAAAAAACTTACATGCACAACTAACCGGAACATAAGTGTGAGATCACTGCCGTATTTAGCAGTATGAACACAATGGGAGAAGCAGAACGGGTTCAAAAGGTGAATATAATTGCTTGGTAAAGAAACCGATTAAAAATTTGTAATTGAAAAGAGTTGAAAGTTGTCCAGTCTCTTTACAGATGAAGAAACCAAGCCCCAGAGATGTTATATGATCACAATTCATCTATAAGCACAGATATATATTAAAGTATGTGATAGCACTACGGTTCAATAGCAAATACACTTCACCTCTTGAACTATAGCTGCTATTTTGTCAATACAGTGAATTAACCTGCAAAATGTGTTGCTGTGTTTCCAGTCTACTTGTGAAAGTAAAGAAGTCATTTGTAAAAATCTTTTGGCAGGCTAACATCTCAGGCCTGGGGGAGACTGTCTCAGGTTTTTCAGGGTATCCCGCTATCTGTGCTGTTGTCTGGGCTAATGGGGACAGCCTAGTAGCTGTGGAAGTTGGGATGGTAGTGATGCTGGTACTGAAACACGGTCTGTCTCCAGGGCTGACATGAATTAAGTGAAGTGAGGGCTGCAACTCTTTTGGCTGGGGTTCAGGGTGGGTTCCTATCCAACAGAGAGCTAGGGTGAAAACCAGAAGCTGGGCAGGAAGCCATCAGATCAAATCGTAGCTCAGTTCCCAGAGGTCTCAATTCACCTTCAGGAACCCTGGATAAATGACTTCCAGATTCTGCTCTCTCATGAGAAGGAAGCTTCCAGCATATTGACAGTCTGAGCCGTCCTCAGCTCTAGGCTCAGGTGGGGAGCAGTTAGGAGTTGGAGTAGTCAGCGATTGACAAGGATAGACACTATCTTTCATAGATTTGGGATTTCTTATAAAAATATACCTGTTGATAGTAGAAAATACAGAAAAGAATAAAGAGGAAACGTTAGAATTAACCATGAATTCAGACTTCCAGTCTTCTCTCTCTCTCTCTCTCTCTCTCTCTCTCTCTCTCTCTCTCTCTCTCTCTCCATATATATACTGGGGGGTGCCAAAAAATGGATACAAGTGGACACTTTGGTCAACGTTGCTCAAGCAGTAGTTCGCCATAAACAGAAGTGTCTGGACACTGATGGCAACTACTTTGAACACCTCTTGTAATTGCAGAAGTCAAATGTGACTTGTATTCATCTTTTGTTATAGGTATATATTGAGTATTACAATTTTAATAGTTTTTTTCCTTTCTTAAAATACATTTTTTTTGGCACTCTCCATATATATGATTGAGGTGTGATCAAAATGTATGGTAAATGTTTAAATAAAAAAAATTTATTACAGCAAAAGACACATTGCCATTAATTCCCCTCACAATACTCCCTGTCTAACATTGAACACACTTATCCCATTGTTCTTGCCACTTTCTGAAGACTTCTGAAGTCCTCTTTTGTGAGTGTCTTTAGTTGCACTGTTGTGGCTGCTTCGATGTCCTGAGTCGATTCAAAACGTTTACCTTTCATGGTCGTTTTTGCTTTGGGGAAGAGCCAGAAGTCGCTTGGTGCCAGATCCAGTGACTAAGATGGATGAGGACACACCATAATGTTTTTATTTGACAGAAATTGCCATATACCAGAAGCAATGTGTGACACAGAGCCTTTCTGTTGTGATCACAAAATATGGTGAATGCTGCTGCCGAGTGCCATCCAATGGAAAGGCAGGGATCTTCAATATGGGAAGCAGCGCATCGAACCCTAGTAACAGTGTGTCACAAGTTTCAACTTGTTCGGTGCAGTCAGGTGTGAGCTACAGTTGAGAGAAGGTATGTTTTAATGTGTGCCATAAATCATCCTCAATCGTGACAACACTCCATATCACACATCACTTCTTGTATACGTCAGTTTCTGTCAAATAAAAACATTATGGTGTGTCCTCATCCACCTCATTCACCAGATCTGGCACCATGTGACTTCTGGCTCTTCCCCAAAGTCAAAATTATTTAGGACATTGAGGCAGCCATGACAGTGCAACTAAAGACACTCGCAAAAGAGGACTTCCAGAACTGCTTCAAGAAGTGGCAAGAACGAGGGGATAAGTGTGTTTGAAGCAAGGGGAAGTATTTTGAGGGGTATTAATGGCAATGTATCTTTTAATTTTTTTTAATTTAAACATTTACCGTATTATTTGATCACACCTTGTACTTTAGGGATTAAGTCTCAGGAACCCTAGAAATAGGACTTGGTTGACCTTTTCAATGGGGCTCTACCATAAATGTGATGCCCAGTCACAGTGTCTTTCCATTCCAAATTTTAAATGGCAGAGAGAGAAACAGAGAGAGGTGAATGGCCAAGGTCATGCAGCTGCATGGCTACTGGACCCCACCCCTGTAGCCAGGAGCCATTCCCAGAGATAGAGAATCATGGAGAGGCAGGTACCATTACAAAGTATGCCTGCTATAATTTTCAAACAAAAGTGGTCACCTTTTTCACTAATAATTGGGTATAGAAATATGAGAAGAGCCTATTCCTAATCTCTTCCCTTCTGTAGTCCCTGTTTCTCTGATTTTCTTTGTTGCTATTTCTCCTTCACAGAGAGCATGCATTCTAATGATTTTAGCAATTCACATTTTGCTGGTGACACCCAAATGTACTTCCAGCTTGAATCTCTTTTCTGAGTTCCCCCCTCATACCTCCAAATGTTCTGTCACTACTTAAAGTTCAATGCAGCCAAAATTGGGTTCATCATATGTCCCTCCCAATTTCTTTATTTCTATCAAGATGTTACTGTTTTCCATGATAACTAGCATCTGTGGCTCCATCTTTGTTTTTCAAATACCAAATCCTGAACTTTAAAATGTGAATTTCTTTAATCTTTCCCTTCCCTCCTTACTGCCAACTAGAGTTCAAATCTTTATCCACTCTACTTTAGATCATGACCTGTTACCTTGCCACTCTCCTCCACCTGTCCAATCTTTCATTGCCGTGTAGATTTTTCTTAGACTCCACTTGTATCATCCCACTGCCCACCTCAGGAAATATTTAATACTATTTCAGGACATTTTATGTATAAGTCTGAGGTTGTCTCCACAAGATATCACTGGTAACTCAGAGATCCCCATTGCCAGTGACCTACTTAATAACTATGTGAAAAGAACATTTTTCATAGAATACAAATATTCTGAGATAGATAGCCAACTCTATTAGAAATAAATAGCATAGTGTTGACATAAAGAACAACATGTTTCGCATAACCATTAACCTATAAAAGGAAAAACTGTTTATTCACACCAACTCTTCCTGACACCAAATCTGTGGGTTTTCCACAGTATGCAATTGTGCAACTCTCTGGGTACCAACTGGGTATTCTATAATTGAATTATGACATTACCTGTGCAGGCCCCACAGATTAAGGGCTCTGGCCCACAAGATTGCCCCCACTTTAGATGGTAATTGCAAGTCCAGATTGGGACCTGTGCTTCTGACTCAATGGCTATAAATCAGAATTTCCCATGACCCCCTCCTCAAGTTTGATAATTTGCTAGAATGGCTCACAGAATTCAAGGAAGTGCTTAACTTCCTAGATTCCTGATTTATTATAAAAGGGTACAACTCAGGTACAGCCAGATGGAAGGGATGTATAGGCAAGGTGTGAGGGGGTTGGTGCGAAGCGTCCATGCCCTCTCGGGGCACCCCACCCTCCCAGCACCTCAATGTGTTCAGCAACCCGGAAGCTGTCTGAACCTCCACGGTTAGGGTTCTGAATGGAGGCTTTCTTATACAGGCGCGATTGATTTAATCATTGGCCATTAGTGGTTTACTCAGCCTTCAGCCCTTCTCCCCTCCCCAGAGGTGTGAGGGGTGAGGCTGAAGGTTCTGACCCTCTCATCACCTGGTTGGCTCCCCCAGCAACCAGCCCCCATCTGGAGTCTCTTCAGGAGCTCACAGCCCCCAGTAATCTCACTAGCATATAAAAAGACACATCACTTCTGAAGACTCCAAGCGTTTTTTGGGAGCTGTAAGCCAGGAAGCGGGGACAAAGACCAAAATATATGTTTCTTTTTATATCACAATATCACATCTGTTAATTTTAATATTTTATTTTGAAATAATTTCAAATAATTTCAAAATAAAAAGTTACAAAAATCATAGACTTTCCATATGCCCTTTACTCAGCTTCCCCAAATATTAACATGTTATAACTATAGTACTATAATTAAAACCAGGAAATTAGCGTTGAAACGATATCATTAACTAATAGACATACTTTATTCTCATTTTGCCACTTGTCCCATTCAAATTCTTTGTTTTTCAAAAAAATTTTTTTTTTTTTTAAAGATTTTATTGGGGAAGGGGAACAGGACTTTATTGGGGAACAGTGTGTACTTCCAGGCCTTTTTTCCAAGTCAAGTTGTTGTCCTTTCAATCTAGTTGTGCAGGGTGCCGTTCAGCTTCAAGTTGTTGTCCTTTCAGTCTTAGTTGTGGAGGGTGCAGCTCAGCTTCAGGTCCAGTTGCCATTTCTAGTTGCAGGGGGCATTGCCCACCATCCCTTGCGGGAGTTGAGGAATCGAACTGGCAACCCTGTGGTTGAGAGGATGCTCTCCAACCAACTGAGCCATCCAGGAAGCAGCTCAGCTCAAGGTGCCGTGTTCAATCTTAGTTGCAGGGGGCGGAGCCCACCATCCCTTGTGGGACTCCGAGGAGTTGAACCAGCAACCTTGTGGTTGAGAGCCCAATGGGCCATGTGAGAATCGAACCGGCAGCTTTCGGAGTTAGGAGCATGGAGCTCTAACCGCCTGAGCCACCGAGCTGGCCCTCTTTTTTTTTTCCCATCTAATTTTTATTGGGGAATATTGGGGAACAGTGTGTTTCTCCAGGGCCCATCAGCTCCAAGTTGTTGTCCTTCAATCTAGTGGAGGGCGCAGCTCAGCTCCAAGTCCAGTCACTGTTTTCAATCTTTAGTTGCAGGGGGCGCAGCCCACCATCCCATGCAGGAATTGAACCGATAACCTTATTGTTAAGAGCTCGCACTCTAACCAACTGAGCCATCTGGTTCCCCCTAAAGTTCTTTTTATGGTCCAGGATCTAAGATTCCCACTGCATTTAATTGGCATGTCACTTTAGTTTCCTCTAATCTGGGACATTCTTCAGGTTTTCTTTGTTGCTCATGATCTTGATGCTTTTGAAGAATTCTGGCCAATTATCCTGGTAGAATGTCTTTTGATTTGGGTTTGCCTGATGTTTCCTCATGTTGAAACATGCATGTTGAATGACACATTTTTGGCAAGAATACCACCGAAGTGATGTAATATCCTTCTCAGTGCTTCATACCAGAAGGTACATGATGTTGATTTGTCTCATTACAGGTGATGTTAATTTTGATCACTCGGTTACGAAGGTATCTGCAAGATTTCTGCACCTAAAGTTGCTATTTCCCCTCTGTGATTAATAAGTATTTTGTGGAAAAATATTTTGAGCTATGTAGAACTGAGAGAGGGTTCTAAGACTAAGGTGGGAACAGGGCGGTGATGGGATGCCCTCATAGAGGAGCATTCCTTGGAGGAAGATGTTCTCTATGGGGTAAAAGGTACAGAAAAGTCAAATCACTTGAGGACTGAAAACAGACCAGCAATTTTAGGAGATTTGGAGGGTCTTAAATAAGAACTCCTTCAGAGTAATGTTGCAGGGGGAGGATTGTGCAGATCTAAATGTAAGGGTTTATGGAATGACCAGGTGAGGAAATAGAAGAAGCTACAAATTTGGTAAGTAGGGGAGTCATGAGGGAATACTGTGTTTCCCCGAAAAGAAGATCTACTCCGAAAATAAGTCCCAGTTAAGATCATCAGCCAGATAGACACATTTAGTACATTATGAAGATGTTCCAAAAGAAGATGACATGACTGTATTTGAATAAATGTAGATTGCTGTACATGAAAAAAATAAGACATCCCCTGAAAATATGCCCTAATGTGTCTTTTGGAGCAAAAATTAATGTAAGACCCGGTCTTACTTTTGGGGAAATAGGGTATCTAGTCAGACAGTGATGATGTAAAGAACATCAATTCTAAATTCTATATATTGTCCTCATCTGTTAATCTTTTTCGGTAAAGTACTGAAGCAAAAAATTAAGAATCCATTTGCTAGACTCTAGACAAATAGAGAAGGAAGTTTTTCTTTTCAAGGTATTTCTTTTTGTTCTGCACAGGAAGACCACAACTGTTTTGCGTCTGAATGAACTTTGATGTAAGTAGTAGCACTACAGCTAGACCCTAGACAAATGCAAAATGAAGTTTTTTATTTTTCCTTTTCTTTTCAAGATTTGTTTGCTTTTCAGCCCCAGTATTTTTTTTTATAATCATTCTTTTGAATATTTGGAGGGTTGGCTAACTGTACTTATCACTTTATAATATGCAGGGCAGGTGTGAATGTGGACATGTGAGCTAGAGATAGAAGAGTGTGTCTAAATGCTCAGTCAATTAACATTGATCTGGCTCATAGTGAAGCATACCACGTTATAAGAAAAATAAATATAACTTAAAGGCAACGAAACACTAAACACCCAGTTAATTTATGGTGAAGCATACTTAGTTTATGATTTTGGTTAATACATACTTTAACTAGAACAGTGTTCTGCACTCATTTTTATTAAATACTGTAGGTGTTTGCTGGGGCATGAGGTAATAACCCAAATACAATTAAAATGACCATAAAATTAGGGTCTCCACATAGGCTCCCAAGGATGGGTCTGTTTGAGGCTTCTAGTCATCAGCATTGGGTGGTCTGCTATTGGTGCATGATACCTAAATAGAGCTTTTTCCCCTTAGGTCTGTAAGGTGTTAAGGTGTTTTTATAAAACCCCATAAACCCTCGTTAAACACTTTTTTTTCATAAAGAAAACTTAAATCTTTATTTGACGTGTTTTCTGTGGCACTATTTTGGCATTTTAACAAGTCCTTTAAAGAATCACTCTAATAATTGCATACACCTCTGGGGTGGGGTGAGGGGTATTTATTCAGGTTTTTGTACATCAAACTGCCTGACCCACTAGGCAACAAGCACAGTTTTGGCACATTTTAATTTAATAAGGAAAAAAGATCAAAAGAATCTCCAGGTGGAGAAAGTTAGGCTAATTTCAGTATTGCATATTAACTGATTGAAAGGAAGGTTGGACTACTGACTGAATTAACTATGATTCAAACAGATTAGATTATTTACTACAGCAAGGGTTTCCCTAAACACTATGGAAGAAATAGCAGCATTTTCCCCCACCCTGACACTGCTCGTTCCCTGTCGCTGATTTATATTTTCTCCATAGCACTTACCACCTTTGAACACAGTGTATGAATTTTGTATCTACTACTTTTTGTCTGCCTGAATGTAAGCTCTATGAGAAAGGGACTTTTGTCTTTTTGTTCACTGTTGTATGTGTTAGATGTCTAGGACAGTGTTGGCATACAATAAATATTTGTGGAAGGGAAGAAGGAAGGAAGGAAGGGAGGGAGGGAGGGAGGGAGGCAGGGAGGAAAGGAGGGAGGGAGGGAGGGAGGGAGGGAGGGAGGGAGGGAGGGAGGGAGGGAGGGAGGAAGAGAAGAGGAGTGAATGATTAAGTTACATTTCATTTGAGTTTCAAGACAGAGCATGAACTTCAGTTCTCTCAGGGTCCAGATTTCACATGTGCGTATATTTCTCTTACTTAAAGATCTTATTTCTCTCTCCTTTCACTCCACATCTTGAGTCACAAAATTTTGGCATCATTAGGAATAATATTTGTATGTTATAGGAATGATGTGAGGTCAGACCATGGTTTCTTGATGATGTCATGAAGCAGTATTCCATATAAATGCATTTGCACTCTAGAATTTCTTACGAGTAGAAACAGGTGGTTATGTTAACTTTTTTTTTAACTTTAAGAGGAAAAATACCTAACTTCAGAGCAATGCTGATATTTGCAGCCTCTGTATTTCTTAAAAATATGTAAATGGGGAGGACGATTCTGGGAAGATGGTGGAAAAGTAAGTACCAGATAGTATCTGTCTTCTCACCTAGAAAAGAATCGCACGGGCATAATCTGTCTGATGTGACTATTTTGGAACACTGGAGTCTATTGAAGTCTTGCAGCTTCTAGAGGAAGGGTTGGCCAGTTAAGTGCAGTTAATTTCAATCAATTTCAACTCTTAGCACAGTATAGATCCTTCATCTCCTACTCCCAGCCCAAGGCACTCAGCTGTGCATGTAATCCTGGAGCAGCTTACAGGAGCCAGGGTGGGCGTTAAGGACCCTGTACTCTAAATACTGAAGATCTGTGTGTGTTCTTACTGCTGCTTCTGATCATGGAAGTGCAGATACAGAGGGGGCCAGCCATTGTTTCACCATCACCCTCCATTGTTACAAGCCTCTTCCCAACTGGCTCAAGTGACTTTCAGGGGATTTAATGAGCTGGCACTCCCTTTTTGTTACACCATCCCTTCATTTTTTCCTCCTCTTTTGGGAGCCAGACATTAAAGACTAGGACATTCAAAAGCAGCTGCATATCCAAGGGAAATTAGAAAGTCATGCACATGCCCAAGGAAAGTCTCAGCCTCAGAAAAGACCTGTGAAGACCGTATATTTGTGCCTCAAGCTGATCCTCAGCAAGAAAACAGCCTACAACAATGAAAACAAAACAATAGTAAACCCTTGAGGAAGGAGAAGACTCTGGTTTCAAGAGATACCACATTATTAGATTCAAATATCCATTTTTTTCAACAAAGAAATCTCAAGACATACAAAGAAACAGGGAATTACTGCCCATTCAAAGGAAAGAAATAAATGAATGGAAACTATCCTTGAGAAAGACCAGCCGGAAGACCTATTAGACAGACTTTAAAATAACTGTCATAAAGATGCTCAAAGAACTAAAGGAAGATGTGGAGGAAGTCAAGAAAACAATGTATGAAAAAAATGGAAATATCATTAGACAGAAATCCATCAAAAAAGCCAAAAATATTCAAAAGCTCAAAAGTACAATAACTGAAATGAAAAATTCACTGGAGAAATTAAAAGCAGATTTGAACAGGCAGAAAAAGACTCAGCAAACTCAAAAATAGGACACTTGAAATTATCAAGTGTGAGGAACAGGAAAAAAAAAGACTGGAGAAAAATGAACAGAGTGTGAGGGACATGTGGGACACTATCAAGAGGACCAACTAATAGTTTGTGGGAGTCCGAAAAGGAAAAGAGTGTGATAAAGGGAAGGAGAGATTGTTTAAAGAAATGTCTATCTTATGCCTGTCCCATCATTAGATTTTGGAAGCCCATTTACATAACTTTTCTGGTTTCATAGTTTCACAGCTAGAGAGGAATTTTGGCTCATTGTAAACTTTACTTCGAATCTCACCTATATATGATTTAGATGATATTCTAGATTAGACTTTGGACTTTAGACTTTGGAGTTGATACTGGACTGAGTTAAGGTTTTATGTCCCCCCCAATTCATCTGTTGAAGGCCTAACTCTCAGTGTTGCTGTATTTGGAGATGGCATATCTAAGGAAATAAAGTTAAATGAGGTAGTAAGGGTGGGGCCCTGATCCAACAAGATTAGTGTAGTTATAAGAAGAGACACCAGAGAGCTTATTTATGTCTCTCTCTCTCTTTCTTTCTCTCTCTCGCTCTCTTTCTTTCTTTCTCTCTCTCGCTCTCTGTCTCTTTCTCCTTGTGCACAAGAAGAATTCATGTGAGCACACAGTGAGAAGGTGGCAGTCTGTAACTCAAGGGGAGGATTCTCACCAGACACCATCTCTGCTGGCATTTTGATCTTTGACTTCCAGTCTCTAGAACTATGAGGAAAATAAATTTCTGTCGTTTAAGCCACCTAATCTATGGTAGTTTGTTATGGCATCTCAAGCTAAGACAAAGACAAATGAAAATGAAAGCACAGCATACCAAAACTTTCAGGATACAGTGAAAGCAGTGCTAAGAGGGAAATTTATGGTTATAAATACTTACACTAAAAAGCAAAAGAAAAAAATCTCAAATCATCAATTTTAACTTTACAACTTAAGGAACTAGGGAAAGAAGAAGAAACTAAACCCAAAGTTAGTAGAAGGAAAGAAATAATAAAGATTAAAGCAGAGATAAATGACAAAGAGAATAAAAAAGCAGTAAAGAAAATCAATGAAATCAAAAGTTGATTCTTCAAAATGATCAACAAAATTGAAAAACCTTTAGTTAGCTTTACTAAGAAAATAAGAGAAGATTCAAATTACTAAAATCAGAAATGAAAGTGGAGACATTACTACTAATTCTATAGAATTAAAAGGATTGTAAGAGAGTACTATGAATGATCGTTTGACAACACATTGGATAACTTAGATGAAATAGACAAACTCTTAGAAACAGAAAACCTACCAAGACTGAATCATGAAGAGTTAGAAAATCTGAGTAGACCTATAACTAGTAATGAAACTGAATCAGAATCAAAAATCTCATAAGAAGAAAATCACTGGATCTGGAAACTTCACTGGTAAATTCTACCAAACATTTAAGGAAGAACTGACATCAATCCTTCTCAAACTTTCCCAGAAAATTGAAGAGGAGGAAAAACTTCCTAACTTATTCAATAAGGCTAGTATTACCCTGATTAAAAAAAAAAAAAGAAGAAAAAAAAAAGAAAAGAAAAAGAAAAAAAGCCAGAGAAAGAAACTACAAGGAAAAAAAAAAAAGTAACGTACCTAAATGTGTTATGAACCTTGATGCACAAATTGTCAACAAAATACTGGTAAACTGAATTCAACAGTATATTAAAAGGATTATACACCACCACGACGTGGGAATTATTCTTAGAGTACAATAATGATTTAACATATAAAATCAACAATGTAATATAACACATTAACAGAATGAAAGGAAAAATAATCCATATGATGATCTTAATTGATGTAGGAAAAAGCATTTGACAAAATTTAATACTCTTTCATGATAAAAACACTCAACGAACTAGGAACAGAAAGAAGCTACATCAAAATAATAAAAACAATATATGAAAAACCTATAGTGAACATTATTCTCAATAGTGAAAGATTGAACGCTTTTCCTCTAAGATCAGGAACAAAGCAAGCATGCCTGCTTTGGCGACTTCTATTTAGCATAGTAATGGAAATCCTAGCCAGAGCAATTAGGCAAGAAAAAAAGAAATGCATCTAAATTTGAAAGGAAGAAGTAAAATTATCTTTGTTCATAGACCCTTTTTCTGCCTGAGGCTTTTGGAAGATACACTTATTTTTTTATTTCCCTAGCTCAGTAAGTAGAATTTCTCTAGTCTCTTTTAACTTACAGAGAAGCCCTCCCAGATCTCTGGTCTTAGGCATGTAGCTCAGTTTTACCTCCCTGGGGCACAAGGTCTATCCTTGAATTCCCTTGCTTTCCCAGGCTTAAAACCCTAGTTCCTAGATAGTAAGGCTGATCACTGATCGTTATTACCTGGTGAGCCCTATATCTTTGGCTTCAGTTTACCACTTATATAAATTTACTAGGGCTGCTGTAACAAAGGACCACAAACTGGATGGGTTAAACAGCAACTATTTATTGTCTCACAGTTCTGGAGGTTAGAAGTCTGAGATCAAGGTGTCAGCAGGTGTCTTCCTCTGAGGGCTGGGAGGAAGACTGTTTCGTGCCTCTCACCAGATTTGCTGACAGTGTTTGGTGTTCCTGGGTGTGTAGGAGCATCTCCCCGATCTCTGCCTTCATCTTCACATGATATTCTACTGCATATGTGTGCCTTGTGTCTAGACTTCCCTTTATAAAGATAACAGCATATTGGATTAGGGGCTCACCCTACTCCAATATGACCTTATCCTAACTTAACTAATTACATCTGTAGTGAACCTGTTTCCAAATCACATGCTGGGGTAGGGGGTTAGGACTTCAATGTATGAATTTTGGAGAGGACACAATTTAACCCCTAACACTACTCTTCAAATTCCTTCTTCGTTTCTAGCACCTGCATATTCCTCTTTTTAAATGTATAACTCAGCTATTTAATTTTGTTTCATTGGATTATTTTATTCATCATAGGTATGTATTTGAAGGGAGGGGGCAATGTCCCACATCAGCACAATCCACTCATTGGCTGAAATTTTGTCCTTCCATGAGTTAAATGGTGAGAAAAATTTTTTAAAGAATCACCAACTAATATATTTTTTTAAAATTAAATAATTAATGGCATAAACAAAGGAATAAAAAATTTAAAAAGATACTATCAATAAAAAAAGGTAGATTTCAAAAACAACTGAAGAAAACTTCTAGAAATCAAAAATATAGTCATTGTAAATACACAACACAAAAGATAGGTTAAACTGTATGTTAGACACAACTGAAGAAAGAATTAGTAAAATGAAAGATAGATCTAAGGAGCTAACAAGGATGCAGCACGGGATGGGGAATGAAAAAGTAAGAAAAGAAAAAAGTAAGAAAGGGGTTAAAAAACATGAATTTTAATTTAAAATCACTTTAATTGCAATTTAAAAATTAAAATGAGGTTTAATATTTGCTTCATTAGGAGTTCCAGAAGAGGAGTTGGGAGAAATAGAGAAAACTGGTGATTCCCATATATGAAGAGATAATTTTTCAAAATTGAGAAAGGCATTGATTTAGCAAATGCCAAATGTGGCTAATTCCTAATTAATTAGGAGTTGACTCAATTGGGTCTTGCTTCTCCCTACTGCCTAGGGATGAAATTCTTAAGGAAGACCCTTAATTTTGTGTTTGTATTTCTGGGAAAAGACTTTGTTGGCGAAGAGGTTAAAACTACTGGCTGTGAGGTAAAAAGACCTATCTGAAGACTTCTCACACTTTTCTCCATTTCCAAATCACATTACATTATAATAATACAAGTTATGCCTTTTTAGTTATTGAATGATATATCATCAAAATAGACTTTATTGCATTTGTGCTATTGAACAGGTTAATGAATAAAATAATGTTACGAATTCAACTTTCTCATCAAAGAACATTTAGAAAATTGTTTAGACTGAAACTATGGCCATACATACTTAGGGTGTGTTTTACAGTGCTTAGCTAGTATGTGGTTCTTATTCTGAATGTAATGCTTGTTTTGAAATTTAAATAATAAACAGTATTTTATACACATTTTTGCTTAAAGTCACATTTTGTCATATTTGGCTGCAAAACATATGGTGGAATCCGCACGGTGCCTATCCAGTGGAAATATGAACAGGACCACACAAAATGATTCCACTGTGTCATTTTGTTCAATGTGGCTTCACGAAAATAAACTCTTCTCACCACAAAAACTTGCTTGTCATTTCCCACTTTTTAAAGAGATCACTTCTAGATTCCTTTCCAGCGTCTTATCCCTTTTTTAACCGTTGTCTACTCTAAAGTGACTTGAAGATTTGTTTATTTTCCTTTGGGATCCCTCATTCTTCATTTTTACCACATTTCTAACTATAAAATGCATATTATTAAAACATGTTGAGCCTTTGGGATAGTTTGATGTTGGTAATGTAAGATTTTTGGCTCATTCATTTAGAGTTTTGTGGTATTTGTATTTTCAGTATATTTGATATTTTTCTACGTGTTTTAACTTTTAGAAATTTTCTTTTAGCACATAATTGAGGACTGACTTCTCAAGTCTCCAGAACATTCAACTTAAACTTAATTCAGCTTTCTTTTTTAGCCTATTTATGAGACTGTATTTGTGAGCATTTTTTTATCCAGGAATCTTAGATTTTTCTTGATGCTAACCCAAGATGCAGAACTTATCTTCAAAACAGGCATGAATTATTTCCAGATCTTCTAAATAGGTGGGAGGCAGAGTAATAACATAATGTTCCTTGCATAAGCAGAAGAGCAAGATGTGGGCAATCATCATAGAATCTATTTCCAATCATTCACAGCCTATACTTTCTAAAGGGTAATATCCTCAACAGGACACAGTATTCTAATAGGAATTTGGTACAGAATACTGTTGAGGGGGAAATTTACATGCCTATCATCATTCATTTTGATATATTCCTGTATCATATAAGTTTTCATTGGTTTGTTTCTCGACTTCAGCACTATTGAAAATTTGGACCAGGTAATTCTTTGTTGTGGAGAGCTTCTGTTGTGTGTATGATGTATAGTAGCATCCTTGGCTATTATCCATAGATGCCAGTAGCACCCTCCCCAATCATGATTGTCAAAAACATCTCCAGACTTTGCCAAATGTGCCCTATACAGCTAAATCATTCCCTGGTAAGAACGGCTGGTTTAGGGCATTATGTTGCTAACTTATTCTGCTCAAGGTCAAATCTGGTCTTGCCCCTTTATCTCCCAGTTGTTTTCTTTTGTACTTAAGGTTTACCTGTCAATTGTACTTTATTCTGCATATGAATTATTTATTTTAGTTTCTAAATATATATGTATTTTTGTCTCTGCATTTTCCACCTCATGTTGTAGGAAATTTACCCATTTCATCAAAGTCATCTGAAATTCTTTTTTAATAGAATGCAAAAAACTGCGTATTTTCAATTCCTTTTTTCTGAACACTAGTAAAGATAAGAAACATAAGGTTTTTCCCCTATGAAACACAGCTTGGAAGGTTTCTCCAAATTGATATTGTATCACTGATAAATGCCCTTTGATTGCAACCCCCATATCAGTCTTTACCTTCTTTAATGTACATGTGACCCAAAACCCATTTTTCTAAATGTCTTTAACTTTGTTTTGTGAAACAATCAAAATGCCATATCACAATCAGGAGAGATTGCATCTCTACTTCATCTCTCTTTGGTAGAAGCAATTTAATTAAGTCTTCCAAAGTTTCTTCTTCACACAGTCACCCTAGTTCCTTGCTAGTGATTGAGTGGAATAATTCCTGAATTATACAGGAGAGCACTATACAGTCTGTGCTATTTTGTGAAATGGAGTATACGGAGAATGGCCAAGATCTGTCAATCAATGCCCTTTTTATAAATCATGGGTGGTGAGAAGGGGCACTTCTCTTATAGATGCACAAAACCTTTATGATTGGGCATGGTTAATCATCTTTTCTCCCAGACTTCTTTCATCCCACCCTCTCATTCTTCCTTCATGTATTTATTGTCTATTTACCTATTTATTCAACTAATAATCATTGATTACTCGCTATGTGTCAGACATTGAGAGTAGAAAGATGAAAATAACAGGGACCTAGCCTTCAAGGAGCAGGAAGACTGATTTGGGCATTGGTTGGGGTGGAGGAAGACAAGTGAATGGTTATTTCCACTGTAATATGCCAAATGTAGTGATAAAAGGGAGCCCACCATTATAGGAGGGGTGCTGCCAGGGCGTGCTTCTCAGATAGAATGATGCCTAAATCCAGGATTAAAGGTGGAGTAAGAATTATTCTGAGGAAAAAGTGGGACAGATATTCCGGATGAAAGCGGTGGTATGAAAGGAGACATGAATGGGAAAACTCAAATGGTTCAGTATAGATGGAAAGTTATCCTCTTTGATCAGAATTAACTTGAAGACAATTGAATAAACTGGAAGACCACCCATGATTTACATAAATACAGTTAATATCCATAGCTCATGACCTTTTTTTTCTTCCCCTCCTTAATTTCTACTTGTAATGGGAATGGCTAAAAATTGCCACATCATTTTTGAGTGAATGTTTCTTAATGGAGACATAGTTTTTCTAATGGAGTATCAGCAAGGAAAAAAAAAAAGAACTGTTGTTTCACATAATGATTCTACTTTCAAGTCAGCATTAGTTTATTCTCATCTTTCCTTATGCTTTCAATACCACATTATGCTATTTTGTACCGATATGTATTTTTAAACTTTTATTTATTTAAGTGTGTTTTTCCAGAACCCATCAGCTCCAAGTCAAGTAGTTGTTTCAATCTAGTTGTGGAGGGCGCAGCTCACAGTGGCCCATGTGGGGATTAAACCAGCAACCTTGTTGTTAAGAGCAACGCACTCCAACCAACTGAGCTAACCAGCCACCCCCTATACCAATATTTTTAATTAAGTCATACCTAGTGTAAAAAGAAGGCAGCCACTATATAAGCACTGTTTAAATCCCAAGGAAATTAATGCTTCCTTTCATTTATTCACAATTGCCATGGTTTCCTTCCTAAATCTTTGTTCTTTTCTAAATTCTTATTTTCTAATTAATTCTTCCTTTTTCTCTGGCCTTAGAACTCCTGCCTTATCTTACCATATCTTGTTATATATTGGACTAGACCATGCTTGCTGTTCTCTAAAAGGATGAAGAATTAGATTACAGGGCATAAATAATCCTCATGTCTGCTTGCAAATGGGCAGAATCATTTCCATACCAGTTGATTATTAGTTGAGAACAAAAACTAATCTTGCTCATCTTCATTTAGTAACTTAAAAAAAATTAAACCAAGACATTGGTTTAATATGCTCAAATAGGCAGCAGTAACTATCATGCACTTTGACGATAAAGGGGTGAAAACAAGAAGTGAACTTGTAGAGAGTTTATATAAATCAAGGAACCTAGCAATAATGAAGCATGATGCATTGAATCGACTCTGGGTATATCAAGAATATATAAAATATCCCAATTAGACTTTCAAATGACCTTTCTTATAGTTGAAAAACTATGATACATATTTTTTTAGATTTCAGTGATGGTATAGTTAATATATCTAGAATTTGCGTTGCGAAGATGCAATTTGCTATCATAAAAGAAACTCTCCTTGGTATCGTAAGCATGTGCTGCAAAGCCTCTCTTGGGAAGAATTGGTTCACACTGTTAGGCATCAGTATCTAATGGAGCCTGAGAAAAGAGGTAGGCAGAATTATGGTCCCCAAAGACACGCATGTCCTAATCTCTGGAACCCATTAATATATATATGGCAAAGAGAATTAAGGTAGAAGACAAATTTAAGGTTCCTAAACCACTAATCTTAAAATAGGTAGATTATCTGGGTTTGTCTGGGTGGGTCTGATGTAATTGCTGCGCTTCTTAAAAGTGAAAGTGGGAGGTAGAAGAAGAATCTGTGTCAGAGAGGTGTCATGTGAGAAAGACTCAACCAGCCATTGCTGGCTCTGAAGGTGAAAGGAGGTCGCAAACCAAGGAATGCAGGCAGCCTGTAGCAGCTCATAGGAAAGAAAATGGAGTCTCGCTTGGAGTCTCCAGAAAGGAATGCAGCCTGTTGACACTTTGATTTTAACCCAGTGAGACCCATTTCAGACATTTGACCTCCAGAACTGTAAGTTAATAAATTTGTGGGTTTTTTTAGCCACTAAATTTATGGTAAATTGTTATAGCAGCAACACACAATTATAGAGAGGGAGTTGAGATGAGATGGAGGATTCATCCAAGTGGATTCAGCCAGTACCCCAATTCTCTTATAATTAAAAAGTACATATATGTGAGAAGAATTAGAATATTGGAATATCAAAGAAGATCTCTTCTAACTAGACATACACACCCTTTGGTAATAGCAAAGTCAGATTTGATGTAAACTAAATGCACCTGATTACAGTACTTGCATTTTGCTAAATTCAGTGAACTATTTTCAATTATTTACTGCGTTTCCTACAGTCGATTATTTTTTTGCTGGTTTTTTAGGAGGAAGAAAATATGGCCGACAGAAACCTATTGACAGCTGAGTTTTGCTGACGCTCCGACAATCACTGGATCAATCATCATACGCTCACGGTACGTTATGAGTTCAGTATTTGCTGTTTGGAATTTTTATTGTCCTGATACTTTCCTATGTTTTATGGAAATACTAATATCTAGGATTGTGGTTCAGTAGGAAATGTTAGTGTTATTTACTATGGGATACCCAAAGAATGACAACAGTGAAAGGACTTGGAATCCTGTACCACTTCCATACAACTGGGCATAAAAACTGACACAGACATTTAGAATCGCCAGTGTCACTTTCCTCAGCTAACTCATCCATGTTGCTAATATTCACCCCACTAAATATATGTGCAATCCGTGATGTCCTATTTCAATAACGAAGTGAGAACTTTCAGCTATATGCAGCACACTTATTTTTTAGCATATTACCTTTCAAGAAAAAAAAAAGCATTGAAGAAATCTTGCTTGCCACTAGTATTCTGTTGGCTCTGGACTTGACACGAGCACACTTTCTGGAATGGCAAGCAATTATTGATTTTTGCACTTGTATATCACAATAAAAACAAGCTCCTGCTTTTTCTTTTAACTCCCATTTTCTACATTTTCATTGCAGGAAATTGCTAACCTAGGTTCATGATGGGTATGGTAAACTGACTGAAGTGTTGATCCCAATTCTCTATCCCTACCTGTCATAGTACCCTTTGCAATATGATTATAACATCTTACATCAAGAGGTAGAGTATATTTCCCAGCCCCTTGAATCTGGGCTGACCTTGTTACTTGCTTTTGTCAAAAGAATGAGGCAGTAGCAGCAATTATGAGATTAGGCCTTAAGAGGTTTTGAGCCTTTCAACTTTCTCTTGGAACACCTGTCTGTACCATGAGACTAAATCTAGGCAATTTGCCTGAGGGTGATAAACTGCGTGAAAATGAGCCAAGGCGTCCTATCCTCCCGGAGCTGGAGCCCAGAAGCATAAGCGTCACCCATAATTGACATCTGACTCACCCAAGAGGTAGGGGGGAGCCCAGATAAGACCAAAAGAATTACTTTGTTGAGTCTAGCCTAAATTGTTGAGCCAAAGAATTTTCAGGTAAATAGTGTTGATTTAAGCTATTACATTTGGGTTGGTTTGTTATGCTGTCAGTAATACCTAACTGATGCAGTAGGTTTTATGGAGGTTTATGAACTCTGAAATTTTGTGTAAAATTTGGTGTGTACTCGTGTGTATGTTTTTCTGGGAAGAATTTTTAGCATTTAGCTATTCTCACACAGTGTGGTCCAGAAAAGTTTACAAATCATTGCCTTATTGGGGTAGTGATAGACTTAATCACATGCCAGATGTCAGACCCATTCATCTCTTGAATGAAACTACTCAGATTCTGGTGAAGACAACTTTTGTTAGAGTGAGAGTAAACACACACATGGAAAAAAAACACAAAAAAACAATTCATGTGTGTATGTGTGCATGCCTATGCACCCTTTTGTTAATTGAACTAGAAATTTTTGGATCTCTTTTCTAGGTAGTATGTCTAACATACCTTGATATCACGTTATGTAGTGCTTAAGTCTTTTGTAGCATTGCCTCTGACTAAATGCTGGAGTATTAGATTAAAAGATCAATTTTAAATGCTAATGCCCTAATTAGATTGCCACTACAGATTACATTCTTCTTTGAAGTGTTTGCTGTTAAAATACCTTATAAAATACCTCCATGGTTTAGGATAATATCTTTCAACCCTTGCCCCTTCCATCCTAGTTGTGAGCTGATAGCCTTCCCTCCCACTTCATAGACAAAAGGTATATCATCAGAGGGAAACTTTCTCAACTCTTACAGGACGGCAATTGTGTGAACTAAATAAAACCTGTAACACGTGACCGTTTGCTTAGCCAACAAAACTAATGGAAGCTTTAGCAATTGTTTCATTGTTAAAACATTGAAAAGTTAATATATATATATGTGTGTGTGTATATATATATATATATTTTTTTTTCTTTTTCTTTTTTATATTTTTCTGTTCCCAAGGTGTTGGGCATGTCATTTCCATCCGATGGCTGTGGTGTTCTTTGGTGAGCCCAACACACAGGGCTCTGCTTGAATGCGTAGCATGTACTTATCTACCATGTGCCAAGGCTTGAGAGCCGTACGTTTTCCCCAAACTCAGATCTTCTGGCTCATTGTCAGTCAAGTCGTGCCAGAGCTGCTAGCCAACAAAAGCATATAGGGAAAATAAATTTGTCATAGGAAAAGTACAGAAAAGCGATCACTTTCAGGCAGGACTACAGTAAGAACACTGTTAGGCTGCATTTCACTAATGTTAAAAACAAAATGCTTTGCCAAATATCTTTAAATTGTGTGTGTGTGTGTGTGTGTGTGTGTTTGTGTGTGTGTCAATTAAAGCACAAGTGTTTGGATACTTCCACCATATAGTCAGACCAAAATTCAGTTACACACAGAAAACCATAGACATTTGCAAGAGTTATTTACCCAGGAACCAAGATGGTTATATTTTAACCCTTCCCCCACACCTGACCCAACGTGTTTTTGCTAGCCAGCTCCCAGGTGTAAGAGATGTGGGTAGGGCGGTGGGGGTGGTTTGAATTTCAGTAAAGCATAGCAGGTGTAATGGTGGTCTCAGAGAAACACCTCCTTTCTTTCCGCAGAATAACAGGTCATTTCACTGAGAAAAGAGCTGGGTTTTCTCCAGCACTTGCACCTTATAGCTTCAAATACATACCACATGGGGAGGATTTCCAGAAAACTACAGAATGGCTGCTATAAACACCTAGTGGTGGGGAGTGGAGGTTTCTGTCAGTTCTTTGTCTTTTCTCTAAGGTGGAACATAATAGTAATAATGTTATGTCCCTTCTTTTTGGTTCCAAAATTACTTTGATGTGCATATGAAAAGATAAAAAGGAGGTAAGGCAATCTATAAAAGATTGATGTTCTAGACATTTAAATACTCTTTTTCAAAGACAACATTTTCTACTCTATATGCATCAGATTATAATAGATTTGTCACCCAAACATACAGAATGGAATAGCAATAGAAATCGAAGGTGTCCTTCAGATACCGTATTTGCCACAGAAATAGTTTCTGACATTGCTATTGCAGGGACTTGGCAATTTGGTGGCCTCACATGCTGACGCTGTGAGGACGAGGTACCTGAATTTCCTCAGTGAGGTAATGGTAGGGGGCAAAGTAGGTGGTGCCTACCAACCAGTGAAAAAGAAAATGAACCCCACATAACGTCTGTGCAATTTCCCAGCCGTTGTGAGAGTCTCCTTGCTCCTTCCATATTCCCTAAGTCACATGTCCCTTTGTTACATCTGCATCCTTTCTTTTCCCCAGCAAGGTGGTCCTTACTGTCCATTTTCACTTGATATTATCTGTGTAAACAATTTGGATTTGCAGCATGGGAGAAACACACTGTGTTTTTCCCTGACTGCATGTCTCCTTAAGGAAGGCTATGTTTATTACACATTATCCTCAGAAGGTGAACATGATTTAGGGGTTGCTGTTGTGCTTGTCCTGGGAGCTATGTGTTGGAATGAAAAAATCCCACCCATAGAGATTAGGCACAAGTTGAGCTCTGAAGTTGCATGCTCTGTTCCCTTTTATTTTTTTCTTTTTAAGAAAATGTTCTCAAATTTCCCTCTTGTGTTGACCCAAGATAGTCTTTTGAGCAACTTATAATTTTTCAGTGGCCTCCACCCTCTGTTTTTGGATTGCTTTTGTTTTCTAACTCATGCGGCTACTTAGTTATTTACTCGTGGTTCAAGAAGTGTCATAAAGCAGCAAAGTTATTTGCTAGATATACATAATTACTGACATACACACATAAAATATATACACATGTACACCTACACACAAATTCATTTCCAAACGGATTCTAAGGTGGCAGGATTCTGAGAGTCCACAGTTGGTCTAATGTAGCTAAACTTGTTTTGACAGTTTCTTCCTTTAGCAAAAAGAATATTTAAAAAGTTTCTATATTAGATGAACCCTGATAATTTTTTCTTAAAAGTATTTTGTGCTGTACAGATAAAGCTCAACTATTCTTAAAATGTACCTAATCTGTATTTCAATTCACGATTTACAGAAATTTTAAGGCTCAGCGTCTTCCCTGGTTTGTACAGTTATCTACAGCTTAGAAGCAAGAGTACAGGCAAAGCCCCAGTTCCCAGTACAAACTTAGGTCTCTGCACTGTCATCACTGACTCTAAACTTGATCTGAAATCCAGGGATATAAAAATGTTCACATTTATGTAAAGTTGAGGGAATCGTATGTTTTTGAGCTATATTTTAAATGCCATAGAATTTGATATTTGAAGAATTCTATGGTAAATCTCTCTCTCTCTCCAGAATTCTCACAGAATCTATTTTGGGTGTAGATCCAGACCTTCCTGTCTTGTTGGCTTAGGTGACACATACCTCTTATACGGACTCCTTTCCTCCTTGCCTGTGATATCTATATAGTGAGTTCCATTTTATTACTTAAAATAAATACAATACTCGAGCATTACTTCTGAAACTTTTGCCATAAATACCCTCAGTGCTAGAGAACATGAATATTAAATTCGTCTGCCTCGGGGAAGTCTAGGCCTCTGCTCACAGTGGTCTAAATCATGTTCGGACTTCCTTTGAACACTTTACCTTCCATATTAATGCAACACTTATGCTATGATTTATACTAAGCCCTTGCTTCTCTTAATTTAAAATGTTCTAGATGACTTACCATTATGTAAAATCGGTGCAATAGGATGAGGTGCCGTGTTCATTCTGTTCCATCCAGGCTGCTAAGGCAGCAAACAGAATTCTTTATCCACTCATTAATGTATTTAACATTAGCAAATGTTGTTGTTTTCCCCCGGTTTTGTTTTGTTTGTTGGTTGGTGTTTGGTTTGTGTGTGTGTATGTGTGTGTGTGCTTATTGGGTTTTCAGCACTCTGCAAGTTGCTAGGGAGAAAGAAGGCAGATTCTTCAGTTATCTAGTAATCTAGTCGGGGAGGATAAACCTGATAAACATGGAAACTCATAAATATAATAAAGCCTATCACAGCTATGATTGAATTGTGTAAACAACACAGTTCGGCCCCAATGCATGGGGGAAAGGTTCACAGACAGAGGAGGTCACATTGGAAACTGAGTAAAATGGTCACCAGGAGCAGGAGAAAGGACATTTTAGACACAGGAAGCCACCTGAGAGGCATCGTGGAGGTGTGAGAGGGTTTGGGTTTCGGGACATGTTTCAGTGTGACTGGTGTGTGAGGGTGCAGGAGGAGGGCAGCGCAATAAGGTTCGAGATGTAAGTGGAAGCCAGATCATGTTGGGCTGTCTGTGTCGTATTTCAGCATGGATTGTAGCCAGTGAGGACCCCCTAAAGAGTTTTAAGGGACTAACGTGATCAGTTTAGCAGCAGAGTGGATGACAAATCGATGAAAGTGACTTGAGGCAAGAAGATGGGTTAGGTGACTGTGTAACAAGAGCCCAGGTACGAAGTGACACCAGCTTGAACTAAAGCCATAAAAGTCAGATGATGATGAAGGCACATGCATGACATGTTATAGAGATAGAATCCACAGGACTTGGCGATCAATTTGATATGGGAGTTCAGGAGAGAAGATAATAGGAAGAGAAGAGTTTAAAATAACTCCAAGTTGTGGGCTTATGGGACGTGAGTCTGGCCTCTGTGGTTCACACGTTACAGAAGGATTCCTGGTGTGTCTTTAAGGTAGATTCCTACTGACTTCCTCCATGGCTGAAGTACCCAAACTTCTCTAGAGTCTGCTACCTCTGCTCTCGACCCGCCTCCAGCTGAGGTCCGTAGGCTTGACTCTGCCCCGACGTTTCCAACTCCAACTTCTACTAATGCAAGGCCAAAGTTTTTACGCAACCTCTTGGTCATTTCCTCTTTCCTTCTCTAAGTATATAGCTGTCATGTGGCCAAACAGTTGCTAAGGGACAGTGACTGCTGCGACTGCTGGGCTTGTTGGCCACACTCCCATAAATACAGTTGATAAGGAAAGAATGAGTCAAATGCACTTAGACAGTTGCTTGCTCACGGCACAGCAGGCAGACAAGCTTCCCATTTGCATCAGTTCCTCTGGTTCCCCAAGTCTTACGGGTAATGTGAAGCAGACCTAGTGAATGCTAAGCATACAGGGGTCTGTCAGAGCCGAACTCTGTGCAAAGGGACTCGCCCATCTTTTCAAGAGGCCTCTAGCAAAGCTGCTCAGCCTTTATCCACGAGGGACAAATTATCTTTATTTTCCTGGTCAGGAAACGTGGGTCCTCTGACCCAGAGAGAGACACTACCTGTATCTTCCAAAGTTGTTTGCTGTACTAACGTCCTTGGAAAAGTAATCTGAGCTAAAAATGCCATAAAGAATTGTCTCCCAACAATAACTCCCATTTTCACCAATTGTTGATGGTGGAATCCATGAGTTTGATTTGGGGATTACTAAATTTGAGGTGTCAATGGGGTTGTTAAGTTAGATACCCCTCAGCATAAAGCCAGGAAGCAGTTGGCTATATGTACTTACAGTGCCAGGGAAAGGATTGTATAAGAAATTGATTAGATTTTCCTCCATAGGGGTGGTAGTTAAAGCCATGGGAGAAAATGAATTTATCCAGAGAGCATGTACTATGTGAGAAAAGGCTGGGAAAACAGAAGCAACAGAGGAGTTTAAGAAGGAATGGTCAGGAATTCCTCCCCAGAAAGTCTCTTGAGGAAATAACCCAGAGCCGGAGAAGGACAAGGGGAAAATGGCTGCTTTTCAGGGACGGTTGACATTCAGGGATGTGTCCATAGATTTCTTTCAGGCGGAGTGGGAATGTCTGCACCCAGCTGAGCGGAAACTGTACTTGGATGTGATAGTGGAGAACTATAGGAAACTGCGCTCCCAGAGAATGAAGGAAGCCTGGGATGTGAAGAGAAAAAAGACAGTGCCCATCCACCCAGGCAAAAAGTAATCATGAGGGGCCAGCCCAATGGCTCAGGCGATTGGAGCTCCGTGCTCCTAACTCCGAAGGCTACCAGTTCGATTCCCACATGGGCCACTGGGCTCTCAACCACAAGGTTGCAGGTTCAATTCCTCGAGTCCCGCAAGGGATGGTGAGCAGCGCCCCCTGCAACTAAGATTGAATACTGCACCTTGAGCTGAGCTGCCTCCCAGAAGGCTCAGTTGGTTGGAGCGCGGGCTCTCAACCACAAGGTTGCCAGTTCGACTTCCCGCAAGGGATGGTGGGCAGCGCCGCCTGCAACTAATGATTGAACACGGCACCTTGAGCTGAGCTGCACCCTCCACAACTAAGACTGAAAGGACAACAACTTGGAAAAAATCCTGGAAAATTACACACTGTTCCCCAATAAAGTCCTGTTCCTCTTCCCCAATAAAATCTAAAAAAAGAAAGTAATCATGAGGTTTGTCATCTGCCTTCCTCAGCATGTTTCTCAATATTGGTGTACTTTAATCTCAAATGTTGATTTATGGATCACTGATTCTGTGATGTTTTACGTTTTTGTTATTTAGAAACGAAGGGATTTTTTTTCTCTATATAATGCATTAGAGCCTATATATTTTCTGTAAGAATAGTGGCAATATATTAATAATCTAATAATTTCTCCAAAAAAAAAAAAAAGAAGAAGAAGAAGGAATGGTCAGAAGGGAGAAAGAGAACTAGAAGAAAATTACAACTTGGAATTCAAGAAAAGGATACATTCCAAAAAGGGAGGAAGCAGTAATATCAAATGCAACAATGAAATCAAATATGATGAAAGAGTCCATTGGCTTTAGCAGTGTTGAGGACAGAGACGACCTTTGCAAGAGCATTTCAGTGGAATGGCAGGTAGTGAGGTTTGATTGCAGCAGATGCAGCATGAGAGGGAGCTAATGGAGAGGGGAGAGAGCATGCAGACTGTTTGTGAAGTGCTTACCTACAAAGGAAAGAGAAAGAGGTATAGAGTTACACACACACATATACACACAAAGATGGAAGAAAGTTGCAAGGCTGTACGGCGAAAAGGAAAAGAGACAGTAAGTAGAAGATTGAAAATGTCAGAGAAAGAAGCACTAATTGATACAGCAAGATCTTCCTCTGGCAAGGAAGGCATATTAAGTTCCTATGGTATATTAAATTTCCATAACAAGTTACCAAAAACTTGGCTTAAAACAACAGACTTGTATTCTTTGATAGTTTGGAAGGCAGAAGTCTGAAATCAAGGTGTTGGCAGGGCTGCCTCTCTCTGCAGCCTGCAGGGTTGAGCAGAGCCCTACCTTGCCTCTTCTAGCTTCTGGTGTTTGCCACCTTTCCTTAGCATTTCTTAACTTATGGCGTCATCACTCTACATTTGCCACCATCTTTCCGTTGCCTTGTGCTCTATGTGTTTGTGTCTCCTCTTCTATTTCCAATCTCCCTCTGCCTTTCTCTTACAAAGACACCTGTCATTGAATTTAGGGACCGCATGGATAATCTAGGATAATCTTCTCATCTCAAGATCATTCACTTACTTAATCACTTCTTTGAAGACCCTGTTTCTAAAAAAAAGTAACATTCGCAGTTCCAGGGATTAGGATGTGGACATATCTTTTTAGGGACCACCATTCAACCCGCTACAGAATGGATCAAGAGTGAAGGTAAAGGGATGAGTCTGGAACTGGAAATGGGATATGAAGAGACTGGGGAAATGCAGTTAAGATACGGATGTGTAGGAATTGGCGTTGGTGGGTCAGAAGCTGAAAGAGTTCTCACCTGGAAGCCTCAAATTTCTCTACAAAGCAGGGGACAAAGTCATCTGTTCAGAGGAAAAGCAGTAGGGACAGACCTGAGTGTAGGAGGAAGATGAAATATTATAAAAGCTGTGAGTATGGGAGAAGTTGACAAAGAACCGGTAAAGGTGGGGGAGCTAAGGCATCGGTGACTGTGTATTTCTAGATCTTACCTTTGTAGATTTGATCAAACCTTTACACATCTCTGGTTGTATTTTTCATCAATAGAGTGCACTGAAGCAAAGCAACTACAACAACGAATAAAACAAAGCAAAACAAATGCCTATGAAAACGAAGCACAGTCTGCTTGGTCTAGACTAGCCCAGCAGATTCGCTGCTTTCTCATCATGAAACCTAGGGAAACACTGATGGTGACTAACACATGGCCAGAATTAATGTGGGAGAGAAGGGAATGAAAGCCTTCAGTCATGGGGAGCTCCAGGGGGAGCAGGGCAAATTGAGCTGCATTTTCTTTGGCTTCTGATCTGAAGTTTCTCCAGAAAAGGCTTTTCGAGGAAATGAGAGAAATGCCAAGAAGGGGAGTGTGCTAAATGTGGGGCAGATAAGCCTGAACATACTGTACTCGCCCAAATGATCAAACCATAGGAGCAAACTTCAGTCTGTAACTTTAGCCTTATTATCACCTACAAAATTTAACATGGTGGCTGTTCACCGTGCACCAGTCCTGGGTTGGCCTCCATATTGCCCCGAACTCATATTTGGTGGAACTTGTGCCAGAATTGATCTAAATGACTCCAAGCCAGTTCTGATCTCCAGTCTTCCCACTATGTGTCGTCAAACCCATGTCCAAATGGCCAGACAGTTTTAATGTGATGAGAAGAAGGGGTCAGACATTTCTCTGGCATCCTTCATATAAGTTAATGAATTTAAATGGACTCTTGATATTTGGATTAATGGTTCCAGAGATAAGAGATGAGCAGGAATTTTGTTTTCTAAGTCCATGATATTAATATCTTGGTTCCTCAAGTTCCAAGCTAAAGCGAAGTGGGATGTAGTACACTGTAGTTCCCAGATTTCATATTACGTATATGTGTTCTGCAGGCACCAGGAGACAAAGGAGTGACTAAACATACCTTATAGTAGTGCTTCTCAAACATTAGTGTGCGTAGGAACCTCTTGGCAATCTTGTTAAAATGTAGATTCTGTAGGTTTAGGGCGGACCTGAGATTTTGCATTTCAAACAAGCTCCCAGATGACACTAATGCAGCTGGTCCAGGGATGTATTTTGAGTAGCAAGATGTTAGGCTATTTAAACAACTTAGAGAACACATACACGGGATCCAAAAAACATGAGAATTGGTAGCTGTAACATTAGAAAAAATCATAGATGACAGCAAGCTATAAATGTTTTTCTTACCTTTTGAGAAGGTCCATTTTTTCCCCCCAGCTTCTCAGTAAGTCTTCATATTGACCATCAATCCACTTAGCTTTCTCAGTGGTGAGTATCCAGCAATTAAAAGGAGCCAAAATATCTACTCTAAACATAGTGAGTGAGAAATTTCTTAGTTTTGAGGTTGAATGAACGCGGTAACTGCATCCCTAAGATGTATAGGGTTTTTCTTTTCTTTTTCTTTTCTGTTCTTTCTAATATTAAACCTCATGAAAAAGCTGGACAATCTCTTGAGAAGGAAGAGCTTTTTGTTTTTATAATCAGGATTTCAATAGTAGTTTTGGAGCCACTTTTACTAAGATTTATTAAACTACTTACAGGTTTAGCTATCAGAGAGGGTCAAATTGATTCCTCATTTAGCATCCATTTTCTCTTCCTTCTGTTCTATCAGAAATGAAATTTTGTGAAAGTACCCACGCCGCACCCCCGAACACCATGGAGCCATGTATTAAGGATAACTGGTGCCTCCCTAGGTCCAGCAGTGGGTCTGATTTATTTAAGGGTAATCCCATTTCTTTTGCCAATGGTGGTTTAGGAATGAGGTGTGGAAGCTTCTGGGGGAGCCTCCTGGACAAATTTTCTTGCTCCTAAGAGAGATCCACAGAAGAGAAAAATGTATCATCTGTATTTTATTGGGACACAAGTTCCAGAACTGCTGAGTCATCTTGTAACCATCCTGAGAATAAAGTCAGCAACAGTTGAGAGGATAGAACTAACATCTTTAGCCACTGACTTAACCAATCCTATAGCCCTCCCTCTTTCTGGACCTTTTATTATGTGAAATAATTTCTATTTTCTAGCATTCTGGCTAATTTGTTTTGAGATCTCTGTTACTTGCAACTGAAAGCATCCTTCTTTTTATCTTCACACCAAATAAAGTTGAGGAGGACAAAACCTGGAGGGCTCCCATCTCTGGATTAGTTGCTCTTAGAATCCTCAGGAGGATCACAATGTGGTGAAAATGTATAACTTAGGAAAATGTATAACTTATCCTAATAAAGCCATATGAACTCAATTTGGTTACTTTGAAATAACCAACCACATTGATTTTCCTCTGCTAGGTGAATAGAGGAATTTCTTTCATTTTAATTTTTTTTTCCCAAAAAAGTATTATTTAAAAAGTCAATTTTCAAATTACGCTGATAAATCTTAGAACTGAGCAAGTTTTTAAAGCATTGATTTATTTATTTTTATTTTCCATTTTATGTATTTTGGGTGGCTTCTGATGAGTGGCCCTAGATTATTCATGACTGCTTCTACTGTGAGTAGGTATATTTTAAGAAAAACAAGTCACCAGCCACTCTTTCTGCACGTCGAACACACACATCGCCAGAGTGGATACTGTACAAACATGAAAAATTAGAACTCACATTACAGTTGAGGCTGCTGCAATGCTTTGACACTGGCTTCTCCCAAAAGTAAATAGTCTTACTTTGTTGATCATTTTTTGTTAAAACTCCATTTGTGAGTGTTGTGAAACATTAAATAATCTGGACATTTGCACTGCGGGGTATGATGCTGTGTGAAGCAAAGGAGTCGAAGAATGACTTCTTTATAATAGCATATGGCAAATCTCTCTAATGAGAGACCATGAGTCTCCTACATGTGGTACTTGACAGCAGGTGTCTGGAGAAAATCCTGCAAACATTTTCAAGTATACTGTTACTGGCAATTGGCAAGAAAAGGTAAAGATCTGAATGTGGAGGGTTGAACCAGAAAGGAGAATAAAATGCAAAATGATAATGAACGAGAGAAAGAGAGAGAAAAAGAGAAAGAGAGAGAACCCAAAAAACCCCAGCTCACCAGCTTGTTTCTGCATTAAGGAAGTGTATAAATAACTCCATCAGAGGGCACTAAACATGACATATTACCTACACGAAAGAGAAAGGTCTTATTGTGCTCAAGCCACTAAGTTACCTAAGGCTCCTTTCTCAATAGAGAATGGATGCAAGTGACTGGCTCACGTCAGTGTGGAGTTTAATTAAACCACTCAACACTGGTCTGCAGAAGCTGAGAATGAAATTTATTGGGGGAAAATATTCATTTGGACAAGTTTTACATGAGAGTTTTGCATCCCATGCTTAATGTCAAATGCAGGGCTGTCACTCATAATTGTGTTTTTGTGCACTGAACAAAGGCACGTGGTCCAAGAGGTGAGTTCGGGAGCTGCAATCAAAGTCACACTGCACTTGCCAAGCTGAAACCCTGGCTAAGGGCTGGGTACCTTTGCTGGGAGTGAGGTCTAATTTTTTCATTCCACAAAGGTACTTTCTTTAGTTAAGCTCTCTGCTCTCAATCTTTTACTAATTCACCAAATGAAAGAGGGGACATTTTTTTTTTTTTTTTAATGATGCTTTTTCTAATTTATCCACCCAGTGAAGAGACACCTTTTTCCCTCTTTGGCAGAAAGGCACACATAAGCTAGCAGCTACCCTGTTCAAGAAGTAAGATTGAGTCTCTGCTCCCAAAATTGGATCCTAGGAAAAGACTAACATGGAGGGCAATTGGACATTTAGCTGTGGTCTGTAGGCAGATACTCTTATACTTGGAGCACTTTTGTTATTGAAGGGTAGATGTGGTCTTATTACCTGCTGGCTCGTCCAGGAACTGGCCTAGTCTGCTCCTGAAAGTTAATCCACTGCAGGGGGAGGAATAGGCTTGTGTCCCTGAAAGGTAGGCGCTACAGTCCTACACTTCCATTGCCACCTGGTTTTGGTCTTAGGAATGCAAAGTGAGAAGAATTAATGGGGAACATTTTTCTCTTATTCCATGTGACATATTACACTTTATATATGACCAGGGAGGGAGTGAAAAAAACAAAGCAATCAAGAGCAAAAAGAAATCACACACAGAGTCTGCTTTTTCTTTTTATCAAAGTTTTACTGGGGATTTTTAACTAATCCTCTTGCTTTGTCAACATCAAGAGACAAAAACATACTCCTCAAATAATTCTATTATCAGTGTGGTTGATTTTATTATTTCTCCAATTATTTTCTCCCCTTTCCTTGTGGGAATATTATACATTTTGTACCCAGCAGTTTCCACCCCTCAAAGGGTATTGTTCTTTGCCCATTGGTAGGGGTTTTGGCCATGTGACTTCCTTTGGCCAATTATATTTGAGCAGATGTGATAAATGACAGGAAATGATGGGCTATAACACTGTCTTCCATGTGAGGTGAGGGTGGATGAGCTAAACGGGTGGGCTGCTTCTCCAGCCTGGGTCAGAATGAGAAGCCGTGTGGAGTAGAATCACTACCTGCCTGCAGCCTACATGTAACATGAATGCTAAAGAAACCTTTATTTTATAAGCCCCAGGGATTTGGGGGATCAATTGTGATTACAGTAAAGCTGACAAGGTACCAGGAGTGAAATGCTGCTTAACAAAAATTCTAAAAGATGTGGCATTGGCTTCTAGCCAGTATGTGACAAGGAAACTTTAATTAAGAACAGGAAAAAAAGTCACAATCTATGATACGCAGTGGTGAATATCTGGTTTAACGCTGTCACAATAATTTGAAGGCAGATAATACACTTAATGTACGTGTGACTTTAGGTTAAGTTGTGGTAAATAGAATGTCATTATTGTGCCATGGTTGTAATTAGATGTGTTTGACAAGTAACTGTAAAGAAGACATGAGTTCAGAAAAGAATTGGCCGAGTAGGGATGAGAGGAAGGAGAGAATTTAGAAGTATTGAAACTTGCAGGCTTGAATATGCTACCGTTCCTCTTACCTACCAGTAAAAGATAAAATTTAGAAATGCACTTAGCAACAGAGGCCAATTAAGACTCAATCTTTGGTTGAAGAATAAGTCACAGGGTGTGCCTACCCTTGTTTAAACCTGTAAATGTATTAAGTTGTCCCCCTCCACACAAATAAATCCTTTCCGCTGGACAGAATGGCTCAGAGAAAAGAGATAAGAGCATGTCTCTCCAATAAAAAACCAGTAAGCTCAAACTGCTTGTAAGGAAGGAGTGGGGGGTGTCTTGAAAAAAGTTATAGCTGTGGCTATTGGCACATGGATCTAACCGGAATCAAATAGATATAAAGCCAACTGCATTTTTGTGGTTTCAGTGTGTGTGTGTGGTGGTGGGGGCTGGTGGTGGTGAGGGGGCTGTCAAAAGAGCCATCAGCCTAAATTTAAAAGGACCATGACTGTTCAAGACCAAAGCAAATGTTTGGGTCCCCAAATGTCTAGAGGCAGAAAGCAGGCTGAGAAAAATGCTGATAGACTCTTAGGAGCTCTCTTTTTGACTGGTTCCCCCCTGCCCGCCCTACTCTGGCAAGAATTCCTCCCTTCCTTGATATCTGATCACCTTCAATATCTGATCAAACGATTCCTCATCTCCCACCTCTGATATCTGATCTCAGCAGCTTGCCTTCAGCAGAAATCCTGTTATCCCTGGACCTCTTCCTCTTACAATTTACATCCATTGGGCTTCCTTTTGCTCATTGACTATCCTTCCGGTATTTGGAGTCGAGCCCAATTTCTCTCCCTTCTAGTCTTGACATCTATTGCAAATGTCCCGAATAGTCTCCCTTACCATTTTAACAAATGTCAGAATCATTTTTTCTTTACCAATGCTCAGTCACAAAGGCGAGCATATTGTCCAGTGCAATGCAGTCAAAGAGGACACTGTAAAAGGAAGGGCCTCTTAGAAGGTGGAGCCAAGAGTCACGGACTAGAGAATTACTTCCAGAAAGCAGAACTGGAGCCAAGTCAAGGAACATTTTCTCCCCACAGAGGAGAACGCCTTTGCAATATTGGCCCAGGGGATGGTAGAATTGCTGTTGATAAGTGACTGCTCCATAGTAGTCATCTCCTATTCTTCCCCTTTCTTAAGGGTGTTTATTGCTGTTATCTTACTCCTGAGTTAACACCTTGCTTAAATAATTGTGTTTTAGTCCCTATGTCTCTGAAGGAGTAGATATCTCCCGATATGAAATAGAGACTATCGAATGTGCATTGATAATGGAATGGAATTTTGCATGTGGGGAGGAGGAAAGCAACTCTTCATGATCCAGAGGGTGAACTGTGGTAGGTTGTGTCATTGTCCCCCCTCTATTTCTTCTCCCCTTCCCTCAAAGAAGATTATTCATCCTCACCCATTGCCATGTGATTTGCAGTAACCCTCCCCACCCCACTCTGCCACCACAGGAGGGGTATATATTGCGGAATAAGTAGACCACCCAAACGAGAACAAACAGAGGCTATTTATTCAGAGTTTGCTATATAGCAGGGCAGTCAGCCTCCATCACTTGCACTTGGCAGAGAGTCAAAGGCAGCAGGGAGTGGGAGAGCTATTTTATAGTGAAAGAGAGGGAAGGCTTCAGGTAGGCTGATTGGAGGTCCTGGGCCTGGGGAAGCTGGCGGCAGGCTCTCTGGAAGTGGGGGATGTTGTGTGATTGGTCTGAGAGCACAGTTAGCTTTCTCTAGTTGATCCTGAGTTTGAAGCAGCAGTGAAAACAACCTGGCAGCCATTGGCCAAGTCCTGACCATCTGGGGCCGAATGCTACAGAGGTTGTGGTTTGGCTTCCTGGGCTGAGTGCTGCCGAGATTGTGGGTCAGAGTTTTAGTGTATAAGTCTGGCCATTATCCGCTTGCATATTCTGTCTCTCCACTTCTCTGTCTTCTTGACGTCAAGCTTAGCCATGGGATTTCTTTGGCCAGTAGGATGTGAGTGGGCATGATGTATGCCATGTTTCAGCAGAAGGTGTAAGAGCCATTGTGTGTTTACCTCTGGCCCTCTTTTCCCTCTGTCGTGAAAATAGCATGTGCCACATAGGGACTGCTTCTTTAGCCTGGGTTCCAGAATATGGAGCAGAGCCTCAGCCTACCCAGTGCCAACAACACAGCTGCAATGGACCTGGAGTCCATGTGAACTGTCAGTGAAAAAAGAAACCTTCGTTTTATAAGCCATTATTAATTCAGGTTTGTTGTTTATGCAACAAAGCTAATTAATGCACTCATCCTCTGGTTTGGATCAGAGAAACCTCTGTTAAGAGATGGTTTCACTTTGAGAAAAATCTAAATAAAGGGTTCAGGGCATGTTTTTCTATAAGAAAGAAAATATCTACACCAATGAATAATAATATTAATAATATTGATAATAGTAGCTGCTATCTATACTTAGTGATTTTGAACTCTTCATATAATGATATGAAGCAAATGTAATTCACCAGAATTCCTCTTTTAAAAGGAGAGCTGTCTTTGCTAGAAAAATACTCTGATGACTAAGTGAGACAGGGATGGAGGTGGAGGTGTGGGCAGAACTATGCTTACTAAACGGAGGGAGGTTTGTTGTTGTTGTTGAACCAAAGAGGAAAGCGGACTAGGCGAAAAGGCAGACAGGAAGCAGAAACAGGGAGGTGGGGGGAGACCTCAGGGCAGCAGGGTCCTCTCTGTGATCTCAGGTACATTTATGAAATTTGTGCGACATCTGCGTCAGGAAACCAGGGGAGATTGCAGAGTGGCTAGGCTTCCCTCTAGGTTGATATGCTGAGGTAACCTGGTGGGTGCAGAAATATAGAAGTACGTTATGGACACGAACCACTGGAAGTTACAGAAGTTGTGGGACGGGCTTTCAATTGTCACAGATTGGAGAGTTGGGCCAAATTCAACCAGTGTTCTAAGTCTTAGAGGGCTCCTGCTGGTAATAAATTATATTGACAAAAGCCTACATGTAAATATTACTCCCATATCACTGATGAGGAAATTGAGACCCACAGCAATGCTATAACTTGCCTTAAATCAGACAGTGAGTAACTTGAACAGCTGGCATGAAGTCTGATATGAAGTCTCCAAAGGCTATGCTTTTGGTTCTCTGTGAATCTCTTCCATGCTAAACTTAAATTTTGATGATACATTTGCAGCCTCTCAAAAATTTTTTATGAAGGTAATTATTTATGGAAACCTTTACTTAAATTTTTCTTTTATTATTGAAATTCTAGCGATGTGCCTTGTAAATGTATTCAACACATCTTTTTTAACACTGCAAGTTGTTTATGGCTCCTCTGGCTTAAACCCCTGTAGAGGTGAAGGATCGAGTTCAACTTCCTTGCCAGGGCACCTCTGCCCAATCTGACCTGGGCCACCAGGCCCCTCGCTCCAGTTTCAGCTCACACCACACTCTGCCTCTGTTTGAATTCCAGCTGCACTGGCTTTTTCAAAGGCACCACTATAGTCTTGCATTTACCCTTTTCCTAGAAGGTTCTCCTCACTATCCCTATCCCCTTGTCAAAAAAGAAAAAAAAAATCTATCATGGAATTAAGCCCTACTCATTGTGCAGATTTCATTTTAAATATTTCTTCTTTAATGCAGCCTGTCCTAACAGCTGCCACCCCTCCAGATTAGGTCATGTCTTCTTGTCACATATTCTCTTAGCTCTTTGTTCTTCTCCTTCATGAGTACTTGTCTTGGGTTGTAACTATAAATCTCTGTGATTGTTACTTGAACGAGAGGCTGTAGAATTGTAGTGGTTGGTTACAATGTGATGAGGTCACATTGCCTGGGTTCAAGCCTCAGTTCTGCCATTTATTGACAGGAAGGGCCTGGCCCAGTTATTAAGCTCTCTGCGTCTCATTTTCCTCTTCTCTAATGGGCATGATCTAATAGTACCCACTTCTAGGAAATCACTGTTCCTCTATACTCGCACAAAGAACACTTCTGACACCGGATGTGTGTGTATCCCTCCTCCCCCCCAAATAATGAAATTCAGTTCCCTGGTGGAGACTGACGGATGTCTTACAATTTAACTCAGTTATGACACTAACTGCCCAGAGTTAGTGCAGACCCCACAGGTTAAGGGCTGGGTCCCACAAGACTGCCTGCCTTCAGATAATCGCAAGTGGTGTGTCCCCAGGTTACCCGCAATTTCTGTCTGAAACCACAAATCAGGGGTTTCCACAACCCCCTCCTCAGGTTTGATAGCATGCCACAATGGCTCACAAAACTCCAATAAACACTTACTTACATTTACTGGTTTGTTATAAAGAAGACAGATGAACAGCCAGGTGAAGAGGTACCTAGCAGAGATCTGGAAGGGTCCTGAGTGCAGGAGTTTCTGTCTCTGTAGAGTTGAGGTTAGCCAACCTGGAAACTCACCAAATTGCTTGGTTCAAGAGTTTTTACAGAGCTTTAATCTCCAGCCCTACCTCATCCCCACCCCTTCCCAAAGATTGGTGTCTGGGCTGCAGTTCCAACTCTGTAATCACATGATCTTTCTTGTGACCAGCCCCCTCAAGAGACTATGTAGCATAAGCTCATGTGTGATCAAAGGACTTGTTATGAAAAGCAAAAGACACTCCATCACTCGGAAATTCCAAGAGTTGTAAGAACTCGGTATAAATACCAAATGCTATAAGAAAAGATGCTCTTATCACCCTTATCACTCAGGAAAGTACAAAGGTGTTAGGAGCTCTGTGACAGGAATTGAGAATGAAGACCAAATCCACATTTCTCATTACACACTGCTTCATAGGGATATGATGAGAATGAACTGAGTCAGCTCTATGGAGTGCTTTGTGTAAAGGGGGATCACTCTCAAATTTAAATAAAAAACAGACCTACTCTTAAAATCGGTTACTTGGAGTTAAAGCAAATTGGAAGACAACTGGATTATCGCTAGTCACCTTTGAAGTACCCCCCTTGGGAAGCTATGCACAGAAGTCAGCACCTAGTCCACCCTTCAAAGCAGTTTTGGAACTCTTTTTCTGGAATGGCCATCAGAGCACTCATCGTACCGTGTTTCCCCGAAAATAAGACCTAGCTGGACCATCAGCTCTAATGTGTCTTTTGGAGCAAAAATTAATATAAAACCCAGTCTTATAGTATATAAGACCTGGTATTATATTATATTATATTATATTATATTATATTATATTATATTATAATATTATACCCAGTCTTATAGTAAAATAAGCCTGGGTCTTATATTAATTTTTGCTCCAAAAGATGCATTAGAGCTTATTGTCTGGGTAGGTCTTATTTTTGGGGAAATATAGTATTACCCTTGATGTCCTGAATGTCATCAAAATGTCTCCTTTTAATATTTCTTTTATGTTCGGGTAAAGAAAGAAGTCATTGGGGGCCAGATCAGGTGAGTAGGGAGGGTGTTCCAATACAGTTATTTGGTTACTGGCTAAAAACTCCCTCACAGACAGTGCCGTGTGAGCTGGTGCATTGTTGTGATGCAAGAGCCATAGAATTGTTGGCGAAAAGTTCAGGTAGTCTAACTTTTTCAGAGAGACTTTTCAGCACTTCCAAATAGTGAACTTGGTTAACTGTTTGTCCAGTTGGTACAAATTCATAATGAATAATCCCTCTGATATCAGAAAAAAGATAGCAACATTATTGCAACAATTTCGCAAACTTAATTGTCAGACGTCATACATGGCCAGTCATCCTTCCATGTCCTCAGGGAGTCCTGAGACCAGTCCCCAGAGGATACCAAAATCCACGGATGCTCAAGTCCCTTATATAAAATGGCATAGAATTTGCATATAACCTACACACATCCTCCTGTACACTTTATCTCTAGATTACTTACAATACCTAATGCAATGTAATTGTTATACTGTATTGTTTAGGAAATAGTCTGTACGTGGTCAGTACAGATGCAACCTTCATAGGCCTAATTACATAGTACATGTCAGCAACACCTTTTTTTTCAAATACTTTTGATACACAGTTAGTTGAGTCTGTGGATGTGGAACTCAAGGTCTCAAAGGGCTAATTGTACATTTCTTTTTAGTATTGAAGGAAATTACCATGTTTCCCTGAAAATAAGATCTAGCCGGACCATCAGCTTTAATGTGTCTTTTGGAGCAAAAATTAATATAAGACATGGTCTTATTTTATTATAATATAAGACCCGGTATAATATATAATATAATATAGTATAATATAATATAATACCGGGTCTTATATTAATTTTTGCTCCAAAAGACTCATTAGAGCTGATGGTCTGGCTAGGTCTTATTTTCAGAGAAACACGGTAATAGACTCAGAGATAAACAGATTGAACTATCATTTTGTAATACTTCTTTCTTCTTTGAGGCTGAATAGTATGGTCATTAAAACATGAGTTTAGGAAAGGGTTTCAATATTCACTGATCTATTTGATGAATTATGCATAATAATCACTTGTTAACCAGTATGAACAGAAGGTTATGAAGTTGAAGATCGAAAACTTAAAATATTACTAATAAATTTAGTCAAGGTAAAATATGTTGATGGAGTATAGAACGCAGTTTTTCATTTGTTTAATAGCGTGAGCCACATGGTACCCCTGATTATCTGTATTGGCTAACCTCATTTTTTGTCATCTACAGCTATCCCCTTTTGCCTGCCTAGAATAGCCAAAACAATTTTTAAGAACAATGTTGTAAAACTTATCCTATCAGATATCAAGACTTATAAAAATTAAGACAGTGTGTTATTGTTGCAAGTATAGAAAAATAAGCAACCGAACAAACTACAGGACCCAGAAAAAGACCTTTGCATATGTAGAATTTCAGAATAGGACAGAGGTGGCATTAAAATTACTGGGATAAGGACAAACTACTTAAACAGTTCTGACATAACTGGTTATCTATATGCAGAACATAAACTGCTGTCTCCTGTATCTACAAAAATAAATTCTATATTTATTACAGAAATAAAAATGGAAAAACTCAAGACTTTTAAAAGAAGACATAGGAAAATAAATTCATGATATGTAAGAAAGGGTTTCTCAGATAAGAAACAAAAAACATGGAAAAGCTTGATGAATTTAACTGCATTAATGTGGAAATTTTTTGTATAGCAAAAATAACATTATTAAAATGAAAAGGTGTGCCACTAGATAGAAGATATTTCAATTGCAAAGATTTAGTATCCATAATATATGAAGAACTCATATACATTAATAAAGAAATAAGCAATTCAATAGAAAAATGAATAAATCATATTACCAGACAATTTGCTAAAAAATAAAACCGAATAACCAATCAACAGATGAAAAATCAGTCATCAGGAATTACAAATTAAAAAGAGATCCTTTTTTGTACCCATCAATTTAATGTTACAATAACAAATTTTGGTGGAGTTTTCTGATGAGTATGTAAATTGGCACAACAATTAGGAGAACATTTTGGTGATATATATATATATCTCATGACCCAACAATCACATTCCTGGGTATATACCCTGGAGAAACTTTCACACGTGTGCTCTGAGTCAATCAGGGTTCATTTTCAAGGAGCGCAGTCTATTCTAGCTAGAGGAGTGGAAGGCATTTATGAGAAGTTTGTGAATGGCTTCGGAATTAGTGAAAGCGCTGAAAACTAGGTTGTGCTCTCAGGAATGACTCCCCCAATCACAGAACTGGGCCAGCAAAGGAGCTGCTGCCTTCTCTGTGATCAGGAAGCTGCTGGCTCCAGAACCACATTGCTGCTGCCAGGGTCAGTAAGTTGTCACAGCAGGTAACTGTCACAGTCAGGAAACTGCCACCATCAGAAAGCTGCTGCTCTTGCTGCTGGATGCAGATCAATGCCATGCCTGCTATGATCCCCACCAACCAAACAGATATGTGCTCCGGCTCTTGACACCTGCAAAGCTCATGACTAGCTGCTGGGACTCGGCCAACCCGCCCTCTGTGATCATGCTCGTCAGCAGAGAGCACAGAAGCAGCAGAAATGTGGTTCTGCCTCACTTCTACATTCCCAATCTTGTTAAGCTCATCTGATTGGTGGAAGCTACATCGCTTCCAGAAAGTGTTTGTAAAGGTGAAGGGGAATGGTTTTTCGCTTTCTAGTTACATATGAATCTCAACGGGCAACAGACCACATTGCTCCTTGATGGTTATTCAACACACCAACATGCCCCACTGCCCTGACTTAGATTTCCAAACAACAGCATGACAAAAGCTTCTCTATCACTCATAGAAATAACTCACTCATCTCCGCCCTAATGGGGGAAAACTAAAGTCCTTGCAATCCTTGCATTTAATTCTGGAGGTTACTCGTTCCCTCTTTATTTCAGTTACGATTCTATCTTGATCTCCAATGACCTATGGACTAGGATGTCAGGCCCTTGAATTTTTATGAGGTTTATCTTCTACCTTGTAGCATACATCTGTTTTAGGGACAAATTTAGGGTGACTGCTAGTCCTTGTTCACCAGGTCCTGTCACTGTCATCACCAGCTAGATAATCTGGGGAAGGTGAGATGATGATTGACGAGCTGGAGAGTTAATTAGCCTTGAGGCAAGATGGTAATGGTGCATGCGTCTCTCCGCCTATGCAGTTGAAGGGCTTCTGGTGTGTTCTGCTTATTGGGATAGGGATAGAGAGTTGCTAGATCAATAGTTGCTAATCAGGTGTTTCTCAGAGTCATTCCCCAATTAAGCTTGCATTATGGACTGAATGTTTGTGTCCCCCAACATTCATATGTTGAAACTCTAACCCACAGTATAATGGTATTAACATGGGGCTTTGGAGAGGTTAATTAGGTTTAGATGACGTCATGAAGGTGGAGCCCCGTGTTAGGATTAGTGCCCTTCTGAAAAGAAGAAGAGACTGGAGGTCTCTCCACCGCCCCCAGGGGAGCATAACAGCAAGAAGGCAGCTGCCTATAAACCAGGAAGAAGGCCCTCACCAGACAGTGAATCTGCAAGTCACTTTGTTCAGAATTCTCAGCCTCCGGAACTGTGAGAAGTCAGGGTCTGTTGTTAAGCCACCCAATCTGTGGTATTTTGTTATAGCAGCTGCGCTGACTAAGCCAGTTTGTGATAATCCATTATCATTCTCCAAGAATGTCTTCTGTACAACCAAAACAAGAGAGTGAAATGGGGATATAAGAATCATCATCCTTGTAGCTTTCAGATCTTTGAAGGTGGACAAATCTGTGATTCTTCCTAGAGATGTGGTATGACCTTTTGTTTGCTATTGTGTAAAGGAGTGATAGTTCTAGAAGCTTACTCTTGGCTTTCCTAACAGAAATAATAGCCATCACTCCACAGGTCAGGAAGCTATAGTGAGGATTCTACTTGTAATTTTTTTTTTTTTTAATCTGTGTACAGGCATAGAGAAATAACCATAGATGTGTTCAAGAACACATCATTTATCATGTGATCCCAATAAGTCCCCCTTCTTAATAGTACCAATATGGAAACACAGTACCAATATAGCATCCCAGGGATTAGCATTTACTCAGAGCCAGCATCCAATAGTTCTTTAAATAAAGATCTGGGTAGTTCCCTTTTCCTAGGGCACAATTATACTAGTAAATGTCAACAGGTCCTTTTGGGGAAGCCTATCACCAACAGTAGCGACAGAAATAGGCTTGGGAATAATCAACACCAAATTCAAGATGGTGGCTCCTGAATGATACAAGGAAGTGGTTACTGGACTTGATTGGGTCCAGGTTCACTGCTGTGTAGCTCACTCCTAGCAGGGGACACCCTTCACATAGAATACAGCAAATTACCCTCCAGGGGAATCACTCACAGTGCCTTCTGCAATTGTTCAACATGACAGCCCTGAGTATACTCAGAATGCTTAATTAATTTAAAGATGGGTATACTTGTGTTCCTTATACTACTCTTTACAAATTTGTATATATGAGAAAGGTTTTATAATAAAATTCTATGAATCACAATACAAAGTTCTATGAAAGTTCCTCTATGAAATTCTACATATCCTCATCTGGGAAAGGTCATCTGTCAAAACTATGAGTTTGATAGTCAAGCTGTACTTTGCAGCTCTTGTTCTTGGATTTCATACTGGAAGACTGGACATGCACTTTTCCAGTAATAGTCCTCATTTTAGCACTTCTCTGGCTTTGATTGGCTAAAAGAGGCAAAGAGAGGTAACCATAAGTGTATAATAAATGATCCAGCTTCTAGTGAAAATTTTTAAGAACTGATTCATGGCATATGTACCAAACCCTTGAGGTCACTGATTTTTCACTGGCATTACTCCTTGGACTCAGGATTCTAATAGTTGGACAATGATTTTTTTACTTGAAGTTTTTTATCACCTTAGTCTGAATACAACAATAATCTTTACTACCATTTATTGAGTACTTACTATGAGCTAAGCACTAGTCTAAGTGCTTTATCTACAATAGTTCATTTAAACCTCACAACAATTTGAGGAGGCAGGTACCATTGTTATCTTCATTTTATAGATGAGGAAATTGAGTAATAAATGTTAAGGAAAACGTCCTAGGTCACATGGCCAAAGTAGTGAAAGGGCCGAATTCAGGTACTGTTGACCCAAAACTTGAGTAAATGTTCCATCTCTGACACACTTCCCTAAATTGTTCTTGACAGCTTTTCACTCAGGTGCTGCCTAAGTAGATTCCTCTCTTCCCCCTAAATTCCACCTTCCAGACACATGCACCTTAAATGTTTTATACCATAGAAGACTTCTTCCATCCAGGGAAGAAAGTCATTCTCAAATATCAAGTTGAAGATTAGTCGCTAGGTGGCAAGAGGAAATTCTAATTTTACTCTGGAATTCAATAAAATTTATACACATGCGCACCCACAAATGTATTAAATTCTCTTTAAAAGGAGAATTTCTGAGTATTCATTTCACATTATTCACAGAGTCTGGTGAATATAGTCTTTTAAAAATTCCAGACCTATGTCTCATTCTGTTTTGTGGTTTGTATAACTGATTGATCACTTCTGAAATTACTATCCAAAGCTACATTAAGGAGCCCACCTCAGACTTTACCGTCTGGTACATTTGTCAGAAAGAAAACCTTCTGGCAAGTAGCAAAGTGTATTCATGGAAATATTATGTTTTCAAAAAGCAAACAAATACAAGCAATGAGACCTTGGGTCCTGGGTCAAAGATTTGGAGTATTTTGTGCATTGTTTTCATGGGTGTAGGTCAAAGGCTGTCTATTTTAATAGTTCTTTTTAGAGAGATTACAAATGATTTCTCTGAATGCTGACAGAGAAGGGAAACTCACAGAGGCCCTTTACACTCAACCTTGGCTCAGCAGCAGTAACCAGGGGGGTTAGAGGTTGCCGTAGCAATGACCTGTATTTCATAATGCCTCCCATCTGTCCACAGATGTGTGAGTTTGCTTAAAGGTTTTATTAGATTTTTATTATACTTTCATACAGCTCCAGCCCCTCTGCGTTTGCCAGCCTGGGTGCAATTTCTAAAATACCTAATCCATTAGCTATTCAATACATGCAGATATATATTGAGATATGTTCTCTGACCAGGTCCCTGGTGCCATTTGGTTGATACTAACACATGTTTCATGGTTATAATAAACAGGATTCGTAGGGTAGGCATTGCAAGGCACTTGATGGTGATGACGATGACAGCGATGGTAAGGTCTGTCTGGATCAGCTTGGTGCCAACGGTTCTCAATGACAGTTAGTGTTCTGTGGTTGGTAATCCTAATCCTACTCCAATCCATTATAATTTGGTCTACAAGGAGAGAAGACAGAAAGAAAACAGCAATAGCAACAAACAAAACAAAATAAAAACAGTTTACACCAACTCTGCCCTAGTTCAGGCTGCTATAACCAAACTGTCACACTGGGTGGCTGATAAACAGCAGACACTTATTCCTCACAGTTCTGGAGGCTAGAAGACCAGGATCAAGGTGCCAAAATGGACGGGTTCCTGGGAGAGCTTCTTCAGGGTTGCAGATGGCTGATTTCTCCTTGTGTTCTCACATGGAGGATAGCAGAGAGGGGAAGACAGCTCTCTGTGATTCTTTCAAGGGCACTAATCCCGTTCACACAGTCTCCACCTTCACGACTGCATCCAATACTAACTATCTCCCAAAAGCCTCACCTCCTAATACCATCTCATTGGGAGGCAGGGTTTCAACATGACATTCAGTCAATAGCAAAATCCATATACATATTTTTTTCACTCATAAAAACGAGTTAAGCATATTTTTTTTCTTTGCCACCTCATTAATAGTTTAGCCTTGAGAGAATTAGAACGAAGAGTCCTCTCATTCTGATACCAAGGAGACTAGCACTTTTCATCAATCTGAGATGTCACTACCATTTATTGCTTGGCAAGCCCAGTGTTAGAGTCTGACCCTTTTTACTCTCCCCAAGAAGAGCACCACTTCTGTCTTGCTCACACCCCAGCACCCAGCATGTGGTCGGCCCTCAGTCAATTTGCACTGAGTAGATGAGGGAACTAATAGACGTTGGTATTGGGTGTGTCTTTTCCAGCTGGCTCATCGTTACTGAATGCTTGCTGACTGAATAGATTTCTAGGCTACTGTCAGCTTTATATTTTGTGGTAGAATTTTAGTTAGTCATAACCACCATTTGTCATGAAAAAATGCAATCTTGGAACTCCTTTGAGATCCTGAGAAAACTTTCTACTGCATATTAGAGATTCCATGCTGGATAATAGTGGCTTTCTTAGGCTGAATTATTCGTATGGTTAGTTGGAAAGGTCTGTATACTAAAGCTGCATGATTTTCATCTTTTGATTTAGGGATAGGATTTGTCAGAGACTAATTTTATTCCTTAACTTACACCGAGAAAGCTTTTTTTTTAAATATATATTTTAAACTTTTATTTATTTAAGTGCATTTTTCCAGGACCTGTCAGCTCCAAGTCAAGTAGTTGCTTCAATCTAGTTGAGGAGGGCGCAGCTCACAGTGGCCCATGTGGGGATCAAACCAGCAACCTTGTTGTTAAGAGCACTGCACTCTAACCAACTGAGCTAACCGGCCATCCCTGCTTTTGGGTTTTTAAATATCCATTTCTGACAGCCCTCTATCAATGGATGGAGTTTCTCCTCTTTCAGTTGCATAAGCAACTGTTCCATTCAGATGCTGTTTGTGAATATAATACATTTTCAAGTTGTTTATTCCAGTTCAAAATGTTTCACAGATATAGAAAGGTCAAGAAATAATCTCCCCTCTTTTATATTTTAGCATGTGCAAAATCATCGTGGTGTTATTATGTGATTCATTATTTCATTTTTATTTAAAAGGAAAGCAACAATATTGAAGATATCCAGAAATAGCACTCATTTGGCAGATAGGCCCCTGATTTTCTAGTTTTGATGCCATGCTTCTACGTGCCAAATCCAGTCAGAAGAGGTGAACGGTTTGCAGGTTCCACGGAATGCCAGTGTTTCACTCACATTGGGTAACCCTAGGAAGGATAATTTCCATACATGAAGCCAATGTTGATTGGTCCAAAAACAGCATCCGTGAGTCTCAGGCCGAAAATAAGGCATTTGGTTGTATGAGAGGATGAGCCCAGCAGTTGGTAACCCAGCAGGAGATTCTTCCCTGAGAAACTGTGATTATTTTCACTTGTAAGGAAAGAGACAAATGAATATCATTTTCAAATCTCTTTCTGACTAAACACACCAACCAGAAATGCATCTACCTACCTCATTTTAAAAGAAATCCCGTGGGGCTTTGACAGCATGGGAGCTATTTCATTGACCTTCTTTCACCAAATGTTTCTCACACTTATTTGCTCTCTATTTTCATGTTTATAAAATGTGTTCCCAAGCCCTTTAGGATAAAATCAACAATAGTGCCCAGGGCTCCAGCTAAAGGTTCCCAGTGGGAGGGTCTGAGCCTTTTGTTCCCAAGGATCTAATAGAGTGTGAAGCTCACACAGAAATGGGAGGACCATTCAGCTAAAATTAAAGTCTTTGTCCCTTCATTAGTTGAACTTGAACTTCACATTTCTGAAGTTCTGCTAGGTTACTTTCTCTAAAATTCTGATTTAATCAAGGTGAACAGGGAAGCTCATTAAAATTGCTCTCTCTTACTTTTAAAGAGATTGCAAAATAAATCCCATTTGTTTAGTGCAGCTAACATTCCTGATTTTTTTTTGATGAAATTTTTGAGAAATTGACTTGAACCTCGAGTGTACATTATTCTTAATCATTAAGAAGGTTTTTAAAAAAGAAATGTGACAAATTTCATTTATTTTATTAGTTTATTGACTTAGCCCCATTGGGAAAGGGGAAGGGTCAATAGCTGGGTCTTTATGTGATTAATGAGTTAATGTGATTAATTAAAATTTAATTTTATTACCTTTGATTAGGGAGAACTATTGAAAGTGGGAGGAAACTTTTGACTGTAAGTTTCATTATTGGTCTCTTTTCATATCAGACTTGCTATATCTTATTTCTAATATGAGCTCGTGTCTTGTGTAAAGTTAGAAAAAAAGTGAGAAAATTAAAATACAGTGATTGAGGGTGTGCAGACAGGCAGCTCTTCCATCTGACGATAGAAGTTCCTTCTCTTTCTCCCTCCTTTATTGCTCCAATCATCAAAACATAGGATCTCAGTCCTCTATTATTTTTCTAAGTGAATAACGGTAGGGAAAATTAAAGAAAAGCCCCATCAACTGAAAAGTAAATTTCTTTTCATATCTTTTGGGGTTTTACTATATTTTTGCATGACACAGAACTCTCTGTATTACTTAACTCTGGATGTGCAAATTCTTGCTATTCACAGCAAGAGGTAAAATTCCATAAGACCCTCTGATTTTAAGTGAATTAAATGTGTAATAGGCTGTTACTATTTTATTACTCAGATCAGAACAGATGTTTAAGGTGATGATGGTAGATAGGGGAAATGAACTATGAACATTCCACTGGGTAAATTAACATCAAATTCAGATTTTAAAGAGTGCAATTATATACAAACATTGATTTGTCCTTAGCCACGCCCCACCAAAAAACACACACAAAACTTCAGAAAATACTTAGGAGCTACCTATTATGTACAGAGCCACGGCAGAGTACTGTGGGAATAAAACTATGAATAAAGCATCAGAGCTTACTTGTAGTGGCGAAGAGATACTGACTTATAAGCAGCTATAGCAGGAGGCAAATTATTCCATTTCTTAGACCTCTTCTCTGACTCTACCTAGAGAGTCACAAATTCAGATGCCTGGAGGGAGCAGACCGATAAATAAAATTAGCGAAACCAATGAGAGCGGTGGCTAACTGAAGGGCATGTGGTCTTTGTAAAGGTAGCCTTCGCCTCGCAGTTTCCTCTAATTATTGCCAAGTGGCAACATGAGCCCACTGTTGCAATCTCTTCTAATTTTTCAAGAGAAGCTGGAAATTGATTTTTTAAAAATGAAATCTCCCAATTTTTAAATATTGTCAGATAACAGTGTTTTTAAAAACATAGTGCAGGGCGAACAAAAATCGTTTGTTGACTGAGCCAAAAACAGGCTGCCATTTTCGGACTCGGCTTCTTTCCCCGTCTTCTGGTTGACCTCATCCATTGCTATGGGCTGTATGCCTGTAATTTACAAATTAGATATATCTAGATAGCTGTTGATGCTAGAGGATCCCACTTGAGTAGCTTTTGAAAGTATCTCTTAGTCTTTCCATTGTTATCCTTGTTGCTCTGAGGAGGTATTGGTTTAAGTAGCATTGATCTGTGTGGAGCTGGTGTGTAAGAAACGTGTGCAGGATGTCGCTGGCATGGAGTAGAGACGTACCTGCATTTGCAGTCCCAGTGGCAGAGCACTGACGTCAGCTGCAGCTCTGGCTCATGGGACTTGCTCCAGGTACTGAGGAAAGGCTGGTGATTCTTCAAGCACTGTGTGACCAAGGCGTGCATTCCTGAGATGACCTCAGTATTTTCCTGGTTAGAACATATGTATAACCTTCAATTTTCTCTCATGTGCTGCAGTTCCCCCACTAGACGCCTCACATTACTCAGATGCGATGGTCTGTAAATCCCAAATCCTTAGCTTTCACTGTTTTTGTAGCTCTAGGCTTGCTGCAATCGGACATGTCCAAAATGGGATTTAAAAAAATCTCTGATACACTCAGTTTGATGTTCTCTCCTTAGTGAGTTTTATCACCATCTCTATCTGTGCAACCAAGAAATATCATCTCGGATTGTTTCCTCCTCTCTGTTCCTGATAAGTCAGTAGGTCCTGAAGATTTTGTCTTCTAACCTCTCTCCTGTACATCTCAAGGCCATTGCCTGAATTCAGACCTCCATCATTTCCTGCCAGCTCACTTATTTTTTCTCCAAGCAAGTCATTCTCTTCTATGCCCCCAATGACTTCTTCTAAGATGCAGTTCTTACTGTATCTTTCCCTTCCTCAAAAACTGTCAGTAGTGTGTCCTTACAGTTTTAAAATTCCAATTCCCTAGCTTGGAATACAAGCTATTATAACATCTTAACCTAAGTCTTCAGTTTTATCTTTCATATTGTACCTTATTCTGCAGCTGCACCAGCCAGTTTGCTTTTCGTTAAATAAATCAGGCACTTTAACTTCTGTGTTGTACCTGCCTTCCCACTGCCTGAAGGGCTCTTTCTGTCTATGGGACTCCTTTTCACACCTAGAAAGAATAATTTCTTTGAGAAAGAAAGCCTTCAGTATTCATCAGAAGATTTAAAAGTTTTCTTCTCTGTTGCCACACTGCCTGGTATATGCTTCCGTTATTGGATGTGATGCATTTTATTATAATTTTTTAATAAATGCATCAATGTCTTTGATGACTGCGCTGCATTCACCTTTTTGGAGGTGACCAACTCCCTTGCGAATCTGATGAAAACTGTGAACTCCGCCTCCCCCAGAGGAAAAAAACTCGAGTATACATGCCAGATCTCACATAATTTCAGAGAAATTAAGATCTCTTCAAAGTCTATCGGTGGGCCCCAAATTAAACAACTTTGTCCAAGAAGATGAATCTTTGAAAGGCTATTTTTTTGTGGTGCCTGTGTAGCTATGTGCTCGTGTACAAACACACACACGTATACTAAAATCATTGTATATTTAACTTTTTAAAAAGGATTAGCAAGTACCATAAGCTGAAATATGTAGAAACACCTGTACATTCATTCATCTATAAATCAAACCCCAACATGGACTAACATACTTTAATTCTTATTTCTTAAAACTTTAGCAGATTTTTTTCTATGTTGACAAAGGAATATACCTTTATTTGTTGCCAGATTATTTTACATATATTATTTTGCCATTTTAATATAGGGAAAATAAAAAATGAGGAGAACCCAGTGGTATGTGTTTTTTTGTTTGTTTGTATTTTATTATTAAATAAGAAATCTCAAAACAGGCTTCTACACATCTATCAACAAGGTTAATAAAAGTTTTCAAAATAATAGATTTGGGTATAGCATGACTTTAAACTGCACGTAAAATTATAGAAGCTTTCTGCTTTCTTTTATGTTACTTAAATATTTTGCTAATTGTGATATGTTCACATTCTTATATATCTATAGAGAGATTCATTATTATGAAAGTGGATATAACTATACATTTTAAATAAAGTAAATTTTTTTCAAAAATTTTAATTTACTTATTTCTAGAAGTAATTTCATGGTCTTTTTCTTTCTTTCTTTTGTTTTTTTTTTAAAAACCTCACATTATGGCTGACAAATAAAATTTAAGTGGCTTTAGCTTTGACCTCTTCTTGTTATTGGCTTGTACTTGGATTATTAGTATTATCTTCAATTTGTGACTTTTTGGTAGGAGTATTTTTAAGCCGCCCATTCATTTTAGGAGATTAAGTTTCATGAAAACAGTTAATCTGTGTAAGAAGAACATGTGGACTGCGACGTATTGCCTGCCACATACCGAACAGATGAGGGCACTTGTGGCGGAGACTGCTGCCTGTGTCTTGGGCCCAGGTCCTTTTCTTGGACCCATAACCAGGTGACCTTTCCTGGCCTTCCTGGTGGTTGGATGTGGCTGTGACACTTAAGTTCTAGCCAATGGATGGTGAGCTGAAATAATGCATGCCTCTTCTAGGCTGGGCCCATGAAAACCCTCCGAGGGCTGGTTCTCCATGTCCCATCTGTCTACCTTCCGCCTGGAAGAGATGTAGATAGTCTGCTGACCACAAGCCGAAGGTGGCAGGGCTTCATTAACCCGAATACCTGAATGCCTTGAGCTATCCTGCTGATTTGATCACCAAAATTTACCGGAGCCAGAAATAAACTCCTATCGTGCTGAGCCATGACTACATGTTAGGTGCACTGATTACTGCAGTGCAGCTTACCTGTCCGATGCAGCACCTGTCACACCCTCAGGACTGTTGAATTCTCAGCCTTCCCTCAGGAAGACTCACAGTCCGGGGGTGGGGGTGGGGGGGTGGGAATATGTGACCGTCCATATCCACACCAAGTGAGGATATCGTTCTCATTTTAACTATTAGTGAGGCTTAGTTTCTTTCTTATTGTTTAGATAAAAAGTCAATAGAAACAGAAGTCCTAATATTTCTTCCTGCATCCTGGAATATGTTGACTTCACTTCGCAAACTCTTGCTTTAGGAAACTTGACCTTGGATTTCACATTTCTTTATTGGGTCAACTTTGTAACTGCTACAAAATGACAATGTAAGTAAGAGTCTGGCATTGTAAGGAATGCGTTCATTATTCCTTAAGAAGAGGACAAGAGATCTGATTCTTAGTCTATGGGGTTTCCTGACTGACCCTCTTGGCCATCAGTTAATTTGCTAGGTGGAAAGAGTTTCAGTGTTGCTACCGTTTTTTATTTCTTTTTTTCCTTTTCCCTTTTCTTCCTCTCTTTTTTCTTTTCGTTTATTTCTTTCTTTTTTTTTTCTTTCACTCTTTCTTTTCTTTTCTTTTCGTTTTTTTTTGGCGAGTGATGGGAAATAGAGGTACACATGAGTTCCAATTCCATCTGCTGTTAGGCTGGGCAACCTGATCCATCCCAGGCTCTCTCACTGGGGTTAGTTTTTGCATGTGAAAGAATGTTGCTGCAGTTAGCCTTTTCCTCGGCCCTCCCACCCACGGAATAAATCACAAATGCAGAAGAGAACTACAATCCAGTTGATACACTGCCACTAAATAGTTTTATCCTATTTTCCTGGCCCCTTCCCCACCTGCCCATCTTCGTCTTATATAAATTGATATTGAGCAAAATCTATAACCACCCAAAGCAGACGGCACTTTTAAAATGAGTGGAGCAGGCTGGATCTCTACGCCCTGGTTGACAGAATTAAAACTGATGGGAAAGTAAAACATTACTTCAAATGTTTGTTTAAGGACCAGGAAGTTGGGCCCAACCCCTTTGTATTGCCAAATGTTTCATGGAGCATCGTAAAATCAAATTCTCACATCTTGTTGTCCTCCCATTAGCTCACATTAAACTGTGGCAGCCAGGCCAGCCCGCCTTGGTGGTTTTCTGATTTGTGGTTTGCACTTGGCTCTCCTCACAGGCTTTAAAAATGATTTTATTTTGTGAACAGTCGGTGATAGTCAGACTCTAGAGTAAACTTGCCTGGGCCAACGTTTGCAGTAATAACATTTCACATTATCAAGAGTTTCCTGAAGGACTGCAAAGAATGAAAACAAAGCAGAGCTTTTCTGGTAGTGGATGTTTTCCTTCAGATGCTGGTAACCTCCTGCGTGGAGAGGCTGTGAATTTAGGCTTTGAAGAGCTCCTCACAAACATCTATAGTTCTGTGCCTTTAAGGTGAAACAGGAGAACTGGAACAGATTGGGGTTTTCTTGTGCCCTAGCTTGTTGAATTTGTAACCGATTCTCCCTTTTTCTTTTCTTGGGTGGTTTTTCTGATTATCTTGCTCCATCTTTTTGTGGTGTGGGAGGTGAAGGGGGGTTGGCCAGGGAGAGGTTGCCCTGGGGAGGGAATGTTAAGTTTAGGTACTTCCATCTAAATATTCCAAATAAGGACTTTCTCAATGCTCTGCTGAGTGGTTTTCACCAAAAAAAGTATTTATGCTGTTTGTATAAGGAAATGAAAAAATGAAAAAAATGTATACAACTGGTTTCCTAGGTAGTTTGATGGTGATAGTAATTATGAAAATGATAATTATGATTATAATGATTTATTAATGAAAAAAAATTAATGAGCTTATAAAATGAAAAATGAATGTCAGATAGGTACCCGTTACCTTGAAGTGTTTGAAAATCCAATTTCTTTTATGTTCAGATTTTTTCATTTATTTTTAAAATTGTGGTAAAACATACATAACAAAATTTACAATTTCAACCATTTTTAATGCAGTTCAGTGGGATTTAGTACATTCACATGTTGTGCAACCAGCACCACCATCCATCTCCAGAACTTTGTTCGTCTTGCAAAACTGAAACCCTGTACCCATTAAACACTAACTCTTCACTTTCCCCTCTCCTCAGCCCCTGGCAACCACCATTCTGCTTTCTGTCTCTATGCATATGAAATTGTCACTAGGTACCTTGTATGAGTGGAATCATAGTGTTTGTCCTTTTGTGACTGACTTATTTCACTTAGTGTCTTTAAGCCTCACCCATGTCGTAGCATGTGTCAGAATTTCCTTCCTTTTAAAGGCTAAATAATATTCCATTGTATATAAATACCATATTTTGTTTATCTAGTCATCCATTGATAGACACCTGGGTTTGCAGACACTTGGGTTTGCAAACCCCAATTTTATCAATGGGGTTTGAATGGCAAGGGCTAAGGTTTTGGAGAGAACAATCCAATATATTTTGGTTTGAAATTCTGATAAGCCAAACCAGATGGATAAACTATATCAATCAATTCACCAACATCTATTTACTGAAAGTCATAAGTGACCTCTTTCTCTCTTTAAAATATAATTATAGTCTTTTATTATTACAAAAATATGTCATTGTAAAGAAATTAGATAATACAGAAAAGTATGAAGACAAATATAAAGGACACTTATAAAATTGTAGCCCTGTTAGCACTGTGAATATTTGGGGTTCGTTGCATCAAAAATGATATCATTCTAAATGTAAACATGGTGGATATAAATTTAGATAGGGAATTTTGAGTTTTTACAGCACTGGGAATATATTCACATGTTTGCAAACTATGTTTCTTGGTACATATTGGGGATATAATAAATGTAGTTTTATTTTGGTAGCTTTTAAATATTTTAAAGTACTGGACCCAATCTTTATATGAACTCTCAAAGTACTAATTTATTTAAAAAAAAAAAGTATCTTTTCTAGTTAAAGTGGGCCAGAGAAGTGCAGAATTGTATCCCTCCAAAGATGTGGAAGACCTAACCCCCAGGACCTATGACGGTGACTTACTTAGAAATAAACTTCGCAGACGATCAAGTTAAGATGAGGTCATTAGTGTGGACTGTAATTCAATATGACCGGTGTCCTTATCAAAAAAAAAAAGGAAAATTTGGACACAGAGACAGATGCACACACAGGGAGAAGACCGTGTGAAGATGAAGGTAGAGGTCAGGATGATGCATCTACAAGCCAAGGAACACCAAAGGTTGCCTGAAAACACAAGAAGCTAGGAGAGAGGCCTGAAGAGATTCTCCCTCACAGCCCTCAGGAGGAACTAACCCTGTGGATACCTAGATCTAAGATTTCTAGGCTACAGAACTGTGAGACAATAGATTTCTGTTGTGCTAAGCCACCCAGCTTTGGGTACTTGCTATGGCAGCCCTGGGACACTAATACAGAGTCCATGATTGAAAAACCACTACTTTATACTGTTACTTTAAAAGCCTGCTGGCATTCCTCTGTATGGAAGTATATAATCTACTTAGTCATTCCCTTCTTAATGTACATAGTTAGTGAGAGCGTCCCAATATTTTAAAGAATAATGCTGTGAACATCCTTTTAGGTCAATCTGTGCATATCTGCCCTGCTCTTTTCCTTCAAATAATTTACCAGAGAGGGAGTTGTTGGACTAAGTGATAGGAACATTTGAAATTTTGATACTTACTGCCAACATGCTATCTAGAAAGTTCGTATTAATTTATTCTCCCACCCATAGTATCAGAGCATATACATTTCTCCACATCTTCACTGGGTATTGTTATTCTTTCTTTTTTAAAATCTAAATTTAATTTTAATTTTTATCAAAATAATGCATGCAGGTATTTAAGTAAGTGAATGAGTTTTACAAGACTCAGCACAAAACCCAGCGGTCCTGGCCACAGCCCTCTCTGTCCCTCTCACTGCTCAGTGTTATCACTTTCAATGCTTAAAGTTGTTTCTTGTGGTTTTCACATTTACATTTCTAAATAACATGCTTATGCTACTTTTTATTTGTTTTTCAATTTTAGATATTACCTACTGACTTCCTATTATGGAAGATAGAAGAATTCACTCTCTTATTGGCACAGCCCCTCCCCTCACCCCATGCCCCCAAACAGGTTGTATCACAATTTTGGTTAAATCAATATTCAGAGTTTACATTTTACATTATTATGACTCTGTGTATTGTTTGCAACTGAATCACATAGTATACTATAATTCCATTATTTTTCTCAAATAACCCTTCCTCCTGAGGTAATCGTTAACTCATTTTTTTCTTTGCTTCATGTGCTAGGTACCTATCATTAATTCATATGAAAACTTTGCCTGACGTCTATCTCTTCTCAATACATTTTAACACGATTTTGTCCGTTTCTTTTTTTTTTTGACCCGCCCCTTCTCCCCCCGCTTGGAATTATTTTTCCTGTAGCTATTCAGCCTCCTACTCTTTACTGTCTAGATCTGTTGCACTTCTATCAGCCTGGATTTTCTTTCACCGTAATTCTGGGGCTGTCCTTTGCCTCTCTCCTGTGTTGGATCACCTGTTTCCTGGATCATATGTCTTTCTGTTTCCTAATTTGCTGTCTTGCTGTGGTGGAGTAGTTCCTGCTGAAGAGTTACAAGAGTGACAGAACCCCTCACTTTAATGGGAATGCTCTTTATGATTCATCGAAAGCATCATGTAGGTTTCTGGCAGTGTCTTCTATAATATCAAGTTGCTTAAGAAAAACTTTTCCTATCAGGAATGATTGCTAATCTTAGGGAAACTCCTTTTCATATGTACTGAGATAATGATATAATTTTTTCTTTAAATCTCTTAGTGTAGTGAATGGCACTAAAAGAGTAATGTTACATTATCCTCACATTTCTCTGAAAAAGACTACTGGTTCATGATGCAATTCTCTAATGCAATGTTGGGTTAAATTTTCTAATATTTTATTTGGGATTTTTGCCTCTATTTGTCTCTGGATTTCTTGTTTTGTTTGTGGATGTTTTTTACCCCTCTCTATTATTATTTGGTTATGATTCAGTGTTATGCAATACTTGTAGAATGAACTGAAAACTTTCCATCTTTTGCTATGTCTTTAACAATATAAATTATACAGGAATTATCTGTTCTTTGAAGGTTTAATACAATGTACCCATAATATTTTCTGGGCATTATACCCTTTTTAGGGTTTTTATTTTCTCTTAAATTTCTTTTATGGTTTATTAGTCTTTTCAGGATTTCAGTTTCTTTTTGAGTCAATTTTGGTAACTCAGTTTTTCCTACAAAATAATCAATTTCAAATAATTTTCCAGTTTGTTTGGTGTAAATTTATATTTGATTTGCTTCTAATTAAAAAGTTATTACATTTTTTCTCAAACCTAATGTTGATTACTTAAATCTCCTTTCTTTTATCATGATCACATTTGACAAGTTTATTTAATTGCTTTTTGTAAAGAACACTTACCAAAAACTAGCTTTTTCATTTGATTAATCAGCTAGTTATTTTCGGTTTTTATTTTAATATTTATTAATTTATGTTTTTAGCTTATTTGATTATTCTTCCCCTCTGCCCCAACTTTTTTTTCTTTACCTTCTTGAATTGATATTTTATTTATTTTCAGGATCATCCCACCCTACTTCCAAAATGCAAGTTTTGCTTTATATTTGCATCATTGATAGATTCTGCAAGGGTATCGATATAATGTATGCCAATATCAATATAAATATTCTTTTTAATTCTATTTGTCTTTTTTTCTGTTTTTTAATGATATTAATGTTTATACTCCAGCATTATTTTTCTAGTATATCTTTCTAGTTCTTTGCAGTAAACCTTTCTGTCATTTTCTTTTATGAATATCTATTACAATTGTCACATAACTGGTACCTGCTTCCTTTCTCTGCAGTCTGAGATTTGCTCTCTTTTAGTATTATGGTTAATAATATGTTTGGATTTATTGTTCCATTATATTTACCATACATTTTTTTCTTCTTGATTTCCTGCCATTGTCTTCCAGCATCTGGTGTTGGTGAAGAGAAAACAAATACCAATCTGATTCTCATTTCTTTGTGAGCAACTCCTTATTCTATTCTGGACACTTTTAGGGTTTGTTCTTTATGCTTGTAATTCTGAAAATTCACCAGGATGTGTTTATGTATTCTTTCTTCATTAATTCTGAAACTTAAAAAAAAAAAATCTATGGATTTATTCCTTTGGGTAATTATTTTCTTTTCTTTTTAAATAATCACTTTCATTCTCTATTTCTTCAGGAATTCCTATTAGACAAATATTAGAGCTTCTACATTTATCCTCCATATCTCCATTTTTCTACTCACAGATCTTTGTGCTACAGTATTGTGTTTTAGGATAATCTCTTGTCTCAATTTTCCAGTTAAAATATTTGATATTCATCTATGCCCATTCTCCTATTCAGTCTACATATCAATCAATAATTACATCTTAAATTTCCAATTATTTCTAAAGTAATTTTATATTATCTTTACCATTACCTGTTTTATTTATGGATGCAATATTTTCAAATCTCTCTGAGATATTTTTTTTCTTAAGTTTTCTGATATCTCCTTGAGGCAAGCAGGCATTCAGCAATAGCAGTTTCTGCCTCTTCCCTAGTGAGAGAAAGTGTACATTGCTGAGCTGTGCATCACTTCCGCCTCTGCTATCAGAGCCAGTGTGTTTCTATGCCCATTGGGCAACCCCTAGGGTAGCCATGGAAAGAGGCCGACTGAAATTCACAGAACAGGTTTTGTCCTCCCAACGAGGTAGGATTCTCTTCAATGAGTTACTCATTGGACAACAAATATTTTCCCACTCTCTGCCATTTTAAGGAGCCCATTCACGGACCTTTTCTCTAGAACTTCTCATAACCAGTGCTCTAATTTTGTTCTATTTCCATCCATGACCCTCTGGCCAAACCATTAGCTGTTGCCTGTGAACTGCTGTGGATCTGTACCTCTCTCTCTGTCTCTCCTTTCAGGCAAAGTGGAGAACTAGGTATGCAACTGAAAGTTTTGCCCATTGTCTGTTTATTTCTCTTTCTGATTTTCCTTCTACTGGGCTACTTCTAACTGGGGCTTTCATATACAGCAGTTCAGTTTTGGCTGGTGCCAGCATATCTTGCAAAACTGTCAACCAACCTGACATTTTTTTCCTTCTGCAGTCAGTTGGTGTAGGGAACTCCTCACGAGGCCATGGATATTCGTTTGAGGAGAGGTTGCAATGCAGTAGGAGTGGGTACCATGGGTATCTGAGCCACTGACTTATGTAATTTCAGAATCTGCTTGTACTCAGTCTTGCATCCAGCCTTTCCAAGTGTGCAACTTCATGGTTTTGATATCAGGCACCACTGTTTTTGATTGGCAGGTCAAGTCTCATGGTCACTTACTAGTCCATGAGCCGACACTTTGTCATTACTAGGACCCCATAGCAAGCCAGAAACTATTCCTTGAAATACTTATTTACTGAAGAGAGTATAGCTCGCTCCGACACTACTATTTTTCTATCAAGGCTTGCAGGAGGACTCATGGATAACTGATACTCCTGGTAAGTGGATAGGAGCAGCACACACATATGTGGCACCTACATGCATTGACTCCAAACTTAAAAGAGTCTACCAAACACTGCCTTGTTCATAGCAGCAAAGAGGTCAAGGTACAGTGACTTATCTTTCACTTTGGGGGAGATACCTCTCTCTACATGCCTGCAGAAAACTTGACTCCTGAAAGTTTCCCTGAAATTTTCAATCTTGTTAGCTGGCCCTGCTGTACAAAGATGGCTTCTGTCTCCTTTCTGTCTTTTCAATTCTATGAGAGTACATCTCATTGATGGCATCTACATACTATGTAAAGCCTTAGCTGCAAAGGAGTCTTGCAAACATAATATTCAGCTTTCCAGATCTTGAAATATGAAGGCAGGATATAGAATAGAAAGGGCTGTGAGCAAATACCAAGTACCAGTAGAAAATATTTAATTCCTTCATAATCTGCATCTTGAGAAAACACTGCTAGACTGAATGTACCTTTCTAGCCTTACACTCAGTTTTCTTTTTACATATCCTTTCCCCCAGCCAAACGAGACCACTGGTGAATCTGTGACCATTCCTTTTTTGTACTCATCATACTAAACTGTTTCCTCTTTTCAGTCCTGCCTGTTAAAATCTCTTCAACTGTCAGTACTGTCATAAACACCATTTCCTTTAGTTAGGCTTTATGCATACCTCCAGAAAGAGATGCTTCCACCCTCCTTTGAAATTCCTTCACATTTTATACTTCTCTCACGATATTCCTCTTATTTCATGTGGTATTATTGTAATATTTATAAATCTCTAATCACCTTACTTTGCAGTACCAAGACCTTAGAAATAGGGATCATTTCTTGTCATCTATATATTCCATGTAAGATTAATAAAGTATTTGGACAATGTGTTTGCTCAATGAATATTTGTTGATACCCGTGTATCCATAAACACTCTTATTGTGCTAAATATCGAGAAGAATATGTACCTTAAAGAAGTTTATAGACTGCTCAAATTGAACAGTATCTCAGCTCTATACTTTCAAAGAAGACAAAGTTTGTAATACTTTAAATGGGGCTACAATTAGTGGGTTGAGTTCTCTTATAACCTACTGGGGCAAGATTCAACTGCAGTAGTGTTGGGAAAAATAATGGAACTTATTCCTGTAGAACTCATTTTTAGTGAATAACTTTTGGCTATAGGAAGTACTTGAACCATAAGAAAGAGTTCATAAATACTCACACATTTGCTTTACTTGCTAGCCAGTCCTAGCTGAAACACAGTGAAGCAGAAGCTTTTGGCTACATTAGTTACGAGAGGATGTACTCTGTCTTCTCAGTTCCTGCAGTAGATGCAGATTCCTGCTGCATGTTATTCTCAAGTTCCAAGACAAGTAACTGGTGAAATCCCTTCCCAGCTTCTGTTCCTCCTTCTGATGGAAGATAGTCCTGATTGATTTTGATTCCAAATGGGCCATCTTTAATTGAGTTAGCTGTTGACTTGACATTCACGGGGCTTTTCCTCTGCCATGTTCTATTAATAGGGGGAAATGGGTGGAGAAGAAACCTCTTGTGCCATATTCTATTCAGCTGCTTGTTGTGCTTTGGGAAATGGAGGAAGCCAAGAAGGAAAGGGAGAGGTACAGTCTGTGGTGATTGAATCCACCAGACTGTGGGTATATAAATTTCTCTGCTCTATGCCTGAGTGAGAGTGATGTTTTGCAGGCCCACATAGGATGATCTCTCTATATGAAAACATGGATGTCAAGTGTTGTATTCAGCCATGAGCGATGACTGCCCTCTGTTGTTTCCGAATTAGGAAAATGGAGACTCCAAAAGCTGGGTGCCAGTGGAAAAATCAACAAATATAGCTGTCACTGAGGAAAGCAGTTCAGCAAGATTTTTGTTTTACTCTTTGCCAAACTCAACTCACCAATGTGCAGGCTACATATGTTTAGAATTAGCAAGTAATGTTTTATCCTTCATTTCCCCGTTTCCCATCCCCCACTCTTGATGTTGCTTGTCCAAAATGGAACTAAGCATCCAGGCTCCTGAGGTCACCCATCTCTCAATGCAGATGCAGTGGAAACAGCTCCCTCCAACTTAGCTCTGCCCACTGACCACCTTGCTTACCAGCTCTCATTAGGTCTGGAGCTGTTTTATTTTCATAGCTCTCTGGAGGGCTAATGAGCTTTTAAGAAAAACACCTGCAGCAACTCCAGATTCTACACAGCAACCTAAGTTTTCAGAGAATGTTTTCAGGAGTACCTTTTGGGGGGCAAATCCCTTGCCCAGATAAATGGAATTGCGGCTACAAGAGGACTTCATCCAACATCCACATTCACTCCTTTTTTACTGATATGCCCAAGCTCTAATGCCTTCATTTCCCCTTCATTTACAACAGCAAAGCCTCCTTGACCAGAAAAATAAATGTGCAGTTGGCAAGAGCTGAATAGAGATCTGCTTAAATGATTTTTAATTTATGTTAAAATGCTAAGAGCAGTTTTCCAGGTCCCCATGAATCCCTCACAAAATGGAAGTGTTTCAAAGCCTACCTTTAAAAAAGGAACTAAGAGATTTTAAAACATTCCTTTTAATTTTAGCTGCCCCAGCTGTATCTTTTATGCCTGCTCTACTGGGATCCAGCTACATTGGGGCTGATACTTAGCTATGCTTATGGTCAGGAAGCCAGAGACCTGTCTTCCATTCTTGCCTCCAAAACAAAAAGAGGTGTGAGTTTGAGCTTATCATTTACTCTCTGTACCTCCACTTCTCTTTTAATACAATGGACAGTGACTTGATGTAAAGTATTTAAAGAACCATAATCATGTCCTTAAAAACTAAGCATTTCTCGGTGTTTTCACATTTGCAACATGTACTATTTCTTTTGATTGGTGTCTTCTTGGAAAGAGAACACAAACTAATTGACAGTCTGAACTGTGTACTTTTGATATCCTTGATAGTTAATGGCCTGATTTTTAAACTGGGTTGACTTTTGTCTGCCACTCAAGATGCACCAAGGTTACAAAAATTGTTTACTGGACAAAGATACAGTAATGTAGATACACACCAGGAGATAAGTGCTAAAAAAATAAAAATCATCTTAAATGTTGAAACTAGGGTAAAACGTGTGCTATTTTAAAGAAAATTTATAGGATTCAGTCTCCAAATGAATAGAAATACTACCTTTTTAAATGATCTTCATAGCGATACCACCCTATTACTTAGGATAATAGTCATTGACCATTCTTCTTCTTCTTCATTGAGGTGGTTAATCATCCAATGCATTTTTCAGTTTTTAGATTTAGACTTTTGCCTAGCACTGTGCTAAGTTCTATAGAAAATGCTAAACACATAGAAGTCTTGTCCCTATGGAGTTTATAGTTTAGTTTCGGGCACAAGATGAGTGTGTGTGTGTGTGTGTGTACAGAGGGCACCAAAAAAATGTAAACACATTTTAAGAAAGGAAAAAACTGTATTAAAATTATGTTGATGGTAACCACTTTGAGCACCTCTTGTAATTGCAGAAGTCAAAGATGACTTGTATTCATCTTTTGTTATTAGTATATATCAAGTATTACAATTTCAATACAGATTTTTCTTTTCTTAAAATGTGTATACATTTTTTGGCATCCTCTGTATGTATACACACACACACACACACATGCAGACGAAGTTAGACAATTAAGTTCTCAAACTCATCTTAGAAAATGTGCTACATACCTCATTGCTGAATATCACTATGGTCACTATCAAAGCACTCCCCTTGGGAAGCTATGCACCAATGCCAGTGCCTAGTCCACCCTTCAAAGCAATTTTGGAACTCTTTTTCTGGAACGGCCATCAGAGCTGTCGGCATATTACCCTTGATGTCCTGAATCTCATCAAAATGTCTTCCTTTCAATATTTCTTTTATTTTGAGGTAAAGAAAAAAGTCACTGGGGGCCAGATCAGGTGAGTAGGAAGGGTGTTCCAATACAGTTATTTGTTTACTGGCTAAAAACTCCCTCATAGACAGTGAGGGACCTGGGAGCTGGTGCATTGTCGTGATGCAAGAGCCATGAGTTGTTGGTAAAAAGTTCAGGTCGTCTACTGTTCCTCACAGTCTTTTCAGTGCTTCCAAATAGTAATCTTGGTTAACTGTTTGTCCAGTTAGTACAAATTCTTTACCAATAATCCCTCTGATATCAAAAAAAGGTTAGCAACATTGTTGCAACAAGTTCGCGAACTTGTTGTGTGTGTGTGTGTGTATAAAACACAACTGATCAGTGTTAAATGAGGCATGGTGATTCTAAATATAAGCAACTCTGTGAAGAAAAACACCATGAAAATGTAAGTGATCATGAAAATTTAAGACTTTGGCTGGGTAAGAAAAGGGAGAGGGCATTTTTGGATGTGAAAGCAGCAGGAAAGACAAAAGGAGGAAATACTGATACTCCACTCTATAGTAGGCATGTCCTCCTAGATGGCTCAAATCTAAAAACTGAGCTGAGCTTACCATCTTCTCTCTGAAACTCTCTGTGTTCCAGAATTCATCAAATGACACTCGCTGGACAGGAAGGACATCAGTATCCAGCCAGTTTCTTACCAGAAAATTAGGAGTCATCCTAAATTCTCCTCTTTCTCTTCCCTCCTACAGCAATTCTGCCGTCTCTCTGCTCTGGGGCTGGATGCTCATTGCCAAGAGCAGATAAGCTCAGCATTGTTACTCACCCTGCGCCTTCCCAGTCATTTCACTTCTCTTTCATTAGTTCTCTTTGAGAGGTTTGTCCTGAATTTCTCATCTTGGCCTCATGTTTTCCAGTCGGTGATTGAGACTGACTACCCCCCTCTAATTAGGCACTTCCTGCATTAAAACTTCTGGTTTAGTTTCCTCACATGGCGGTCCCTCTCTGCCCAGCTGAGCTAGCTGGGACACCAGACTCTGGCTACGGTCTAAGCTTCTCGGATCCTCTCTTGACCCTTCCTACTCTATCTGCCTTAGTTTACATGCTCATCATCTTTTACCTGGTGTGGTAGATTGAGTTAATATGTTCAGCAAATCTTACTCTTACCTTCCACACCCTTTGGGTGGAGAATGCTGCTGCGTCCCATAGGCATCGAGCTTGGCCATGTGACCCTGGCAGGTGGGATGTGGGCAGAAGGCTTAGTGTGCTAGCTCCTAGCAGAGGCTTCAGGAGGCTTGCCATGTTCCTGCTTGCCTCCCCGGCTCACCTGCCATCCAATGGAAAAGCATGGCCCACAGAAGCCCTTGCTCCTTCCTCCTAGGTCCTGAGATGAAAGAGCCATGGAGCACACATGAATTCCCCTCGAGTCTGGAGCCACGCCCAGCCCAGTCTGGCTCAGCCCAGCTGAGTTAAAACCAACCCACAGCTGACTCACAGACCCATGAGTAAAAAATAAATGTTTGTTGTTGGACGAAGGTTTTGGAGGAAATGAATATTTGTTGTTGTAAACCACCAAGATTTTAGATTGTGTATCAGTGTGGTAAAGCTTGACACATCAAATTTTCACAGAAACCTCCTGCCTAATCTCCAGCCTCCAGTCTTCCCTTCCTCATATCTACCCTTCTCTTTGAATTAAGTGAAAACTCTTCAATAGCTCCCATGTCCCACAGGATAAAAATCCAGTATGAAATAAAAGACTTACTTGCCCAGCCTTACCTCCCACTATGTTTTATCTTGCATTTTAAGCTCGTGCCATATCTAACTACCCAATATTCCTGTAATTCACCTCTCTCTCTCTCTCTCTCTCTCTCTCTCTCTCTCTCTCTCTCTGTCTCTCTGTCTCTCTGTGTGTGTGTGTGTGTGTGTGTTTTGCAAATACTGTCAAGTCTTGACCCCAAACCTCTCCTCGACCCCCTCCTTCTGCCACCACCCATCCAGCCCTTTCACCTGCAAAACCCTTATAAGGTTTAATGTTGCCACGTCTGGAAATTCTTCCCTGCCTTCCCTACACTCTCAAAACAATTTGCACGATTCCATAATAGCACACTTTGTTTTGAAAGAGATTATTTTTATACCTCTCTTTCAGCTAGATTGTGAACAATTTGCTGATAGGAAATTTTGTCGTTTCATCTTTGCACCCTGAGGATTTAGTGTTGTTTCTGGCATATTTCAGGTGTTCAGTAAAGGAAGCAATGAATGTTTAGTTGACTTTGAAGGTGAATTGGCTTAATGTTCCTCTGATCTATCTGGTTGAACCATTTTCACTTAAGCTACACCAGGAATTTGGATTACCCCATCTCTCTCACCAGGATGCTATTTCTCAAACTATACTTGAAACATTAAGTGAACACTCTCATGTTCCTCAAATTAAGAAATAAAGCATTCCTGCATTCCTAGCACCCTCCTTTTTCTCTTACCAGTCACTACAACCTCTTCCCAGAGATAAGCACTGTTCTGACTTTCATCACCATAGATTTGCTTATATATAAATGGAATCATAATACCCACTTTTGTGTCTGGCTTCTTTTGCTCAACATTACAATTTATGAGGTTCATTCAAATTATTGTGTACAGCAGTAATTCATTTTCACTACTGTATTGTACTCTATGTTATAAATATAGCATAATCTATTTGTTCATTCCACTATTAGTAGATATTTAAGTTTCCAGTTTTTTGCTCTTATGAATAAAGGAGCTATGATGTTTTTGTTTGTACTTTTTGGTGTGCATATATGAATTTCTGTAGCGACTACATAAACCCAGGAGTGGAATTTCTGGGCCACAGAGTCTGTATATCTACAGCTATAGCTATATCTATCTATCTATCTATCTATCTATCTATCTATCTATCTATCTATCTATCTATCTATCTATGTTCACTTTTGGCAGAAACTTCTAGATTCTTCTCCAAAGTGACCAGACCAGTTTATGCTCCCATCAATGATGTGTGAGAGCTCCTCTTATGTAATGTCCTCACCACCTCCTGATATTGTCAAGCCTTTTAATTTTAGTAATTCTGGTAGACATGCTATGGCTTTAATTTGCCTTTCACTGGTGATTAATGACATTGAACACTTTAAAAATAAGTTTACTTACCATTTGGATATCTTTTGTGAAATCCCATTTTTCTATCACATTGCCTTTTATTTATTTATAAGAATTCTCTGAAATCAATTTGCAATATTTTCTATACTATGTTTTGCTTCTATCTTCCCAAGAGAGATTGGCTTGTAATTTTTTGGTTTTGTTAAAACCTTGTCAGGTTTTGAGTAAAGTTTATTCTGGTCTCATAAAATGAGTCGGAAAGTGTTCTTTTCCTATTCTCTGGAAAAGTTTAATAAAAAAAGTTTAATAAAAGTGCTGTTATTCCTAATTTCTTCTTTAAGAGGCAGTATACATAGTGCTTTAGTAGTTGGACCCTGGAATCAAACTGCTGAGATTGAATCCTTGGTTCGCCACTTTCTTATCATGTTGACCGTGGGAAAGTTATACCATGTTTCCCCAAAAATAAGACATAACCAGAAAATAAGCCCTAGCAGATTTTTCAGGATGACATCCCTTGAACATAAGCCCTAATGCATCTTTTGGAGCACAACTTAATATGAAACCCGGTCTTATTTTCAGGGAAACACGGAATAACCTTTGTGTCTCAGCTTTCTCATCTATAAAATGGGGGTAACAAAAGTACCTCCTTTATAAAGTCAGGATCTAATGAGTTTTATATGTAAAATTCTTACTATCGTGCTAGCATATAGAAGGAGTTTAATTATTATTATTTCTCCATCTAATCAATGCTTTTGCTTATGGCGTAGTCTTTTACAGAAGCTGAAACTGTATTCTCTTTATGGTGTTGGTTTAACAGCAAGCCTTCCATGGGTTGAGGAAGTAATAACCTTTTAAAGGGAATGCCAAAATCAAATTCTTCTTCACACTTGGCCTTTTCTCAGGCATTTTTTTCCCTCTCCTTTTTCTCTATTTTGTGAAATGTCAGGGAAGAGACATAAGAAGCTTTCTGTGGAAATGGTACCCAGAGAAAGACACGGATCTTAGTCATGGTACTTTCTTGGGGTTTTGGCAACGTCCTAGGTGGGTGTGGGTCCACATGGCAAATATTCCAGTGGTTAGAGGGGAGTCAGGACTTTGATTTTCACTGCCTGGGTAACTGACCTCAGAGATCCTCCGTTTTTCTTTTCAACAAAAGGAAGCCCAGCCTTCCCAGGGTGTGGTTTGAATTCCTGATTTGGTGGTTGTCAGGGGCTCTGAAAATACCATGCAGCTTTAAAGCAATGATAGAGTCGTTACTATGCAAATCTTTTTTTTTTTCCTTTCAGCCTTTGTGTCACTAAAATACCACTTAAGTGGGATGTCTGTTTTCATCTGGCTTATATCTGAGATTTAAGACATATGGCTCTCTGATTAACTCTGAAACCATTAACACCACATCTTCATCAGAAAAACCACAGAAATTAGGGTTAAACGGGGCCTCCTGTGATTTTCTCTATTCTTTTTCCAGCTTTACTGGTTTCTCTCTGCTTCCCCTGCGTCTTCTTTCTGTCTGCTTTTCACTTTGGAATAAATTACCCATTCTAGACCTCCAATACCTACTCCCACCCCAACGTACACACATTCTTCCTCTTACACGGTTCCTGATGTGTAGGACTTCACATAGGCCATGCTCCTCTAGTCCTTTCTGAGCAAAGGAAAATAGGTAACAGTGAAAAGTGCTGTGGATTGCCACTGTCGACAGGTATCGGTCAGAGTTGCCCCTCTCTGCACTCCATGTAGCACCGGCAATGTTTGCCATTTCAAAAAATAGTTTTCATAAGCCTGTGCTGTTACTGAACCTTAGTCGTTTGAAATTCTACATATCTTTTGTAGCACAGATCAAATGTCAGCTTATTTGTGATGTCATACTGGTGTCAGCATGAGAGGACAGACTGTGCATTTTGTTTATACCCCTATTGTAATATTCATACAGGTCAGAGACTTTTTTTTTTTTTTAAAGACCATAGGCCCAACATGGAATCACTTATGGTAAGCCCCATGTCACTAAACCAAGACCTAACTTAATTATAGTTTCAACTTTCCCAGAAATGGAATCTTAAGCCAGTCAATCAGGAATCACCTTATCAGCACTAGTTAGGTAATTCGCCTGATGGGCCCCTGACATCCCCTGAAGGAAAGCGACCTTGCAATGACCAACCTGCTTTTTGCCTAGTCAATGTCTCATTTATATTTGTCATTTCTTGTTCGGTTTCTATCTGTGGATTTTTCTCCTGGTTATGTGTGACATTCTTATGCTTCTTTGCATGCTTGATCATTTTCTTACTGGATTTCACACACTGAATTTGACATTGTTGAGCTCCTGATTTTGTTGTATTCCTTTAAAGAATGTTGTACTTTGTTCTGGCAAGCAGTTAAGTTATGCAGGTCAGTTTGAGCCTGTTAAGCATTGGTTGCTAGGGTGAGCTTAGAGCAGTGCTACTGCTAATTTAGCACAAGTATAAAGTTTGACCTTTCTGAGGTCCCTACTGAATGTTCTCCATATTATGAAGTTTCTCCACTCTGACTGTTGGACTGCAGGTATTCTTAGCCCCATTCTGGGAATGCTTCTTGCCTACTGTTTTCCTACTCCCAGGCTCGTGGAGTTGTATTCCACGGATGTGAAGATCAGTACTCTGACAAACACGCCAGAGGACTCCTTTGCAGATCTTTAAAGCTGTCTCTACAGTTTCCTCATCTCTGGCACTCTGCTCCATAAATTCTGGTTACCTTGCCTTCCCTGACCTCTAATCTCTGTCTGCTCAACTCTGCGAGGATACTAGGCCATGTGTAATCCCTTCCTAGCGCCACCTAGAAACTGCCACCTAGCGGAAAGCCAAGAAAATCATAGGGCTCATCTTGTTTGCTTCTTTCTTCTCAGGGATAACCCGCCAGTGCTGCCTGCTGCCCAATGTCTGAAAAGTGCTGTTGCATATATTTTGTCTAGTTTTTTAGTTATTTATAGTGGAAGGGTGATTCTCATAGCCCTTCCATGATATTTTTGTTTTCTATTCACCGCATTTAAAAACCATTTTATTATTTTCTCCTTTTGGGGCAATGAAATTTTTTTTGTTTCATAATTTTATTATATGGGTTCAGAAAATGTCCTATTCTTCTAGTGGTTACCCTTGAACGTAGGGTTCTTTCAGTGAGGATCTGTGAATCAGGGCTACCACATACACTGCACAGGATGTGCGCTGAGCAACTCGAGGAAAAACTATTCATGTGTACTTAGTTGGGCAACATTACCGCTGGTATACCTTAGGATCTTTATATATCAGATCACGCTTTTATTTTTTCTTACTGTTGAATAATAGTTTGGATGTAGAATGTTATGTTCTAGGTTATCCCTTTAGATATTTAAAGATCTCACTCACTCCATTTTAAAAATAGTCACCTATGTGATTTTTGGGATGTCTGATGTAAATATGATTCTCTTTCCATTCTAGATAGAATCTGGTGGCTTTTTCTGTTTGAGGACCCATGGTGTTCTGAAGTTCTGAGAAAATGTTTTTGCCATTATTACTTTAGTTTTTGCCTGTCCTACAAGCTCTCTAGTCTCTCCTTTTGAAAGTACTACTAAACAAATGTTGGTATATCTGTATCTGTTCTGGTCACTCAGAATTTTTTTCATTAAAAAAACACATTTTTGTGTGTGTGTGTGTTTTGCTGCATGCTAGAATTCTTCAGCTACATTTTCTAATTCTGTAGTTCTTTAACTCTGTCCTGTTGGTAATTATCCCATCTACAGATTTTTTTTGAAAGCATTTTTATTTTCAAATAATTTTAGGCTTATAAAAATGTTATAAAAATAGCGTTTCCATAAACTTTCACCCAGCTTCCCTTAATGTTAACATCTTACATAATCAGAGCACAGTTATCAAAACTAATACTGGTACAGCAATAATTTTACCAGTTTTTCCACTAACGTGCTTTTCTGTGTTATGTTCCAGGATCCAATAAGGATCTCACACTGGATTTAGTTGTCATGTCTTTTTAGTCTCCTCCAAACTGTGACAGTTGTTTAGTCCTTCCTTATCTTTCATGACCTTGGCACTTTTAAAAACAGCTTTGTTGAGCTTTAATTGCCATACAATAAATTGCACATATTTAAAATGGATAAGTTGATACATTTTGGCACATGTATACACCCAGGAAATCATTACCACAGTTTAAATAATGAACATATCCATTACTTCTAAAGTCCAAAATCTCCACATGCGCCGTTAGAATCCTTCCCTATTGTCCCTACCTATTCAACAACTACTGATCTGCTTTCTGTCACTTTAAATTAGTTTTAATTTTCTAGAAATTTACATAAATGGAATAATAGGGTATGTACTCTTTTTTTTTTCTGGTCTAGCTTCTTTCTCTTAGCATGAATATTTTGAAGTCGATCAATGTTGTAGTGTGTATCAGTAATTCACTCCTTTTACTTGCTGGAGTATTCCATCATACTGATACACCATAGTTATATACTCAGCTGTTGATGGACATTTGAGGTTGTTCCCTGGTTTTGGTTATTAAAAATGAAGTTTCTATGAACATTCCTGTACAAGTTTTTGTATGGATATATGCTTTCATCTCTGTTGACTAAATAGATAGGAATGGAATGTCTTGATCATATGATAGATGTGTTTAACTATTTAAGAAAACTGCCAAATTGTTTTCAAGATGGTTGTACCATTTTAGATTCCATACAGCAGTTTATGAGATTTCCCCTTTTCTCACAACTTCTCCTAATTGGTATGATCAGTCTTTTAAATCTTAGCCCTTATAATAGATGCATAATGATATAGTACTGTAGTTTTAATTCACATTTCCCCAGTAACTAATGAGCACCTTTTAATGTGTTTACTTGCCATCTGCATATCTTCTTTGGTGAAGTGTCTGTTCAAATATTTTGCCCATTTTGTTGTTGTTGTTGTGTGTGTTTTCTTATTATTGAGTGTTGAGTGTTCCTTAGTTATTCTGGATTCACGCCCTTCCTTATTATATGTTTTGTAAATAGTTTATCCCAGTCTCTGGCTTGTTTTTTCATTCTCTTAACAGTGTCCTTCAAAGAGCAGACATTTTAAATTGTAATGAAATCCAACTTATCAATTTATTCTTTAATGGATCACGCTTTTGATGTCTTATATAAAAAAACTTTACCTAGCCTAAAGTCTTGTAGAATTTCTCCTATGATTTTTTTCAAGAAGTTTTATAATTTTAGGTTTTATCTTTAGATTTATGATCCATTTTAACTTAATTTTTTTTATATAGTGCAAAGTATAAATCAAAGTTCATTTTTTTCATTCAGATGTCCAATTTTTCCACCATCATTTGTCAAAAAGATTATCTTTTCTCCACTCCGTGGCCTTTCTATCTTTGTTGAAAATCAGTTGTCCTTATATTCGTACACGGGGACATTTATAGTTTTTAATTTTAGTAATTACATATTTAATTTCCAAGATTGCTAATTTTTCATATCTGCCTCATGTATGTGCACATTACTTTTTCAAGTATTTCTACCATTTTCATAAAAATTATACATTTATGTAGTTAACAGAATTAAATAATTCTATATTGTTACAGGAAAACAATAGCAGATCCTGCATCCAGTTGCACATTCCTCCACCCAAAGGAAACTAATTTCTTCTAGCTACTTGTTTTGTTATTTCATTTTTATGTGTCTAATAACATGCTGTATTGCTACCTCTTGACCCCAGTTGTAGGCATAATCTATTCACTTTCCTTGATGGAGAATGAGGATTTTACTATCTTTTCTCCCCCTTGTGTCAAGTATATACACATACTTTCTAGCCTCAACACAGTTTCTCTGAAGTTTTATAGTTATTTTCTTCAGAGCAATATTTATTGCTTTGGTCATTATGAATTTATAGAGGCTGTGAAGTAACCTATGACAACTACTTGTGTTTTGTGCACTCTGAAGTTTAATAATTTTTTTTTGGTGGGATGAGGGTAATTTGCTTAGTTTTCTACCCTGTTTCCCTGAAAATAAGACCTAGCAGACAATCAGCTCTAATGCATCTTTTGGAGCAAAAATTATCGTAAAACCCAGTATTATATTATATTATATTACATTACATTACATTATATCACATCACATCACATCACATCACATCACATCACATCACATCACATCACATCACATCACATCACATCACATCACATCACATCACATCACATCACATCACATCACATCACATCAATGATCGGGTCTTATATAAGACCCGGTCTTATAGTAAAATAAGACCGGGTCTTATATTAATTTTTGCTCCAAAGACTCATTAGAGCTGATTGTCCGGCTAGGTCTTATTTTCTAGGAAACATGGTAGGTATATTTCCAGCTCCAAACACTGCCAATTGAACATCGCCTGATGTTCAGACATAACAATTTCACCTTTTGGAAGAAATTTCTCTCAAGCCTTTTACAGGTTCTAATATGGACAGGTTGCCCTCTCTTACTTCTGAAGAGAGGTCATTCTAGGATCCTGGCACCATCAATTTAAAATTCTTTTAGGCTCTGAATTTCTTGTTTCTGGAAGCCTATGGATTCCTTTTTTTTTTTCTTTTTTCTTTCTTTCTTTTAAAAAAAAACTTTCATTGGGGAATATTGGAGAACAGTGTGTTTTTCCAGGACCCATCAGCTCCAAGTCAAGATGTTGTCCTTCAATCTAGTTATGGAGGGCGCAGCTCAGCTCCAGGTCCAGATGCCATTTTCAGTCTCAGTTACAGGGGGCACAGCCCACCATCCCGTGTGGGAATTGAACCCGCAACCTTGTTGTTGAGAGCTAGCTCTCTAACCAACTGAGCCATCCATCCGCCCCTCCTTTCTTCTTTCACTCCTTCAGTTTGGTAGAAAATAGCCTCTAATAACTTCCTGAGAAAGGATCTGTGGGAAATACATTTATGAGATCCTGCATGTCTAGAATATTCTTTCGTCTACCCTCACACGTTATTGATAGTTTCGTTGGATATATATTTCTAGGTTGTAAACCCTTGTCTTAATAATTTTGAAAACTGTTTATTGATTGTCCTCTAGATTCCAGTGTTGCTTATAAACACTTGGAAGGCATTCTGATTTCTGAATTTTTATATTTGACCTGTTTTTTCCTCTTTGCAGTCTGTCAATCAACCTTTCTTTGTTTAGCACCATTCCCCTGCTTCTGTTTTCAGTGATAACTTCTGCATTAATCCATGAACTTTTTGGAGATTCTGTGGGATAATTAGATTGGTATTGGCTTTCTCTACTGGTAGCTTACGATATAGTCTTCCAAGGACAATTATTTTCCTCTTGTCCAGTGGCTTTCTAGCTTCACTAATTTTGTAGTCTCATCTCCTATTCTCCTCGTTTTGGTGGATGTTTGCCTTAAAAAGCTGTTCCTTTAATTAAGTTTCAAAATGAAACAAAGAAGATATGCATGCTCAATTTGCCATGTTTACCCAGCAGTATCCTGTTTTAATTTTTTTAAATTGATGTATAACACATATACAGTAAAAGGTGTAAAACACACTAATTTTAAGTTTACAGCTTGATATATTTTTACATAAATTTATCTATTTATCTATCTGTCTAATCATTAGATAAATCAAGATAGGAAACAATTCTAGCATCCCGTGAAGTATTTTTGTGTTTCTTCCCTGTCAGTATCAATTCCCTATAGTAACCTCTTTTCTGACTTCTGTCATTTTCAAATAATTTTGCTTGTTATCTCAATTAACAGGAAGGTAATTATTACATACTCTTTGGTTTCTGGCTCATTTCACTCAGCATAGGGTCGAGAGATTCAACCATGTTGTTGCCTGTGTCGATAATGCCGGGGTGTGCTAACGCTTGTTCACAGTAGCTTGTGATCTGAGCGCCTCTCTTTCCAGCTCTGTTTTCTATGACCTCATGTTGATAGCTTGAAATAGGCCATGTTGGGAGTATTTACACCACAACAATCAGAAAACACTACCAATCAGGACTTTTTTTCCTCTCTGGAGAGCCAGTTGTTAATTGTTTACAAACACATCACTGCGGTAATGCTTTTCCTTGTACTGCTGTGGAGCGTTCCACTGTAGGACTGCAAGTCACTTATTCACAATCAAGTTAATGGATATTTTGGTTATTTCTAGTTTCTGCCTATTATGACTAGAGCTGCTATGAACATTCTTGTTCATGTCCTTTTAATAACATATATATTTATTTCTTTGGGGTATATACCTTGAAGTATAATTACTGGGACATGGGGTGGGTAAATATTTAACTTTAGGAGATAGTGCCAAACAGTTTTCCAAAAGAGGTTGTACCAATTGATACTCCACCAGAAATCCAATTGCTTCATGTTATTAACCCTTGGTTTTTCAGTGCTTTTCAATTTTGCTGGAGGTGTGATGGGTCTTTGTGGTTTAAATTTGCTTTCCCTGATGAGTAATGAATTGGAGTCCCTTTTCATATATACATTAGCCATTTGTATATCTTCTTTTATAACACATCTGGTCATTTCTTGTGCCCAATTTTAAATTGTGTTTTAAAAATATATTCTGTATATAAATCTTTTGTTGGATTTTTGTGTTGTAGATCTCTTCTTCCACCCCGTGACCTGTCTTTTCACTCTCTTAATGGTATCTTTTGATGAACATAAATTCTTAAGATTAATTGCATCCAATTGAACATTTTTTTCTTTTATGGTTAGTGCCTTTTGCTTATTGCTTAAGAAATCTTTGCCTGAACCCAGGTCATGAAGATACTCTCCTATATTTTCTTCAAACTTTCTTCAAAAGTTTTTTTATGCTTTTACCTTCTATAGTTATGTCTATGAGGAACTCAAATTAATTTTTGCTTATGGTATGAAGTAGGCATAAAGGTTCACTTTTTTTCCCATTTAACTATCTAATTGCTCCCAAATCATATGCTAAGATGATTATCTTTTCCCTACAGACTTTAAGTGACTTTTTTTTTTTTTTTTTTTTTTTTGGGTAAATCTGATTTTGTGTGGGTGGGCTTAAATATAATTCTTTTTTCTGTTCCATGGGTCCAATATCACACTATCTTAATTCCTGTAGTTTTATATTAGATCATGCAACATGATAGTATTATTCCTCCATATTAGCTCTACTTCAAGATTGTCTTTCTAGGTCCTTTAAATTTCCGTATAAATTTTAGATTCATTTGTCAATTTCAAAAAAGTCCCTGCAGGGATTTGATTTTAAATTTCATTGATTGCATAGATAAATTTGGGAAGAATTGAAATCATCATAATTTTGAGTTCTTCCAATCTATTAACATGTTGCATCTCTATTTAGTTTAGATACTCTAATTTTTCTTTAATATTTTGTAGTTTTCAGTGCAATATTCATAACCTTTTGTTAGATTCATTTCTAGTTATTTGATTTTTTAAAATAAAATTGTATGCGGTATTTTAAAAATTTTTATTTTCCAGTTGTTTTTGTTAGGTAATAGAAATACAATTAATTTTTGTATATTGATTTTGTTTTCAATGACACTCTAAATTCACTTATTAATTCTAACAGTTTGAAAGTTATTTTGGATTTTCTGTATATATATATATATACAGTTACATATTTCTGTATATATATAAAGTTATTCAGTTATACAACACACACACACACACACACACACACACACACACACACATTCGTGTCTTATGCAAATGAAGACAGAGTTTTTCTTCCTTTCCAATTTTTGTACCTTTTCTTTCCTTTTCTATTGCACCAACTGGAGCCTCCAGATCAATGTTGAAAATATGTGATGATGGTTCACATTCCTGTCCTTATGACATTACTGGTTGTCATCACTGAGGGGGTGGTGCTTAGTAAGTGGTACTTAGTAACTGGTACTTAGTAAGTAGAGGCCAGAGATGCTCCTAAACCTCCTACAATGCACAGGCCGTACTTCTACAAAAAAGGATTATCCAGCCCCAGTGTCAACAATGCTGAGTTGAGAAACCCTTGTGTAAAGGAAAGTAGACTGACATCTCATAAACCTTAGAGCATGGCTGCTGATATTTATAACCTCAACCCCAAATCGTTAGGAAAACATTAGTTTATGATCAGTGTACTCTAAAATTTTAGGAATTCTAGAAAGATTTATGCAAAAATCATTAAGATTTGCAATGATTTGGGACTTAAAGACATGGTTCAGTTGTCTAAAAAATACATTTATTTGGAAGGCCTCATTTCCAAATTGTGCCAAATGTAAGAAGTATCACAGAAGGAAAGACTTCTTTACAATTTTTATATTGTTCAATGATAATTTAAAAAATATTTCTGGCTTTGATATTTGCACAAAGAGACTGTTTTTTTGTTTTGTTTTGTTTTAAAAAAAGTTCTAAAACAAACTGCGGTTTGTACTTCAGGGCCTCAGTGAACATTCTTCCTCCCTATAGAGATTTTTTTACACAATAGTGGGCCCGGACTCAGCAGCATCTGGCTATCAGCTGGGAGCTCATTCAGAAGGGGCTTCTCCTGTAGACCAATCATCCCTTTCACTTTCAGGGCTGGGGAATGGAAGAGCCAACTAAATTTGGAGTAATTGCAGCATATTTCTGGAATTCATCTGCATGTGGTAGAGTAGGGGAGAGAAGGTGGCATGGAAGGCAGTTATGCAGAAGTTCAGGAAAGGATAAAATGTGCTGGAAATAAAACAAATAAGCAACAACATCTGGAAACTGATTGAAAAAAGGCAACCACTGAAAGCGCATCTGGGGAAGAGAAAACAGGACCCAGATTGCCATAGATCTGTAAGGATCAGGAGCCTAGAGAAAGTTCTATTAAAAAAAAAAAAAAAAGACCATGTGGCCTGGTGACATGCGCCAGGAAGCAAACAAATATGGCTTGGCTTCCTGACCAAGAAATCTCTATCTGTATTTCAGCATGCTTTTTGAGCTGTAAAATATGTGCAGGAAGGAAGCCCAGAAGAGCCAGAGATTCCAGTGGTAAGGAAAGATAGCACTGCTTCGGCAAAATTCAAAAAGGTTCTGAGCTGAATGTAAATGGTTTCTGTAACTGACAGGTTATTTTTTAGGGAGAAATAAGCAGACTTTATCGTCCCTTTGATCACTGTATTCATTTCTTTACATTCCACCCATCTCCTCAATGAAATATTTTCTTGAGTCCTGGATCACAATATCACCAAGCTGCTTGGATGACACAGGCTTGTAACGTGGCATAAGTGTATTTCTCAGTATGTTTATAACTGAATAATAGCCACGTTGACACCACTGGTCATAAGTCATGCTATCACAACCATGCAGGGCCAATCATAATTCTCTCCATCCATCTACAGGATGAACAGAGTCAAGCATTAGTCACTGGCCCATTTAAGTCATGGAGGAATGAATGTAGAATGCAATCTTAAGATACAAAATGAGTCTGTCTTATCAAATCTCCACGGGTGATGCAGTGGAGATGGCCAGAGCCGCTGGCTGGTGTTTCTTGTGGAGACTCAAAGCTAGGACAGAAGAGCTGTCACTGTTAGGACTGTGAAAGGACTGTTTGTCAAGAACCTGGTCGTGTTCCTCAGGAAGCTCACAGATGTCTTCCTCTTATAGTATTTTCATTGTTTGTTTTTGCTATCTCTTTCCTTTAGTTCTTTTGGGAGAGGAACCTTGGCCCACTCTATAATGCTGAGCCTTGAGGTTTAAAGAAAGGACACTACAGCAGGTCCTCGAATAATGTCATTTCACTCAACGTCTTTTTATCATAAGGTTGATGAGATACCTAGGAACTTAACTCTTGTTCATATCAATTAGCCTGTGGTAAAACTGGTTTCATTATACATTGTTTTGCTTAAAGTCACACAACCAATCAACAAAATTAAGTGAGGACTTAACTATATTTTATAGTCCATATTATACTAGTCTGTGGAGAGGAGGATGGCAGGGAAACCTTCTATCTGTAAGGCATTTTGGCTATAAAAACAAAAATGACACAATACACAGACACCACTGTTATGGGTTGAATCCCTCCTACCCTCAAATTCATATATTGAAGTCCTAACCCCCAGTATCTCAGAATGTGACTGTATTTGGAGATAGGCCCTTTATAGAAGTAACTAAGTTAAAATGAGGCTGTTGAAGTAGTCCCTAATACGACATGACCGGTGTCTTACAAGAAGGTAAGATTAGGACACATACACACAGGAGGAAGAGCATGTAAGACACAGGGAGAAGATGGCCGTCTGCAAGCCCTGGAGAGAGGCCTTAGAAGGAACCAATCCTGCCGACACCTTGATCTTGGACTTCTAGCATCCAGAACTGTGAGATAATAAATTTCTGTTCTTTAAGCCACCCAATTTATAATACTTTGTTATGGTAGCCCTAACAAACTAATACACACATATATATCTTAATGTATATTTCTAGATAAATATATGTATTTCTCCAAGTTTAAGTGAAGTATTAGACAAATACTGAGTATTGTAAAGAAAACCAAGAGAGCATACCAAGTAACCCCCACAAATTTTCTTCACTAAAACTGGACAGACAACTGTGTGAATTCACCTACCGTGATACCCATGTTCTCTTAATTTGAGTTCCCATAGAAAATCCGCACACAGGGATTAGAATGTATGTAGGTTATTTGGGAAGTGACTTGAGGAAATCATGGTAGGGGAGTAGAGAAGTGAAACAAAATTTGGGTTAGAAAGCAGGCTACCATTGTAGGCACCAGAAAACTTAGGGAGAGGGCATAGAACATGCCTCAGAGTTGTCACTGTGAGGCAGGTTGAGTATTTACCCACCAAATCCATTCATTATGGGTTGAAAGCTGTACCTGTGAGGAGAAAATGAGTGGGCAGAAAGAGGGAGGGGCTAGAAGTAAGAAAAAGGATGTTCGAGGTTCCTTTGACTTCCGAAGGCCAGTGCAGGGTATCTGGATTTACCATCCCACTAAGATGGCACCCAGTGGGGCAGATGTAATCTCCCACAGGAAATCAGTATTGTTAGGAAGGAGGCTGCTGGGCTCACCACTTTAATTTTTTTCCCCGCACACCCTGAAATGGGAGAATGCAAAGTTTGCATTAGATCAGTGCTTCTCAAATTTTAATGTGCCTGCGAGTCACCTGGGGACCTTATTAAAATATAGATTCTGATTTGGTAGACCTGGGGCAAGCCTGAGATTTTCCACTGAGCAAACTCCTAGGTGGTGCCTTTGCTGTGAACCTATGAACTATACTGTGAGAACAAGGCATTATAAAATTGTGTGTGTGAGCAATGGTTTGATGCTTAGGGTCATCTTTTTATTTTTTATTGTTAAAAGGTAATTTAAATTTTCTTTTTTTGAGATATAATTCATATATTACGGAACTCACCTGCTTAAAGCATACAGTTCAGTGGCTTACATATTCACAAGGTGGGGCAAACATCACTACTATCTCATTTCAGCACATTTTCATTCCCCAAAGAATCCCCGTATCCGTTAGTAGTCATTCACCATTTCTTCCTTTTCTCAGCACCTTGTATCCACCAAACTACCCTCTGTCTCCATGGAATTGCCTACTCTGGACATTTCATATAAATGATATTATGCAGTGTGTTACCTTTTCCTTGACTGGCTGATTTAACTTAGCATAATGTTTTCAAGCTTCATCCATTCAGTGCCACCTTGAGATTTTATACCTTTTAATGACTGAATAATATTCCATTTTAAACACAATGTCACATTTTCTTTATTCTCTCATCAGCCAAATGACATTTTGGGTTGTTTCCAGGATTTTTTTGGCTATTATTTTTAATAGCGGTGCTATGAACATTTATGTACATGTTTTTGTATAAATGTATTTCAAATCTCTTGGGTATGTATCGAAGAGCAGAATTGCTGGATCATATGTTAGCTATGTTTAACTTTTTGAGGAAGTGCCAAACTGTTTTTCACAGAGGCTAGCTACATTTTACACAACCACCAGCAATATACTCATATGAGGGTTTTAATACACCAAATGCTCATCAACACTTGTTATTATCAGTCTTTTTAATTATAGTCATCCTAGTGGGTGTAAAGTGCTATCTTATTGTGGTTTTTATTTGCATTTCTCTAATAATTAATGATGTTGAGCATCTTTTCATGTACTTATTGCCCATTGGCATATTTTCTTTGGAGAACTATTCAAATCCTTTGACTGTTGTTAAATGGGGTTATTTGTCTGTATCGTTTAGTTATAGGAGTTCTTTAAGTATTTTCGATATCATTGGTTGAAAAGACTTTTCTTTTCCCATTGAATGGTCTCTGCAACCTTGTCTAAATCAATTGACTATAGATGTGTGGGCTTGTTTCTGGACTCTCAATTTTGTACCATGAATCTGTATGACTATCTTTACACTAGAACCGCACAGTCTTGATTGCTGTAGCTTTTTGTAAATTTCAAATTAGAAAGTGTGAGTCCTCTGACTTTGTCCTTTTACAATATTATTTTGGCTATTTTGAGTCCTTTGCATTTCCATTTGAACTTTAGGCTTAGTTTGTTTTAATTTTGTCAAAGAAAACTTCCTTTGGGTTTATTTTGCTCCTTTTAAGATGAAAGGGGTATTGATATTTGAAATCTTTCTTCTTTCTTACTATAGGCATTTACAGCTATAAATTTCCCTCTAAGCACTGCTTTAACTACCTCCATAAGTTTTGGTATGTTGTGTTTTAGGTTCATTCATTTCAAAGTGTTTTCTAATTTTCCTGTAATTTCCTCCTTGAAACATTGTTTTTTAAAGAATGTGTTGTTTGATTTTCACATGTTTGTGAATTTTTCAAATTTGTTTCTGTTATTGATTTCTAAGTTCATTCTATTGTGGTTAGAGAACATACTTTGTATGATTTCAGGCCTTTTTAAATGTGTTGATAATTGTTTTATGTGCTAACATATGATCTAAACTGGAGTATGTCTCATGTATAATTGAAAGAATGTATATTCTACTATTGTTTTGGGTAGTTGTTCTAGAGATCTCTGCTAGACGTAGTTTGCATACAGAGCTATTTAGGTCTTCTATTTAATTGTTAATCTTTTGTCTAGTTGTTCTATATATTATTGAAAGTGGAGTATTGAAGTTCCCAACTATTATTTTTGAATTGGCTATTTCTCCCTCCAGTCCAGTCAGTTATTGCTTCATGTATTCTGGTGCTCTGCTGTTACGTGCAGTTGTCTTTTAAGTCAGATAAGGAGGAAAAATGAGTTATGAACAAAATTTCATTTATGCTTTTATTTTTACCCATGTAGTTACCTTTACTGGTGCTCATTTTTTTTCACCTACGTTTGAGTTACTGTGTCCTTTAATTTCACCCTGAAGGACTCTATTTAGTATTTCAAGTCTATTTATTGGTTTCACATTTATTTCTCTCAGATGACAGTGTAACCATATATGTGGCTACGAAAATCATTAGAAATGACTGATAAAATGATAAAACAATAATTACCTCTTGTTAGAAAAAAAATATTTCACATTCTTTGGAAATAGTATAGTTCTTTTATTTTGAACCAGTTTTCAAGGTTCTCTTGTTTTTAAAACACACACACACAAAAAAAAAATTCTTTTCTGTAAAAGTGATGGAAAAACCCTTCCTGAATGTAGCAATACAAATAATTAAATTACGGAAAACACTTCAGTCTTAAATTATGAAATAAATTCTTTGTGAAATCAAATCTGGGTCTGTAAATAATGGTGTTTGTTTTAAAAAACTAAACAAATAATGGAAAGTTTGAATAAAAGCACAGAACATAATTCTTGAATATTGAAGGGTAGGATTTTCTTTCATAACTCTTTTCAAAGTGTTTTATACATATTAATTTAAACCTCACAAGTGTTCATTGGTAGATTATTTATCCACAGTGTTTGCTAACAGATCATTTACCCCAGAGATGGGAGATGGAATTGAGGATATAACTAATGGAGTCTGGAATCATAATTTTCTTACCAGAAGCAAATGTTTCCCTCTGAATAGTCGTGGACTTTTAGAAAAACTAGTAGGCATTTGCTTAATAACTTTTGCATTTAATCATAGACAAACAGGAATTTAAAATAGGCTTTGGCATATGGCAAATGTGTTAAGTGGCCTTTCATCATAGAAGCATGCTCGTTTGCAGCGTACAGTAATCCCACTCTATTTCTGATCATGTCCATCACAGACTCTCATGTTTCCTCGGCCATGTTGGCAAGGAGGCAAGTTCACTCCTTCAGGTCACTGAGAAACTGATTGCTGCCATAACACATCTGTTGATAACACTGGGGCCAAGCATGCATTATAGGTCGTACTCAAGAATAGTTCTTTGCTCAAAGCCTGTCTGGAGCCTTCCTTTTCAGCCTGACTAGTCCGGAAGTTTTCTCAGAAACTTAGTCGCTTTCTGTGAGGTCCGGCCGCTAATGATCTACCTTACTGTTCAGGTAGGATATTTTCCCTTTGCCAACTGAAGAAACCCCTTCTAAAAAGCGTCTTCCTGTTGAGCTTTTGGAGGATTCGGTACCCACCACCAGTGAAAGCTAGAATGGATTTGGTTTATTTCTTCACTCTGTGGAATCCATTTTAAAAAGTGTCAACCAAAACAGATTCACAGAATGATTGCCATCAACTATTTGTGAATTCCACCCATTGTTCTGAGGGCTTGCACTGAAGTCTTTCCCATCTTGTATGTGATGATGCATTTGAACAGGGAAGAGTAAAATTACTCGCTTCAGTGAATCTTGACACTTTATGTAAATCAGCCAACCCAATATGATTTGTGAAGGGGAATCTTGCTGATAGAGAAGCTATTTTTTTCAATGCCTCTCCATCCGGCAGGTTACCTGAGGTCTAGTTTATTTACTTCTTCCACGAGGTGGCAGGACTTTTAAGCAATATTGTAAATGTGTCCCAGAAAGTTCTCTTGTTCTAACAGAGAACTTAGAATTGCCAACATTTGATGCAGGTCAAGGAGTTTAACTGGATTAAACTCTGGGTTTCTATGATGACCTTGCTCTACATTCCTCCCTGTAATGCAGTTTATTTTTCCAGGCAAACATGCATTAAGAATGTGTTTTTGCTTTTGTCATCATGTCTCAATTGCAGAAATGATTTAAATCACAGATCTTTGAAACATCTGTGGTTTCTTGTTCTCAGGAGGAAAAGGGAGTGCATTTTGGACTTTGAACCGACAGGGGATAAAATCTTGCATTTCCATCTAAAATGGCAAGGGAGAAGGATGGAATGTTGGTGCTGGTGGAAGAAGGTTGTAGTGTTTGGGCCTGAATAGAATGAAAATACCTAAAAACAAATCAAAGGAATGATAAGAGGTTGTGGCAAATACTACAAATGTAAGAGAAAGTGAATTGCTTCTATGCATTAGGATCTTGTGGGTTGTTGGGTTCAAATTAAGTTTTACTTAAATATCATCACCGAATAATGGCCATTTTGGCCCATGATTCGATGTGAGAGGCATTTGGGGTGATCCTGGCTAATTGAGAAATTAGCCGGGATACTTTAGAAATCTTGTCATCAAATACAAGTGGAAAATATTTTCCCAGCTATCTGAAAATAAAGCAGTGAAAAATGAAAAGGTCAAATTGCCATAAACCCTTTGGCTTTTGTTATGGGCAGTTGTGAATAGCATCACTCACTCTCAGATAACTAGAGCTTGAATTACATGAAATAAGCCTTTGGAATTAAGTTGATGGGTGGTCTTTACTTCAGTTTGTTACTCTGGCACTTGGGTACCAATACTTAATATTCATGATTAAATCCAAGGAGGAAAATGCTTGAAATTACAACCTCTTTTTGTGTTTGGAGAAGAATCTAGTTTCAGTCAAACTTTTCATTTAACCAACATGTTGTAACCTTCCTTAATGGAGAAGGGGTAGAGTTCCAACTACTATTAAATGTTTACTTTTGGTTCACTTGCTGTAGAATGTGACAGGTTTGCAGATGTGTTTCCAATACAAAGACAAGGAACCGTTTTCTCTTTTTCTCTCTCCTGCAACACAAAACCTCACAAAAATCTATATAATGCAGATACAGCTGTTGGGAAAGTTCAGGCACAGAAACTCCCCAAACATGTAATCTATTGTCTCCTCCGCACTCCTGTGAATGTCTGGCTTTCACAGACAGGTGCCCTTATTTATAAACACCTCCCATGAAGACAGCCAAAGATGTGAGGTGTGCCTGTCAGGGTGAGTGATGGGTGCAGTATGAATGAGTTAATGGGGGGGATGGTGTTGAGGTGTAACCCGAGCTCTTCTAATCCCTTGGAGCAGGACACCTGGAAGCTCCTCCTGCTGGGTCCCCCCCTACCAGCCCCTGGTTTTGTCAGATATGCGAAGGTGGAAAAAAGTAAATAGTGTGTGTCTATGGAGGGAAGCTGGGATGAGAAGAGATTTGGGGAGTTTAATCCCAGCCAGTGAACTTCAAAAAGCCTCCCATCACTGAAAACAAAGCTACCAAGAGGTGGTTCTTTGATTTCACTTTGGTGGTCCTTGCACTGTACAAGGCAGGCCTTTGACCCATTGCCCCTGCCTCCTGACTCTTTGCCTCTTGAAACTCTCTGGGTTGAAGTCAGAGTGAGGTAGGGAAATATTTGAAAGTAACTACCAGTGTGACGTCTACTCAGCCTGTTATGTGACTTTTGAAGCATTGGTTGGACCTTCCACAAGGGGGATCATACATTGGTTTTTGTACTTGCAAAATAAGAATCTTCTCTTCTCCTTTATCTTGAATTTATGTTAGTGCTCACCAAATCCAGTAGTTTGAGGCTGACAGCATCAATAGTGTTATAATTACATGCCTCTTTATGCAGTTTATCTTGAGAAAGGAGACTTTACTTAGTTATCATTAATAAGCTAATCTTTTCTAAGAGGCAAAGCACTGTATAAACAAGCTCATATGTTGTAGAGGAAAGGCTTAGGAATTAGGCACATTTGGTTTAAATTTCTGTTCTAGCATTTACTATAAGTGATTTTGGATAAATGATTATACTTCTTTGTGCCTTAGTTTTCTACCTCTGTAAGGTGGGGATATTAATATCTCTCGTAAGTGCTGTGATTAGATGAATCAATGGATGTTAAACGTGAAGCATTTATTCTGATGCAGAGTGTAGGCTCAGCACATGCTAGCTTCTTCCTTCAGCAATTTGTGGTGGAACCTGTTTTAAAACAAGGATCACCCACGGAGCAATGCCTCTAAAATATTATCTTCTTGGTTGATTTTTAATCACCGTGGAAAAAGTTTCCCTGGATGCGTTTGTTTTCTGCTGTTTTCACTCTCTCTTGGAAGAAACTCTGGTTCCACAAAGCAGCAAAGACAATATTTGGTGGATGGGAAATAAACAGAAACATGAGTAGTGTACTGATCAGGAAGATTTTTGTTTCTGGTCATAGAATTTTTGTTTTCCCTCATTAATACCCATCTCTAGATAGAAGCATGTGCCTTTCTCCACCCACGTGACAGCCATTTTTGAATATATTGATGTACTCTTGCCTGTTTAATAGAAGTCTAATTTCAGGAATAATAAAATAAGAATATTAGATCTCCAAGAAATGATCTTTATTATGAAAATAGGACATTGGAGGACCCAGAAGGAGTTTGAGAACCTAGAGATGCCACACACTGGGTTCACAGTGGAGCAGGGATTAAAATCCAGATTATTTGATTTTTAATCCAAAGCCCTATATTTTGGAAAGGGTATTTCATCATAAGCATTTGGCTGGTTTTTCTCTCAGTTGCTGCTCTTGGTTGACTGGAAAGATGAAAGCCAACATTAAGAACATAGGCTTTTTTACTGGTCTTCCAATGATCCTTGACTGATTTGAAAGAAAAAAGAAACAAGAATGGACTCTCTAGACTGGAATTCCCGCAGTGGTTTCTATTTGGGACAAATATTGGAATATTGAATCTTGAGTTTGTTATTTATTCTATCAATAATGATAAGCACAGACTCACTGATTTGAAGAACAATTGGTTAATATAATTTATGGGAAATCAGAAGGTATATTTCTTTCTTTTTTTGTAAATTTTTTATTGGGGAATATTGGGGAACAGTGTGTTTCTCCAGGGCCCATAAACTCTAAGTTGTTGTCCTTCAATCTAGTTGTGGAGGGTGCAGCTCAGCTCTAAGTCCAATCGCCGTTTTCAATCTTTAGTTGCAGGGGGCACAGCCCACCATCCCATGTGGGAATCGAGCTGGCAGCCTTGTTGTTGAGAGCTCGCGCTCTAACCAACTGAGCCATCCTGCCACCCCTCCAGAAGCTCAACGGCAGCTCGTTGTCTTCAGTCTAGTTGTGGAGGGCGCAGCTCACTGGCCCGTGTGGATATCGAACAGGCAACCCTGTTGTTAAGAGTTCGCACTCTAACCAACTAAGCCATCCGGCCACCCGAGGGTATCTTTTATATGGGTTTGCTTTGATTATTGTATGAACTAAATCCTAGTGAGAGTTCTCAGGCTTTATAACTATTGAAAATGAACAACCAGTCTCTGGCCGAAATATCTCTAACCTGTGTTCCGCATCTTGTTCCAAGAGCAGTATACCCTGCCAAGCATACCGGATGGGACATCTGCAACAAGGACTGGAAAGGAGAATTTTGCCCTGAGTTTGAAGGTGTTATTTTTCCCATGGTTTGATTTGCCTGGCATTCTTTGCCTGGCATTTTTTCCTTTTCCTTTGCAAGGAAAGGGAGAAATGAGGAGCGTTAGTTGCTGACGAAGTCAACAGGGCGCTGAGGCTGGCGGGGTTTATTACTTTTGGCAGATGGATGGTGTGATGTGGTTTTATTTCCTATTTGCAGAGCCTTTCTAGAAACCTGGGCTCTGTTCTTTAGTGAGTCCTCCCTGTCAGCTTATATATATTTAAAGAGACAGAATGGAAGTCCAAAAGGAGGAAAGGAATTCTGAGAAGCAGATTCTTAAAGAGAACAGGGGACCCCACGGGAAAGCAATGGAATCAGAAGGGATAGAGTGGAAAAATGATCATCAGCATCTAAACGTTGCCTTCTTTCCAGTGTAGAATTTGCATGTGTTGTGTCTCTCTTAGAGCCCAATGTAGATAATAGTGATAACAACAGTTTCAATTACAAATCACATGTGTATGGTACGTCCCAGTTTATAAATGCCTTGTTTGCATGCATAATTTCATTTGGATAAAGAAGGTATGGAACACAAAGCGAACTTTTTGAGCATTCATATTAAAATCCTAGGGCTCTGGAATGACGGGCCAGATTGGCATAGAGGAGGTGGACCTGGTATCTGGGTACCTGGTTTTATGTCATCTCAGTCATTAAAGCCTTGAATAAGGCCTAAGCCCCACCCAGGCCTGTTTTTCTAACCTTGCATAAGATAACATTATATTAGATGATCTCTAGAATCCTCCTGGTGCTAATATTCTACTTCTATGATCCATTTCCCTGGATGGAGAGAAATGTTCATCTTAAACAAGGCACCCTTTGAATGGTGAAAGGCTCACTGCTCTTTGAGGAAGCCCCTTATTGCAGCAGCAGTTTTTGGGAGGTTCACAAAACCATTATCTTTTCAAGCATGCAGCTAGCTAAAAAAAATACTGCTTTCATCACCACCATTTCTATTTGGAGATGACAAATTCTCCCAACAAGATGTAAATGGGAACATGTATTGTACATATTGTGTAATTACCCCACAGTTAGTAACAAGTCTAACAAAAACAACAGTCACTTATTGGATGCCATAAGCTAAGTCTTCTTGAATGTAATTCTAAGCCAGGAATAGCTTCAATCTGCACACATGAATATTGTTATGTTACTTAAAGAGAAGTGTCTACATGACCAGGCAAATGCGGGAGAATGAAGAGTTGTGTGTACAGACAGAAAAGGAGAAAGCTAGCTGTGCTTCAGCAATGATGGGGGGGAGGGGGCGGAGAGGGAGAGAGAGAGAGAGAGAGAGTTTGTGTGGTGGCAATGATTGGAAGAACAAGTGTTACGAATTCAGAGAGTTAAAAAGTACAAAGGTTGAAATCTTCTTTAACTTGGGACATGATTCTTCTACGCACTTGTACCTTTTACACACATCTGAAAAGGAGATCTTAAAACCAATGAGAGCAAACTTAAAGTGGCATGAGAGAAAGAGGGAAAAATCCAGTGAGACTATTTCTTTAGTAGAATATCAGTTTCTGGGTTTTGGGTTTCTAGATATAGTTCTCCTGTACATATCATTGGGAGCTATATCTTTCCCCCATGCCTGCTATGTGCTGTGTTGTTGTTGTTGTTGTAGTAGCTTTTTATTCATTTAAAGGATTCTATCTCATAAGCAAACATTTTTAAGATAAACTTTTTATTTTGGAATAGTTTTAGGGTCAAAGTTGCCAAGATAGTACAGAGTGCCTCCATGTCCTCACCCTGTTTGCCATGGCACGTTAGACAAAACTAAGAAATTGACATTGGTATGTTGCTATTAACCAAACTCCAGAGTTTGTACAGATTTCACCTGTTTTTCCACATGCCCCTTTCCTGTTTCAGAGTACCGCATGGCATTCAGCCCGCTATGTTTTATCAGGCAAACAGAAGGATCTGGGGAAAGACCCACACATACTTTGAAGAGGTATTGCCTTTTATCCAAATTTTCCTCATTGTTCTAGAGGTAGGATTGCACAGTGATTAGCTAGAGTCTGCTTTTGTGACTGGGCCCTGACCGACCCCAGGATAGCTTTCACTCCTCCTTCTTGGTAGTGCCAATTGCAGGTCTCCATCAGGGAGGGCTCTGGTCAAGCTGTATGCAGTCTTACTTACAGATAACGGGAGTCATTTAGCATCAAAGCTGCGTCTGGGACGGAGGAGACGTGCTGCCCATTCAGAAAATGTAGTTTTTTCACAGGGGTTTGGTGGTATTGAGTAAAGAAGTCTTGGGGCCTTTATTTATGGCTAGCCCCCATAACAATACGCCCCATGAAGCAAGGGATTGTTTCTGTTCTGGTCACTACTGTCTTCCCAGGTCCACCTGGCGCCTGACCTAAAGTAGGCTCTCCATCAATATTTGTTGAATGAACAAATGCGTGAAAAGGTGAGAAGCTGCAGAGCCACAGGAACACCAGCAGAGACAGGGAACACTGTGGTTGGCAAAGGAAGGGCGTTTGGCCCTGTCGGTCCCCACCCAGGTGGCCTTGGCAGTGAGGAGGAAGGAATCCTCCCCAGTGGGGGGCAGTTTGGAGTTCTTCAGCTGTTCTTAGCTGGAAGGCTCACTTCACTACATCACACCTGGCTATATTTCAAAGATTAATGAACAGCGTCTTGTCAGGTTTAATATATTGCGCTTGGGGAGTTTACTTTGACGATGTAATCATAAATTCCCTGAGCTGCGAATTATACCTTAAGGACTTAAATGAAGTTCTAGTGAGAACCAAAGAAACAGGAATCACCGTAAAATGTAAAAAGTGCCAGTTTTGAGAGAAAACTGTAAATTTTCTAGGACATTAGGTTTCAAAAGAAGGATTACACACAGACTAAACAAAGTAGAAGTCATAAAAATTTAAAGACACCACAAAACATAACAAAAATAAGATCCTTTTTAGTTATGACAGAATTCTAAAAGGAAACTTACACCAAATTATGCCACCCAAGCAGAGCCATTAATTAACCTAATGAGAAAATATGTTCCATTTCCATGGCCAAAGCATGTCAGGAAGCCTTTGACATTTTAAAATAGGAAAGAAAAAAGGAAGAAAGGAAGAAAGGAAGAAAGAAAGTCAATTGCACCATTCTAAAACATTTTAAATATTGACTTATCAGTTCCAGAAATCTGAGATATTCTTGATAATATCCTCAATGACCCTTTGGGGAAATTTTTGCAATAATTGCGTAAATGAAATGTGGATTACAAAAGCAGTATTGGGAAAAAGAAGTCAGAGTCAAGGGGATAGTCAGGAAATTAAGGATCGGCATCTTCAGTGGAAGAGCCACTGACCTGTAGGCAGAACTTCACAAGATGGACTTGAGCAGAGTGGAGAGAGAAAGCAATGATCTGATCCCCTCAACCTTTTCCCCGCAAACCTACATTGACCTGAATAAAGACTCAAGCAAAGCATGGAGATGTAAAAATAAGTATCTGAAACAAAACAATAACAACGGAAGTTCCAAAAGCCAAGCCTCTTTGTGTGTCTCTAGAATCAATAGTGATTCTATTGCTTCCATGATTCACGTTGCTTATATTCCAACCAAAGTTGTCTCCTCTCTGCATTGCCATTCGGTCTCCCTTCCTCTTGAGCCCTTTTAATGCCCCAAATCTCTCTACCTGCTCTTAGCCTTGAGCTTCGTTATGAGTATAGAGTGATATGTGAGCAATTCACAGACACTCTTTTTTCCACCTGAGAATGGAGATAATATTATTTCCCATATATTTTGAGAGTTTTTTCAAGGATTAGTGAGGTCGTATGGGCAGAGTGCTTTGAGGTCTTCAGATGAAAAGGGCTATAGGAGTCTAACGTATTATTAGTCAGCATTATTCAAAGGCTGCTCAGGCTTGTACTAGCACAGTTATAGTTGAGAAGGTATTAGTCAGGGGTTTATGTATTTCTCCCCAAGATTACTCTTAAAACTGAAATTGCAAAGTGGTCCCAGTTGTGAAAGTTGAAACCAGAGTAGGTACGAAGCCTGAATCACAGGCGTCCCGGGTGGTGTTATGTGGCCTGGACAGGCTCCAGGTTCCACCTTCTCCGGTGACCTGTGGGGCAACCTGCCCTTTTGCACTTTCAGAGGTGATAGACAGTTAATAGGGTCCTGGCAGCCTTGGAAATTTTGCCTCCAGGTCTGAGGTCAGAGATGTTTTTTCAGCCTTTGCTGGGACGGGAGTCTCATTCTTCCTAGCCTGTCGATCTGCCAATCATGTTAGGAGGTCATCCATGTGGCCTGCTTTATGGGAGTAGAAGAAGTGACTCTTGAGACCACCATTTTCCATCTGAGATGACAATGAGCTGTCTGTCTACCCGCCCCCCTTCAGCCACTGGAAATGTTCACAGATGTGCCTGGACTCCAGCACTCCTGGATTCCTTGGCCTGGTGTCCATACCTGGGCATTGGGAGCCTGGGCTTCAGGGTTTGGGACTTGTCCCAAGGTCATATGATTCAACCCGAAGGTCTTTAAATGAGGGCTGAAGGGATTAATCTTTTAAATGCGAAAAAATGCTGATGATTTTTATGTGGAAGTTGCATCTTGGTGATGAGGATGAAACATTTTGAAATGAATTTAAACTCTAAACTCTAGATTTGTGTTAAATACATCAAACGTACTGATTTTTAGAGATGATTATTAGATCAAAGTGTGGAGACAGTGACTAAAATTCTTTAGTCCACTGGGGTGAATCTTGATTGTGTCTTGCTTCTCCAACTTTGGGGTGCATTAGAATCCCCTGGAGAGCCCATGAAAACACTGAGTGCTGAGCCTCACCACTGAAGTTTCTGATCTAGTAGGTCTGAAGTGGGGCCTGAGAATTGGCATTTTTAACAGGCCCCCAGGTGATCTTGATGCTGGTGGTCTGGGGACTGTGTTTGGGGACCACAGTGCTGGGGGCATGGGCTGTACAGCCTGGCGTCTAAACTAGACTTGTAACCCCAAGCATGGTCCACATCACGTGGGAAACCTGTTAGAAACAGAGTCCCAAGCCCCACTCCAGACCTAGTGTCTCTGAATCTACATTTTGTAAGGTGCCCAGGTAATTAGTATGGACATGAAAGTGTGAGAAGTGCCACTCTCAAGGGCCCTGTATATTTGTTTTTGTCCAGTAACCTGTGAATTGTTCTGAATTTCCAGGATGAAAAGCTGTCTGAGTCACATAGCTTTCAATCTGCACACAGCTCTGATTGATTATGACCGAGCACTCCCTGAGAATCATCTTAGCACCATGTAGTCTAGGGTTTTACTCACCTGTCACTCATGTCTCATCAAAGAGTGGATCAAGGCCTATAACAATGGCCAATGACCAAAATCCAGTGGCTTAAGTACACTGACAAGCTTGCTTTTACCCACAGGAACTAAAGGCGCAAGGAGACACACTCTTATACTTCTATAATTATGAATGGGGTGACTCCTTGGGAGCCAGAACCCCATGAACCAGACAGGAGCTCATGGCTGTCCACCTTTTAGCCCCATTGTACAATTGGGTACAGCAGAAACACCCATGCTGCTCTTGGCAGGGCTGGCTGCAGCTCTCCCTGTGTGAAGCCAGGTGTTCCACATCAAATAACACTGCCCTGGACCTGAGAAACCCAGGGAAAAATGTAAATGAAACTAAACAGTTATGATAAGAACCAGACAACCACCCATCCACCCTGCCCCAACTCATCCCACCCCCCTCCACCTCCCTTCTTTGCTCATAGAGCCGAAATGCCTGGAAGTATCTTTAGAATTTCAAATGCTGTTTAAAAAAACAGACTCCACAAACCTGGGAAATCAGGACAGATTTATTGGAGGCCCTGGGCACACAGGACTTCGCCCAGAAGATCCCATCAAGATATGCAGTTAAGGAAAGGGTTTGCAGATGACAGTTTACTAAATGTGCATATTTGGCGACTAAACCAAACATTGGGTGCATCTTTCGTGGTTTTGCATCGTCCTAGCGAGTCATTCATTCAACAAGTGTATACTCAGTGGTTGGGTCTGTGGGGAAATACAAAAAAAGAAGCTTCTTGTAGGGCAAATACTGTGATGATAAAAAGCTAGCGTGCAAGGTGTGGCGTGCCGGAGCAGGCTGTGGAAAATAGGGTGCCAGAGCTCGCGGGAAGACGGGCCACAGCAATACGAGCGTACACTGGTGATTGAAGTTGTGGATGTCTCTTGATGTCATTCAGTTTCTGTTTCCAATGAGCCCATTTTTTGGATTAATGATCATTTACCAAAGGAGCTGTGACCTAGAGGGAGAGTCTTGGAACCAAGGCTGCTGGAGATATGCATATGGACTGGTTTAGTGGCTTTAAATCATGCAGGGCTTTCTAGTGCACTTAAAACAAAACCCAAACTCTTTGTCGGTACCTACAAGAGAGTGCATAATTATCTCCTACATCTCCAAACTCCGTCTTCCCTTTGATTCCAATACTCCAGCTAGTCTGCCCTCCATGACCATGACCAGTCCTTTCCTCTCTCCAGGTCTTGGTTTTTTATTCTCTTTGGGATGCCCCTTTCCAAACTCTTCACATCCTCTTCCTGCATTGGGATTTCTGTGGCCTCCCTGTTTAAAGTAGCTCTCACTCCCAATTTCTCTCTATGCCATCACCCCGTTCTTTTCCCTTGTTCTTTTCCCACCCCGTTGTTTTAACTGGCCTGATTATCAATTACTATGCAACAAAGTACTGTAAAACTCAGTGATTTAAAGCAAAAACAATCATTTTATTATATCTCTAAGTTTTTTTGGGACAGAAATTGAGGAATGGCCTGGTTGGGTGGCTTCTGCTCAGAACGGAGTCTGTCATGCAATTGCATTCAGGAGGTGACTGGAGCTGGACCAGCGTGGGGTTGCAGCCGCTGGCCTGGGAGGGTATCCCTCTCCTTCGTGGAGTCTCATGGTCTCTCCAGATAGGCTAGATTTAGCTTCCTCTTAGCGTAGTGGCCTCAGCATAGTCTGGCTGCTTACAGGGTGATTGAAGGCTTCCAGAGACACACGTTCCTGTGAACCAAGTGTAAGTTGCATAACCTTTTATGACAGTGACACTGGAAGTCACTCAGCATCATTTCTACTTTTTAATGGCCCAGATTCAAGGGTGCAGGAATAAGACACCACATCTTGATGGGGATGACTCCAGGAAAGCATGTGCAATTGGAGATCTTGTTGCATGCAACCTTAGAAAATACAGTCTGCCACAATACCATTTATTGCCGTATGTATAGTGTATATTGCGAGTTTTCTATTAGATCTCCCTCCTTCCAATGTATGTTCTCTGAGGGCCAGAGCCCTGTCTGTCTGGTTATTCCTGTACCACCAGCCACAGAGGGTATGGAGTCATTGTTCAACTCAGTGTTGAATGAGTGCCCAAATGCCAGGATAAGTGAATGCTTCAACTCAAATCTTTCATGACACTGAAACATATCATTGGTGAATGTTGACCTACCCACTTTTTAAAGGATGCAGCAATAACTACACAGCAGCAATAAGAAGTCTGTCTTACCCCTTCCTCCTTTTAAGTTGGCGTTTCTCTAATGCTGTTTAGTTTTCATTTGAAAGAAACAGACCTTCTGAGGCTCTGCCTGTGTTCTGTGGCCTTCTTGTCCCAGGCACCGTGACCCAGACACCCTTCTCAGAGATGCCCCCTTCCTTCCTCTCGTCTTCTGCCCTATCTAGTTTTTCCATCGGCACACCAAGTCCTCCCATGCAGGGCAGTAGGTATGTCAGGGAATTCTCTCTACAGATACCGAATTGAATGATAATTGGATCACATTTAACCTGGCCAGATGGTAAGACATTTGGCCACTGATTAGCTTTCTATATAATTTTTTCACATCTCAGTAAGGAACTGTTTGATGAGCGGTTTTTGGCCCCCTTTAAGTTTTTTGTTTTTGTTTTTTTCCCTTAACTAGCTCAGTTCTCTACTACATATGCCTCAAGTGTTTTGTTAAATTGCTTGGAAAGGCATTTAGGGCCAAGTGGAGTTGAGATTGAATAGGTCCAGGCACAGTTTTCCAAGTGGAATTTTGGGAGGGGGGAGGGTGTCTCATGAACGTTCTTTAAAGATGCTGTACATGAAATGCATTTTGATTACCTCCCAGGAGAAGAGTAATGATGTATCTTTACAAGGTGGTTTTCAGATGAGGATTCCTTATAAAATTCCTTGCTGTTTTTCTTTTATAATGAGGATAGAAGCAAATTGGGTAATGAAGTAAGACGAGCAACATGACGTTCTAACATTGAGAAGTTCTGCGCTCCTGTTTTGCTTCTGTGACAGTATTCAGGCTGTATCTTTTCCTTAGGGGATTTAACTTTACGGAACATTAACTGAACACATCATGTTTGGAGCAGTATGAGAATACCATGCTCTCGTTGGCCCAGACTACCTGCCTGCAAATTAATTAACTTTCCTGAATCTGAGTACGTATTTTGTTGCAGCTGCTTCTACTTCTAGTGAAGTAGCTTATAAATACAAGAAAGAAGAGAGAAATCCTGAACTGGAGTTGAATGGACAGACTGATCAAAGAGATTGAAATCAGAAGCTTGTGACCCTAATGGTGATGGAGGGAAGATGTGGTTTGGCTGGCCCAGGTGTCCAGCAGGCCTGGATGTGGGTATGGCAATAGCAGGGAATCTTAATAATGCTCAGGGTGACAAGTCGTAATGCATTTATTTCAGGGACTAAGTGAAAATCGCACCTGGAATCTTCACTGTGACATGAGATCTCCCCCTTCTCTCTTGGCCCAGGCCCCAGACATTGGTCTTAAATAAATAACCAAAGTGGATTGGATTTAACCGAAAAAATTTTGGCCAGATAAGTACTTTTAGACACGAATAGGGTTATCTTTATTGTCTGAATATTGTTTCTCCTCCCACATTCTCAACATTTGGAGAATGAAGAAACTCCCTCATACCCACCTTTGTCTTCCCAACAGGGCCTGGACTGGTCTTCAGTCATTATGTATCGATGGATTGGTGGGTGGTTGTAAGTGCTCTTAACACTGTCCTGTGATGAAATCAGTGTTTCCTGGGCCCAGTGTTAGGTTTTATTGTGTAAATGAAAAGAGAAAGTATGTAAGAAGGAAACTGCCAACCTCCTCCTCTTCCTCCTTCCTTTCCTTCCCTTTCTTTTTCTCTTTCTCTCCTCTTTTTTCCTTGCTTTCCCTTCCTTCCCTGTTCCCGTTCTTCTTTTGTCTTCCCCCCTCCCTCCTTCTCCCCTTCCCTCCCTCCCTCCCATCTTCCTTTGATTTTCACTCATTATAGAAATATAGGCATGGGTTTATTTTATTTTTGTTTTTTTCTCAAACTCTGGTAGTCACACTTCCCTTTTTCCCTTTACATTTGTGGTAAGTATAATACGTTGATATGAATTATTTTTTGAAATGCAATCTTATACAGGGAATCAAGTAGGGGAAGCACATTAATATGAGATCCTAAGTCAAGACATGTAGAAGTGAAATACTTTAAAACAAGCCTCTGAAGACAACAGAAACAAATGATTGTTGCAATGAAGCAAGGAAGTATAGAGGCCAGTCTTCACATATATCCGTGGTGGTAGGGAGATTGAAAGTAGGTAAAACAATGTGAGTTCAGGTCCAGAATGACATCACAATGCTTTGTGAGATAAGTGCAGCGGACCCTTGTGAAATGCCTTTCGCAAGATCCCTGATGCTCTGCAGGCCTTTGAAAAACCCTGTGGACTTTGTTTTTACCAAAGTTGGTAACAAAGTGAGTCCCATTAGATAATGAACAAACTTATCAACAAAGCATGACTACATTAGAGTGTATTAAACCCATCATCAGAAATAAATGTTTGAAAACAAGATGAGAATAAATATTATCATGAACTTGGCAGTCATGTGGGAGACAACACAAATACCTAGAAATTTGGAGTAATTAAGTCATAAGCTTAGTTTTTTTTAAAAAATGGATGGGCAAAGTTAAATAAATTCCAAGTCCCCTTCTCCTTACCAGAAACAACCAGTTGTTGTCCATTATGCCAAAGTGGGCGAGTTTGGTCCCCAGACTTCTAATGAATTGTATTCATATCCAAGAAACACTATTTTCAGAGCACTTTCACTGTGGTATCTCCTTTGATGTTGGCAAAAATGTGGCAGTTATCTTTATATCCAGTTTATCAAATGTAGAATAAGTATTATGATTTCTTTCAAATGCTAGCCTGCCAGTGTCTCTTGAATATGAATTGGAAAGACCACTGATGAGTGACTGCTGACGTTCTGACTCAGTTTCCACTGCTGGTCCAGTGATCCCACTACCATCCCCTTATCTTGTCCAAATTATCTTAGGCCTTCTACTGTGAACACAGATTAATTTATGTAGTTATCATTGATTCACAGATGTCTGGTTAGAACAGCACATGACCTTATATTGCACTCTGAGCTCAAGGGAATATAAGAATTGCCACACCGACCCACCTGCTCTCTTACTCTCGCTGAGGCATGCTCCCTGGAAGAACACTGTTGCCCTCTTCTCAGCCATCCTTAAAATTTGGGTGTATTTCAGCTTCAGTATCCATTTTCCTTTTGCACATGTCCATAGGAGAAAGAAGGCAGCATTTAGCTTATTCTAACAATCTGGAGGTTACTTTTGAAAGAGTTGGGATAATAAGTAGAATTTCCTAAAATGTTGCCGCTCAAAGAGGGGCCTGTGCAGCAGGGACATTGAAATTACCTGGCAGCTGCTTAGAAATGTAAACTCTCAGGCTCCACTCCATACTTGGTGAATCGTAAACTGCCTTTCACAAGATCCCCAGGTAACTGGCATGGAAAGACATGACGTTTGAGAAGCCCTGGCCTGAAAGACAGAGTGCGAATGAATAGGGCTGGGGATCGGGGGGTCAGGGTCACACACAGCATCTGAGGTAGAAGAAATGAACACGTCTTCTCAGGGGTTTGCTATTCTGGAGGTTTGGTTGGCGATGTCTGCTGCTCAAGGTTTTTAGCACTAGAGGGTGACATTGGGCTGCAGAGCTCCGTGAGCAAGGCCTCTTTCCAGGAAACACATGGGCATCTTCAAATGATACACTATTAGACTTTTTGAGGGTCTCTCCTGTCAGATTTACTCTTGTTACCAAATAATGACTGCCGTTCATTTGGCATGAACGGTGTGCCAAGCACTGTGCCTTGCTCTGTACGTGAATGGCCTCATTTAATCCTCAGAGGTGCTGTTATTGCCCGACTTCCGAGATGAAGAAACTGGGCTCCGGGAGGTCAGCAAATATGTTTCACACAGCTGAGAAGTGACAAGAAGTGATGGAGCCTGGACCAGACTGGGGCTGTGGTTGTGAGCCTGGGCTCTGATCTCCCACGGCACCACCCCCTCCCACTTCTCCCAGCAGCCCTGCAGGGCAGGCATAATGAAGTAAACAACTGTGACCCTGTTAAACAATTAAAATAGGAGAACAAAGAACTCAGTTAAAAGTCTGTACACTTTTAATGTACTTTCTCTGTGAGGCAGAAGAACACAGAGGTGACGTGTACAGGCTTGACAGTTTTCTGTCTGATGCAGGAGCCACTGGCCTGGGATGGCTATTGGACGCTGGGATGGCTATGGCTATGTGGCTACTGGGACTGAAGAACTGAATGTTTAATTCGTTTAATTCTAATTAGTTTATTTTTAAAACTGATACTCGAGTCAGTTATTGGAAAATTTTAAGAATGTTTGGAACAACTTGGGTATGTGAATCTTCTTTTTCAACTGTCAAGTATTTTGATAAAAATCTCCTGTCCGAATTAAGGCATGCTGTAAGTGTGGAACACACACTGGTTTTCAAAGACTTAGTATAAAAAAAAAAGAACGTAAACTATTTCATTAATGATTTATATATTGATTACATGTTGAAACGATCATATTCTGGGTACCTGGAGTCATATAAAATATATTATTAAAATTACTTCCACCTGTTTCTTTTTATTTTTTTAATGTGGCTACTAGAAAATTTAAAATGATACATGTGGTTCACATAATATTTCTGTTGGCCCAGGCTGCTCCAGAGATGGATCATGGGGTTCAAATCCTCATTCTACCGTTTAATAGCTGTGAGAATCCTATGTTCTTCCATTGTTTCCTCCTTTGTAAAATGCTGTAGGAGTACCTATTAGATAATGAGCAGACTTACTCACATGGTTGTTGAGAAGTTTAAATGAGTTAGTATTTGTCAAGTGCTCATTGGATGCTGTTCTCCAGGGGTCTTTTGTGTTTCTGCCCATCTTGTAAGTAGCAGCGCTGAATGCCTTTGTTCTGAACTGTCTTTTCAAGGATGCTTGTATAGCAAACAGCCTTGGAAGACAGAGGTAGCTTCTCCCTCTAAGGCAAAGATCAGGTAGGTTTGCCTACATAAAAGACTTGGTATCCCTAAGCTCAAAGTTCCTCTTCTACAACTCAACCCGCTGCATGTGCAAGTATGACCTGGCCCTTTCTGTGTTACCCTGTGGGAACTGGGCCTCAGAGAACTCGTTTTGGGATATGGCAATTGCTGTGAGTAATGAACTGTCATTTGTCCCTGACCTGAGGTCTTGTGCCTTCTGCCAGCATCCATGAAATCATGGCAGCCCAACTTGTTAGCTTCTAATTAGAGTGAACTCTTAGACCCTTCACAGTTCTTGATGGTACTGAGAAGAGACCTGGCACACAGTATCACGTAAGTGTTAGATATTATTACTGTTAATATTATCCCCACTTATTTCCATTTGGATTAGCTGAATCACTACTGTCATATGCCTTTTGTGTCAACTTCCATTTAGGGAAAGATCTTTTCTTCACTCTTTCTTTGGACCTCTGACATTCCCCTTAGCTGTACCTTATTGCTTATGCCTCGTGGTTACTTCAGGTTGCATGAGGTGAAATGGTTAGACTAATGGATTTGGTTTTCTCTCTCTAAATATTGTTTTTCCATTGCTGCAGAATTCTTCTCTTCCAGAGCAATTTTATGGAACTAACTAGAAAGGCACATAGTGGCGTTCTCATGCCCCTGCTTCCTCTGTCTGTACTTTCTCTAACACAGAGAAGCGTTTGGCCCATGACGAGTGTTAGCCACCGTCACTTCTCTCTACCAGCAATTCTGTGCTACTTCTTTCCTTGTTTACACCCAGAGATGTGTGTCCACATTATCACAGCACATAATTTCCATGCCTGCATAATGGATTTTGACTGTACTATAAAACTATACCTAGAGTTAAGAATTTTAATGGTTTTGGTCAGAGGCCAGTGTAAAAAAATTCAGCGCAAAGAGTATGTAGAATATACTATTTGGAATGAGCTACAGGATAAGTATGAGACAAAGTTAAAGGGAATGTGAGATTTTCCTGTGTGAATGATATAGAAGGGATTAGCAAACACAGACATCACCAAAACGTTTCCACTGAACTGGTGGAATTACCTTTAACTCTGATTTTTGAAACAGCTAATATAAAAAGACACTCTATTTTTTATATAGGCAACTTCAATTTAATCAAAATGAAATAAAATGAAGCATTCAGTTCCTCAGTCACACCAGTCACATTTCAAGGGCTCGATAACCACACGTGGGTAGTGGCTACCGTACTGGACAGTGTACATGTAGTACATTTCCATCATCACAGGAAGTTCTGTTGGCATCTGTGCTCTAAAAAATTTCGTAAATGTTTGAATCAGATAGTGAGTATTGTTCTTTAGTGAATAACAGTTGCTTCTAGGGCAGTTTGGTATAATTCTAGATGTGTTTACAACTTTAAATAACATGACTATATTTTGGTGTTAAGATAAAGGGATAAAACATTATTTCTGAAAATCAATACAACACAGGAGTTCCTTTTCTGTTTTCAAGGTCTGTATTTTCCTTTAAATATATTTATTGATAGTTTCCTTTTTAATTCTTTTCTCTTGATTGGAGTCTTTCATGGTATTTGGTTATTGTTACACCTTTAAACAAGCATCTATTTTATTTTATGGTACATGTTGCTTTAGCAACCCAGTTTAGTTTGAGCATATAGATGAATTCCAACGTGCATGAACATATTGTACCTGTTTGATGATTCTGATGCTATTGCTGAAAATAAAAACAGCAGCTGTAGTAACAACAGCAAGTAGCCCAGTCTCATGATGGTGACTGACTGCCATGCACAAATAGTTACTCTGTGTTGTGTCCATTCTACGAACTAAGCACAAACCTGGAATTAAGGCACATGACATATCATTGTTTGCTTTCTGGAGGCAGAAAGCCATGTTTCTGTGAAGTCTTTTCCAGTATTACTAGTCTGTCCTTGAAGGTAAAACCACCTATAAACCATGCTTTAGATCCTTGCTCTTCAAAGTGGGGCCCATGTACCAGCGGCATTGGCATCCCCTGGGTGTTTATTAGAGATATGGAATCTGAGCCCCACCCCAGACCTATTGAATCAGATCTGTATTTAGCAAAGTTCCCAGGTGACTCGAAGTTCTCAGACTGAAGTTTGAGAAGCACTGCTTTAGACAATAAAAATGAGACCTTAGTAAGTCTGATGCCATTTCTAGGGCATGGTGTTGTGGGTTGAATTGTGTCTCCCCCCAAATTTCTATGTTGGAGTCTAAACCCCAGTACCTCGAATGTGACCTTGTTTGGAGATAAGGTCTTTACAGGGGTGATCAAGTTACCATGAGGTCATTAGGGTGGGCTCAAATCCAGTATGGCTGGTGTCCTTATAAAAAGGGGGAATTTGGACTCAGAGACATGTATAGAAGGAGACTATGTGAAGACACAGGGAGAAGACTGCCATTTACAAACCAAGGAGACAGGCCAGGAACAGAACCTTCCCTCACAGCCTTCAGAAGTAACCAAGTCTGCTGATACCATGATTTCAAACTTCTAGCCTCCAAAGCTAAAAGACAACACATTTTTGTCGTTTAAGCCACTCTGTCAACGGTACTGTTTGAGCAGCCCTAACAGACGTGTGCTTACACTTTCTTCTGTATCATGAATTGTCTGCCTTTTAGATGATGTCTTCCAGGCATTTATGCTCCATATCTGCCCTGAATATGGTATCTATCTATCTATCTATCTATCTATCTATCTATCTATCTATCTATCTATCTAGCTGTAAGAGTGTCTTTTCTAATTATTTAGCCATCACAAATTAATGAAAAGGAGTAGTGAATGGACTCCTACCTGAGAATTGGCAATTTCAAATCTGCAATCCACGTGGATCCTGGGATTAGTAGTATCCAATAACAATACCTGTTTGAGCTGGAAGGAACCTAAGTCTCATTTTATACACCAGGAAACTGAGTCATAGTGCAGTGAAGGACTTACCCAATACCATCCGGTTAATCCTTTGGAGACACAAAGCCAGGATCCACGTCTCACAGCCCTGGCTCAAAGTTCCGGCCAGCACACCTGGCATGTGTGGCTTTTGGTAGCTGGAGATCATAGAACAGAGTGTCTGTGATAATCTAAATTGCTCTACATGAAACACATGGATTTTGCATCAAGTAGGTTTAATTATAAAGCTATAAACATGTCAAAGGGATCTGATGACATCTTATTAAATTACAAGAGTGAGTGCAAGTAGTTTCTGATGTGGGCTTAGTCCCAAGAAGAATGAGTTTTATAGTCAGGAACTACCCAGGCTTCTCCCTCCCTCTCCCTGCCTCATCCTTCCCCCCTTTTACATTCTGTTTGTTTTAATCCTGGAAAATATTATATAGAAATCAAACGTAAGTTATGAAGATACAGGAGAAATATTTCATCCAAGTTGGTATTTTGTGTTTTTTTTTTTTTTTACTTTTATCCTTTTATTCCTTTGAATGATGGTAGGATTTAATCTCCGGAGAGCTCTTTCTGGAATGCCAAATTAAAAACAAAAAAACAAAAAACTATATATTTTTTTCTGATCAGATACTAAGTGCGGCTGCTATTTTACATTGTACTATCTCTCACATTAGCTTGTCAGACTCCTAGGCAAACTGGAAGCTGATAGTTTTAATAGTACAAATGTGAGCTATGAAAATTCTTAGTGACAACTGTGGGAGTAATGGCCGTTTACACTGGTAGCCGCCTAAATAATTTAAGGGTTCCCTATCATGTTTGGAGGTAGGATCCCTCTGACTGCATCTTGCTGTGATCACATTAAGATTCAAGGCAGTGGTTTGTTAATGTGTTCTCCTGAAGACAATCTCACCATGTCCTTTTGTAATTCTACCATGTCATCTCTCTTCTCATCTGTGTCTTAACTATATATATAATCTTAAGCTGAAAAAGGAAAAGAGAAAGCCCGTCAAGTATTTACAACAAAGAGAATTTAATGCCGGGAACTGATTACACTGATGAGAGAGCTGAGAAGCCAATCAAAGGACAGTGAGGGAGCCCAGTTTAGCAACAGCAAGAACCCACTTCCCTCTCTAGCTGTTATATACTTATTATTATTATTATTATTTTCTGATGGCTGCTCTAGGTCTGTCAGGGATTTTTTTTTAATTAAAGTTTATTGGGGTGACAATTGTTAGTAAAGTTACATAGATTTCAGGAGTACAATTCTGTAATACATCATCTATATCTCACATTGTGTGCTCACCACCCAGAGTCAGTTCCCCTTCCATCACCATATATTTGACCCCCTTTACCCTCATCTACCATTTCCCCATCCCCCTCTTACCCTCTGGTAACCACTAAACTATGGTCTGTGTCTATGAGTTTTTGTTTCTTCATTTGTTTGTCTTGTTCCTTTGTTGTTTTCAGTTTTATATACCACATTATCAGTGAAATCACATGGTTCTTTACCTTTTCTGACTTATTTCGCTTAGCATTATAATCTCAAGATCCATCCATGTTGTCACAAATGGTCCTATTTCATCTTTTCTTTTGGCAGAGTACTATTCCATTGTGTATACATATACCACAACTTCTTTATCCAATCATCTATTGAAGGACACTGGTTGTTTCCATGTCTTGGCCACCGTAAATAAAGCTTCAGTGAACATTGGAGCAGTCTGTCAGGGATTTTAAAAGTAGGAGATATGCCCTCGGGAGATTTATAACCTAGTTGGAGAGACCAGACATGCACAGGAAACCAAGATCGTGATTAGGGACTAAAACACTGGGAGGGCAGTGCCTAATGGAGAGAGAACTCTGGTGCTTCCTGGGGCACTGAGGAGTTAAAGGACACTTTTCACGGTGTCACTTTGCCTAACAAAACTTCTGGAGAGTAACCTGAACAAAGGGACTCTGTCTGTGACTCTGTAACACATTTTATTTTCTTAGGAATAAACATTTCTTGTAGAGAAACTCTCAATGAGTCAAACAGATGTATTTATTCAGGAAGAAAGGAGACCTAGATGAAAGCATTTGTTCTTCTAAAGAATATTGGCAGATTTAATATTCATGTTCAAATTAGCATATCTGACCTTACATAAATACTCTTGATAGGGTTAACTGGAAGCAAAATGGCAATGCCAACAAAGTTTGGGGGTGTCTGCAATCACCTTTTGTCATGCCCTTCCTCTTCTAGATGCGTCTGCCCTTCAGTTTGGGCTCTCCGTACTCTCACCTGCTAGTTTACATTCTTCACTTATAGTTGTTACTTACTTGAAAGAATCAGATTTAAGTCATTTACAATTTAGAATCACTTGAAATCAATATATAACATGCTATGACTGCCTAATATATCTACCCAATTGAAACTGACCTTTAACAGTGGCATTGTATTTTGGGGAGTAAAATTTTAAAATTAGAATATGAAAAATGACAAAAGGCAGGAATATTTTGAAGAAGCAGTTTGGGTATAGAATATCTGAAAATTAGTGTTCATATAATCAGTATGAGTATGTCGGAAAAACTTTTTTAAAATACTGAAATAAGAAAGAATTTTAAAATAGCACATGTATATTAGGTCATAAGATAAAGTTTAATACATTTGATCATGTTAAAGGACACAAAACACAGTCAATCTAATCAAATTTCAGGCATGCATTTACATAAATATATTAAATTAAGAAAAGAAATTGTACACTTAAACATCCTTTTCACCTAAAAAATCATTAAATCCACAGATCAACAATAAAAACCAATTCTCTGCATTTACCACTTTAAGATACAATTGTTCTATTTTAAAGATAACACAAATACACTTGTTAGAATTTATATGCATTATACATATATTATATATTACATAGATAGTGTGTATACATATGTAGTGTTTGTACAGATAGATAAATATATATATACATGGGTGTGTGCACACATACAGGTACACACAGATGTACTTTAGGCCATCTGTACTATTATTGCTGGATTCTAATATTGAGCTGAATTGGAGCTGGGTGGGTGTGATTAGTGTCTTTTGCTTCAAACACGTCCATCATACCCATTGGGCTCACAATCCCCCACTGTAAATGTCCCTGCCTTTTCTATGGCACATAATCACGCTAGGCACTTCAATAAATATTTGTTGAATTAATGAATGGATCGATGACTGACTAATAGAATACTGATCAAAGAGACATGCATATTATAATAACTTGGTTAAAGAAGTCAGATTAATTCAAACTTGGATTATCTGAGCCAATGACTTTACATGTTACTTTTCATCTGAACATTTATAGAAATCCCCACTAGTAACATATATTAACTCTGCTCCCTTAAATGTGTGCTTTTATACTTATTCACACAGCCTTCTGCCTCTTATTAACAGAAATTCAGGCCAGGATTGGTTCTGGTATCTTCTGTGAGTGAGGTTATGGACAAATTGCCCTAATTGTCAACAACCTAAAGGAAAATGGACACTTAGGAAAACCAAAATGTGTTAGAGGAATGATAAAATTAACCATTCTTTAAAACTGGACAAAATTAATCATAGATAAAACCAGGAAAGATGGGGGGGGGTTCTTTGAATATTTCTCTTATGCTTATTAATGATAATAATTTGGTAATTTTTTCATTTTAATTAGATGGGTTTCTTTTAAATAAATAGTCTTCTTTCACATATCCTAGGGACTCAAGCTCCAAAAATTCCATAGTACCTCAGTATCATGTTACTACATGGTTCTTGGTGAAGTGCGTGTCTAAAAATGTCCTATAAATATAATGAGATATGGGAAATATCTGCTATCTGATAAGGTTGTCAGTTAGATTTCTCAATAGTAGTATTATGAGTAGAATGCATTAATGTATTAATAGTGTTAAGCTCCACTATACATGAAATCTTACTTTATTTCAGAAAAGTCATGCCTCTGATTTTAAGGATATGAGATAAAGAAATATCCATATATATTTTGGATATAGACTATACTGAACCTGATCACATGTTGTTCTTGTGAATGGAAACTATTGGTTAGTTATTTTTTAGTTCAAAAAGAAATGTACAAGAATTAGTTTCTAACTGTGATGACAGAGTTTATATTTAGCCATTCTGAATTTCCCATCACTGTTAATGTTCTGTTCTTTATAAAAATATTTTTAACTTAAAAAATTATAATCAATTGAGATAACTCATCACATATCTATGTTAATTTGCTTGTATATGTTTACATGTATTTTGACTTTAAGTAATAAATTATCTACATATGCAAAAAAAATCTCACCTGAAACATGATATCTGTCTTAGTGATATATATGAGATGTAACCTTAGAATTCATGCTGGTACCTTTTTTTTTTTTTTTTTTTTTGTAAGCCATTGGATAATCTGGCTAAAAAAAGCAATAACAGGTTAATAGGTTTTAGGCTTAGTTTTATGTTTATACAAGGGATCCCATATTTATGTTTTATTTTTCCAACCAATTTATATATAACCTATATAAAAGAAAGCAAGGTAAATGATGGCTGTATCTTGGGTTCAGATTTAGTGAAGAATCTAAGAAAAGTGCTAATCTGATAAATGAATAAATCTCTTCATAGCAGCTAGGGAAACTACCACGGTACTGAAAAGAAAACAGTACTACAACACTCCATCATGTTCTCATGAATACATCTCACTCTCCGAAACATTGATTTTAAGGCCACTTCCCAAACTTAGGAGAAATTTAAGAGAAAGAAGGTTGACGTTTGCTAAGATTAATGTTTGCCAGGTTCTCTGGTCATGTTCTTAATACTTTTAATATCAAAATGCTTCTATTCTTAGGTTTCCAACCTTCTTTGACATCACATGAAGTGTTGGAGATAGGACTAATTTGTGTTGGTGTGATGAAGAGAAAGAAGGTAAGATAACAAACATATATTTATTTTGGATATTCTAAAGAGGAACTCTGAAAGTATTGCCAGCATTCATGATAACAGGCCCACTCAATTCCTGGGGCAGTATAGAAATATGTACATTTTCTGGGCACGGCACTTTGGTCTGACTTCTTTGTAAATTCAAGTCTCCTCTGGGCTGGGGAAAGAAGATTCTGAAGTCTCCATTGAGGAACTACTTCTTATTTTTCCCTCATAGATTTGGAATAAGCTTTTTCAAAAGAAACTCCATAGAGATGGGTGTTGCTTGAATAGGAAATAGCTATTGACTTTCCCTACTGTTAGCTGGCTCTCTACTGGGGATATTTTCGTGTCTTTCCTGTATCTATGATGGAACGAACACCAGCTGAACAGGAGCATATGGGCTGGGGTCTTTTATGCTCTTGGTTACTTCTTTCAATGATTATAATAAATTGGACTGGTATGTTCATATTTGTCTAAGATATAGAGTCTGAGCAAATGTGACACCAGGAAAGGGAATTTTTTCAGGAAAACAAAGAAAAGATCATAACCAGCAAAATCAATAGCAACCTACCCCAGGCCATCTTCATCATGTGCGTACTGAGGACATGTCTGTTTCGTTAAAAAACAGTAGAAAGAGAGGAGAAGGGAGCATTTAAAAGGAAGAAGGCTATATGGGGTGGGGGGCAGGAGAAGAAGGGGGGGGAGAGAGAGAGAGATCATAGGTAACATTCTGTAGAGATGTTTGGAAACTTTATTGAACAGACAACTATACTGTCTATTGTATACGTTATCTTTCCTCTTAACAATTTGAACTTGGTTTCTCTTTTATGTTTCAAAGCTAAAAAAGACAAATAAAAATTTAAGTAATGTATCCTTTAAAAGACACTAGGTGTAGCATCTAACCTCATGTCTAACACCTAGTAGGCTTTGTGGTATAGTTGATGATTCAGAGATAAAAACAATATTTAACAGAAATATATTAAAAATTGTTAGTACGTTATTATGTAATTGTTCCCAAAGAAATAAATATAGAAGAAGTGCCTTCTCTGAAGTACGTAAATGAAAAAGAGAATGGTTTTCTCTTTAGGTTGGGTGTAATATATGTTATATGTGTAGGTTTCTTTGCTCTTTCTTGATGAGATAGTCCATTAATCTGAGAAAACGTCTGAGTATTCTTTGTGATAAAATGAAAAATATATTTTACAATAGCCATATTGAAACAAAATTCCAAGAAGAAAAGGTATGGATTAAAGCACTTTTTATCACCACTCAAGTTTCTTAAATCTTCCCTTCTTTTCACTTTAATGATGTGCCAATTCAGTTTGCTTCTCATTTCCTTACATAACTGGTAAGACAACAAGGTTCTATTAACTAGGATAAGAGTTTGGCAAAAGCAGTGGTAGAAAATTTTTTTTCCAATTTTTTACAACTACCATAACAGCATTTCACATTAAACTGACACCCAAATATTAATCTCTAGAATGGACAAAGGTATAACAATATACATTTTTCTACTTCATGATTTTACCTTTATCTCACACATCTGCATTCATACCAAGGACATTTTTCTTCCACTTTTACTGTTTGCTTTTTAGGAACTGAGTAGACATAGGTGTTGCCATTCGTGTGATGAAACATAACTTTTCCCTAGCTCATACTTTTTAAACAGTGCCTATCTGCCTGTCATCATGAATCCTTTAAGACAATTCTCCAGCCACATATTTTAAAAATCTACTTGAGAGAGAAGTTCAAAAGATTGCTTGAAATGACCACTGGAGTTTAAAATATGTAGCCATCAATTGGCCATTGCTATTTACGTCTCTCTTAAAAACAGAAATGACTCCAGTGACTTTCCTTTCTTTGCGGGGGTGTAATATCCATGGATCTTGCTATCTTCTTTTTACAAGATTTTGGTCTTTTATTCTAATGATTCACAATAGAAAAGGCAGTGACACCTGGGGTACATATGTTTTTCTAAGTCATTTGAAGCTTTCACTTGGGAAAGGACTATATACAAAATCTGGGTCTGGTCAATTTCATATAGATATTTTTAATAGGAGCACTAATGGCTATATAACACCTTTTATTTTGGAAGAGATGGAAAGATTAAACTGTAAGAAGAAACGCTGGGTTTTTTAGATTTTGCCGAATATATAGCAGTATCCTTGTTGTTTTCAGTGAAACTATGAACAGGGGAATGTGTAATAAAACTGCACAATTTGACAGATTTAGACAGCTGGCTCCCTCACAAGAGGTTCACATTCTGTTAATGTCACCCACGCTGAATAAGGGATGATTAGATGGTAAGGTCCATTTACAAAAATGGTTGTCAGGACATTTTTTTTTTAAATTGTAAAACTTTCTGTGATGGAATTCAGTAAAAGGGCTATGAAGAGAAAGCAATGGAGACAAAAGACTGCTATTAACCTACAGATGCAGGCTACTGCAGGGTTCATTGCAAGATTTGTCACACTGTTGGGCCAATGAAGTGTTAGTGTGACTAGAAGGGACCACCCCTTTTCTGGGGTAAGAGGGCAATTTGGTCTCCATGCTCATTTAATCCTGAGACTTCTTTGAATGGACTGTCAATTGAATCTAAATTGTGCAAAATTATGCATGCACTTTTTAATGCAGGCTATTGTTCACTAAGCACTGAACCAAGATTTCTCAACCCATTTCCATTTGGCATGAGGTCACTTGAAACTTAAGTAATCATATATGGAAGACAAGGGCAGTGTACTTAACCAATCTTTCTACATTGTGGTTTCTATATAAATGCTCTCTGTGCTTTAATTGCAAATCTCCTGCTTTAAAACAATAGAGAAATACTAGTTACAAGATTTTATTCTTTTTAATTGAGGTTCGTATTCCTAAAAGTAAGGAGCAGGTTTGGAAAGTCAGACTGTGCTGCATAATCTATACTATTCTCCAATTTCGATTCTGGGGGAACAGATGTTTACAGAAGGACCACCTATCGTGGGTGTGCGTGTGTCATGGGTAGATGTTTTTTCAGTAGTGCAAGGAGGCCGTATAATTTTGTTATAATCCAAACATGGAGAGCTGGCCTTGAAAACCATTAAGAAAAATGTCTATAAGACTTTTTGCAGTTTTAAGTTAGAACATAGCATTTCTTTCAAAACCTGAACAGAACATTTACAGAAATTTATTCATACATGAACCAAAGAGGATTTTCATTGAGTTCTGAAGGAACATATACACGGAAAGTCATATTTGGCAAGCAAATTATTATATTAAAAATTTGTACAAGTGACAGCTTACATAGCCAAGATTTGTTAAAAACGATTGAGCTCTTCTCCAGTGAGGTTCGATTGAGTGTGCAATCTGCAACATTCTAATCACATATACTCTGACAGTCTTGCTATAGTGAAAAGCACTTTACAAATGTTTAATGCTGGAATTTTATAAGGATTGGCTGTTTTCTTGCTTTTTCATCCGTCGTTAATGATTACATGTTGGCACAAGGATACATTGCTAGATTAGATCCACAGCACATTAAAGCTGTTTGCTTTCTCACTCCCCTTCTTTCCAATTAAGTTGGTGAAAAATGTAACTTTAGTATTTTACAGGACAGGGTAAAGGTGTTTCATCTAGGTGATGTCTATATTATAAAAATAAAATAAAAAATATAAATATGTAACACAAACCCAGTGCCTATTGTTAAATAAAATATACAATAAAAGCAGACCTTTTAGGAAGATTGGTTTTAGAATATGCTGTTATGATTTAATTATAAAACACTTGAAAACAATCTTGATATTAAGCTAGAGTAACCAGATTTCTCTGCCAATAAAAAAGTAAGTGCATAACATTCTGTAATTGGATACATTGATAAAAATGAAGATTACAATTTTGTATCAAGTTGCCCATTTAGAAATTCATCAGGGAGTTCTGAAACATTCTCACATTATAGTCCTTTAATATAAAAATATTGCCTTTTTTATTAGATCCATCAGATTGCACAGTAATGTTTCAAAACTCTATTAAAGTTGACTTTAGTTATTACAGACAGAAAATTCCTAGGAAGTCAAATAATCTCTTCTGGTGATATAAAAATTCCGTTATCAATTTACAATGGAATTTCTGTGTAAATTACTCCACACAAGGAAATATATATTTTTAAAACCCATCTGTTCTGTAACCATGCGTATAGGGGTTGTGAGTGTGTGTGTGTACGTGCGTATGTGAACAAACGTGCCAACATACACACACAGAATCTGCACATTTCTGGAAATTATTTTTAAATTAATAAAAGAAAATGAAATCACAGGAGTGTGTAGCAGGATAACAGTCTTTCTTTTTAATGACAGGATAAAAAATAAATGCCCATTGGAAAGGAATATTCAAACAGTCCCAGAAACTATACAATGTAACTTGTTAGATCCAGCAAATAAGATGTCATGTCAATGATCTGATCAAGAATACCTGCCCTGGTCACTCTGCGGATGTTTCTGTCCACTTGTTCACATTGAGGACCAAGATATCCTTTTTTACAGAGGCATTTGTTCGGCCTAACACAGACGCCTCCATGACGACATGCTGGCTCACATTTTGCTGGGAGAAAAAAAAAAAAAGCAATAAAATCACACTCTCACTGTGTATGTCAGAAACAGCACCACGTCTGAGGCCAACAAATATTTGATGAGTAAGGGAAGGGAGGGAAAGGAGGAGGAACACAAAATGATCCAAAAGACAATAAAGATAAGAAGGGAAGAGCGCTTTCAGACCCACAGTAATTTGGGGGCCAGAACTCAGCAGAGAGGGGGAGACATTTCCAGACAAGTATAGCTCATGGGAAACAATTTCAATCCCTTGCAGAACTGACTTATTTAAAACGATTGTTTCAGTTCTTTCAAGTCTTGGCTTCACTAAGGCACTTCCAACAGAGGACCTTTCAAGTAACGCTGTGTTCCCACTCCTCTAGGGTAGGACCTCAGTGTGGGAAGGGCTGGTCCATGAGAAAGGTCCTGTGGCTCGAGCATCTCCAATGCAGCATAAAGGCATGGTCAGTTTTTGATTTTGGTTAGCTGGAATATCTACCACTTAGACTCCATAGTATCTCTCCTCTCTGCTCCTGGGCAGGGGGTAGGCTATGCTTCATCTCTGTACACTTTGAAGCCCCTTCCTGGGTCAGTGCAGTCAGCCATCAGAGGAAGTTCTTAGCTGTCCTTTTCTGGGTTACTCTACAGCACAGAACCTCTTCATAAAAGGATTTTTACAACTACAATATAGGTGGGAATGTAAAGATTTACTGCTAAAATCAGATGGAGAGAGAAAATTGGATATATAACTTAATTGTCCCTAACTGATAGAATAAATCTGGGGTGTGCAGCCCCCGAATCAAATTCTTTGAATACATTTCCTTATACTTTCAGGGAACAGGGTCATTTTAACCTTTGCAAATGCATCAATCAAAATCCAGGGGTCTGTGGCTGACACATGGAAAACGAAGGACAAGATGAAAGTAGTTAGACATTTTTCTTTTAAAGTTGTGGGAAATGAGTAAACTATGTGAATATAGGAATACAATTCTTGCTTGGGTCAAAAATATCATGAATGGATTACTTTTATAAAATGGTTGTGGTTTATCTTACATACGCAAATTATTTAAATTGATTTAGTGGAAAGATTACTTTATTGAAATAAAACTTCATGTTAACACAAAGGGTATCTATTTTCGTTTATATCACATATTATTATTAATATTGACTGTGGTGTATATATAATGCCATCCTTATTCAAAGTAATTTGTTTACCCTCAGTTTAAACATACTATTATTAGAAACAATCAATAAATTTTATTATCTGGTAGTTTGAGAAGTTAAGCAAAATACAAGGTAAGGAATAAAACACAATGGACACTAAATAAAAAAAGCGGAGAGAATACATACTGTGTTTTCCCGAGGATAAGACCTGGCCGGACCATCAGCTCTAATGCGTCTTTTGGAGCAAAAATTAATATAAGACCCGGTCTTGTATTGTATTATATTACATTATATTATACCAGGTATTATATTATATTATGTTATATTATATTATACCTGGTATTGTATTATATTATATCTTATTGTATTAAAATTATATTATACCTGGTATTATATTATATTATACCCGGTCTTATGTTACATAAGACCAGGTATTATATTATATTATATTGTATTATACCTGGTATTATGTTATATTATTATATTATATTATATTATATTATATTATATTATATTATACCCGGTCTTATATTGAGACCAGGTCTTATATTAATTTTTGCTCCAAAAGACGCATTAGAGCTGATGATCTGGCCAGGTCTTATTTTCGGGGAAACATGGTATTGTTAGGCCTCAAAGGAAGCAGAGGGAAGATATGTCACCAGGAATTAGAATATTAGCATTTGCATTTGAACACTCAGTCTCATTTTTCTGCCATCTAAGGAAAAGGGAGTCAGACTGGGTCAACAAAACGTAAGCAGTTGTTTTAAATAATGTAATTACTTAATTTCTGTTGAGTTTTAATTATGATAGCTCTTCCCTAGATATGTAACCATAGAATAAATCAATCATGGAATGTTATTAGTGCTGAAGCAATTTAAGCTTAAAATGTATACTGCACGTGAATTTAAATGTTGGCTACTTTTTGTCGTACAATATAGAAAGTAGACAAGTTATAGTTGTAACTTTTTTGAAGCAAATGCATTTTTAGGATAAAGAAAAAAGATGAATTGAGGGTAATATTAATATTGGGAATTTTAATTTGCATTGGCAGGAGATACTTTAATATTTGAAATAGCGGAGATGAAAACTTTTTGTAAGTAATATGTATATGCTGGTTATTGAAAATGCCTTTTTTCATCCTTATGGCAACCTTTTTTCCCCCAGTTTTATTGAGAAATAATTTGCATACATCACTATAAGTTTAAAGTGTACAGCATAATGCTTTGATTTACATAGATTGTGACATGATTACCGCAGTAGGTTTAGTTTCCATCCATCATCTCAAAGACACAATGAAAAGAAAGGTAAAAAAATTTCTCCTGAAAATGCATTTTCAACATATACATCTTAAACTCTCTGTATCTAAATTTACCTAATTTTCTTACTTCATACCAAGTAGGATTTAAACATCATTGATTGAGGAAATCTCTGGTTAAAGGATAGAGTAACCATGACCTAAATCTCCTTTGCTCTCTTTCTGAGCATCTGCTCACCTGGTTGAGGGTTCACAAGAGAGTGGCAAAAAGGATTTAAAAATCTCATATATGCCTCTAGATAATTGCGTTTTCCCCTCTTGTTTAATAATGACCACTGAAAAACCTTGTTTTTAGTGCACTGCAGCCAGCAAAGCAGTAAAGTTAGGGAGGGCATTTATGGGGTGTCTGGAAAATGGTGGCACTTGGAGAGGGGCTTTGCAAACACGAAGTCACTGGCTGGTGTGAAATCGCAAACCCAAGACCTGAGAGCCCGTCGAGATGATCTAGTTGGTGCTGTTTTTGTTTTTTACTTTTTGAAAGAGACTCAATTATTTAAAAGCCTTTTATGTTTATGACTAACTTATATACTCATATGTGCATTGCTTACATGAAGAAAACGGGAAAGATCCCATTTACAAGTGAAGTTCAGGAGCAGACTGAGCATTAACATATTGTAAATGGCTAAATATCGAACACTAGGTAATTCTAGAAGAAATAACTGGTGCTAAGTTCTTGAGTTCCTAAGGACTGCTCCGTGCCCAGTCTTTCCCGGGGAACAACAGATGTACCAACCGATTCTGCAGAAGTCCCCTTCCCATCCGGGGCTGCAGCAGCACGTTCCTGTGGGGGTACAGTAGCCATTCCGACAGAGCCGGGAGCACTCTGACGTGAGCGTCTGGGCAGGTTGTACTGCTGCTCTGCACTCCTCAGGCACCAGGGGTCTGCAGCAAAGGACAGACATTGAAAGTGTATTTTTGTTGAATATCAGTACTGGAATGAAATCTAGTGATTTTGTGGCTTACGAAGCATGTCTCTTGCTTTCTAAGCAGACCTTTCTTTTAAGTGACTCAGAAAGATTGACAACTTTCTAAGAATAGAAAGTAGACACTGGTAAAGACACAAACTAGCCAGTTTTGAGCCAAAGAGAACATAGCAAGCATTGTAAGAAACTTTATCATGATCAAAATCCATTGATTAAAAATGTAATTATATTGATATTTTACATTTGGTAGCTAAGAACATCTAGCAATTACAAATTTTCAAATACAGATGGATAGATATTTTAAAACCTTTTTTCCCCAGATCTACAAAAAGTTTTAGGAATAATGTCTTAGATGGGTTTCATGTGTTATTGGCATTTTTGGCAATTTCACAGGGCTGAGGACATTCATCAAAATGAGCACTTACAGCCTAAAAACCTTGAGAATACATTTGTTTCAATTTTACATTTCTTTTGAGATATTTTTTTAGACTGATTTTTCTAGAAAGGATATCACACTGTGTGTGTGTGTGTGTGTGTGTGTGTGTGTGTGTGTGTGTACTATTGACTCAAAATTTCAACTCTTTATGAAAGAATGATACAAATATAGATGAATATATGTGTGGGTATATATACATATTTACACTTTTTTGATTTTTGTCCTGCTATGAAGAAAAAGAATTCTATTGATAGCAAACAGAAACATCTTATCTGCTAAGTAAAAACTCATAGACTTTCTTTTAATTGCTCTACAACTGCCAACACTTAGAGAGGGACAAAGATGCCTTCGGATTTTTATGGTTCTTACTGTTTTTGATATAAGAGGCTGTCCTTCAAGTTGGGTCAGGCTGGCATCATGGTCACAACCGACTATTCACTACCTGATCTTTGGGGACAAATGTGCAGTGGTACTCTTCTTATCAGGCACGGATACCTGTGCCACAGTGTGGTGAGGAATCTCTTTTCAGTTAAGGAATGTAAGCAAACCCGTCATCAGTCCAATCACCATCTTTAGGTTATCAAAGCAGTTGGACTCCATAAGTACCATAACAAAGAAGGTGATAATTATAGGCCAAAACCACCACAAGAGGTAAATGATATAGCTTTCTGAGAGAAGCAAATAATTAGTCCCTTTAGACTCGGGTTTGCCTGAGATGGGTTGTCCTGTTATGCCCCAGTGACACTGTCAGCAGCGATAGTAATTTGGGGCCTGACCTCAGGCTATTTCTACAATGACTCAAAGCCATGTTAAAATATATAGTGACTTCTTTAGCTCTTCTCTCCAATAAAAATCCTACTCTAAGTTGAAAGTACTGTGTTTCACAACTAAACATGACAATTCAGAAAACTCCCTTAACGCTATTCAACCTCTTACTCAAACCTAGAAATGGTCAATTTATGTGAAAGGTCCCTAAGGCATTCCGTGAACTGAGCATATTTTCACTCAGAAAACATCAATGAATATTTTCCATGTGTTAACCAAGGGAGTCTTTGTAGGAGTAACGGAGGGTGGGATAAGTGGAGGAAATGTTAAATGGTTATGCCAAGGGAAGTGAGGGCATTATTTTCACCTTCTACTACTTCTTGTTGAATAGCCCTAGTCTGCTCTCTCTCTTCCTCATACAAAAGTCTGGCTTTCTTTGTGAGACAATGGTGGCATTTTTGACCCTTGGAAGAGCCATTTTCCAGTAGCCGTGAAGTTCTGAGTCACAGGACATGGTCATTTACTAAGCTGCGTTCAGTAAACAGGTGTTGTTCAAATTTTACTGGTAACTGAAATTCCGTTTATCCAATTCTACTTGTTAGTCACTCATTTGCCCTCTTTCTGACTCATTCAAGAAAAGAGACCCAGAAGTAGAGTGTGTCAAAAATGTACTACATGTTATGCATGATGAAAACTACGCAGGCACATAGCTCATACGCCACTTGGCAACACGGTGTATGCCTCAGCAGAGGAATCTAAAGAGGAGAAGGCGCCATTTACATCACGAATGTAGATGGCTCCTGTCAAATAGCAACAACCAGAAGATGCCTGTTTGAGGCCGAGCGAGGGCTGTTGATCCAGGTGCACTGGGGAAGGGAATGAGGACATGATATAAGGATCCCGTACTGAAGTGCAGTTCTTCAGGTGGGGTCTGATCCTTGCTTCTCTGCTGGCCTTCCAATTAGATCTTTGCTATGTTTCACCAAACCTTCAAATATGTGGAAACTCAGACTATAGAAGGAATTCCACTTTTTTTTTTTTTTTTTTTACCTAAGATTTAGTAAATGCTTACCGGTGGATGGAATTATTTCATATTTTGGCTTGTTTACCTTAGCTTATATAAGATTGTGTGGCTGTCATATATAAACATTATGATTCCCTTAAGTTTTTATTTAAATACCTGGGAAAATACTCTTTGTCTTCTTTCATGAAGTTGACAACTAACACTCCCCACTTAGCATGTCCAATAAATCCTCTCCCTGTCTTTTAAATTGTTATTCTATTGGCAATCCTTTAGCATGAAAATGATATGAAACATAGCCTGTCTCTTATAGGACTTCACTTCTCTTAAGGAATGGGTTATCCTATGTCTTTTTCCCTTTCTAATTGAAATGAATGCTTTCTGAGGGGAAAAGCTGCATTTCAAGCCCAGTCATTTACTTGAGCAAGCACTGTGCTCTTCATGGGAATAAGACATAAACAAAACAAGGTTCTGAGACACATGGAGACACCATGGAGAAGACAGACATGCAAACACAAAAGAATAATTCCATGAAATTGGTGCAAATGAAATAACACAGGAATACAGACAAGGGAGCACTTAGTTTAGGATTGAAGGATGTTATGGAAAGATGACATTTAAGCTGTCAAAGTATTTTATCTCTTTCAACTACTTATGTTCATAGGAGCTAGGAATAGCCTATATAGGCATTCAGTAAACGTTTGTTAAATTGAATTGAAGGCATACAGTAGAAACTTTCTCAAATACTTTTTCTGGAATATAAGCTCTATGAACAAAAATATTTCCCTTTCTGCTCCTGTGTCTCTCCAGGACCTAGAAGAGTGGAATAGCACATGGGAGAGGCTTATTAAAAACCTATTGAATAAATGAATGAATGAAATTATTAAGAATATGGAATTTTAAAAGGATGTTTGTTTCTTTTCTATGCTATTGACTGAAGATATTAGGAGTATATGGACTATTTAAGGGAGGGATAGCATTAAAATCTAATTGCTATACTTTTATATCATAAGCATAAAACTAAAAACACTTGCTGTATTTATATCGCCTAAACTAACTCAAGTTTTACAAAATTCTTCTGGTTAAATTCATTTTAATTCATTCTAAAGGAAGCATTTTTATACTACAATCACAGTAAATAAATAACATGCTAAGAAGTAAGCATGACATAATGAGATATGATTGTTTTCTCCTCCATGTGGGAATTAAGTCGATGTATTAAAATTAATTTTTCTGGTATTATATTTGGTGAAGTGTGACAAAGATTTTTGATGAGCCCAACTACCCCCCTCCACTCACTCTTTGTTCTAGTGACATTTCTTCCTTCCATTGAAAAGAACAGGATGGAATGGGGAGAAAAGGAAATAAAACAAGTAAATTTGAACTTTGTTATTATTGTCACCTTACAATAAACCATTGTATGTATACATAATTACTACATATACACACCTAGATGGGATCTAAACAAAAATCTAGGTTTTGTTTTTGTTGTTCTTTTTTTCTTTTTTTCAGTCTGGATAACTTTCTTTAGTCTAGATGTTCACTAAATTTTTCTTGCTCATGTTGACATTTCTCTTTTCAGTGTCAGTTTACCCATGAAGAGTAGAATTTTGGATTCCGATGGATTGACAGCATGTTTTGTGACTACACGTAGCCCTTTCATAATAGCTAGTAAAATAATAATATACAAATTCAATTTGGCTGTAAAGAGTCTTATACATTCATAATACAATCATATTCCAGGTAGGAGAACAGAGAAAATGGAATCTATTTTTGTGTAATATTGTAGAATTTGTCTCAATATTATCAGTATTGCAATGAGACCATGCAATATTGGTCTCACTGGGGCTTCATGGCAGAATAGACAGCAATACACATTTCCTACCAGTATTTTTTAAGTACAATTTAAAGTATACCAAAAAATTGAATGTTTTATGAGCTACCCCTTTCATTTCATTCATAAGAAATGCTTTCTTTGACATTATATTATATGGAGTCTGCAGAAATGTTTTTTTATATAGGTCCCAAGTAACCCTGGTACTGGGAAAGATAAATTCAAGAATAACTCAGAATTTATGTACGTTATGTATTGTATTAATTTTTAAAATTTGTTTTGTATATTTCAAGAGTTCTAATTTAGGCCGGGTAAAGCCAATGTTCTGTCTTATTTCCAGACCGTGTCTTGAACTACTACATTTCTCCGTTCTGAATGTGCTAAAAAATGTAGCTGGCTTTGGCTGTTTTCTCTGTGACTGATGTTCTTTTCATTTTGAGGTCTTTAATTTAAATGCTGAGTATATGCTCACTCAGAATTGGCTTTAATACCTGGGCAGGTTGTGACTGAGGGGACACTAAACTCTAAAGGGGTCAGAGGTGTGATGAAGTGAGCCATGGGTTTGGCTGCTAAAAAAGATTATCAGAATTTTTACTAAATTTTGTTCTATGGTTAAAGATACAACCATAATAAATGCAAATAATGAAGCCACTTAAACTTTTCAGTAATTTCATATTCAACTTTATCCTCATGAGACAGGGTCAGTCTTTTTATTCGCGAATTTAAGGATTAGAACGTATACAAAGAGATTAAATGGCTTTCGCACAGCTAGTTACAGATAGTCAGCAACTCTTTCCTAGCCCAGCGTTCTTTCCACTCAACTGGTCCCCATACTTTAGGGAAAAGGGAGCAAGGCACCCATATTTCAAGCCCTGTTAATCTCACAATCCAAATACCACTACCACAATACACGGGTTTCCAAAAGGGTGTGTGGGTCTCCTTCATTCAATTTTGTCAGGTTAACTCAATGTATGTATTTCCATGGGAAAACTAGGAAATGAAAAGTTATGTATTTCCTCAAAGGGAAAACCTAGGAGAAACAATTAATGAAACTAGATGATAACGTCATCTGCTTTTAGAAAAAAAAGACAAAGTCCAATTTTATTAAATTGCCATATGTGTTTTGTTGTCTTATGTTTGCAATGTCCTAAATTCAAAAACTGATCTACTATAGTTATTAGTGGTGAATATATAAAAATAGGCCTTTAATTTATTGTACATGTTCTTGAAAAATCTTGTTTTCTACAAAATCACATACTTATAGGACTTATGGGAAAAATTGGTTTGGGGCCGACCCCTGAAGATCTTGCAACTTTGTGTATACAACAACAACAAAACTTGGTGCCTTGAAAGAGAGTTTGGGCAAGCCAGTAGGCAGCTAGGCAGTAGCTGGAGGCTGCCTCAGGGAATATTAGAAACACACAAAAACAAAATGGCGATGGAAATGAAGCTTTGAACTCTGGAGGAAGTGCACCCAGCAGGGAGCCATGCCAGGCTGGAGGAATGCCTCCTGGGGGTGGGAAACCTAGCACAGGCACTTATTTTTCATTTTAACACTCAGCTGAGAAAGCTCCTCCTAGGGCTTGTTCATTTTCTTATGATTGTTGCGATACTTGCTTGAAAATCTACATAATTTCCATGTTATGCAGTCACAATTCTCTTTTATGTGTAAGCTAATCAGTGTTAAAGAAAAAATATCATAATGTAGCAGAACAGACTAGACCAAAGCACTGTGTCGTACACACCTCAGTTCACATAGCCTGCTGGACCATTAATTCAGCAACTTACAATGTATGATGTTCTGGCACAACTTTTTTGTTCCAAAGTGTTCTATCAGGTAATATTATTTACGTTTTTTATAATGTGTGCAATCTTCCAATTTAGGTAAAAATAAGCTCCTTAGAGGATGTGACTAAGTTCTCATTTATATTCTCCATCCATAATACTTAATATAATACCTTTAATATAAGAGACATGTAAAAGATACTCGTAGACTGATTTAATCCTAGAGCATAATTGTACTTACTCGGATGTGATAAATAAAAACACTGAAAAATAGGGTACAACAAAAAGCCATTGCTTCCCAATATAAAGAAATACATTCTGTTCAGAAATTCACCTCCAAAATCAAGTTTTAACTTATAAACCAAATTATTAAAAATGTTAGACTCTAAATAAATGTCTGTAATTGGGAAAATGGGCATTTTAAATAATAGTTTAATTACAACATAATTTAAAAGACTTAAAGTATTTTTTTTTCTTTTAGAAATCATCTAAAAACTCTTTTTCCCTTTTATCTCTGTAAATCTACCCGTTTTAATTTTGCATTATATGCAGGGAGGAGTTTTAAATATCACTAAATGCTTTAAATGAGAATTGAAAATTTGAAACAAGCTCTGTCCTTTAGAAGAACACAGAAATGTCAGTTTAAATTCTTTGACGAATAGTAGGGCAGCAAATCCCCAAATTTTGATGTTACACTTTTTGATTTATTTGTCAGTGTTGACCAAAACAGGTCATTTAAGGAGGAACAGATTTAACTTGACTAAAATGAATTAGTAAAAAAAAAAAGAAAATGATGCTAACATGCAGTTTTTTCATTAGAAAGTACACTTTCCTCTAGAAACCATCTTTTTACAAATATATGTGGCTGTTTAAAGCAATTAAATCTGCCTTTCTCTCAAGTACATGCAATATCTGATGATATATTGCCTTGCAATAAAAATACAAGATTTTCAGAAGGTTTAATACTATCAGACTTCCACCATTGTCCCAAGGGGAGAGGAAACACGGGGATTAAAAAGAAATGCTTTTAAGAATTTCCTACTCTTAACAAATGAGTCTTATTTTGAAAAATATAGTCTTCACTATTCATATTCTCCATTTTATGTCTTTTTAACAAATGCCATTTATAAGTGACAGTTCAATCAAGGGCTTATAGCAATTTGTACAATTATTCTAGGAACTGATATTCCAGCATTCAAAATTGATCATTTAAAAGAGACTATAATTAGTACAAAGCAGAAAATTCCTTTGAATGCTGTGGTCATATGTCACATGTTCGGGAAATAGATATACATACATATAAGAAAACACATAAGCATTTTAAAGTGACATGGTCATTTAAGTAAAAATATTTTTATAAATTATTATGTAACATTTATTATTTACTTTGAAACAGATGATGGCTCCACGTAGCATTGTATGGACTGAGTATGTTTCAGTGTGTGTCCATACATAAATATATGCAAATCTTGGTAAAGTAAGAATAACATTCCAGTTATGCTTAGGTCATTAGCATATATTATGTATGCATGCTCATCCACTCATTAGAAGTTTTGACTGTGATCTCATCCCATTATTTGTAATATATCTTTAAAATTTCAGGTGCTGTCTGGCAGCTCAGATAGGATTAGTTAGTTAAAAAGGTATGGTGCACCACAACATAAAACAGAGTACGTTAAGAATAAAACACAAGCTGGCACATAAGTATATGTCCATTTTTAGTTATTGGATATGTAGAAAAATCATACTGGCAAAACTGTGGAGCATGCTTCCTTGTCTTTTAGACTTTAAATCCACCATGCTGAATGGATTTTTATAGGGCATATACTTGTTCATGACCTCTAGTGTTAAGAAATTCTGTCATGTTTGAAAACTAGTCCCTGGTGGAGCCTGTGTCCCTGTTAATAGCTGAAAGGTCAATGGAGCTGCTAAACAGTTTGTATTACTGTCAGGGTGGCCGTGGAAACACCGCCTACAGCAACAGGACTTGGCAGCTGGGTCAACAGGCACTGTGGGGATTTATCAACCTAGGGGGGCCACTTGCATAAAACTTTGACTGATGAATTGGGACTAGACTGGCTCATTGGGCTAAAGCCCCTCTATTATGCATGACTTGCTTTTGGATGGCAGAACTGCCAGCCTGGCTCCCTGAGACATATGCAAAGGATAAACAGAACCCATTTCCTCTTACGAAGTGATCTTTTCTTTTTTTCCTGAGAAAAAGCACTCTTCAGCATCCAGTATAATAAAGAGTAGGATGAAGATATTAAAAATAAATAAATAAACAAAGGATAATAAGTGGGGCCTGGAGGGGAGGAGCAGGGAGGAGGCAGGAGGGGCAGTTCTTGATATTGGTCACACAGGGCTTTGGGGTACATGGGGTACAACATTGATGTAAAATGACCTCTCAAGCCTGGAATTTGCATTGTTAATTTATAGGCCTCTGAAGGGAATGTTCTATATGACTTGGTTGGGTAACAGATAAGCAGTATGTTAAAATACAGTAAGACTGGGTACATAGTAATTAAATCAACATGATTAAGAATGATGTGGTTTTATAAATTCCTGGAGAAATAACCTGGAAGCATTTCAAAATTAAAAAAAAAAAAAAAAGGGTCATTTGGTTTAAGTTTATCTGAAACAAAAATGAAAGAAATTTGTGTTCTATAACAGTAACGTCTGGAAAGTTAGTAACTCTATTAGAATTCTTTAGTTTCCATTCCCAGGAGCATTTGTTTGATTCTGCAAAGATTTAATAAAGAGCGAGATTCCAAGGCATGTCTTGGACATCTGAAAACTAGGTATGAAGAGCTCTTTACAGCTTCACAGACACCTTTACCCCAGCTTTGGAACTGAGAAACCTTAAAAGTTGAGAGATCATGCAAAAATAATTCTTGAATACATGGACTGAACACCAACAATACTAAAGAACGTATTATGTTGTAAATGTATGATTTAATGATCTCCATAGCACCCTGCAGAAAGGGGGCAGGGCATCAGCACTTTATGGATGGACCAAGGGGCACGCGGTGCTGAAATAACTTAGTGAGGGTCCCACACAAGGGAGCACTCAGAGACAGGACCCATGGACTCCCTGCTACCAGGATAGACTCGCCCCTAGTGTTGACTAGAATAGACGGCCCTACCAAGTGAAACTAAAATGATTGCCTACCTCTTTTGCTCAGTACATTGGAATCTGTTTTCTGGAACTGCTGGCTGAAGGACCTCCCCAGAAGAGGGCATGGAGAACCCAGTTCTAGAGACTTTGGGGGACCCACTGAGTTGGCCCAGGAAGCTGGGTGATTAGTATCGATAGGATCCTAACTCCACTATGCTGTGACATGTGACCGACTGCCCCAACTCTGAACACGTTCCTGAGCTGTGTTCCTCCGTGTTCTAGCATGGAGGAGAAATTCACCACTTTCCTGCTTTTTCCTTAAAGAACTACCAAGTTCTAGTTAAGCCTTAGGGAAACCTGGCTGTATTCTTATTTCATGTTTTTTCATTATAAGTAATGGCATTTGATTTTTATAACAGGTACCTTGCCATCCTTTTCTGAGAAGGAAGCCCACTGTAAATGATTTTAGACTTATGTAAATGATCATGTAACATGTAGTCTTAGACCAAATTATCCTACAGACTGAGGTGGTAATGTTGGAACTTTGCCTGCTTTTGTCAAAATGAGATAAGAGTATTGCATTTAGTTTCTAAACTCCCTCATCTTTCTTAAATGTGAGTGTGTGTGTGTGCAGGGAAAAGTAGAAAAAACATAAATCCTATGGTGAGTAAAAGGGTAACTTCTATGACATCTAATGTAGAATATAAAAATTTTATAATTTGTTGTTATTCTCTTCCAGGGCCAGGAGTCAATTGACGTTTGAAAGTTATTCTGAAAACATTATTCTAACAAATCTGGGGCTCCTCCCCAAGAATACAATTCACCTAAGATTTTAATTTGAGTTAGATTTTTGATATAACAAGAAATGTCTATATATTGTTTTTTCAGTTGACGTGGCTCTTTCTTCAATTTCTCCCTCCAAAGTTTTAAAAACACAGTTTTGCTTTGAAGCAGACATCGTGAACACTGTGAGGCTAGTAATTAGCTTGTTTCCAAAATAATCCCGCTCACATACGCTAACGTGTCTACTTATATAGAAATTCAACTCATCTAGGGAGAAATACTATAATAATAAACATTGGCATCTAAATCAAAACAGCATGAGACTCCCAACAAATGTTTATGAAAACACATGTTTTCTTAAAGTCCGTTTAATTTTGAAATGTATGCCTATGCCTACATACAAGGACAATGTCTTTGGGACTCTGTTACTCCTCCCACCTTCTGAAAACCAAACACAGATCTTAACCCTGGCCCCACACATGACACAACTCACCAGAAACAGGCACCATAATGAGAAGTCAGGCCTTTCAGGTATGTCACTCTGAGACCACCCTACTGGAGGAGGCCCTAGGATCACAAAGCCAAGGTCCCTTATGGCAACCCTGGTAATTAGACACTAATAATGGGTTGAAGGTGTAAAATTCACCTCAATGCACCACCAGCAGACTAAACAATCCAGATGAAGAGAGAAAGATTGTTGTGAGGAGGAGGGAGAAATAATTATAATGTTACCAGGAAGCTTGCAAAAGCATATCAACATTGACAAACATAATGGAATAACAATGCCTATTTCGAAACTAATGGCATTAGATCTGAGGGGAATCCCTAGACTCCATTATGAATCATTAGAATGCTGCTATTTTATGAATTAACATTCGTTTGATTTTTGTCCTTAATATTGCCAACTTTCACAGTCACTGAAGTATCTGATTTTTTTTTTCACTCGTTACTTTTATTTACACAAAGAGAGCATTCATTTCACGCTCAAGGAGTAAAAGAGCCCTGGTAGTGGATAGATGGGTACTTCTCTTACTGTGAAAGAAAATGCGTACTGTTCCATAGAGAAGGAATGCTATCATTGTATGATAGATGAGTACATGGGATACTGTGGAGAGGCCACTTAGAACTGACTATTCTTTTTGTTCTGTAGTACCAATGTTATTTTCCTCAGAAAAGATAGTGTTTTGTGGTATGGTAAAAGGACACAAAGCTCTACTTCGTTAGTGACTTTTTCAGAAAAACATACACAGTTTACAATTTGCAAATAATATTTTTAAAATGGAGCTAAATTGTTGTTTATAGTAAACTTTTCAGGTGATTAGAATTTGTACTTCCAAAAAGAGTTGAAATTAGGAATTTAAATTTGCAGATGGGCTTATGAAGATAAGTGAGTGTAGAAATAATTTAAAATTTATAGCTAGAGTCTGACAACTACTGGTGTTCAACAATAGTATCTGTGAGATTACTTAGGTTCTGTAGCAGTGGTTTCTAAACTTATTATTAATCACTATTTGACAGTATATAATGTTAGCAGCCTCTGACAGTCCAATTTTTATCCATGAAACTAACAATTGACTAATTATGAGTCAAGATAATTTGAATGTTGTGTGTGTGTTGAAGTTGTGGTGGGTGAGTGGAGAAGAGCAGGGGAAGGATAAATATACTCTTTAAAGGATTAAAACATTCAAATCTTTTTTTTCTCTGAAGTAAATAACAAAACACTTTTTCAGTTTTCATTTGTTTAGTCCTAGAAGCCTACATGAGAGTTGTGAGCTTCCATAGTTTTGAAATAAGGCTCAGATATTGACCTGCCAAAATAATATCCTAATTGCCTAACAAAAACCATATCAAGCAGCTGTAATGCCTGCCAGTATGTTTCTAGTTTTCTCGAAAGAAAAGGAGCATATATTGTTTCCAACACTAGAGCCGAAGCTACTGCCTCACAAGTCCGGCTCCTACTCTGACATTTAACTGAGGACTCTCATCCCACAAATATAATGCTGCTCTCTGATGACAGCAAGAATGACATGAAAGTGTGATCAAAATAAGGCTTATTATTAAAGTTCAGCCTAGTCCAGTCTCGCCTTCATGGATAGGTGACGAGGGTCCTCTCAGGACAGCACTTAGCATATGGATGGGGCAGAGGCATTCCTCTTTCTTGATTGCTAATTGCAATTTGTCTCTCATGACTTTGAATGCACTAAAATAGCATGGAGAAGAATATTTCTTGACTTAAAGGAATGTAAAAAAAAAAAAAATCTCACCTTTTGGGATCCACAATTTTGTAGAGTTTTCCATTGTGAGTCTGGGTCATACTTTTACTACTTGATAGAATGTAAACTTCGCCTATGAAGAGAGAAATACAGCAAGTGAATGCCCAGTACCACAAGGCCTTACTTCCTATTGCCTAGCAGATAGTTTATATATACAGTATATGTATTTGTATGTGTGCATATATGTGTGTATACATATGTGTATGTATATGTATTAATATATGTGTGTGTATACACACATATATATCCTCAGGAAGATCACTTGCCTAAACAAAGGTCATGACAGTTTCACACGTCTGCCTTCACAGTGCATGCAGATGTCACTCACTGCTTTCCACATGCCACCACTAAGCCAATGCAAGCAGATACTAATGTCTCACCTGGATTATGGCCACAGCCTCCTAATTGATATCCCTACTTCAATCCGTGTCATTTTGTGTTTCCTCTTAACATACCAGCCACAGTGATTCTCTTAAAGCTAGTTAGGTCATAGATGTTGGATCACACTCTTTTGTTTCAATACCCTCCACTAACTGCTAATCCCAGAGCAAAGGGAAGTTCTAACTGTGACGTGTGCTGGCCCTCCTTAGTGCTCTGACCTCACCCGCCATGTTTTGCCCCGTTGTTTGCTCTTTCTAGCCTCACTGGCCTCTTGGCTTTGAACCCATGAGGCAGGTTCCTGTTCCAGGCTTCTGCCTCAGGCCCCCACTGTCCCAGGCTCTCCTGTCAGGCCAGGCTCTTTGCTCAGTTCCTATCTCAGCTCTTGTCCCAGGTTCTTTGTCAGGCTTCTGCCTTTCAGTAGATCCCCACGAGGTTCACATTTTCCCTTCCTTCAAGTTTGTGCTTAAATAATGTCATCTTTTTTGACTGTACTATTTAAAATTACACTTATCCCAACCTCTAGTAACTGCTATCCCTCTTCACAACTAGATTTTTCTCCTAAGCACTTATTAACAATTGACATACAGTATATTTTTTAAATTTTATTTTTATTGTCTTCATTTAGAATATAAATTTCTTGACAACAGTTTAGATCTTTGTCTCTTTATTTGCTGCTGTACCCCCAATACCGAGAACAGACCTTTGCATAGAATAGATGTTCAGTAAATATTTGTAGAATGAGTGTTGAATGTCAAGGTTTACCCTAATTTATTCTGCCCAAGATTGAAAGGTTTGATTACCGTGTTGTTACTGTTAATTGATAATTTGATAATTCGAAGCCGGATGGAATTGGGGTGCTCCTTTTTAATTTTTAGCTTTTTAAAACAAGATATGTTAATATAAATATTTGGAAAGAGAGAGGGAAAGAGAGAAACCCTGATGCTCAATTCCAACTCTGACTCTCTAATTCTTGGTGCTAGGCTGTGTTCATCATGATGAAATGTAACAGATGGACGCCCCTTTTAGGAGAGAAACACTCGTTTTTTTTACCAGTCTTCCATATAATTCAATGTTTAGGGTGGATCACATGAATTGGGAATTAGAAGCGGTGCTTATGGTTACATGTTTATTAGACTTTAAAATGTATATTTGGTTCTTATTCATGAACTAATCCTTGCTTTAGTCTATATTTCTCTACTCCACTCTGTTATTATATAGTAAGTGAACCCTACTACTTTCTTCTGTAAAGGATGTTGTAGGGTTTACACTAAAAACACAGACAAAATAAAAACACAGAAAAAATAAAAATGAAGTTAAAAAGCAAAAGAATGTAAATGAAAAAAATTAATGTTTCATCAAGTACTTTATGTAGTTTATCTCATTTGATACTTTCAACAAGCCTATCCTGATTTTATAGTTTAAAAAAAAACAAAAACAGAAAAAGCAGATCCTCAACATTTTTTTGTTTCAAAAATGCAAAAACGTATTCATTTTCTTATATGACTCTTAATTAAATCAAGTTTCACATTAAAGGATAATTCAGTACAACTATATTTATTTTTAATTATGGAGTATACATGATGTTGTAGCTTTTGGACAGTCAGGATTGTATGTGCTTCATTTGTTGGTTCTGCTCCCAACACAGTATTAAGTGTAGGTAGACATTTGGATATTTTAACCAATGGTGGTGACGCTAATAGGATGATTGATGGTGAGTCATTTGTAGTATGGTCTGGGGAAATCTACATGATTCAGTCACAACATCTATATATTCATTTCTAATTCTGCCACAAACAATTTAATCCCAATTTGTGTTTTAAAAATCAGAGTTTGCCAATGAAATTTAAATTACACTAGAGAGGATTTAAATGAGAAAGGGTATCTTTCCAGTTCCTGTGAGTGGGGTAGGAGAATATCAAGGGAAAATTAACTGTAAAATGCTTTTGATGCTGAAATAAGAAAAGGACAGACTGGATTTCTCTTCTTTGAATCATATTCCTGTGGCTCTGAAGTATGCATTATGTGTTTCAGGAATTTAATCTCAGTTCCTTGTTAACCTAAGTAACTGGCATGGAACTATTTCTGATAATTCTCCATTTGATATAGGAAAACCAAATCTGCACTTTTATAGGAAATATTCTGATTTAGATGGGAAACACAGCTCTTCTTAACAGCAAGAAATGCATCGCTGAGGCTGAAGAAGCGTAGTTACTGTTTGCATGTTGTTCATTATGACGCCCTTACATTTATCTCTGAAACTTAAAATTATATCATTTCTACTCTTTGATCACATTCCAATTTCAACATCTTTTTGCTTTTTAAGCTGCATACATTTCGATAACATACCAGCAAATAAATTGTACGTTATCCAGTAGATCATCAATGAGAAGATAATTTCCATTTTGTTGGAAGGCAGATCTGAAAACTCAGATTATCTTGCACAAATTTTATGCCCTGATGTACAAAAAAAATTTTAAAAATGAGGAAATAGAGGATAATGTGAATGTGAAATTCAGACTGCAACAGAGTTTTAATTTATTCCAAAAGACATGGATAAGTGGAAAGGTTTTTAGTAGAAAATATGAACCAATGACTCAGATGCATCAAAAATATCAGTGGACATTTAAAATGTTTCCCTCTCTTCAGGTCTCAAAAATTCTCTTTTTTTCCTGCCTCCCATTTTCCTGCTTTGATTACTTTCATATTTCTGGAGTGGAAATAACATGTAAAGACCCCCAAAGAAATGTTATTGGAAAAGAATACAGAAGTGGACCACCTCAAATCTCTATAGTAGGTCATCTTTGCTGTAGGTTACGTTTCCAACAAACAGAGGATGAGATGGTTATATTTATTCAGAGCAGAACAAAGCCTTTTGTGCAAGGGAGTGAGATTGGAACTTAATAGAAACAGTTTATACTGTACCTAATTCATCTTCTCCGAATCCCAATATGTGACCTGAAAAGTAACCTCTACAGGAACCACTGTTGCCGAGACAGAGTGGTTTTTCTTGCCATTGCTTCGTCCCAGGACTTTGCTGGAGAGTTAAGAAATTCCTACAACACAAACATACCATAAACCTATGATAAAAAACATGCTTTTGCTTCAAAAACACAATCAGGTGTTTAAAATAAAACTCAATAAATAATCGTTGTGCCATAGACCTGGCTTCTAAAGGGAGAGATATTATAGCCCATAATGTGTGTGAATACTGTGAAATTCCCATGTGGGGAGAAAGTACTTAACGATAAGATTTTGTTTGTTGGGGGGCACTAAAAGTACCTGAGTATGAGAAAAGCCCTCCCCTTCATCCAGAGAATGATACTTCCTCTCCAGGACTAGACTCCATGCTGTGCTAGTAAGCAGAGAGAGGGACAGGGGAAGATCATGGGGTCAGTACACTTTGCTAGTTCCTTGTAGCGACCAAGCATATCAGCTCTGCCATAGGCCTGAATGCCAGCGACTCGGGAAATAAGATTCTTAATTTGGGTTTCATCACAGAGTTTCTTATAATTATCCACAATGTGATCTCTAAACTTCAGGCTAAAATTTAATTTTGTAGTATTCCTACCGTACAGACAAATTAACTTGCCACATGTCCTGAAAGTCTGGCAAAAGCAAAAATTCTCAGCCTTCCAAGATAATTTAAAAAATAATTATCAACTCATATAAAGCAATAGTTTTCAAATCACTCATTATTATGGTAAATTTAAGTTAAGGATGAAGGGAAGAGCCTAACTAATATGAAAAAGACTTCTGAAGATTTTTCTGCACTTAAAAAAATCATTTTATGAACTTAATCAAGTCTTTTTAAAAAGCATCTCTTAAGAAGTTCTTTAATTAAACCACCATACATAGTGGAACTAAAAGTAAATATTTATGTGTGTCCCAGACCTGACCCCCAAAGGGAAACAATCATTTGAATATTTTATGGCAGTTTGCCCACTAATCAATGGATATGTCATTTGGTATATTAAATTGTGGTATCAGGAAACCTACCCATTACGGTCTCCAAACACATAGCTTCCATACAGTCTTTCAGACTGGCAGCCTCGGTAAACAAATCCGCCAACCAAAGGACCATTACTGAATGGTTTGAATTCTAAAAGTGATGGCTCACTTTCTGGAAAGAAATAAACAGCATTAGATGAAATGAAATATATTTTCATAAAGTAAAACTAATGTAGGCCAAGCAACAATTATTACAGTAATTTATCTCTGAAGTGTGTTCCATGATTCACAAGATGGTTCCTTGCTAGAGATATTTAGTGAAAATAATTGCTCCTTTTGCTTCAATTGTGTACATGTAAAGGGCTTCCATGTACAGATTAATGAAATGAGAATGCTCTGAAATGCTAATTTTCAATGAAATTAGAATCTGAATATTTTGCAAATCATGGTTATTTACTTTAGGACCAAAATACTTTTAAAAATACTTAATTTTTTAATATTGATTTTTTTGGTACAAATCCTTCTCCATATATTTAGTAAATTGAGCCAGACCTCTGTCAACTTATAGAAAATGTTTAAAAGTTCACACTTTAGTGAAAATAAAACAATAGTACATAAAAGGTCTTTAAAGCCACATTTATACATTTAAAACTTGTCACTTAGTCAAGTAATATCTTCATTTACAATATTTTAAAAATTTTGTTTACGGAGCTGTATGGTTAACAAAGTCTATTGCAGTCATTGCTTTTGAATCACTTGTGTATAGACATATATCTTAGTTTTTCCATGAACGTCATTATGCACTAGCATACACGTATGCCAATTGAGATGGAAATGATCTAAAGCTAGTTGCAAATTAACCTGAAAATTACTTATCACTTATTAAGTACATTATATGCTTAATGTCAAATACGTCCCTATCAACAGGCAGTATTTTAGGCAAAAGCTTTTGTGGAAAGACAGTAATTTTAAAGTCCTCTCCAGCTCCCCATGTGATTATGGGGAATATGAGATCATAAAAAGTAGAAAAGATAGGTTTTAAAAACACTGAGACAGAAAAATTGAATGATTGAGGTTGTAAACTCTGGAGTCAGGCTGCCTGGGTTCAAATCCAGGCCCTACCACTTTATGTTGTGTGATAATTAATATTTCTGTGTCTCAGTTTCCTCATCTGGCCACTGCATCCAATAATATAGTGCCTATTGCATAGGGTTGTTCTTTGAATGAAATGAGTCAAGTTTATAAAGTGTTTACTACCGGGGCAGGCATGTAGTAAGCAGTGTGGAAGTGGTTATTTGGTTGTTTTGTTTTATTTTCAGTTTTATTGAGGTATATTTGACAAAATTGTAAGATATTTAAAGTGTATATCATGGTTATTTGATATACGTATACACTGTGAAAGGATTCAATGGATGTGTTTTTAATATTAATACATAAATGTAGGGCTGCCAATATTGTAACCAGTTTTAGTTACACCCCAATTAATGTGCTTGTAGAATTTAATTTAATCTATAAATATGGCTGGAATTCCATCATACTAGTGACTCATTAATTTTTTTTCAAACCACATTATTCTTTGGTTTGGCTTTTATAAGCTGCACACACACACACATACATGAATACCTGGAAAAAAAAAGTAAAATAACTGAATACCACATGAACTAACACAGCTGCTTCATTCCTGGTACTAAATAAATATCTGTATTGAATGAGTAAATAGGAGAAGCAATCAATTTAATAATCTTAACCTACTGTGTTCCCTGAATCATAATAATATTTGATATATTACTTTCTACAAAAGGAGTAAATACTAAAACATTGAAAAATGTTAAGTATCTTTGACTTCGTTATTATCCAATTTTATGTTTTATATGTATCTCTAAGTACTCTAGTAATCATATTATTAAAAATAATGTCTAAACTTCCCATTTCCATGACTTGAGTAAATAACATGTTTTTACAAGGCTTTCACTTTTTTTTCTCTAAAGTAAACACATTAAACATTTCATTCTTATTTGAAACACATAATTTTCCTAATTGCTAAGACTAGCATGGTGGATATTAAGAAATTTCTTACCTTTAACACTTGTTTTTTTCCTCTGTATATAAGATGTTAAGACAAGTTCTCCCTTATATGTTAAATAAATAGAACTTATTCATCTTGAATCTCAGATGAGCAAAATATAAACTGCTAACTTTTGAAGGTCCATTAAGTTTTTTGGACCTACAGAGCACCATTCAATTCCTGGGAAAGGTAATTACCCAAATGGAACCCTGAGGGCTTGTAAGAATCACTGGACCTTTAAAAAGTGAGCAATTTACTACCTCACCACTGTTAGGCCAGTGTTTTTATGCTTTCCCAATGCTCATTTTGCAGGAATCCTTTTCTCTTCAATTAATATATGAAAATAAAACCCAAACTAAAGCAAAATCAACAACTTATGCTCTACTTACTTACCGTAATCTTTCCCCTTTATTATCTGTAGGATTCTGGCTGATGATCTGTTCTTTCCATTGGAGTCTGAACAAAGTATTGTTAAATTGATGTTTATATCAGTGGGGTGTCGATCCACAGCGCATCTGCATGACAAAAGGGGGACCCATGAATTCCTACATGCCTGTCTTCCCATCTCAGACTAGAAAGTCCTGACACAGGAACGCTTTGTGGGCTGACAAGGATTCTACGGGGTATTTAGTTTGGACCCCCTCGAGAAGGCTGAAGGAAATATCCTGATGTGTTTGTTTACTCTGCTGAAGCTTAATGATCTCTGGAGAATATTTCTTAATTTTTCTTGGTATCCCCCTCCACTATGAATGGGCACACTGACTAAAACACTTGTTCATTTCTCTGTTGTTAAGGAATACCACGTGAAAAGTATAAGAATCAGCAGCAGTGTATGAACCCACATCTGCAACACACAGTATAAAATTAGTTATACTACTAGCTTTGTGTTATCTGACATGGACCTGCTACACTCTAGGACTCAGGCTGCTCTCCCAAAGGAAAGTGTGCCCACAATCTGCAGCTCCTGCCAGTTTAGGGAACAAAATCAAGCTGGTCTCCCAACCATGGAGGTCTTCGACGTTGACTTTGTCTTCATGTTCTGGGACCAGGCTTTTTCTGTGACTTCAGCCACTACTACTATAAACTCTATGAGGCCAGAAGTCACTTCCCTCTTGTTCGTCTCTATGTCTCTGTCACCTGCTTTCAACCAGGGAATATAAACGGGGCTCACTATTTGTAGAATGTTTAAGTCAATGAGGGACTGGGTGTTAGGAGTTTGGGAAGAATAAAGTTTAATAATATAATTTTGAAGTTCTCACAAATGGGGATAATAGTGTTGCATTGTTTTTAGGTTTCTCAAACTTGGCATTATTGACTCTTTGGGCCCGATAAATCTTTGGGTGGGGGGTGCTGTCCTGAGTGTTGTAGGATGTTTAGCAGCATCTCTGGCCTCTCGACCCACTAGATGTCAGTCGCATGATCTCTTCCTCCCAAGTTGTGACAACCAAACATGTTTCTAGACATTGCCAGATCATCTCATTAAGAATCACTTTTTGTTGGCCAAAAAAACACATGGACTTAAAAACAAAACAAAACCCTTGGGGCAATTAAATAATTAAAAAAATAAAACAATCGGACAGTAGGTTCTGGGTCCTAAGAAGCCTAAGAGTCGTAGTAGCAGCTACTTAAACAACAACAACCAAACAAAAACTGTTGCCTCCGAATGATCCCATTCATAACAGGGGAGCTGTAAGCCTGACCTGCCAAAGATGAGTGAGTTGTTCTGGGGCAACAGTCCCTTTATTGTCCTCTTGAATTCAGTGATTCACAGAATACAATGCCTGGCAGGGATCAGGACACAGACACACTGTGACTTAAGGTGGAACGAAATCCACACAGGGTGAGAAAATTGTTCTGGACTGCCTTTCTTCTTAAGATGAAGAAACTGGGACAAAAAAGGTTTGACCTGTTTCTAACAAGGAGCAAATCTAGAAGAAAAGGTCAGATCTCCCAAAGGTTGGGTTGTGTGTGTGTTAGTGTGTTTGTGTGTGTGTGTGTGTGTGTGTGTGTGTGTGTGTGTGTGTGGTGCAGGGGGGACATGAGGTTTAGCTCTGGCTGAATATTAGGTCCCCTGAGAACCACTTGACCCTTCTAACCTTTAGTTTCTTATGTAAAAAAGAGGCCTGACAGTGAAACTTCTCTGTATGATGCTATAAAGACACGTGTTGGTATACATTTGTCCAAACCTATAGAATATACACCACCAAGAGTGAACCCTAGTGTAAGCCCCAGACTTTGGGTGGTGATGATGTGTCCATATAGGTTCATTAGGTGTCACAAATGGACCCCTCTCGTGGGGGAAATCAATCGTGGGGTGGGGGGTGTTATACACATGTAGCGGCAGGGGGTATATGGGACAGCTCTGTACTTTCCACTCAATTTTGTTGTGAAATGAAAACCGCTCTAAAAAATTGCAGTCTTAAAAAAAGGGGTGGGTGTGGGGGGATGGGGAGAATGATGCCAATTACCTCAGAGTAATGCTGAGAGCTATAAATGAGGTAATATGCATAAGATACTTAGCTCAGTACTCTGCATCAAGGGGCTTAATATAAGTCAGCTTTACTTTTAGCCAATAATTATTTTAGTTTCCTTTCTGCTTTATTAAATCTTCCTCTGCTTAAAATAATCTTGGAGGAAGGCGGACTGTTCCTTCAGCCCTCTGCCCCGGAGAAGGTCAGACTGCACGCACAGGCAGCCTGCCACACGTAAGGTCTGTAAAGCGCCTCACCCTGTGTTTTTATACTGAGGGTACGGGACCCCCAGGAAGGTTGTCTGCAAGCGCCAGTGGGATTGTGGTGACTCAGGCTGCTCGACTTCAAAGTGCTGCTTTGTGGTGGTATCTGCGAGTTCTGAGCTATCGGAATGGAATGCGACAGTTTCCTCCACATCCTGAACCCACCTTAAGTATTCCCTGTCGCACAGATTTTAAGATCTGCTGAGATGCCAAAAAGGAAATGAACTGTAGAGTTGGACTTTGATGGAGGGGAGATGAAGGGCATGAGGGATTATAAAAATAAAAAGTTTGAAAAATACTCACCTTGCACACAGTGAACACTCAATAAACATTAAATAGCAGTAATACCTTAGCTAGTAAATGAATGAATGTGGCCAGATACCCCTTAGTATGGCTACCAGAACACAGATTGGAATGAAGCTTTCATCACAGGATTGCTATATTATACTTCATAGCTTTTTTAGAGTGTACCCCAAATTTCTCACTCTCCGTACTTCTTAGTGTTCCTTTCTTTATGGTTTATTATAGTAAGTAGTCAGTATGAATTCCTTTAGGATTTGTTAACTTTTTTCAAGGAGAGGAATGTTAACATTTAGTCAACTCCTTACAAATTGATACTGTGCCATCATATATATTAAGTGAGGCTATGATAACAAGAGCTATAATTTATTTAAAATTGACCAGGTGTGCCAGACACTATTTCATGCTTTACTTATAGAAATGCATTTAATCATTACAGTATCCTTGTAAGGTAGATTTAGGGAGGTTTAAGGAGACGCATTAAAAGGTTTATTATCTCTCTGATTATACAGGCGGAAGTCTGAATCATTACACTAATCTAACAGTGTTTATCTAATAATAGCCCTCCAAACCTTTCAGGCGATTTTTCTCTATGAATGTGTCCTTTTCCATGTCTAATTTGCCTTCTAAATCTGCATCACGCGTTAACAGAAGTGAGTGCTAACTACTGGCTTGGAGCATAAGCCAGTGTGATTTTTAGAGGCACAGACTTGCACACCACTCTTGGCTGCTCTGTGGCTGGCCCCATGTTTCTTTTCCCAGTCCCTGAATCCCAATTTGGCTTTTCAGCAGGTGAGGGGGCAGGCTGGTGTTCTCACCTGCCTGGATCGTGGAGGCCGTGGGCAAACACTTCGGGGGGCTGGTTGGTGCTGTTGAAGTGCGGGTTGCTCCTGGGGATGGAATATGGCACATTGCACATATCCGTGTCCACGTCCAGCCGGAGCACCGAACCTGTGAAATCACTGAGAAAGTGGAGCATGACATAAGTGCTTTGTGGTTTTGTTTGCATTACTCCTAAACTAATGCAGGGAGATTGCTCTGTGGATCGCCCTCCTATTTGAGACAAAATTATTCAGGTTCCAAATTCCATACGGTGGGAAATGAATGGAAGGGCAGTTTGGTTTCAGACAAGTGGCAGCACCAAGACACAGCTGCACGGTGGCCGAAGACTACAGCATCAGTAGGGCACTGCTGTTTGCATCTGTCCTCTTAATTTTTTGCCAAGTCATGTATTTTATGACCCCGATGAAGGTCCACTGGAGTATGTTAGCCCATTACGCAGAGTGTGGAAAGCTGCATGGATTGCAGGGCAGCTACACAGGGGAGGAGGGGTTGCTTGCTTCTCAGGGCTGTGTGTGGCCCAAACTACACAGCAGCAGCTTGTTTTAGGACATCTCAGCATAGTGACTTTCAAAAATATTACATCAGCATATGATTGGATTCCTCTTCATTTTATAAATGCAGACATTGATAACCAAAGTTAAATATTTAACCAGCGTGATTTAATTCAATGACTTTTTCACTCACGGATCTGATCCCTTTTCCTTGCACTTAAAACATTTTAACATCAAGAGGAAACCGGTTTTTTTGTTTGTTTGTTTTTTGTTTTTTTACCTTAATCCGTCCATCTCTTCCATGTCATCCAGCGTGATCATCCCATCACCAAGAATGATGTACAGGAAGCCATCCGGGCCGAAGAGCAGCTGTCCTCCGAGGTGCTTTCTGTGGAGTTCTGCAACCTCGAGAAACACTCTGGCAGTTCTCAAATCAATCTGATGGGGGTTTTTTCTACATGGTTGGGGGGAAACAATACCATGATTGTTAAAGATGTAAGGTAATCCATCTAGAGAGTAAATAGTACACACATCGGGAAGCAAACAGCTGGCCTCTAAATAAGGAAACACATACTTGCCATGGGGCTGATAAAAATTGCCAGAAAATTATGTGATTTTCTAAGTTTCAGAAGTAGCATTTCAGTTAAAAGAGAACTGAGGAAAAGTCCCAAAGATATCATTTTCCCCACATGGGCTTTTAAACAAGACGGAGATTATGGTTTAATCATTGCCACTTTATGGCTGTTTATTTGTAACTTCTAAACAACAACAACAAAATTATGAAGAGATACAGAAAAAATAAGATTTAAAAATATTTGTGTCTCCACACGTTTCAGTGATACCTGGATACTGTGTACTCCACAACTCTGAGAATGTGGTCATGAGGCCCGATAGCCCACCGTTCTTGGTTGGTGGTATAAGACACATAGAGCTTTCCATTTTTCTTGTAATTGGGATGGAATGCAAGGCTTAGCAGTCCTCTTTCATCTCCTCCCTGCAGTCAAATGAAAAACACAAAGAATTGCGAAGTTAATTATGTTCTTTATTGTGTTTCAACTGGAACCCCAAAAGAGTCTCTTTCTTTCTTCTGGATAATCTTTGCCCAAACTCTTTTCTTTTCTTCCTTGCCTACTGCACAGAAAAGGATTATAAAACATTTCACTTTGCGGAACTCTTTAAGGGTTAGAACAAGCCAATTGTCTTGTGTGGTTATCTATGCACAAGACCCTTCCACCACTTTTGTCAAGTGATTTGTGTACGTAATCTTGGGAAGCTAGGAAGACAAGTTTAAGTGCTGTGAAGAATTCTCTGCTGGGTTACTAGGTTGCTCGTAGTCCATAGAAGATAAATAAAAAGGTTCATAATCAGCAGTCACTTCTAATCCAAATCTCCAAAACCTAAAACACAGTGTGGGCTGCCAACTCCCACTGTCTTGGCAATATGTTTAGAAAACAGTTAAATTGCTTGTGTAATATGTAAACCTTTGTTTTACCCTGGAGGCATCTACATCAGTTGTCACAACGATGGTGGTCTGTTCATCATAGCTAAGTAATAAGCAGCATTGGCCTATCTACATAGAAATGAGGTATTTTTACTTGTATCCCTTTCCTGCATAGAGTTTTTCTTTATAGAAGGATGGGGAAATGGGAGAAGAGCTAAAAGCCAGGGCTGAGATGGGGGTGGAAGAAATCCTAGAGAGGAAAGGGGACACTAGGAAATAAAAGAAAAATCCCAAACAACTTTCTTTTGTTATTATATGAATGTCAAGGATTGTGTACATTAGGCATGCCAAATGCTGTAACAATTAAAACATCATCATGTTCTTAAATAGAAAGGCATTTTATCTTTATTTTCTGCTAATTCAGCTGGAAACTCAATATGGTCTTAGCATTTGTTTTATCCCACAAGCATAGGAGTTTCTCTAATGAAATCACAGTATACAAAATTATCTAGATCAGAGACTTAAATTCATATTCTAGGAAACCAGTGACCACTTTCTCTGTAGTCTGAGGAGTTAGTTATCTACAATGGTGAAAAAAGTGACATGAAATTGAATGCTGCAACGCCTGCTAGTACATCATCTTATGCACACTATTTCATTAAACAACACATCTCCTATGACAAAAGGCTATACATTACTCCTTAGAAGAGGAGGGGAAATGTCTCTAATAGGGCAACTTCTTCACAAGGTTATGCTCAGTAATGGCAGGACTCTCGTGCTTTGGTCCCCAGAATAGCGTGTGCTACTAGCAAAGCATAAAACTATTAATAGTTTGGTGTTCTACATGGATTTGAGAACTTCAAGTTTTAGGCATAAAAGCTCACTTTCCATAAACACTGATTGATTGCCTGGGTTAGAGAAAAACTGCTTTTAGCTACGTGCCATCCAAAGTGGGAACATCCAAACTTGAAGAGTGTATAAATAAGAAAATCAATGCAAATAATGCAAATCATTACTCAAATGTCAAAACAGTCAACTTCTTCAGTTGCATAACACAATATGCTTAATAATAGCCAAAAGAACAATCTCAGAGAAGGGTAAGGCTCTGATGACTATGATTTATGAATGGGCCTCTATTTTTCACATTATCCTGTTATGATGATTTTAATATTGACTGGATGTTGCTGTTTTTCTTCTTACATCTTCATTAAGCAAGTATTTCCTGCCTTTATCATGAGACATTGAAAGCTGGGATGTATAACTAAGATTCGATGGTAGAAAAGCCACCACACATTTTCATCTCCTGGATGGACGTATATACGGAGGCCTAGGGGTGGATTTAGTTTGTGATTAATTCCTCTTCCACATAGATCTCCCTCTAAAGCTACAAGTGCAGGGAAGTACTGCATGCCCCCTTCACAAATGTTTGTGCTCCACCATAAGAAGCTTTTGTTGAAAGTAGCTCTTTTGTAGTTTTTAATCAAATCCTCTGAAATACAATTTAAGTTGGATAGCAACATGGTTTAAACTTGTGTTGCTTGCTTTTCGGGAATTAGAAATGGAGAATCCATGCACTGTAGAAAGATTGATGGGAACAGAGATTTACACAAATCCATAAGTGATAGAAGACAATTGCTCACTTTAGGATTCTCCTATCACATGAATGAATTTGGGGACGACATTGGCATTTATTAAAATGCCAAATATGGAAACAGAATGAAACATTTGAATGACAAGAAAATAAATCAAAAAAGCAATTTAAAAAATGTCAGTAATTTTGAAATTTTCAGGTTATAGGATTTACATTTGTTTAATCATTACATATGATTTCATAATTTTTATATGCAGAATATTATTTGTGTACATTTAGAAAAATAATTTCAACCTTACAGAAAAATTGCAGAACAGTATAAAGAGGTTCCATATATCCTTTACCCAAGATCACTAGTGGTTAGCATTTTTCTCCAACTATACATGTCTATCTCATATGCATACGCATGTATATCTATTTCTTTTTGTTTCTTTTTACACTTGTTTAATCATTACCTAGGATTTCATATTTTTTAAGTCAACATCAGATGAAAAGTAGTGTCCTGGTTGGTTTAGAAATAGGACTAACTACTCTTATTTCAAAGAAATACTTTCATAACTATATTAATGAAAAAAAACTTGAATGTATTACATAAATCTCCTAGAGTGTATCTTAAAATTAGCTTTTTAAATTACATAGTATAACACGACTCCTGAATGTTCAGAGTTTGAGAAGGAGGGATATGCTGCTATTGTTGGGAGATGAAAGTATTCATAGGCTCACATTTCACTTGAATAAGCATTCAGAGTTAGGCTGTCTGTTTAAAGTACGTTACTGACAAATCATGATTTACCTCTCCAATGCAAACCTATCTTTGAGGTCGGGGTCATTTTTCACGATCTATATGGAGAAGTACGTTGATTGGGCTTCTTGGAGGTTGACCTTTGGACCAGGGTCAGAGGCCACAACCCCAGAAACACCACCAGACGTTTGAGGCCTCCAGGCTGCCTCCTGTGGCTGCTGCGACTACAGTCTCGCCACCAGGACGTTCCCTGAGCCTGGGCCTTGGTGCCTGGAGGCAGGACTGGGCAGCAGACCAGCTCTCCCCAGCTCACAGAAAGCCCTGTGCCAATTTGACTGATTCTCTTCTGATGCCTTCCCATGCCTTCCCCTTATTATGTGTAGTTTTATGGAATTAAAATCATGCCCTCCTTCCAGAAATGTCAAGTTGTTGAACTATTTCTCATGAGCATCTGGAGAGAATGAACCTCTAGGGATTAGTTCAGCCAGGATACTAAAAACAGAGAAAAAGACATTAATAGAATGGCAAGTGGAAGATTCGGGGTGCAGGGAGCCATGCTTTTCAAAAAGACTCTGATTTCTAACATTATACTTTTGAAAACTGTTAACCAGTGTCCAGAATGTTTATCCTTACCCATGTGAAAAGCAGCAATCTGTCCAAATATGCACATTATACTTTGTGCATCATTATTCATACTGAACGCTCCAAGCATACGTTGTGCTTCTAGGAATGTAATCACTGCTAGAACCAAACGGTGGCAAGTAACGTACAAATACATTAGGGTTTCCTCTGTCCAGGTCGTGCTTTTTTTTAAGCTCACTGAAGCCTTGCTCGCCTGAGCATCCTAGTCTCCCAGGAGACGCTGCCGCCCTCTTTGCCGAGCCCTCCCAGTACTACATCAGCTTCTAGACACCCAGCACAGATGCCTTCTCAAAATCCCATGGGTGATTTGAAAATAATGTCCCTATACACTTTGGAGATTTCAGAGTAATCCATAACCCTCCCACCCTTAAGGACTCGAGAAGTAAGCTGCCACTCAATTATCATTCAGCTCTCAGGAACAATTTCACGGGGTCAGCAGAAAGGAGGCAAAACCCCCAAAGAGTATTGATGACTTTAGTATAAGTGCAAGGTCAGATCTAGTCTTATAGTTTGGGCGTATGTACTTTTCTCCAGGGAGCAGAACAAAGTTCTAACCAATTGACTAAAAGTATTCCTAGTCTTTGAAGAAAACGAAGTATCTAGTGTTTGAAAAGGAGAAGTAATCAATCACAAAATGATTGTAACAGAAAGCATTCTTTTCTTTTTTAAGTGAAATTGTGGCATGGTCTGTCATTATGATATTATTTTGAAAAAAAAAAAATTCCCTTCCTACTTCCAATGTAGTTAAAGTTAATTTTTCCTGATGTCTGGCCTCTTTAAAGTTTGCCTTAATCTTTTTCAGGGAATACTGACTTATATATTTTAGGAAACAGGACTGGGTAGCACTGAACTGGAAGCACAATTTCTCATTTTTACGTAGTTTTTCTTAGTGACCTTTTGGCTTCAAGTTCAGGGGTCTATCGATCAGCCCAGTGGTATTGAGAAAGCAATGAAACACACATTCAAGTAAACAGTGCAGTACTAAATGAAAGATATTCCTTGTGATGCCTTGTCAAAAAAAATTGTATTTAACATTGATTCAACAAATACTTAAGGAATCCCTGCTGCGTGTTAGGCATTATGCTGGGTGCTAGGACTAAGACATTCAATAAAAACCGATTCCTGCTTTAGGAGCTTATACGTAGAAAGAGACAACAAAGTGCAGTTCTCAGTTGTTTCCTTCCCACCACACTTCTTTATGAGGCTGACTTTGGGGGAGGTTAAACAATGCTATGCTATTAGAAATGTGCACGGCCCAAAGAACAAGTGTTAAACAGAGTAAGAAATAAATTCCGGGTAACCTTGACACAAAGGCTAATTAGTATAGGTAAGGAAAAGAAAAAAGCTCGGTTATAAGAAAGCTAAATTACATGAAGAATTAGGCAGTTTCTGCAAATAGTAAGACCATCTTCTAATTTATTTTATGTACATGACACAGGCACACAGATATGAATGAAGACCTCTAGCAGAATTGTTGTTCTCCTGATAATGAAAGAGCTTCTAAGAATTAACATGAGAACAGAGCAGTGGTATTTTTAATTCTCTCAAAAATACATACTTTTATTATAAGGCAGGTCACCATATTCTTTATTAATACATTTTTCTGGCATAATAAGGAATATGAGGATTTGGAGACTTACGTAGGCCCCTCCTCATGCAAACCTTTGTTTCTCTTAGACTGGAACCTTTTGCTGTTCAGAAATGAGAAATAAGTTTGTTTTAGAATTATTAGTTCAAACACAATACCAGATTTTATTAGTTTTCTATTACTGATGTAAAAAATCACCACAAATTTAGTGGCTTGAAACCACGCAAATCTATTATCTTAAAATAGAGTCCAACATGGGTCTCATTGGGCTAAAATAAATGTGTCGGCAAGGCTTGTGTTCCTTTCTGAAGGGTTTTGGGGGTGATCCATTTCCTTTCCTTTTTCAGCTTCTAGAAGCCACTTGCATTCCTTGCTTTGTGTCTTCTTTCCTCCATCGTCAAAGTCAGCCACAGTGGGTTGCATTCTTACCATATAGCATATCTCCTATTTCTGCCCTCCTCTGCATGCTCTTCCATTTTTCAGAATTTGTAATGACATGGAACCCACCCAGGTAATCCAGGAAAATCTCCCTGGATTGTTTGGCAATCTTAATTCCACTGCAACTTTAATTTCCCTTTGCCATCCATGTAAGGTAACAGTGTTCACAGATTCTGGAAATTCAGAAGTGGACTTCTTTCCGAGAGGGGTGTTATTCTGCCTACCACACGACTATAGTAATCTGTGTTTTAGAAAAGGATCCATTTATGACTGGAGCCATCTTGTCCACGCCAAGTGAGCACCTGGAATAGTTGACTGGTATCCACCTATAAGTTACAGGGATATACCTAAGGCAAGCTCTGTCATTGCAAGCATTTACTTCAGAATGAAGTGGAAGCACCTTTCCGAATTAAGAAGAAAGTGAAGGAGGAGATAACATGTGGGCATGTGATACTTTCATATATGAACTCAGTCAAGAGCAAAGCTCCTGTGTTAATCACAGGATGCAAAGACAGTAAAGTTAAACATTACTTAAAATTGTATTCCACTAACTGGAGGATTATAAGCTCACTGAAACGGTATCATTTTGCTTTGTTCATAAGTTGTGAAACACTGTAGAACATGAATTTCTTCACAACTCCTGAAAAAGATGAGAAACGTTGCTTTTCACTAGTTCCAAAGTCTCCAGTTAGCTTATGGGAGTTGCTGCATGATTTGGTTCTGTGATAGAATGAAAAATATATTTGGTTTTTGTCCCAGATCCTGGCACACAGCTCCTAAAACCAATGGGATTTCCTGAGTGATGGGAGTGTCTTTTATTATTCATAATGAACCCGGCAGCCTTGTTGGAGTTTATGCTAATGAGGTGACACTTGGTGGGTCCCTAGAGAGCTTCAGAATGGGAGTTGGTAGCCAGAGGAACCCAAAAATGTGATTAGAGGGTTGAAACTTTCAGCCTCCACCCCTCAATCTGCTGGGAGTGGAGAGGGAGTAGAGGCGGAGTTCAATCACCAATGGCCAATGATTTAATCAACCATACCCAGGGAATGAAGCCTCCATGAAAATCCTAAACAGTGAGGTTCGGAGAGCTTCTGGGCTGTTCAACACACTGAGGTGCTGGGACGCTGGCACACCTGAAGAAGGCATGGGCACTCGGCCTCTCCCTCACCAACCCTGCCATACGTGTGGCTTCCATTTGGGGTTCCTGAGTTGTAGCCTTTAAAATAAACCAGTAATAATAAGTAAAACACTTTCTTGAGTTCTGTGAGTTTTACTAGATATTGAGTCCAAGGGGCACTTCTGGGAAACCCTGAATTTATAGTCAGTTGGGCAGAAGTGTGGGTACCTGGGGCACCCCATTTGTGGCTGGTGCCTGAAGTGGAAACAGTCTGTGGGGTCTGGGCTAACTTCTGATAGTTAATGTCAGAATGGAAGGGAATTGTTGGACCCAACTGGTGGAGAACTGGTTGGTGAGAGAAAAAATCCCTCTTATTTGGTGTCAGAAAACACACCTGATTTTACTGATTTTATCAATAAATAAGTAAAAAATAAAACCCTGAGTGGTTCCTTAGGCCTTCCGCCTTTCTAGGGAGAAGGAGAGCATGATCAACTGAAGTTAAAGAATAGTTAGAATAATTTAGAAGTCTTCCTTTCATACAAATCTTACCTTGGAACTTAACATTTTAATAAAATACCTTGTGTCATTTTATTATTCACTCTTGGCTTTTCCTACCTTAGCTCTTCTCTGAGGATGAAACCAGCTACAATATACTCCGGACCTATCACTTATAGTACCAATTCTCCCCTTTAACATTTCCTGTATTTTTCCAGATTTGGCTTTTACTTTCAGATAAATCTTTTACTTGAATTATTCTCTGGTTTCCTGATAACGGCTCAGGTCATCTCTTCAAGGCCTCATTTCTGCTTAATTGTATTTACCCATTGCTTCAGTTCTCTAAGAAAGTACATACAAGTTTCAAAGGCTAGCAGGACCCAAGCCCACCTCCACCACACTCCCCTGACAAATGTATCCTTCTTCAAATGAACTTGAGAGCTGCAGAAGATACCCAGTAATTCAGAATTTTTAGGAAGTGTCTCAGAGTATATATTTTCTGGTATGTAGCAATCAGTCCAAGTCAAATCTGTGTTTAGAATTGTCCATTTTATCTTCTGGAAGTAGCAAATGACATGTAAAGACTAGAAAAGTACAAATGGGAGGATGAAAGATTCTAGATGGAGACCAACTATCTGAAAGTCACACTGGCTTTCTTCAACAATTCTCTCCCCGCCCCCTTTTCAAACATAAACAAAATAAATTCGTCACACTGGCTTTAAGTTATGGCCTACACAGAGGAAATATACTAGAAGTGGTTATTTTCTAGAATTTGTAGCTTCCTAGCTGCTGCTTATTCCATATACTAATGTTCTCTTGACATCTCATGGGTCTGGAGCAAAATATATATACATATTCAGTTAAAAATGATTTTGGTTACAATAGTTTATGTATGCATGTACGTGATTTATTTTATATAAACTTTATATTTGTCAAATGGAATTAAATTTCATATTTCTACTTTCCGTAGGCTTTTTACCTGTTAGAACTGTGATATTTGGTACAGTGTGGCGTATTAGATAATGGATTGACTTGTATTTTTGTCTAGGCAGTGGTTAGCTGCTGTTAGATTCCAAGGTTAGGTTAGCTGCCCAAGGAATTCAATACGATGTCAGGGAATGGCTTGAACATTAGGGACTATTTGTCTCTCAATATGTGTCAAGTATTAACAATATCTGTGGTGTTCCAAAGTTCAGTTCTCCAACACATCTTATCTAAAAGATGCTTCAATACAATTAAACTGTGAAATGTCTATTGAAATAAGTAATAAAATAATAAGACTACAAAAAGTATAAACTCTTCTCCAAAACAAAATCCTAGCAGCAAACATTTTTGAAGAAGGAAAATGTATAGAAAAGTTGGCAACACTTACAGAAAGTAAAGCTCTTATGCTCGTATGTTTAGGCAACATGAAAGTAAATGAAAGGTTTAAAAAAACTACAAGAACATTCATGGGAATTAAAAGGGAATAAAAATGGCAATGAAGAAAAAGTTTGTAATTATACTAAATGCTTCTATTACAACCTACAGGTTTAATACTTCTTAAACCTTAGAATTTAAAAAGTACCCATTTCCAGACTGAATTGTAAAAGGGTGAACTATTGAGCAGTTACATGGTTAGACATAGCAAAATCTCAGATATGTAAATGAAGAGCTAGATCAATTCCACTAGACTGAAAGCTTCTTGAAGGCAGGGACCTCATGTTGGTATTTGTGGTGTCTTACAGAAGATCTCACCTGTAGTAGAAGTCTTGTCATAAAAGGTAACGTGTATTGAGCTCTTACTATGTGCCAGAGATGATGCTAAGTAATTTGCAAGCATTATGTTCTTAAACTTTATAACACCTCTAGAGTTTCATGCTATTTGGTTGGTGCAAAAGTAATTGTGGTTTTTGCAATTATTTTTAACCTTTTAAACTGCAATTACTCTTGCACCAACCTAATATTTTTATATTATCCGTATTTTCTGGATAGTGGATATGAGTAACTTGCTCAAAATACACAACTAGAAATGGCAAAGCAGAGATTGTCTGTGATTGGAGGACACATAATATAAACTATTGTTACATCACCCCACCAAATATTTCCTAAATGAAGAAAATGAATAAACAAAGAACAGATTGTCTTCTCTCATCAGTACCCATTGTTCATGGGCTGAGGCAGTACTGACACAGTCTTCCTTAGGTTTACAAAGCTCTACAGGGGAATAAAATGAAGCCTACATCTCAGCTATTTTAACTTCTGTATGTTATCTTAACTGACATAAGAGGTACTGAAGCTTATACCTCAGTTATTTTAACACAAAGGTTAATTGAGGTTTTAGGGCAATGCGCTGATAAACTGACAAGCTGGGAAAAAAAAGTCCTGATTTGTGTACCTTTCCATAGTGTAAATACTCTCACCATGGCCACTTTCAAATTGGCAACTTGATGTCACTGACTGTGCTATGTGAAGAGACAAGCACAATTAGCTCTCGCAAGCCCATGACCGCCGTTGTAGAATATTTCTATTCTCCTTCAAACCTTTCATATTCTTTCTCTCCATTACTATTGTGCCTTTTTTCCTCCTGTTTTAAAATTTTTGTCATATCTCTTCCTTTCAACGTGAAACACCCAAATAGTTTTATGAATTAAACAGAAGTTTAAAATAAATAAATAAATAATTAATTAAACATGAGGGAAAAGGTCTTTTGTTCCTGGAGTTTTAGACGAAACATACATAAAAAGTAGAATACCACCAAAAAAATAGAACAGAACACCTAGCAATCCTTTCAAGGAGTTTACTTGGTTACTTAGTGGGGGTGAGAAGCAAATGAAAACTCCTTGGTAAATATCTTTCCTCCCTCTCAGAAGGTTGCTCAGATCATTAAAGAAAGGACTGAATGTAAAGTTAGTCTGTAAATTCCAATATGGCATTTGAGCTGAAGATGTGGCTATTATAACAGGCAGAGAGGAAAGAGCCATCCTTAAATTTAATTGATTGCTAAAAATAAGATTTTGGAAGGGAATGTGATTTAGAAGTAGAGAATATGTAGTCCTACATTTTAATTGGATGAAGAATGCATTTAAATTATGTAAAAGTATTATCTCGCTGCCTAGCATCCAAAGAACTTTTGGATTTCAGAAAATTGCAGGCATGGAAAGGCACATTTATACCTATATTTAGCACCAGACTCACCACATAGTTTTGATAAAGTTCTGTCTATATCTCTTTGGGAGATTTGGATGGCACGTGTTACCAATAGCTATTAATAAATGATTTGCAAGACTTGAGGTAATCTGAATTTTTATTCTAGAGTTGAAACACACATACTTGGCTATTGCAGCAATATTATCTTTTTTTTTTTTTTAAGTTAAAACATTATATAGTGTTGTATACTCTAAAGTTAAACATAATCTCTTTAGTAAACATCGAAAAGGGGTGATAGGAACAAATCAACCCCAACATTTCTGTGTTCTTGAATAATACTGATGGCAAATCACAATTATATTTTCTCCCTACCCCAAACTCTATGTAAACAAGCACTTCCAAGATTTATGACAGAAAAATATGAATTTTTTTATATTAGCAAACAGTTGTGAAAATTACCTCTGAGTAATATTGACTAATATAACACATATTTATGTAAGTAAGATACTGAGTTTAGATTCAAGTTTGGATATCCAATTAGAAACTAAAGAAGTATATAAAATTGTTCAAGAAGTGTGTAAAAAAAGGCACATCATTAAAAAATACATATGTATATATAGAGAGCCCCAAAGATTAGATGATGCTACAGAACAAAAGAAATATTTATTTATGTTTGGGGATTTTCAATTTTTCCTTTTTTCACTCTCTTAAGGATTTCCTTCTTAGGAAATACAAATACTTTTTAAAAATTATTAAATTGACAAATATGGGGCAAACCTTGTTAGAAAAGCAAGTGATTCCTTTGGAACAAGGAGGACAACTTAAAAATGCATCAATAACTTCTTCAAATCCCCCAAATTTATTTTACTTGGTGGGTAAGAAGAAGAAGAAGCTGTCCTATTGTCTTGCAGCTTGGAAATAGCTTTCTTAGCACGAACTGGTCTATAATCAAGAAAAATTATTGTTCATAGTTTATTAATAAAAGTTATGAATGTAAGGACGATTAACTTTTATAAGAATAAAAGTAAAATTTTAATGGAATTATTAGGAATATTCAATTTTTATATTAAAAGCTAAGGAAATAAAATGGACTCATAATTCATTTACCATCTTGAAAGCTAAAATATGTGAGGCATAAAGTCTGACCATTTTGTTTTAAAGATTAAACCCCAGAATTTAAAGCCTGTTTCCTTGAGAGTTTCATCTGATTTATACCTTTGTACTTTGAAAAATAATTTTTTCTCCTATCAGAAGATAGAAGATTCAGGGTCCTTCCAATGAAAGAAAGATTACAATATTAAAGATAAATGCTTAACTATAGCAAAGGGAACAAAATTGTTTTTAATGAATTTGACCTCTTGCTTTTATAAAGTTTGTTTTTTATGATGTGTGGCTAATATGGTGGTCATGCAGCTAAAAGCATTATCTTCACATCATTATACAGAAATATAACACTAGTATACTTGAGTTTCCAAGTCATGTTTCATTGCTCTTTACTATATATTTCCTATTGTTACTCTAAAGAACTCAAATTGACTTATATGAGAACAAACATTAAACAATTAAGATTATTGCTTTGAAAAGAAACCTTGAAAAAAAACCCCAGCAGTTTAGACCACCAAGAAGCACTAATAAATTTAAGAAAATATGAGGTTTCCTCTATTTGACTTCTCTTGAGAAGTTATGCAATAGATTGCTGGAACTTCAAGGTCATATAAAAATTGTGGTACTTTTAAAATTATTCTCTGAGTAGAGTTTGTGTTTACATGATTTATATGTCAATTAAACTTGTAATTTACCAAAATAGCAAAATCAAATTCTTTGCATCTTTGGTATTTTCATTAATCACTATTTTACAAAATGATCAACTGAATTCTAGCAACACAAAGAATAAAAACACGATCAATCTAAACATCCAGTTTTACATTAAAAAATCATTCTTATTTCTAAATAACAGTTACAAACCAACATTTAGAAAACAAACATTGGCTGTGCCTCAGATATAAAAATTAAGCAACTCTTTTTGATGTTTGGTATATTACATATTTATACTAATTCTGAATAAAAGCAATTAATCTATACTTACGAAAAATGCATCTTTACTATTAAATTATATAAAATGTAAAACGTGAAGTTTTTGCAGTTCCATGTATGATACTATCCCATTAAGGTGAAATAAGTATAAGAACTATATATTGTAGACATCTGAAACATCTGAAGTCCATATTAAAGATAGGAAAGTAATTATAAAATCGGAGTAGGATTTATGAAGAAAGACTAAAGGGTGGGCTTGGATTTCTTAAGTTTAAAAAAAAAAAGTCTGAGTACACATAACTGGCCTTAAATATATGAAGATTTATTGGAAGGAGGACAGTGTCTGGCTGTTCACCTTTTCCATGGAAATTTCACCAATAGGTATTTTCAATGCAAAGGATGCTGTGTTCCTTGTAATTCTTAATATAATGGAAAATTTACTTTAAATAATAAGGAATAATATAGTTTTGGACCAAAAGGCAGAATTTGGGGAATTTCTGATATTCAAATTACATGAGATGGTGTCCTTAGTTATCTCAGGGAGGAGCCAAACAATGAAAGACAGATCTGTTTTCTAATAGGTTCATAATTTAATGTGTAGAGCAATTTGGACAAATCGATGGCACGTTAATACTTCCCATTTGAATTTTCAGAATCACGCTGTAGAGACAAATTCCTGGTTGTAAATCCTAGGACAGTTGAAGTGTTTATAAAGGTTCCACTTTCCTGACTGCCAATACCCACTGTCTTCAACATCTATAACGTCATTACCATTTATCCTCGCTCACTGCACAGCTCTCACTCTCAGATTCCAGCACTCCACTCAGTCATTAGGGAGCAAATATGGTAAGCCAGTTGCTTCCGTGTCATTGTGCATCAAATTCCTATTTACTTGCGTTTCAGAATGTGGGCTCGCGGGTTTCGATTGCCTAGGTTTGCAACTCGACTCCTCCACTTAGCTTTTGGACTTAGGAAAGTGACTTAGCCTCTCTGCATCTCAGTTTTGTCATCCTCAAAACAGGGGACATTTCTTATCTCGTAGATTGTTGTGAAGTAGTTACCGGACAGAGTGCAGAATGGGCCTTGACACACTGTTGGTACACAACAGAAGTTAGCCATTATTATTGTATGCCATGGCCGGGCTAATGTATTCTGGTTGGGGGAAAAGACTTGAAACAAGTAAGCCTACAAATAAATACAGAATTAAATTTTGAAGAAGACTATAAAATAAAAGAACAGGGTGTGTGGGCAAGCCTATCAGGCGGAATCTAATTTAGACGAGGGATCGGGGAAGGCCTCTCTGAAGATGCACATTCAGGCTGAGGCTTCAAGGGGCCAGAGAGTGAGAGGGAAGAGACTCGCAAGGAAGGAGGGAATAGCATCTCCCAGAGAGACACTTTTTGAGTGTGATCCTCTGGGGAAAGAGAAATGCCGGGGAAGAGTACAAAAGGACATACACTTGTTCTCCGTGGACAGTGTTAGGAACCTAGGGGTGCGTGTTAATAGAGTGGAACAAACGTGGGTTCCATAATACCAGCGCTGGCTTTGAATCCTTGCTTTGGGACTTACACGCTGTTTGACTTTGGGGAATATAGCACCCCTGAGCTTCAGGTTTCTTCTACTGTAAATGAATTATATGATTCCTCATTATTTAAAGTAAATTTTCCATTATATTAAGAATTACAAGGAACACAACATCCTTTGCATTGAAAATACCTATTGGTGAAATTTCTACTTCATAAGGTTTCTTTTTTAATGAAAAATACACAAAGTAAACATTTTCAATTACTAAAACTCAGCTGGCACAGATTAGCAGCTCCCTAATCAGCTCTTTCCTTTTCATGGTGAAGGGCAGAAGGATGGGCTTGTAGTTTATGTACGTGACAGTGGACAGTAGGAGTGCTATCCTCAAATATAAGGCAGAATGGGGAGTTTAAGATTATACGGAGGGATGAGTAATCATTTGTTCATTTATTGATTAATGCCACTCTTGAAATGTATAAAGTCAGCTCTAACAGAAAGGATAATTCAATTATTCCTCCTAAGCACTTACATTTTTTTAACTTGACAGGGAAGACTGTTTTTTTCCTCCCATTTTGATGGTATTGAGTGGAAAACTATAGTTTGATAAAATCTTTGATTGTTTTCCTCATGGCATGTGTGACAAAGTGACTTTAGGGGTGAGGGTCTTGGAAGGGGCCTCACCGATGGCACTTAGTCTTGTATGTGACATTTGCAGTAAAGCAGCTTGTTTCACTGTATATTTGAATGTTTGAAATCAAAGGAACCAATTTAAAAAGGCCTTTTTCTACATGAAATCTAAATTTGTATATACTTATTTAGTTATGAAAATAAACAAAGATACTTATGTTTGTATTTATACATAATGTGTGAATATAAAAAAGAAAATATAAACACAAACACATTGGCAAAAACTACAGAGATATTTCAAGAATCATCATATGGTTAACAAAGCAAAGTTCTAGAAGCAACAATTCATCAGCCTAATTACGAACACAAATATCAGCAGTATCAACAAACTGCCTTGTTTCACTCTTTCTTAAATATTTCCAGGTGCAATATATATTGGCTTTTATGTTACACCTATTAAGCTTGGATAGCGGGAACTAGGGAATCAGGAAATGTAAAATTACCTATCAAAATTAATATGCATGATATAAAACTTTTTAAGGACTTTTTTTGTTACACTTAAAACCAAAATGTAAAGCCATATCCATGTGGATATTAGAAATCCAGGTATCTGGCAACCCCTATTTTATTATTGTAAAAATGATTTCAAAAGTTACTTTTTTAAATTGGAAAATGGGCAAGCTCCCCAATGTGTGATAAGCAGTAGACTATCACAGATACATGTAAAATTTTTTGTAGAACCCTCAAATATACAGTGAAATATTATTTTGTATAGAACCACACATCATTCCAGGAAAAGGCCTGAGACAACTGCCCTTATTAATTCTGGAGTGACCTTAGCATCCATTGTTGTTGAACTGGTTAGAACACAGATAAAGCTAAGTTTTCTTTGAATCAAGTAATTTCCTGATATAAATCTAAATGGAGGTAAGAAAACCATGGACAACACAAAGGACAGCTCCTTTTTCTTCTTTGGCTACAAGAGTTTTTTGTTTCTTTTGGCTGTGTCTGACAATAAGAGCCTTACCCCACTTCCTTCAACACAGATTGTGAAAAAGCAAATCTGATTATTCTACCTTGCCTCCTTAAAACAATAACAAAACAAAACTTTCTGACTTTCATCACCTAAAACATAAATCCAAAGGATTAAACAGGGAACACAAGACCCTTCACAAGAGGACCCTAACTAACCTCTTTTTCCAGCCTCAACTTCTGCCATTCTAGCTCATGTCCTCGTTATTCCCACCACTATCAACTTCGATGCTCCCTAGCTTCACATCCTCATAACGCCTTTACACTTGGTTATTCCTTCTGGATCCCCATCTAATTGCTCTGGAAGAACTTACTGATCTTTTAAGACCAAGCTTCAGCTCTTTTGCAGTCTTCTCTGACTTGAGTTCAGCACACCTCTTTCTTTTCTTCCTAACACTTTCTACGAAATTGCCAGGACACCACACCACTGTCATATCATTTTTGCATCGATTGTCCCTACCAGTTTTCCTACCCCATAAAGAAGAAATTTTTCTATGGAAATCAAGTCTTAGTATTCTTTGACTATATCCTAACTCTTAGCCCAATGGCTGATCCCTCATAGGCATTCAAATATTTGTTCGGCGTGTGAATAAAAGACTATAAGACTTATAGTTCCATCGCATGTATTATGTATCTCTTCACCCCACAGTCTTCTAAGGCTCAATTTGATCAAGTCAGTCATTTAAAGGGATTAATTTAGAAAAGGCACTAGAGTAAAGCTTCAGTAAAAATAGAATGTTAATGACTTTTACTTGGTATGAGCAGAAGAAAGGAGCATATTGCCAAAATATACAATAAACAGTTGCGAAAAAGGCTTCCTCTGATAGCAAGAAGTGATGCTCTATAAATTAGTCTAAAATATTAGTCTAAAATTGTTCTTTGAGTTGTAGGCTAATCCAAGCAGTAGTTCAGACAAAAATAAGAGGTCATTATTTCCCATTATGAATTTTAAGAAATTTTGTGCTTTAGTCCCATGTTGTTTTTCATGATAAACGTGTAAAAGAAAACTAATGATAATACGATAGTCCCAGAATCACTTCCTAGGATTACTGTCACTAGAAAAGACCAGGTAATGTAGAAAGGGATAACGCTAGATAATTTGTTTTTCTTCATAACTATTTCCTTAGAGCTGCAGAGCAAAAACACTAATAAAAGTCGGTCATCATTATGATGTCATTCTCATAATTTCCTTAGAAATAAACTAGCAAGTACAAAAAATATTTATAATGTACGACATCATCTATGTGCCTTTCCATTGCTTAAACTTTGGGTCATATTTAGTGAGGCTTCCTGTTTATTATAAAGAACACCTTCTGGGTGAAATAAAATACATTAATAAAAGCCCTCTGAAGTCAAACTGTCTTTGTAAATCTCATGAGTGCAGGTGTAGCTTAACCACTATGGACTGAGACAATTGTATGACCTAATCCAGTAATTTAGGTAAAGATTTTTTTCATTTTTGCAACCCAAACTCTTGGGAAGGTATTTGTCACTGAAATGGTTTCAGTATCTAAAATCAGTTCCTGAATGACATTTCCCTACTGGTATGGGATGGGCCCTAAATGACATTACACACCAAACTTGTTAGAGAAATGAGTGCTCCAATGACATTTATATAGTGTTTGGTGCTCCCACTTTAAACCCATAAAACATCCATGGCCCTTATCCACATCCAATTTGTAAGTAATTACAACTTGCGCAGATGGGAGACACAGGAGAATTGAATTTTGTGTAATGAGAATGAATTCTCAACTCTTCCATTCTTCCGTGTAACTTCTTAGATGATGCATTTCCTCATTTTCCCATTCTGCAACTGTTTCATCTGGCAAAGTTAATTAATGTCTACCAATTTACAGTTTCTTTGACATTTAACATGCTCCCCATGGCATGTGTCTTTTGGAGTATGGGAATGGACTTGGGAAAGCAAAAGAACAAAAGAGCCTCAGGTTTCTTCACATACATTAGAAGGATATAACCCTGCTCCATAGGTTGTAATTTTTAGACTCCCAGTTTATTTCTGCAGAAAAAAAATCAGACTTCCCACTCATCTAGGCTAGGAAAAGGCTTATCTCACCACAGGTGAGCCTTTCCCCCAAGACTTGCATATGTAATGTATTTTCACCTGTTGGCTACCTGGAATTTTTCCAATTAATTCTATAGGAGGACACTCTGTCAACCAGCATCAAATGAGGCCTTTCTAGCAAGCCACACTTACAATTCATATTGCTCGAGGCCAAATCAAGCGTGGCTTCTTTTTCTGCGTTAACAAGCTGTTCCAAGGTTGACCCAAATCTGAACAGAGGCTGACCAGAGCAGGAAGATGATCTGAGTCTAACTTTCTATTAGTTTATTATGTAATGTTCATAGAAGACAGCAGAGTTGGAAATCAGTGCTGATTCTGGAGCAGAATTTCTTCAGATGTTCACAAGTTGGATTTTGGATGGTTATTGGGTGGATTTTGCACGGTTACTTGAGTCAGGCAGACATGAGTTTGAATTCTAGTTCTGCCAATTACTAGATACAGGAAGATTACTTAACTTTTCTAAACTTGAGTTTCCTTACCTATAAAACAGGAATAATAATACCCAGGTTATAGGACTATCACAAGCATTAAACGGGGTGTGTCTTGTAAAGTCTCTGAAATGTAGTGGAACTTCAAAAAGTTAACTCCTCCTTCCCTATCAAGTTAACAGGAGTATGCAAATAGAGTGTCAGGTATCAAATTTAGCTTTGGTAATGTTGAAATGGCCTGTAAGCCAATAGCAAAAAAGATTCCAAAAGTTATGAGGCACCTGCAACACCTAAAGTGCTCACTAGACCAAATGACTTTTCTGGCTTTGTTGTGGGAGGAAGGAAGACATCAGAGCACCAGCTTAATCTTCGGCAACTCCATAGAACCAAAGGATTGAAATGTGCTGGCTTCCCCTTCCCCCGGTAAGGCTCACTGATGCTAGAGCATATCTAATAACCTTCCGTCGTTCCTACTTGTAGGAGATGGAAGTATCCTCCATGAAGTTGGTAGAAATGAAGCAGGAATACAACATTGAGTTTTATACCAGATACTACATTCAGTCCCTTGATTTGCCTGACCAGCACCATTTTGGGGTCATACTTCACATTGAGTGGCAGTTCCTCCCCTCTACCCCAAAGCACTCTACTTATATGAAAGCAATGTTTATTGCAATATAGCCTTCTTGGGTAGGACACATGAAGAGAATATTATTACGATATCAAAGAAATTATTGAGTGGATGGTTGATGCCTACACAGACAGACATACACATAAGTAGGATGACCTCATTACTCAGCTGTACCAGTGAATGATACGAGGACTGGCTGAATATGACAGGTACAATGAGTGACAAAGTTGTGGTCATTACCAAAGAATAAATCACCTTTGCCCTTGATCACAAAATAAGCCTTGATTGTTTATTTTAAGCCAATCCGTCATGGAGCCTAAGAGATAAAGAGCAATGCCTTGAAAAGCAATGATTTGGGAGCAAATTCAAGCTAAGCATCTTTCTTTTTAGTGTTTATGCTTTCGTGCATATGCTGAGAAACTCTTTGGCCCCGTGACTGGCGAGGCCAGTCTAAAGTCTCACTGGGAAGGTCTGACAACACCCAAGCCGCTTTGCTGAGAATGCTGTGGCCTTATGGTGAGACAGGACCTCGCTCTACTTTGTCATTCCTTTGTCCTCTTCTTGCTACTTGGAGTCATTTATGCTTTAATAACCTTTTAATAAATTGTACTAACTGTATAACTTACGAGTCTAAGTTGTTATTAGGAACTTTATTTTTAAGTACAGTTTAACTCGGATAAGCAGAGAGCAAATGTCTTCCTAATAATTTCTTTTAGGAACATTTCCTGTTTTTCCTTTGTTTCCAATATTTTGAACATATCTTTAATCCCCCATTTCCTCCCCATCCTAACTCCAATAGTATCTTTAATCCATAGACACTCTGCTCTTTTGACAGATATTAATAATAACTTAATGTACTCGGGATCACAGAAAACAAAATATTGTATTTTGACCAGCCTTTTTTCCTTGAATAACTTCTATGCTGTTTCTTCTGATTTTTCTTTTTTTTTTTAACTTTGCAACATTTCCCGAGAGACTGCTTCTCACTAATTTCCTGGCTCTTAAAAAATTCCTTTTCTTTAAGTTTGGTGTCATAATAATACTTCTTAGAGCCTCCAGGGAGGATACTGAACTTAATTATATTATGGCCACTGTAATTTGGTGGGTCAGCCACACTTACTTCCTTAACCAATTCATATGCTACTCAAGGCTAAACCAAGAGTAACCTCTCTTTATGCTTAAGCAACAAGCTGTTCCAAGAAAGCCGTTGTTTATAGTATTGAGAAACTGTTCCTCCAAGCCACGTCCCAGTGTAATGTTCAGTTGGCAAAAAGAAAGTTGTATGTTGTTTGACAGGGAAATCTGCCTCATTCGACCACCCAAGAGGGCAGCAAAAATAAGTCACCTACTAAAGGTGGTCTTTTATACAAAGGTCAAACAGAACTTTTCCTGGAAACCTCGGGTGGACTGAAAGTCCTGGCTTAACAGAGTGAGCTGCATAATTTCACATGTGCTCAAGTTTTACTGTGTGAGTGAAGCTTATTGAAAGATCAGTGCACGCTCAATTATACTTTTTCTTTAAAAAACAGTGATTAAAAAGGAAGAAAAAGGAAACAAGGTGGCTTGTGTAAGATGCTGCTTCCTAACCCTGACACAACCCTGGATCAGCCTCCTTCTTCCTCCTGCTTTTTCTTCTTCTTTTCTTGGCAGTTGTCTATAGTGACAGCCACCTGCTTTCCCTGATGATTGAAAGGAGAAGGTGCTAAGGCTGCAGGAGAGCAAAAGGAGGCTTAGTCATCCTGTTGCTTATATCAGGCACAAAATCCTAAGTTCGAATTAACTGACGATCCCTCAATTTTTAAAACATTTTTGTTTTTTGTCATTTTGTTGCCATCATCAAGGTCACGCTTACGTTTCTTTTATGATAAATTGTTGATGGTCAGAGATGGTATAGTTAAGGACATTTTGTAACTTTAAAATTTATAAAACTTAGGCTGACCGTATATCCTGGTTTGCCTGGACACAGTTCTCGTCTATGTTCTGGTAAAACGATTAAGAGACTGTCCTTTTACTCTCAGAAGTATCCCAATTTAGATGACACATTAAATGGTCACCTTTACTTTAATACATATTTCAACTATTGAGCGTGAGCAGAATCGGAAAATTTTCAAAGTACACCTTTAGATGAAAATATCTGTTTTGTATAGTAAATGGTGCCAAAGGCTGGCAGACAGGAAGATAACATGAGTCTCCCTGTCCTCCAGGCACTTTTGGCCCACATGGGGAGACAATGGCAGTGTAAGGTTAGTGCCACAGTAAAGCACGTAATTTACAAAGAGCATTCTTGGGCTGTTTTGCATAGTGTAGAAGGATGCAGTTATGTAGACAGCGGTGCACGGTTAATGTAAAGAGCAGCAGTGTACCCAGAGGGTGAAGACAGGAGGTTGGGATTTGAGATACGTATAAAAGCCCCGGGGTGCCCATGACTGATGGAAATCCTGTATAAGTCACTTAGTGTAGGACATTGCAGGATGCAATCAAAAGTACCTGTACCACTTTCTTTTCACTAGTCCCATATATGGAAATCTCAAAAATAGTTTTTTGTAGTGATGCCCTAAAAAGTTCAAAGCCTTGGAAATATAAACTATAAAAAACATTAGGATTCTTTTTGATAGAACTAAAATGTGCATTTAGAGAATTATGCCAACTTTTCAAGTTTTCCTTAATTTGTTAAAATATCATTGTGTAAATGATAGTCTAATGTCTTCAGGGATTTAAAGCAACATAAGTTCTCAGACAGGAGTGTATTGAGAATAACTAATTGGCCATCAAAATCTGAGGTCAGCCAACTTTTTCTTAAAGGACCATATAGTAAATATTTAAGCCTTTTTGGGCCATATAGTCTGTCTGGCAATTACTCAACTCCACTGTTGTAGCTCAAAAGTAGCTATAGATAATATAGAAACAAATGGCATGGCTGTGTTCCAATAAAACTTTATTTATAAAAATAGGCAGCAGGCCAGATACTGTCTGTAGTTTGCCAACCCTCAATCTAAGTCATTACTACATCATATGTCTTAAGTATACTTTATTCTGGCCCACAAACTATATAATATCCACATATGTGGAAGCAGTTGGTATAATTTATTACAACCTTTATATTAAACTATTTAACTATAATCTTAAATTTAATTCCCAAGAACCAACCATTGTAACCACAGGATCTTTTGTTAATTCTTTAACATTACTAAAACAAAAAGAAAATTATGTAATTAACTCCAGTTTTTTAACCATGGTCAACTTTTATATTCAGAAACTCCTCATAAATATACCGTACTTATTGTTTATTTCTTCCATAAAAATGAAGAATAAAGTAAATAGTATTTGCTCTGATCATGTGTCCCAAGTGAGGATCAAATTTGAGAGACTGTTTTTATCTCTGTTCAATCTGATCCAAGGTTCTTTATTTTGAAAAGAAAATCAAGGAGCATCAGATTGCATATCAATAGTCTAAGCAAATTAACAAGGTTTCAAAATTCTTAGCCAAGAACATAAAATATTATGATCTGACAATGGAGCTTGATTCCGGAAGTTACTATTTTAACGTAGGCCAGATTACGAAACCAGAGATTTGTTTTCAGTGCCTACAGTAGACTCTCTCAGGTGTTGCCTTTCTTTCTCTGCTTAAAGCTACCCATTTCTACCTCTCTGCACCCCAACATTCTCAAGATTTAGCCCCGTCAAAAATCTACAGTTGAGAAAAGAGCTGAAATTTGTTCTCACAAAACTAAAAAAGACTAGTAAGGGTAAGAATCGGCTTTCTCTGGGCCATTTGCATTTTAACAGAGATCAAGCTGTAAAAATTGGATTGATGATCTTTAAAAGATGCATTTCATACATCTTTGCTTCTGTAAATACAATTTTAACTTTTTCTTTTTTTTTAAATTTTAACTTTTTCTTAATGTCTTGGTATCCTCCTTTAAAAAAAGTGATCTCATTGTGTATTTTGTTTCATACATTTTTTTTTCCCCCTGCAAATGATTCTAATCATCAACAAATAACACTAAATGCTGCTGTTTCATGTCTCTCTCTTTCATTTAACTGAAATATCATTGAGAAGTGGATGGAATTCTCTTTTTTACCTTTTATATTTGGGGATGTTTTGAAAGAAAGAAATCTAACCCAGGGTGAATCGGCTGGCCACAAGTGGTTCACTTTGGCTCACAGAAAACCTTGCATCTCCTTTGATTAAGAGTGCCTGAGCAACCGACAGGTACTGTCTCCCTGACACGAATCCATTCGTCCTGCTGTCTAGCCTTCGGGGGATGTTATGGTATGAAGTTTCTCCTGCCATGCAAATCTGCTGCTTCTTACCCTGATATCAGTTTCCATTTCTCAGTAAATCAGTCTTTAGAGTCCCCTCTGTATCCTCCATATTTCTAGTCCACTGTTCACTGTCACTCAGAAACAGGAACATTCTGGGAAGACTAATAGCAAAACATCAGACTTGTTAAATAATGAAGATTAATTTTACATATAATTCAATGTCAGTATGGCTCTGTGTGGCTAACCACCCTTGAACAAGTTATTTGGCTTCTGCAGGCTTTAGTTTCCTAACTGCAGAATGATTCCAGAGGTCCCTTTGACTTCCAAAAGTTTTATGATTTTATAGCGAAAGTACTTAGTGACAGCTGTTTTCTTTGAAGGTCAGAAGCCATTTTTTGCTTACTTTTGCTTTCCCAGCTCTGTCCCTAAAAGCTGATGTTGAACTGACTGCCAGGTCAATGAGACACTCACATATAGTACTTTGCGCTAAGCGGTCCACAATCTCTTCTAGGCAGTTTCGAAACCCAGAAGCTTTGAAAAGCAAAAGCTTTTGTATGAGTTTAGTGCAAATTTATTTGCCAGCAAAACTAGACCTGAACTGTTGAAGCAGTTTATATATAGTCTTTATTTATTCCACTCAGTTTGAATATTCAGGTGTTTTTCCACAGGTATATTAATAATATATATATTACAAGGTGTATTCCAGACCCCACCAGGGTTGTCAGGTAATACGTAATATGTGAACCAGATTGACTTAGTATAAATCTGAAAATCCTTGAATTCTGAAATTTATCTAGCTTTATGGGTTTCATGTAAAGGATGGTGAGGGATGGCAAACCCAGCATATTTCTAAAGATGACGGGAATACGACAATATTTCAAATTTTGCATCTACGGAGAAATCGTGTTTGGTACTGTTTTCGTGTTTTTCATGAAAATGTCATGTACATTCTTTGAAAATTGGTATTTTTCACCATGTATCTTTTAGTTTATTAGTTAATCAAACTATTCAGTTAATAAGATGTACCCATTCCCTGTTATGGATTAATGGGAATTTTATTAACTTTAGTATTTTGCTGGTCAATATTGAGAACAAGGAGACAACCTCATGCCAAATAAGTAAACAAGTAATTGGGGAGGTATTTGAACCTGCCTAGAAAGTAACCCTGAGACATTAACCCAAAAGCCCTCATTCCTTCCTTCTTTCTCTCTTTCTAATACTAAATCTCTATCTGAATGATTACAGTTAATTCATCGTAATCCATCAATATATAAAGGCAGAATTTCTGGACTTTTCCCAGTTTCTCTGGCTCAGTTAGAGGAAGTCCAGAAAACATTAGTTTGATGAATGAATCCATCAATGAATGAATGGCACACCTATAGCCCTCTCCCCATATGGAGCTGAGCCATATTATTTTTGCAGATCTATAAAGCACACGGAAAGCAGTGAGTTCCTACACAGAGATCTCCAGAAAGTAGATTATTCCTCTGAGCTGAATTCCACAACTCTGTCAAGTTTTTGATCAAACAGAAAGTAGTTTTATTGCCATCTTCTGGTTAACAGTCCTCTGGCTGGATTCCCACCTGGACCTTCCATGAGTGAAAAGCCAGTTTCAAAGGAAAATGCCTTCCCATCATTTGACATCATCAACTGGCAGAATGAACAGTTTACAAGGGGCCAGTGTGGTAAAATAAAGCAGAAAGGTCGTGTCATTTTAACTTTCTACATGAACAAATGAAACATTGCTTTTAGAAGGAATGGATATGACAGACAATGGTATAATATACACTAAGGTAAACAAGTAAATTTTTTAGTGAAGAGTAGTGAGTACATGTTTTTAGGCAGAGAGGACTAACAGGAAAGTCTGTCCCATGCATATATGTAATAATATTCCTATTTAAACTCAGACATATAAGACATAAACTAGTTTTTTTCCATTAAAGAGAAGTTAACTTTTTATTTTTGAATCCTTATTGCATATAGTTAGCATTAATTTGCAGAACGTATTTAAATGTGACAAAGGCTTTCAATGAGAAAAAAAATGACTAATTTAAAGATTTTCCTACCTGTTGGAGATAACACACATTCTTGGGTAGAGGCAGGATTTGTGCTTTTCAGACTTTTCATTTAAGTGAATAAATAAGAACAGATTTTAATATGCGTATTAAATACCTAGCAAAGGCATACTAACAGACTCATGTAAGTGAATATTTGAAGAGAAAGACGATGACTACTACCCTTTAAGTAGTCTACAACACATTAATCACACTAACATGACTAAAGACAAATTAAAACATGTCATACTTGTTTACCAAAGTTAATTAAATTGCACATAATGGAGCTCAACAGGTTTGGAAAGCAAATGTGAACTTTAGAGCCACAGGGTGCAAATACTCCAAAAGTATATGTTACAAAAAATATAAAACCTTATCATTAAATGCTTCATATTCTCTGTTTAAACATTTTGGAGGCAGATTCCTACATACTTCTAGTATTCTTGCAGGTCTGCATGCAAACTCTACAGTAACCCAGTAATAAATATGATTCATGGATTGAATTGAAATAGAAAGTTTACAAAAGCCTTTTAAAATAAGGAGAGGACTGGGATTGTGTAGATGTGTTTCTTACAGGGCCTCGGCTACCATTTTTTGGAGATGAGTCATTTTCTGCAACTTAGAAGTTATTAAGTCAGTCTTTTTGACCCCATTGCTTCTGGTAATTCAGCCACGCTTCCTAATGCATATTTTATGGTATCTTGGTCTACGTGTTTTAAAAATGAAAGCAGACATAAGCAAGAAATTAGTATGTGAACATCAAGAAAGCACCACCTTATCAGGTTTATTGTACCAACAGAAAGCTTTCATTGCATTGCTTTACAAACCCTTGAAGGTCCCTAAGATATGTCACAGAGGAAAGCTTAGTAATAGGAAGCACAGGGGGGAGGGAAGGCAGGACTGAATATTAAGAGCCTGGCCTCTGATTCAAAGTAGTCGGATTTGTCCAATGAGTAGTGATGTCTGCTGTTTCCACTGTCCAGCGTCCACTCCCTAGCCTTTGGTAACAACACTCTGATTTTCCTTTGGGGCATCACCTCCTCCACCACTGGGTTCAGTGCTTTGGACTATGCTGGTCCCTGTCCCTGTCTCCAGAGAAGGGCATATAAATAACTCAAGCTAATCCTGGGAGCACGTGTTCTGAAAGCCATGCATGGTGTCAGTTAGGAGACTTCTGTCACTACTCTTTGGGAAAAGCAGCTCTTGCTCCTCAGGAGTTGCTGAGCTGATAGGATGCGAGCCTGGCACTGCTGCAGGCTGTGCCCCAGGAATAAAGCCCACCCAAGAATGAAGCCAGTACAGGGGAAACAGAAGCCAGGAGCGGTTTTGTTTTGTTTTTTGATTAAGCCTATTTGAATTGAGTTTCTGTTTTTCCTAGGATCTCTCCCTTACGTTCATTTTCCAGTTCTTTCTAGATTCATTTCTTAAGCTTCCTTGCCCTCCAGACAAGGAGAAGCTCCCAAATCCCCAAGGGGAAGTAGGGCAGTCACAGTAGCGTGAAGAAACCAACTGGTTCCGGGAGCCTAGCACGATGCTGGGGGTGGGGGCTGGCCATAAATGTGCTCACTGTTTCCCACAGATGGAAACTCAGATTCCTAGCTGAGTATATCAGAGCCTTTCTGGGTACCGTCCCTTGTCTCAGGTTACATGTCTAGCCTGACCTCAATCCCTTCTGATGTTTTCTGCACGAAAGGCTCTTCCCTCTTTTCTGCCCCTACGCTTTAAGAGTCATTCCCTGTGTGAGATGCCACCATCCTTAGATGCTTGGAGTTAGCTGCTCTTTCCTCTGAGATTTCCCAGACTCTGCTTACACTTTGATTATAGTAGGTACTGGGTCATTTTTTCTACGTTCTCGCCCTTATTAGATTTGAGCTTCTCATATCCATTGCTTTTCCTGCCCACCATCCATTCCTTCTGGTCAGAGCACTTTGATTCTCCTGTAGGGAACTACCTTCCACACTCTAGGTCCTGGGTTTTGGGTGAGGTTCCAGAGATGACTCCAGAGAAGGGCCCTGCTCAGTACCTAACACGTTATGGATGTGTCTCTAGGTCCATGTTTAATGGTAATCGAATACCAAGTCTCCAAACAAGGATCATGTGGAACAGGATGTAATAGTTCAAACAATCAAGATCCTTTCAGGCAGAATTTTCAACAAAAAAACAAAAACAAACACACAAACAAACAAAAACCACCAAGTCATATCTCAGCAGGAGCAGACTTGATGACAAACAAATGGTTTTTGGTGGGATTAAAATAAGCAAGCCGCCTAGGACAGGTTGAATATTAGTGTCTTAGTGTGTCATCTATTTTATTCTAACTATTTTCAAATTTGTTTCAAAATTGTGAGTTTAATTGCCATGTTCTCAAGTAAAATCTTCCTAGGATTATCACCAAGTTATGACTACATTCTGTGTTACTATTATAACTTCTCCCAGATCCAAAGAGACAAACAACTGGGGACCGGTGGGGGCGTGGGGAGAGGTCATTCTGGGCTGAAGGTTTTGGAAGCACATGCGTGTGTAATCCTAACATTAGTGTCACCAATTTAATATTTTCCCCATCATTTAAAGAGCGCTTTCTGTCTGTTGACAACTCTTTTACCATTGAGCTTCTCTCCTGGGTGGCATTTAAGCTATATTTAAAGCTTACATCTTGTTTATATATGCTCTTGAGCCAGATCTTTTGGTTTACAGAAAAGAAGTTGCTGATCTATTTCCTTCCCCCCTAAAAATTACTGAAGTTACATTAATTGCTTCTATGACTGAAGTTACATTAATTGCTTAATGTTGATCTCCTCAAAGGGTTGATATCAAATGCAGAGCTCTGACTGCGTGGTTTTGCTTATGCTGCAATATAAGATGTAAATCAAAGAGATTATGGAAATAGTCTACATTTAGTCTATGCACTTATATATCTAAACACTGTGATTAAAAATTAGGTGTGTAATTTTTTTGAAAAGCTTATCTTTAGTAATATTTCATTCAGCCACCCAGTCTTCTAATATATATATATATATATATATATATATATATATATATATATATACACATATACATATACATATATATACATATATATGTATATATATACATATATATGTATATATACATAAATATATAGGTATACATGTATTTAAATTATATAATACACTTATAGACAATAAAACTGAGCACTGAAATACTTTTCTTTAAGGAAGAATTAAAATATCGGCCCACTAAATGTCATCTAAAACTAACGGGAAAAGAAGGAAAATCAGACATTCACAAAACTAAAATATAGACATCTGGGTCTACCTAAATTGTGACCTAACCATTAATGGGAAATTAGTAATCACTTTGCATTTTATATCTTGTAAAAAGCCTTATTTCCCAATGTTTTCAGTCTAATGTAGCCAAATAAGGGCATATTTCTTCTCATCCAAACCTGAATCAAAATTCCTATTTGTTAATTTCGATGTACATTACTGTCCCCAAATAACACAAGAAAAGCTTTCTCATAAAGGAGACAACAAAGTAATTGACAAGACTTGTTTTCAGTAACTAAATACCTTGTGAAAAATAAATTTATTCTGATGCAGTGTCATCATTCATCTTTAATCGCTCTTACAAATTTTCAAGTGCCACAATAAATTCAAATGAGCAAAATTATAGGGATTAAATTTTCTACGTTGTTTTCCAAATGGCACCCAAGGCAGTCATAATTTAACTCTGAATCGGTTTTGAACTCATTTATATTCCAACATATTAAATGTTTGCTATTTTAAATTAAATTGTAGAAATAAAAAGCTTACAGGCATGCTTCATCTTGAAGTTTTAACAACAAATGTGTGGTCAGCACTACGGATGAACACAGGAGAGGTCTCTCTTTTAATATGATATCCAACCATGTGACTAAATGCCTCCCAGAAATTTAGGATTAGAAATGCAAAGGTTAGATAAAGTTAAAGGTCATCCCCCTACAGGCAAGAGGGGGCCAGCTTCCAACCAAGTTTCTAGCAGACCTGCTTCCCCAGGGCACATCATAAAAGTAATTTACTGACAACTCACCTTACCAGGGGTCATTTGGAGCCTCAAGTCTTCTGGAATTCACTTTTAAGAAGCATGATTAAGTGGGGACAACTATTGGCCCTAAAGTATTTATGCTGAGAACAAATGTCTGTCAGAATTAAATTCTTTGTGTGTGGTGGTTTCAGACTTAAAAAAAGATGCGTGACCTGATGAAAAGCACATATATTCTATTTACCAAATTCAATCTTAGAATGAATATTGGTTAATTGATTTATTGGGTTTTAAAAAAATACTCCAGAAATCCAAATAGCCAAAACAGCCTAATAAAATGGAGAATGTATTTATTACTAAGTTAGTTAAATGCTTTTCAATCTTTTCTAATCCAGTTTTGTCTCACACTGGAGGGAAAACGCAGTCACAGTATTTCAAAGAAAAATGAAGATGCCATTTAAACCACGCCAAGAAAAGTTAACTTATTTTAAAATTTTTGCAAGAAAAGCTATTTCCTGATTAAAACAAATCTCCTGCTTTAGTGTTTTTGATAATTTTGACATGAAATATTTGGCTTAATATTAGGTAGAGATGGTTTTTCCACATTAAAAAAAAAAAATTACTGCAAGTTAAAATGTGTGTGTGCGCTGGACAAAATTAAAACAGATTACCTGACACTGTGTGTGGGATACAGCTTGAATCTACACAGTGCGTGGAAACGAAGCTGGTACTTTCAATTGCACAGCACACATCTCAGTAATAACAGGGGAGGAGGCATACAATTTCCAGGAACACCCACAATGAAAATTTTTCTTTCCAAACAGAGAATTGTTTTGGAATAAGTTAGGTTAATTGGCACCATGGGACTTCTCTCAAGGAAACACAGAGCACTGAAATCCTTACGTGTTCAAGTAAACTGATCAAGCATTATCCTCCTTCCCGTTTCAATTTTTCACATCTAGTTTACTCTGTCTCCAACCAAATTAAGTTTTGTACATTCACATGTAGGTAGAAAAGGAGCCATTTCCCCCCCAGCTTAACTTACAGCCTGAAAGATTGATTAACTAAGTGAGGTTCAACTGCCAACAAAAAAGAAGAAACTCACTGAGGATATATCTGGGAATATTCTACTTTTGAGAGTGAATGATGGGTGCTTTATAAGTAAGGTCATTATTTTATAATTTAAAGAGTTAGAAATTGCCTACAACAACATTTGCATATCCTCCTTATTAGAAGTCCATAGTTTTGCATTCTATTATCATTTCAATCCTCTCTGACTTCAAGATACCTGGATTAGGGCCTTTTATACCCTAAATCCAAGGATAATTATCCTTTAAAAAAATAATCATCTGACCCCCCACCTTTTCTATTTAAATGTGCATTTCCCCAAGGAGTCTTTAGTTGTGGTCACCATTTTCATGAATTATTGTTTATAATTATCACAGTGAGCCATCTGCTTTATATTACATAATTGATATTTTCCTAAATTACCATAATCGATATTTTACAACTTTTCACCAGAACCCATTAAATCCTACATTGCTAATGTACTGAATTTCAAAATTTGTGCCTTAAAATTATGGCAAAGAAGGTAACATAGGTTTAATAGGGCGAATTTCTAAATACTCCTTCAAGTATTAACCCACTGAAAATTGGAATTGAAAGGAACTTCAGCTATTACAGATCCTCTCATTGTACAGATGAAAACTTGAGGCTTGAGTGGTCAGTGACTGGCCTCTGGCCAGAAAGCACATCCGTAGCAGAGCTGGTGCCTGGACTCAGCATCTATCCTCTACCTGCTTCCACTCTTGCCCCTCCTACTCTGCTTTCAACATGGCTGCTATGTACTTGTTTCAAAGTTTAAGTCCGATCATGTCACTCTTTTGTTCAGAATCCTCCAGTGATTCCCATTTCACTCAGAGTAAAAGCCAAAAACCTTAGTTGAACATATAACACCCTCTAGTATTATCTGACACACATTTCCCGCATTCACCAACACACCGAAGCTCAACTCTGAGCACTCATCTCCTATGTCCACTGTCCTCTTCCTTCACTCAGCTCCATACTAGTTTCCTCCCCAGTGCACCAAGCACTGCCCGCTTCAAGGTCATTGTATAGCTTCACCTTCAAACCCAGATTTGGAAACTTACCACCCTATTATCCGTGCACATAAAAGACATTCTCCTGCCGTTAACTAAAACCTGGTCTCACTTAGGCAAAGTTATGCAGCTTTTAAAACTTTAACTGGTGACCATACAGAATGGAGAGTGCCCTGTTGGTCAGTGTGGTAGGATGCCCAGTGGGCTCTGCACTGGGAGACACTGACCAGATTTCTGGGTCAGACCAAAGGGGAAAAAAACAGAAAAAAGCAAAGTGAGCCCCACGCTCTGAACCTGGGCAGGCATCGAGTTCCAGCGTCTGGGCCACACTGACCACTCCTCTCTACCATAGTTCTCTTGGAAACAGCTGGGGACTTGTACCGCTTTCTCCTTCTCTTTTAGAGCTAGAAAGGACCTGAGGTATCATTTAGCCTAGTCCTCAGACTTCAAAGGTGAAACACAGGGACCCCAGAAGGTTGAGCGATTGCTCCAAGTCACACAGAGACTGGCAGAACTGGTGCCCGTGTCTTGGCAGCGGATGTGTGCTCCGGCCACATCCCGCTGAGGTGGGATATTCCAGGAATGCGACACATTAGGATCAAAGGTGTTGACAATTGATGCTGTCACCAGAAGTTTTACTTAGTAGTACCTCTAATAATTATTTACAAGAGAAGAAGCTCACCTAGTCAGTCATGCCGAGAAGACTTTTTCTGTTGTTTTTGTGTGAAAGTTTTATATGTATTGACATTTAATCAAAGTCAAAATCTTAAAACACACGCACACACACACACACACACTTCCTTGGACAAGGAGACATTGTCTTTAGGTTGCAATTAAGAAACTTATGCAATTAAGGAACTATGCCAGCGATTGGGTAAATCATTTCATAGCTAGCCACGTTACTGCAAGTCCCTGAATCCTAACTAACATCAGCCCGAGGCTGATGCCTACAGAAACCCAGGGTGTAAATACGTTATTAATGTCACGGGGTCAATCTGACCATCCAAACCCCTGAAGATTTAAACAGAAGCTTTAATGGTGGTACAGGGAAAAACCACAGACTGCGCAAGAAGGAGAATGAGCTATGTGGCTTTTTCAACCTCAGGTCACAGGATTGAGTCCAGTCTAGGCGAGTAATTGATAACTTATGACAGATGTTTGGTGACCTGTGTGTGGAAGGAAGTCAGTTCAGGTTTTGTTTCACTTTTCCTGAACAGGTGTGTTCACATCCATCCACAAATATGTTTGCACTGTGGGAGTCTTCTCACCAAATCTTTCATGGAAAGGCTAAAATTTTAATGGGAATTAAAGTCGGTTATCTTTTTATCCCCTTAAGAGTAATGCTTTCCTAATTTTTTCCAACCTCACGCATCTTCTATTCACACTGTGTACACAATTTTTTTCTTTTTCTTTTTTTTTTTAAGAAATTCTGAACAGTTTCAAATTGTTGGCTAAGGGTTCTTAGAACAGATGCAGTTTCCCTATCTAGCAATAGCCTGAGGACTATCATTTTATTTAAGTTTGTGATCCATGTGAATCAAAGGTGCTTGCGGATAAGAGGTTGGTTTAGAAACAGTTTATTAGAATTCAAAAAGAAAAAAAAAGGTAAAGAATTTAGCTACTCTGAAAGAGAAAGCCAGAATATTTGATATTTGAATATTTGAAAGAAATGTTCTTTTCTCAAGAATACTGGCAATATACAAATCTTTAAGATCTTTTGTCACAGTGTTTATAGCTGTATTAGCTTTAGTTTATTGGGTTCAGTTCTATATTCAGATTCAATAATTTCAACTGCTAGCAATGATGGAATTAAGATAGATCAAAGTCATTGATGTTCTCTTTTACTGTTCTTGTTCTACCACATATATGTATGATAGAGTAATGAGTATATCTTTTATCTTAAACCAATAATGATTTTTTTATAGGCTTTCTGTGATTTGGAGTTTAGGCTTATAGAATTAAACAATATTTTAAAATGAGGAAATGGATGAACTTAAATTTTGTATAGCATGCCCAGATAGAGTAAAATGGAAAATTCACTAGCTAAAGGATTCAAATTTTTGCCTCCATTTTGGTAGTAATGCCTGAGTCACTGTGACTGTATGCATTGTCACTTGGTATCACAAAGTCACGCTAAGATTAAAAAATTACATGATTTAGAAAATGCTTTTCTCAAGCTTTTCTCATTATAACACATTACAGAATGGTCTTGATAAATAGCACCTTATTTTTCAAAGCATATTTTGACTGAGAGGTCCAAAGTTGATTTTTAATTTCTAGGCAGTGATCCAGTTTTTAAAAACACTTCAGATCTGTCTCCAGTTTTGGCCGCCTTGGTATTATGCTATAGTTCAGTATAATCACAGACCTTACAGACTTTAAAATAACTAAATGTCAATTGGTAAATACAGACATATTAAAATATATTGTAGTAATTGATAACATTTATTGTATATAACTATTATATATTGTATAAATAGGTCTCCCTATATATTTATTATATGATATATTTATATATTTATTATTATATATGTAAAAATGAAAGAAACCTGGTAAAAGCAAAATGTTACATTAAACAAGCTCCCAAAATTGGTGATAGAAAGGTAGACACAAACAAAGAGCAAACATGTTTACGGACTTAGGAAATTTTCTATAAAATATTGAGTTAATATGATAGGAAGAGGAAGAGTGTTTTTTATAGCCTGGGTTCTGAGAGGGAGGTGGCTGAGATCTTTTCACTTATACAGCCTTAACACCTGATGTCCAGCACATTTCACAAATAAATTAAATGATGCTTGTTGCTGTTGTTTCACTTTGAAAACTTCTTTTCAAATTCTCCCTTCCCTGACAACCTGGAACATTTTACCAATCTGTTTAAAAAAATTTTTGTTGTTGTTGAGTAATGCACTCTCTGTATCATGACACTACATGTTAATTTTACAGCAACTTTGCCCAATTACTCCCCTCCCAGATCCTGAGATTCTAAATCTGTGCTGTGAGCAATAGTTGCTAGTGGGCAAAACTATGTGCCTTCTTAGTTTTCAGTCCCAGTGTATTTCCTTTGCAAATCCTACAATTTTTTAAACTCCAGGGCAGATTGACACAAACCGTGTTCCAAAATAAACACACAAAAAAGACATACATTACTATAATATCCACGTTGAGAAAAACTACTATGAAAGCAAGGAAATTCTGATGAAAGGTTGCTGCTGTCCTCATGGGTCAGCTGCTTTGTGCTGAATCATAGTTAGGCCTGTGCTCTGACAAACTCCAGACCTGAGGGCTTTTGCATAATGTGGTAGGTAGCAATGCCATATGTGTCGCATCAAAAGGGGATGCTGTAAAAATGAAGGTGGTGTCTTCCTGTAGTAAGACATTTAAATGACAGTATATTCTAGGTTGATCTGTTTCAATGAAAGAAAACCCACACGCATACATCAATATAACTTTGTGTCCAAGAGATTGCCATATAATTTGGGGGCACATGCTAACACTATCACAGACTTTCCATACATTATCATTCAATCCCGTATTTAGGGGGACTGTTACTACCAGGGAGTATAGGTTTAACAGTGGCCACTGGAGCCTGTGAGTCATTCTGGGGCTTGGCACATTTGCCTTTCCTTCCCCTTCTTTGATAGGGAGATCGATGATGACAACAGCTAATGCTTGCAAAGTACTTCAGCTTCATGTGAGATCATGCTTGTAAAGCGTTAAGTGCAACCTTGACTATCTCTAGTCTACAGATGAAGACACTAAGCCTAGAGAGGTGAAATAACGTGCTGGGGGCCAACCACCAGCACACAGTGTGGACGCAGTGCCTGGAATCTACATCTGTATGCCTGACCCTAGATCTAGGCCCTCAGCCTCCTCCCGGTCGGTCCCTCCAGTCAGGGCGAGCAGTACTGAGTATGCTAACACCGATTGGCACCAATCTGTTTCTGGAACATTTTCCTTTGTCTTTCCTCCTATGCAATGCTTCTGATCAAAGGCTTTATAGCAGTAGAATCCCGTGGTTGAGAACATGACATCAGACAATTGCCTTGGAAGTCAGCTCTTGTCATTTGCTAGCTGTGTTATCTTGGACAGTTTACTTAAATTAACTTCTGGACCCAAGGCTTTTCTTCTGTGAAATGGGATATTAACATTTGCCTTATGGGTTACTGTAAGGATTACAGAAGTAATCCATGTAATAGCTTAGCACAGGAGATGCTTTAAAAATGGTGGTTATGATTCGTAATAAAGAAGACCAGAGTATCCTTGGAGACTATAGCGCTGGGAAAGAAAAGCTATGGAAGGTCTCTATAAGGGGGTGTCGTGCTACCTTCTACCATTGAGAGAGTTCTGTGAGGCCTGCTGTTTCCTTTTCATTAGGTAAAATAACCATTGGAAAACAGTAACAACTAGTGTCACAATAGGTCTCTTTCTCTTTCCAGTCAGATACAGTGAGATGGTTGGTGCCTTCCATATTCAGTCAGATGTTTTTTAAAGGTGACAGAGACCTTCTCAGGGTCCAGACTTCTTGGTTTTTTTACTTGCTTTAAATTATTGCCATAGGACTTGTCAGATTTATAGACTCTATTTCCTCTGCCCTTCAAGTCTTAGATAAATATAAAGACATTAATGTGAAAACTTTCCTCACCTCAGCTGTGACTTATGGGACCTAAAATGTAGGAGAAGGCGGCCTTTCTCTGCTTAACTGGAGGGACACTGCATGTGCCACTTCAGTAAACAACATGACGCAGGATGGAAAATAATTTATATTATATTTATAAACTGGTATACACTGGCATACACCATGTATATGCACATTCATATTTATAAAAAAATGTTTTGTTAATAGAATTGCAAATGCCAAAATTAAGAAATAAGAACACCAGAAATGAAAACTAGCTTAACAGAAAATTACACTGAGATTATTTCATGTCACTAAGGGACTTTTCGCTTCTCTCTGCGGACATTCAAAGTAGATTTAAAATGAAAATTGATTTAAAATTGGAAACCTTTTTCAGAGTACAGGGCATTTTGATGTAAAGTGTAGGAAATACTCAAGAAAATAAAGGTAGTTGGGTTTAATACCATATCATTACTACCTAGATATAAAAAATAGCTGCAGTCAAAATTTTGCTTGTAGATCTACATTTCCTATACATTTTAACTTAGTGATTTGATACCAGAATTTTGAACTACAAAAAAAGAAAAGGTATTTAAAAGGTTTTATTTTGGGGAAGACTATACAATTAATTTTCTAACACTTTTAGGATGAATTTGCCTAGTGGTTATTTCTACCACTATAGCAATTCTCTTTTAGATGAGGTTTAATAATTTCTAATGCAGTAATGTGATAGATCAAAAAACTTTTTAAATGTCATGTATACAAAACCATTCCAGAATGGCGATTCTTCTATTGTAATCTTTAACCCACATATACTTTGCTGCTTTCTTCCAACCTAAAGCATGCTTAAAAGCAGAGTTCTAATGATTTTCCTGATGAAGCATTTGATATATGGCCCAATCATCGCCATATGCATATGGGTATATGCTATGTTTTCAATACCAGGTTTGAAAAGTAAATTGCTTCTAACTTATGCTGATTCATTTCACTTTAACAAAATTACCCTAACATCTCATGGGCTGCCATAAGATCACAAGTGAAAGAGAAGAAAATATGAAAGGTTAGGTCTCTGACAAACTTCAGAAAAGTAGGACATCAACCCCAAAGGGTCGACAAGCCCTTGGATTTCACTAAACTTTCGATGCTCAGAATTATGCGTGTGATTTACAAGCATGTGAAATCAGAGGCTGCCCCACCGGGGCTTGCCCCAGTGCACCCTGTGTCCTCCCCACATGCCTCTGGCTCCTGGGCGCCCCGGCTGCTGTCTCTCGAGAGCCTCCCCTCAATGGGCTCAGTCACCCGGACAATCAGCAGCTTTCAGCCTTATGTCCTCTCCTCCCCCCAGTAAAAGGACCACTTCAAAAAGCATCTTTTGAAATGAGGATCCAAGTAGATAGAGAAGGACAGGAGTCCAGTCACACTTGTTCCAATGACAGACAAGTCTTTCGGCTTTGTCTGCCGCACACTGCAAGCCAAAAGGGCTGCTGTGGGTGCGTGCCTCACCATCCTCTGCCCATGCTGAGAGCTCAGTGGCAGAGATCAGTGCTTATTGGTTTCCTGGAGGGGCCACCCTGTAGTTGACGGGTGCAGGCCTGTCTTTACTGCTGCACACACGCAAAGCTAAGACTGACTTACAGATCCTTGGTGGTCAGGGAAGTTTGGTGAAATTACACTAGACAAACTTCTGGTGTCCTTGTCATTTTTTACAAGGGTTTTTCAGATAGTTTCAGCAAACAATATATTTAAGGAACAGAAATGATAATAGTTTTGCCAACTAGCCAAATGCCAGATTCCAAAAGGGAACAAAAACAGGAAAAATGGAACGGGTAAAACAATGGTCCAACTAGAATTGTTGAGATTTTTAAATACCATTTTTTTCAATACTTTATATCAAGAATCTTACATGCTGCCAGAGTTAACTCATCTCCTCACTCAAAGAGGGCAAGTAATACGTGGAGGCCAAGGAAATGACAAAAGGTCCAGGACAAATGACAACTGGTGTCCAACCATTTGACCCCAGTGGTCATTTCAGTAACAGGACTTGGGTACAGACTGGGCAGAGAAAATGTGTCTCATTTGATGTGTAACTGGGCCAGGGCTTTGGCTCAGTCTAGACCCCTGGTTTTCAAATTCACTGCACACTGAAATCTCTTGGAAAATCTCTAAAAACATAGTGATGTGTGGGTCTCAACCCCAGATATTCTGATTTAATTCGGTCAGTAGAATTTTTTAAAGCTCCTAGGCAATTGAACCATGTGGTCATTTTTGAGAACCACTAGTCTATCATTCCCAAGGACTTCAGACAGAAGCTGGTTCTAATACTTGCCAGAAGTTCTGATTCAGAATTCATACATAAGCTCAATTTAAAGATTTCAAATCACTGGGGTCTTGGAATTTCCCCTTTGGGATAAAACAATAATAGCAAATAATGCATACTCCTCCTCGCCTGCCCCCCTCCCCCACACACACAAAATGAAAATTTTAAAGTTTGCTCACCATTTGGGTACTTGAGGCATTCTTCACAGTGTCAGTATCAGTGGTTAGCTTGTATAGTGCACTATCACCACAGAGGATCAAATCACTACATATTTTAAAAACACATTTCTGACTCACTCTTTTCTTGGCAATTTCACAAAGCTCAGTCTTCTAGGATTTGAGCTGTTGTGAATGGAATCATCTCTTCCTAAATGAAATGGCAGTTTAAATCCATATGGCATAGAATTTATTCTACTAATCCAACCCCACAAAGGATTTCCTATAGCAAAAACAAGTCCATTCTTTAGCCTGTTTTTTGCATTTTTGCACATAACGTTTGCTCTCAGTGAAACTATACAGTTAAATTCACAGGGTACTGCCATTTCCTACAACATGGGTGTTTAAAAATAAGACATCATTTTGAGCTTCAGTTAGGACCCGTTTATGGGAGAGCTGTCCAAGTGCCCTGAATGGTTGGCTCTTTGCTGGTAGATAAAAGAATCAGGGCTGGTTTAAGGAGATCAGCTGAGTCCAACTCCTTGTCACTAAAAGATCAGTCCTTTACCGTTTGACAGAAATCACTGCCAATTCTTAATGGACAATTAGCAGGAAAGAAATTCCAGATTTCCTTACAGCCAGCACTAGCTTTCAGAAACTCTTATAATGAGGAATTTCCTCTTTATGTCTGATTTCATATGCTCGTACTGGTCATTAACTAATATCACGGGGGATCCGACTGTGGTTTGCCTTGTTTTCATTTCAAACACATGAAGGTTAGGTTTAGTATACATTATTAATTCTGTGATCTGGGTATTGCAATCAGTACTGTGGTCTGTTAAAACAGCTTTATTCCCTCTCTTGGGATCTTAAAGCTTAAAGAATAGTAAGAAGTGATCTGCACAATAATTTATGAAAATTCCTAATTGCATTACTTATGCAAAATGATTGTTGACAAACACAGAATATTGCCATAACAATTCATGAGTCAAGAAGCCTGAAAAATGACTGTGCAATAGCAGTGAACATGTTTTCATTTCAGAAGTGTCTGAGGGGCACACCACAACACTCAGGGATCATGATCAGCTCTTAAGCGTGCTGGCCTCTGCTCCGTCATAACACCAGTAGCCTCTTCTGATGCTTCCAACCTGCGACTTGTGACCAGGGTGTCATGGAGACTGAGATAAAGGCCAGCTGTATAATAGCATTGCCTCCTTGAGGTGATAAGGACGTGGTATCATTACTCACTATCCAGTATACACTCAACTACCCATGGGGTACATTTGTATCTTATTGATATCACAAGTGTCAAATACTAAGGGAATTCAAAATATTGCACTTTAAACGGTCATATTATGTAACTCATGCTACATACGCAGAAGAATGGATTTTGAAGTTTATTTTAAGCCCCAGAAGTCCTGGAGCTCTCCTGGGAGGGAAGGGCCAATGGGGGTTCTGCAGAATTCCTAGAGGCCTTAAAACATGCATATGGCACAGTTGTGGCACTGTCATAACCTGGCTTGTGCCATTTTATTGCACGATGCAATGTTTCAATGTCAGAGAAGATAAACTTTCATTCAACATCCCAATGAATGGGCATACATTAAAAAAAGAGGGACTCTGAAGTAATTTGAATTAAAAGGAAGACATTTTTTAGGCAGTTCAAGTAGGAATAAGAACATCAGTTTTTTTGTTTCTTACAACAACATTTTCAAGTATTCTGAGCTCATTTCTTTCACCTATACTTTATCATACATATTTTTTTAATACCAACATTTTTACTAAAGTAATACTTGAAAGCTATATATTATTCTTTCAAATACTTGAAAACATTATATTTTAGAGCAAACAGACAATGTGTATCATGGTGTATGCCCTTCAACTCAGTAATGCTCTTTCTATGAATGAATTTTAAGAAAGTCATCCATGAGCAGGTTAAATAATATACACAAGAATGATAAGTAACATTATTCACAATGATAAAAAGAAAAGACTGGAGTCATCCTAAATTATCTCATGAAAAGGAAATTGAACATCCAAAAAAGATAAAAGCTAAGTTTTTGAGAAAAATTTCCAAATCTGATAATATGCTCATGACAGTGTTAGGTGGAAAAAAGGAGGCTAAAAAGATGTATATATGGTTTGATTTCAATTTTATTTTAAAGCTTTTTAGGAAAAAAGCTAAAGAAAACATGTTCTTCTTGTGTGTTTTCACATTTATTAATATGGACCTGTATTACCTTTGTAGTCAGAAAAATTCATTTAATTTTAATATAAAAACTGGAAGGAAGTATATCAAAATGTTAACAGTGATATTCTTTAATCAATGGGATTATAGATGATGATTTTAAAAATACTTTTCCCAATATTTTCTTTTAGAGAGAGCATGCTGAACTTTCATAGTAACAAAAATGCACTGCTAGTGAGGAAAGTACTTGTTGCTGCATCTTTATTCTTTGCTCATTAGGTATCATGGGCAGTGAGTTAGAACACATTATTCAGAACACATTTCAGAATTATGTATTCGTTGAGCTCTGGTGTGCAAAACACTAAATACTTCCTTTCAAGGGACTTTTGATTATTTGCTGTGAATTCTAATGAAAAATTTATTGGGAGAAAGTTGAAACTACTGAGTTATACAAATTTTCTAAATGATCTGCATCTCGGCACCAAAGTCCTTTTTCTTAAAGGACCATAAGTACCCTAAAGCACTTCTCTTATTCAGTTTGTCTTGTTGACACTGTCACATCAGCTTGAGGTTGGGTGGTCCCAACAATATGGCATTCCCTATTTTCTCATTGAGTCTTTCTAATTATTTTACATGGTGGGTACCGAATACATAGAGATCAGGAATATGTTTCTATTCTTTCCAACTTGTTTCTTCTGGTTTTGATGTTCTTACGTTTGAGTAGAGCACGGCAAAGCCAGGAGGAGTCTATTTCTATAGGAGTAGAAGAGTATAAAGCTTCCTTTAAATGTTTCCTCTAGTTAAGAAATGGGAAAGATGACCAGTTCTTCCCAAATCATGCAGTTACTTTGTTTCATTCCAAAATAGTCGTGAGCGGTTAAATGTGTCTTAATTTTCAAATGCCACAATTTGCCTTACAGCTTAGTACTGCTAATATTATACTGTGTTACTCTCTTGTGAAACCAATTTGATAATATTATTTACGTACCTACTAGATTACTTAGCGTGAGAATTCAAGATGGAGAAATGGGAAAGAAGGCAATAGATGTGCTAATATATTATAAAGATGGCTTATTATAGATAAAAATATTTGACTTACCTGTAAAAACATTATACAAGGAAATCACAGTATAAGTAGCATCATTTATGACAGACTCAAAAACAGAGTGGTAAAGAATGATTTGCAATTACCAAAATAACCAAATATCTCTTTGTTTCTACTAGCAAATGTTGATATACAATTCTAAGTATTATGTCTGTTAAACACTTAACCAAATACTTTATAAAACCAAGAATTATTTTAAATGTGTAAATTACATAGGGAAAGCATGTAAAAATACCAATCTGATTGCACTGCTTAATAGTCACCAAATAACATTCAAAATTTAATTGTCCCAATTCAGTTGCCATAGTTATTATTCCCTTATGTTGTCTCCTTCTTTTCTCCTTAAACATTCTTTTATTATAAAGAAATACCTTCAGTGAGGAGAACACTAAAATAAAATTAACATAGCCAGAGCAAAGATAAATAAAATTTAAAAAGCCAACCTTTATTCCACTTTGAACAAGTTTGTGAATGTCCAAATAAGGCTCCTTGAAAATTTCTCCCTCAGGGGTGAGTATCTTCACGTAACCTTCTTTTTCCAGAATGAAGAGCCGCTGTGAGCCATCCCCACTGTGCAGGGCGCTGACAGGCTGGCGTAGCCCGCTCACAACCTCCTGAATACAGAAGCAGTTGTGCTTGTGCTTTCTAAACAAATTAAAGAAAACCAGTGAGCTTTTCTTGAGATGAAGGAGGCAAGGGATGCACTTAGCATCCTTTTCAAAATGTATTTCCTCTAGGAATCAATGGTTTTAATAATCATGAAGGGCTGCCAACCCAAGGGCACAATAGGATTCTTTTACATTTTTTTCAATGGGAAAAACAAACAACAAAACAAAAAACAAAAAACAGCCTTCTCTCAAAAAGTAAGAGAGAGAATCAAAACATGTCTATGTTTTAAAATTTCATAAGCTCATTATCTCATCTTTCAGTGACTATCATTAAAAAACTAGCTTTACTCACAATAATTAAACCTTACAGAAAGGCGCTCAGAGAGAAAGTTCTATGATCTATTTACGAAACTCTGATTTGCTAATCATAATTGTGCTGAAGATTTCCACAGAGCCATAAGCTACCAACAATCATAAAACACAAGTTAAAACTATACTCATAAAATTCACATGAATCATAGAGAAGCCAAGCTCATAACAGAAGATGAGTAGGCTAAGCATGAGGAGTACTTAAGCTAATATGCTTTTAGAGAAGCAAACTACTGAAAGGGGAAAATAAAGCATCTGGAGGATATAGCTGCTGGACATAAGCAAAGACAGATGATTTACTTTTAAAACCACAAGATTTGTCAGTTTTTTTTTTTTTTTTTCTTTTTTAAAGATTAAAGAGTATTATCTTTAGGAACCTGCTGATCTCTTCCACTTTTTCATACTCTTCCATCTGGTCCAAGTAGTTGGATGCTGGTCCTCTGATTTGTTTTCTCGGAAAATCTGGAAAGCACAACCCACCATCTTTTCTTGCATAGTAAAAGCAAAACTCATCAGCAGTCGTTTGAAGGAAACCTTTAAAAAAATGTAAAAAGACTCATTAGAATTATTCAGTGTCACAGTGAAAACATCCTATTTGAAAGATAAAATATAGGAAAAGAATTTTTAGAAACTATGAATAGTCTAGGAAAGCACACAGATAAAAATAAAAGGAAAGAAAAACATTTTTTTTGGCTTCGGATTTCCTTTTTGTTTTTTAACCAAAATTTAAGAATTGCAGTAGAAATGAAATAATATTGTATTAGATATTTTAAGAGGCTCATGAAATACACATTATATAAACCCAGCAATAATGCTGTAAATACACTGACTTGTTTTCAAGCTTCTTCAGTTACCATATGTTGCCCTTGTGAACTGATCTGTTGGTTATTCAGCATTTTTTCTCCTATAATACTAATAACTTCCTAAGAACATATTAGAATCAAGAAAGAAATAGACCATTCAGTGCCAGTTTGGGCCATTTTACAATTCGTATTGTACTGTCACTCACACATGATTAAATAAAAAATCTAATGATTGTCACAAGGTTATTATATAATAAATGACTGATTCACTATGACATGATCAACAATGAATGGATGCTATTAACAGCCACCATTTTCAAATATGTGGGTGCTTTTTCCCTGCATCTCATTTGCAAGAGATAAGGATTATTTTATAAGACAAAAATTATACTTAAAATATCCTTTCAATCTTCTTAAGCAGAATAGCTGACATACCACCCTTCACTGAAAAAAAAAAATATAAGGAGCCAAATAGAAAATGCAAAACAGATCACTTAAAGGGACCTGAAAGATATTTTCTTTTCTTACGTATTAAAAATTTTTATCAAATAAAATTTGGTATATTTGAAGCGAAACAAGTGGACTTTATGACAAAACAGAATTTTGACATTACTTTTGCAATTTGAGTTAATAAGGAGGGTATTTTGGGGGGGAGGAGAGCATATCCATTAATGATTCACTTCCATATTCTGATGATTTTTGCTAACAAAATAGTTTCTTGCTACCAGAATTGACTTTATATGAAGTCCTAAATTTCTGCTTCTGTTCTCATACCTTAAATTATGTTTCATGTCTTGATTTTTACCTAACAAATTAGATATTATTGTACCCCCATCAATTTTACACATTATTGTACCCCCATCAAGGCACTTGGTAACTTAGTTGAAGTTCAGAAGTTATATAACATTCACGTTTGCAAGGATTTCTAAGAATAAAAATTTGGGGACAACCAAGTGAGGCATATTTTAGTGAAAGACACTAAAAGTTTATTTTCTGTGAGCTTGACCTACATCACCTCAAACCTAAAACTAATCTTGGAATCTGAAGGTCCCAAGTGGCTAAAACTTGATGTAGATTTTGACCTTTGGGTGAAGTGTATCACCCCTAAATTTCTGAGACAGACTCTTCAAGGCCAATAACTGACTAGGCTATTGGGAAACATCTTATCTTTGGGAACCAGACAAGTAAGAGCAGATGTCCTTGGGAGTGGGGAGGAGGGGCAGAAAAAGGAGGCATGGCAGCTGGAAAGGGTGGTCCAGGGGCGGGACAAGGCAGCTGGAAGGAGGTTATCTTTCTCTGAAAAAATTCAGGGATTAGAAGTTGGGCAGAGGAATGAAAACTACAGCAACATTTACTCATCTTTAGCAACTTACTGTTTGCAAAAGATAACTTTTTTCCTCTATTCTTTAAAGGCTGAGCATACAGATGAAAGAATCCTAGTGGTGTTAAACAAGTCTGAGACAAAAAGAGTAGAAAAACTGAGTTGCTAAATCAAATTTAAAACCATTTGTGCTAGATCTTTCTTTTGGGATATATATATATATATATATATATATATATATATATATATAAATAATATATGGCCAAAAAAAGTGTACACATTTTAAGAAAGGAACAAACTATTAAAATTGTAATACTCAATATGTACTGATAACAAAAGATGACTACAAGGCATGTGTATACATTTTTTTGGTACCCCCAGCATATCTGCCATCAAGCTGGGAAGATCTCCATCCCAATATTTATAACCAAATGTGTGAAGGAGAAATTTTGTGTTAATGTGATATTTGCCTATGGGATCACAGAAAACTTTCAAAGCACAATGCAGAAGAAATTTCGATTTTGCTTATTAAAAATATTTGTATTCCAGCATTACAGTCTGCAAACCAATACCATCTTAAGGGGAAATTAATGAACAATGCTGGTGGCTGATTCCATTTTATAAAGAATTATTAGCTGGGGACAAACTCGAGGAAATGAGAAATCATTTTCACATGGAACTTCTGAAGATTAATGAGTGCAAATTCATACACTGTAGCTGCAGAGGTACTATATTCTTTTAGCAAACTCAAAACAAAACAAAAAAATGTTAACAGTGAGTTACCACAAGCCTTTTATAGACTCCAGGCAAGCTGGATCATCTAAGTGTGAGGGAGGGAGCCACCTCAGAAGACTTTTACATAAAAATATGGGCATTTTTCTTACAATTAATCCTTTTATTAATACTTTGCCTTAAATGATCCAATTTTGTGGATAGTGATGAATAAGATATATTTTTCTGTGAAGAGCTAAAAGGGACCTGGTTTCTGTGCATGGGGATGACATTTATTGCCAGGGAAGATGTAATCTGCCAAATGGTATCCCTCTGTTCAGAAGACTGAATTGAAAAGAATTTTACTTAAAGTGAGTGTTTAGCTCACCCTGGACCATTACAATATGATCAAGTCTACTCGTGATGGAAGTTCACTGATTATTCCAGCAGGTGTGTGTGTGTGTGTGTGTGTGTGTGTGTGTGTGTGTGTTTTAATTCCCAATAATTTATCAAATATCTTGGATCTGGAACTGTTCTCCTGGATCACGGACCCAGTCGTCTATACCACAAAGTACCCAATAAAACACTGCATGTAAATGAATATTCTCTGTGGAGAAGTCTAAGCTTTAGCTTTTCTCTCAGCATGCATGTGAGAGAAAAGTCCTTTTTCCTCAGTACCTGTGATGTTCATTATGATACGGAAAAATGGAAAAAAAACAAAAACCCATTGTCAGTGAGGCCTGAACTCAAGAGCATTTTCTAGTCGAGGTAATGGGTGTCCATCCATCCATCTTGGGAACTAATAAGACACATGTGTGAGGTATCTGATGGGGTCAGGAGTGGCTGTGGACTAGTGAGACTCAGTGGAATGAAATCCTTGACCTTGGTCTCATTAGCAATGGGATTAAACCAACGGAACTAATTGTATACAGACATTTCACACTACAACAATCTACAGATGACTCTTTAATAAGAGTGATAAAAATCATTATGATAACAAGGGTAAAGGACGAAGCAAGGCCAATAGATATCCTTTTATATGCTTTCCACAGAGTGTATTATGCCATCATTTAGCGAAAAGCAAAGCATCAACTCTATTCATCATAATTTAGGAGGAAGAAAAGACCTGTGGTGTTGAGAAAGGAGCTCGTGTGTGCGCACGTGTGTTTCAATTTTGTTATTTTTAGAAGTTTTAAGAATTTACCTCCCGAAGTAAATTCCTAACTGGAGATTATGATTAATAAAACTAGTGTATCCTCACAATAGTGATTGTTAACTTTTTTCATTTAGGGGAAAATAAGCAGACCATGAATATTTCTGAATTAAAGTTTCTAGAAAGCAACTATTTTTCCAGGTGTATGTGTATGCTAAAGTGACCGATGCTTTCTTTAAAGCCATGAAGGTGAAGCAACAGGATAGATCATTTATACTTTATTTATTTATTTTGTATTGGGCAATGGGGGAAGAAATGAAGATACCTCTGGAATTATTTTCTCTCTCTGCACCCCTCGCAGCATTTGCCTTCTCTTGGCAAAATACATCCCTTAGGGTACCTTCTTCTGCATGTTTCTGATTTGCAGAAAGATGAGGCTATTAATAAGGATAGTCAAAATACGTTGACTAATATTTTATTTAAAAAAATCACAAAATAGCTGTTGTTGGTTTTTGTTTGTTTGTTTTATAATTTTGACTTCAGAGATAAGTAAACCATGTCATTAAATAGACTTAAAGTGAAAATATTGCAAATTCACTTTTTGAGCAATTGCTGAAAAATGAGCGTTCTAGAATTCTAAAGGGCCTTCTGGGTTGGAGGCAAGGGCTGAGGGAGGGAAGGATTACCATCTTATTCATCATACTTTAGGAAACGGTAATCTACATGCCAAGGCTCAGTCTGGTGAACAAATCGATCAACATTAGTAACACCGAGAGTCTGTTATTACAACTTGCTTTGGGGATGCGTATTTGGAATGATTATTAGTATTTGATGGATACAGAGGAAGCGCCCTCTGGTTGTTGCTGAAGCATGCTAGCCTGTCCCCGGAAAGCACCCTTGCTGCTCCATCCACCACTGGAGTGGAGCTTTCATCTGGTTATCTTTCAGGGCAGCCTGGGTGGCCACCAAAAGCACTTGACATCTTGATGCACTTCAGCAGTTTTACATATATACAAACTCTGTAGAAAAATAAATTTGTCATTCGTCACCACACATGTTGATCTGGGGAGTGAGGTGCTTGCCCTTCTGGCTCCTGAGCTGTTTGCTGTGCTCTCTCTCTCTCTCTTACAGTGGATATTGCTTTTGGTTGTTTGCTTTGGAAGCTAAAATAACTTCAGATATAGGAAGGATCCCTGCAGATGAGTCCCGAAATCCAGCATGGTTGGCTTTATCTCAAGGAGATAGAGGTAGATGAAAATGTTGAGTGCGGGGATCACTTTCAGCTCCCAGTGGTATAGGCAAACCTTCAAGACTTGAAAATTTTCAGCAAACCTTTATGGGACCTAATCTGTTATCGCTTCTTGACAGGCCATCTAGGCAACCGTGACCTATTATTCTACTTTGCTTTGGGGAATGTGATAAAGAGGAAGAAACAGCTGGTTTAAGAAAAGCCTTAGAAACATGGCTGTAGTTTATAAAGACAATAATAATATTTTCACATTGAATGGGTTTAGCTACACGTTATGGTACACCAAAGGAAGCAAGCAACCCTAGTCAAAATGTTTTCTTAGGTTATTAAGAGAGCTCTATAAAAAAAAATACAAAAATCTACACTTTTCTGGGTCAGAGAAAAAAGTGAAATGTGCATAGCACTTAAAAAAAATTTCGCCAAGTGCATTCTAGAGCTCGCCTTTTCCTTCAGTACCATTATGAACTGTTAGCTTCAGTGGGTTTGTTTGCGTGTGACTTTGCCTAACTAAACAGAATCTGTCTCGTTAAATTCTTTTCTACCTCTGTGTTGATTCTTCCAACTAAACCAACAACCAAGTTTACAAACTTTTGATGGTAACCTTAATCAATGCTCAAAAATGTATTTGTTTATTAGGGTCCAAAATATGATAGTGACCAGGTATGTTTGGGAGACTGTAAGCATTAAGAACTTCTATATCTACCCTATTACTTTCTCAATGTACAACTTTGGTTAAGCCATTAAACACCTCCTGAGGCTCAGTTTTCCTCATCTGTCAAATGGATATGACTCCACCTTTCCTACCTACCTCCCAGGGTTTGTGAGGAACAAATTGGTTATTATATGTGAAAATGCTTTGGAAAGTGTTAATTTTTTGGGTTTTGAATCATATTTTATTTAAGGAAATACCTTAAAAGTCAGTGGCCAGTCTGCAGTTAACGTAGAAGGGGAGCCTGTCTTGATACTGACATTGATGGGTAAAGAAGACACCAACAATAAATTCGTACTGATAACCCAACGTGTGTAAAGATAACCAGCTGTATTATCGGTGTAATAAGAAATGTAAAACATTTCAACAAAACCAACATAGTGTGTGTAGACTGAAATGACAGTAATCCCTTTGAGCAGTAATAATAGGTTTCAAAGTTGAGAAGGTTAATTATGAGGTAAAAATAGGTATTTTGAAAGATGAGATAAATTTTACACTCTTGTATGCAAGCACTTAAGAACAGGTATCTTGTAAGGATATCCCACAGTAGTTTATTTAAATTATGCTTTTTTTTTTTTTTTACCTGGAATATTGCCTCGGCACGTATAAAAGAATTCTTTGCAATAATCTTTGCAGAGCAGGGGAAGTGCTAGGTCTCTTTCCAGGGCCTCTCTCTCAGGTGAGTGGAACAGACTCTGCGAATGTGGAGAGCAAAGCGCACATTTGACTTCTTCCAGTAACTTCCCACATTCTGTGTTGTTGGTAACAGAAAATATCTGAAAGCCATAAATCAAAAAACAAACTTTGTTTTAGTTGTGTGAAGTTACGTTTAGTTACTTTTTTTTTTTTTTTTTTTTTGTGGTAATCATGTAAGTAGAAAAGTATAATTTAGCCAAGGCAGTTGTCTGAAAAGAATTACCATGTCACAATGGAGAATGCCTTTATAAGACACACATAGTCTCTTAGGTCGAGATGGGAGAGCAAAGGACAGGGATACAGAAAAATACTTCTCACTCTTGCGAATCAAAGTCTGTTTATTTGTCTTTCAGGTGAGGAATTAAATGACAATTATATTTAGTCCCTTTCACCCTCTATCACTTCACTCTGCCTCAATGTGTATATTGCCTGATACTTAACTTCAAAATTCCTAATACCTGTATCCAACTATATGTAAAGAAGAATTTTTAAAAACATGGCTTACTTGTGTCTTAGGTAAAAATCTATTTCACTCCTGAAATTCCTAATACGATATTCTCAGAGATGTTACTTGAGTTACATTTTTCTAATTTCAATTAAGTTTCAATCTACAGATTGCATAGGGAAAGTTTGCTAAAATGGGAAACTGTCTCCCTTTCATGTTCTATAAAAATAATACCTGAAGCTGAATCAAACAGGTTTAAGACCACTTTTTATTATTCATTATATCTTAGCCAGGAAAAACTTCCTAACTAGCTCCTCAGGTATGTTATATGCATGAATAAACACAAGAGTCTAATAAAAGTGCTTTTGTATAGTATTTAGTAAGTTTTAATGAAAAAAGACATACTTTTATCCTTATTTATACAGTGTTATGTCTTTTACTTCAGTAAGACCAATTTGAGAGTCATTGATTCATTGAGGTTAGAAATTTGTAGATAAAATAAGTCTCAGTATCTAGTACTAATTTTAAAAAACTGACTTCAGGAATCCCTCTAATAAATCTAGAGGAACAATATCTGCACAATATTTGAGACGTGAAGTGCAGTGCTGTCTAAATCAATAATTGATTTTTCATATTAAAAACGCCGTAATATACCTTTTCTCAGTTTATGTAACTGTATTTATACTTAATTATGTCTTTAGAACTATGAACTGAAATTAACGGTTTAAACCCTAGATGATTGTTTAAATCAAATATTTCATTCAAAGGTTGAAGTTCTAATTTGAGTAAATTGTATGGCTCTCTTTTTATAGAACTTTTTATCTTTATAGGATAAAGATATTCTAGGTAATCACAAAATTTGGACCTGAAAGAGCAAAGCAACTAAAAACAAAAAATCTTTGAATACAAGCATGCTTGAAATTGTAGCATGCAGTAATTAAAAGTCCAATAGAAATTACCCTAGTTCAGAAAAAAATAAATATGTTGTAACTATCTACAATAGTCGGAAAAGTCATTAATCACAATTATTTACATTTTAATTTTTATCAATTTATTTAAATGACAATTGCTTAAATGGTTAAAGATTTCTAAAAGGAAACATACACCAGACACTTAGAATTTGCATTCCAAGAATGTTTTAAATGTCTTTTATTGTCTATACTCTGGCAGACCTCACAGATCTATTCAATATTAATACTGTTCAAGTTTGTTCTGTTTGTTTATCATACAGCAGTTCTCTAAGAACAAAACAACTACAGGATGCTGAAACCATCTCTTTTGCTGGCTGAAAAACTGGAATGTAATTACCTTTGGTTTTATGGAGAATATGCATGCTTCCATTTTTTATAGCTGAAACAAAATGATCCACATATACTCTCCCAGCTGCTATCCAGGAAGAGCTTGATTTTAGTGCCTAAAGAATTTTGTCTTTTACAATTTTTGGAATGTGCCCTGGCCACAAGATCTCTCATCAAAAGTTTCAGAAATAGGATTCAATAAATTATCTGAAATCAAGTATAATATTATTCTTTGTAAAGTTTCATGCTGTTCCGGCCCAGCAGGATGGTAACATTTTGCTCTGTGTGAGGTCTGCAGTGTAAATACCTATTTGAAGATAGATAGAGCCATCATTCTGGCTTTGGTTTCAATGAACCAATAGTCTTACTGAAGTCAATTAAACTCAGTCCAAGCTGCAACAGTGTTTTAGACAGATGCGAACTGGTGTGTGTAGGGTGTTTTTTCTTCTTTTCGGCCTGTGTGTCTGTGTCTATATAGGTCCTTAACTTTATGTCTGACAATGTCATCAATCTTAAGAAGAAATTTAGGCTAATTTCCTGTTTCAATTTTTAAAAGCCATATATGAAACCATCAAATTATAGTGGTTTAAACTAAATATACTTTGGAAATCATGTAAAACTTCGAAACATTATTACAGCATGCCTAGTAATGATTGTGGCTGTTGCTGACTAATTTATAACATCTGGCAGGTCATCCTTTAATCTTTAGCCACATGAAAGTGAAATCCATAGAAGAAAGGTAAGATAAATCCTGGAATACACAGAGAAGCGTGGCCTACAACCATAGCTTATCAACAAATAGTAAAATGGGTGACAGAGACCTTCTGTATTTCTCTTTATTTATCAAGTAACTAAACAAAGAGGATAAAAAGGCATCCACATGGGTTCGATGAGCGGACAAAAGGAGAAAATACATGACAGTATATTAAGATGTAGCCTTGAGATCACTTGGTACACAAAAAGTTATTTCTAAAAATCATATGCCTACAAGGTTCTTCAGCTGTTGGGTAGAACACATGCGTCTCTGGACTATAGTGCTGGATTATGTCATTAAAGAGTTCAGTTTCAATTTTAGGCTAATATGTAAATAGATCATTGTACTAAGGCAGCTGTTAAAGGGACCCCAGGATGAGTTATTTGTTTAGTTGGATGTGTTCAACAATAGCCTTTGTCCCTGAAAGAGCCAGAGCAAACAAATGATTGTGAAAGGGCACACTTGAAAACAATTACTTCTCACCCATTCCTTGACAGCTTTGGCCGTGAAACCACCCAAGGTAGAGAGAGCTTCTATGCCTCTGTGGCTGCAAGTTAAGTTTTAGAAATGGGGCTATTTCATTTGGTTGTGGATTCAGTTTGGCTAATGGGAATTAGATCCTTTTAGCATGCTTGCTGTATTTAGGAGCTGCAAGAATATTGCTAAGACAATACAACTTCCTAA